>NC_091017.1:50298141-51502784 GCF_041296385.1 Aphelocoma coerulescens
CAAAGATGCACACTGAAACAGGGTAGTAAGAGTGTGAGTAGGGGTAGCAGAGACAAGATCTGATGAACTGACCATAACCCCCATTCCCTGTCTCCCTGCACCACTGCAGGGGGAAAGGGTAGAGAATTCAGGAGTAAATAAATTTAAGTCTCAGAAGAAAGACTTCATTTACTTTAATATTTATTGCTTCTTGGCCAATTATTTGATGCAGGAAATAATGTGCCTAACTGTCCTAAACTGTTAAAAGAGTAAAGGTTGTAGTCAAAGGTGGATACAGAGCCTAGGTGCCCATCTGATAGTGTGCATATTTTTTATAAAGTGTATATTTTTTTTACCAAGCAAAGCAAGGATAATTATTTCTAGAAAACACTCCATTCAATCATATCTCTTTTTGTTTTTCCTTTTTTTAAATGAATAGATAAATTTTCAGAAGTATTTTAATGCTGTATCATTCATCTTGTGTTTTGCTTATTTAATGTTCAAGACATTTTAATGACTAGAGAAGTGTATACCGAATACGCAGATGAGATTGTAACACTAGATATTAAAACCAGATTTATTAGTATTGATCAATCAGAAATGCTGCATAAGACATTTATGTTCACTGAGTGAACAGTTCCTACACTTAAAAGAGGTAAAAAAAGAAGAGGGTATGATTTGTAAAAACAAAAATAGAAGGGAAGAGTATGCTCATATATGACCTGTACAAATGTGCAAGAACTTCTATAAAAAGACTGAAATAAATACCTTTTAATGAGTTTTTTTTCTTTTTGTAACAACAGTGATATTCTACCAGTTTATGGGTTTATTATTATAGAGTTGTATAAAAGAGCTTTCTTACATTTTCCAGCTCCTCAGTAGAAGGTGTACAAGTCCAATGGTGTTTCATCAGAGCTGAATTCAACATGATTAAGCTTTTCATTAGGTAGTTTGCTCTTGGGGTAGCTACTATTTATGTGAGTATGTACACAGAAAGACACATATATATCTACATACAGATTATAATCAGAAAATTTCAGAATTTGTCAAAATTTATGACTGTATCAGACTAATATTAACCTCAGTACAATATCTTGATAGCCCACCTTCATTGATTCCTCCAAGTCATTGATAAAGACACCGAAACAAGAGGCCCCTGTTGTACACCAGTTGTCACCAGTCTCAGATAGGGGATGAGCATTAATCACTATCCTGTGCATCTAATTATGCAGCCCACTTTTACTCTCACACTTATCCATAACCTTGGATCATCCTTTTGCCCTCTTTTCAAGGTGGGTGCAACCCCTATCTTTCTCCAGCTGCTGTGGACTTTCCCTGATCTCCATGACTTTTCAAAAATGATATTGACAGGCCTTGCAGGTACATCAGCCAGTTTTCTCAGCACCCTCATTCAGCCCACTAGGTCCCATTGATTTGTATGAGTTGAATTCTCCCAATCAGTCCTTGCTTCAGTATCATCCACTGCTGGAAGCTCACCTCTTTGAACTGTTTCTCTAAACAGAGAGTCCTGGAAGACTCAGGCAGTGAGGATGGGGTCCCCACTTTGTGCAAGAGTTACTTGAAGGGCTATGCCACATCACACTATATGTAACAATTATTATCTCATATATAATATTTAATATACCTCTATGTTTTCAGGAAAAAATGAATCATCTCCTGTGTTTTTTCCCCCTTCTGTTTGTGTGTTATCAGTATTTGTAAAAACCCCATAAATCTGCTGTTTAAAATTTAACATTTACTATTAAAATTCAGCATTTTGCAACTATGAAAAATCCCTGTTTTGATGGCTTAGGTCTTTGAATTTTTCATGTAACTGACTGATAAAATAGCTCACCTAGTAGAATCTAAGCTAAATTGGAATTCATTACCATTGTTTGTAGGATTAGGCTTAGATAAATAAAATAAATAAACAGATTTCTCTTCTTTTCTTTTTGTTTGGTTTTTTCTTTTTTTTTCTATTTTAACAAAGTAAATCCTCATCAGAACCCTGCTGTTAGTGATTGCCAATTACCTGCAACTGCAGGAACACTAGTAAAGCATTGCCTTAATTAGGGAGGCCTAAAAATGCCCTTGGGATCTAAGCAAGCATAAATGTAGCTGAAAGGTTCTGTTTCCCCCTGACAAGCACAAAATTTTGTGCAGAAACCAGTGATAGGCATTCTTGAAAATACCTTCATTGAGCTGCGCTGAATATTGTGTTAGTCAAATAAGGTAAATTCACTATCTTGATATTAAGATTGTTTTAATGGTATTTTCTTAAAATACTAGATTTGCAGTCATAGGCAGGTATACAGTGCCTCATTGTTCAGATTTATTTGCTAACTTTCATGAATGGGAAAATATTATTTCATCTGATACACTGTAAAAGAGAAAAGAGCAGTCAACTTCAAGTTAAAAAGAATGAAACTAATTTGGGTAGTATAAAAACCTGAAACCATTAACATTTGTGTTGGTTTTAACACCTTCAGGGAAATTAAACTCCAAGTAAGGCACTCCCTTTCCTCTGCTCCCTTTGGTAAGGAAGGGACCATAAATGAGATTATAAATTGAAATAATTTACTAAAACATGCTAATAACAGAAGTACTAATAGCAAAAGTATACAAAAGAGAAGGTGGGAGCTGGTGGGCAGCAGGGGTTTTAAGGGGACTGTCCACTCTGCTGTGGTGAGCCAGGCAAGATGACAAACTTCTGGTTTCCAGTGCCCAGCGTTTCCTGCTGAAACCATTACCCCAGCAATGGTGTTGGTGATATTGAATAAACTTGGCAGTGACACCCAGACAGTGCTAAGAAACTCCACTGCCTCTCTTTGTTGCTAGGACAGCCTTGCAGACCCTAGCTGGTTTTGATGTCCACTTTTCATGGTGTTATAAATCTTAAGATGATTCAATCTTTGATATTTCTTTTTGCTATTTACTTCATCTTTTGTTGATGGTTGGTGGTGAAGCTACCATTACATGTGACTACTAATCCTTTTAATGTTCTGTTTGCTGCATTATAATTGTGTTGCAAAATTACCATTAAGGAAGGTTTTAGCATAGTTGCATTTATAGGTAGGAAACTTCCTTTGTTCTAGTTTATCCAGGGACTAAATTATGAAACGTGTTTGTTTACCAGATTGAAACACCCTTCAAATTCATCTTCTACTTTACTGTAAGATATACAATGAAAACCCATTTAATAGTGTTAGTAAACGGTTTTGTAATGGCCATTTGCAACAGAAATTAATTTATTTGTTCCTCAGTTACTGTCTAAATTTAGTTTTCTGGCTGATAGAACATTTATATAAGATTGTTTCTTTCAATCGAGATGTGAAATGTATTTTTTTCCTATACTCCCCATTATAATGTACAGCTCTGCTTGTATTATATAGGTAGAACAATGATCATGTAAGAGCAACAAGAGTTTTGAGGTCTTTTTACTTTCTTTGGGTTTGATTCTTTTTGTCTGTTTGTAGATTCTTGCTTTTTTTTTTTAACTTTCAAGACTATTTTTTCAAAACTCAATCAAGCATTCCCAAATCATAAATTAACATCTTTTTTAGTGTAAAGATATCTAGATGCCATACAGTGTTCAGACATTAATTTCTCTTTTATGTCAACAAAATTATGCTGGAGCTGAAGAGGGTTTCAGGATGTGTAAGGATCCTGTGGCCCTAGGAGGAGCAGTGTGAACTGAATTTGGGAGAAAGGTTGTGAAGGTGGAGGATGCTGGCTTGATTCTAGAGAAAGCAACGTCTTACTTGCGAGGTCCTAAAATAAGTGTCTCTGACTCTAAAGCCAGAAACTAAAAACAACCAAAACAGCAGAAGAGAAATAGCTCCACAAAGCAATTTAATTTCACTAAAACATTACATATTACTGTAATCTTACTTTTTTAGAACTGCAAAAAAAAGCTACCTGGCTCCTTTTCTGAATACTTCTGTGGCTTTTCTGTATGAATTGTATGAACTGTGAGCTTTCTAGCCTTTATTTTTCTTCGTGGTTTTAGATCTTTTTGTCTCTACAGTATCCTGTCATTTTCGAAGCATTGTATCTGCATATTTCACACATTGTTGTGACACAGTTCAGTGGGACAGTATCTCTAAATTTCAAAATTTCTTATTTTCTGAATAGGAGATTTAATTTGGATACAAAAAAATCAGTGGTTTTTTTTATTTTATATTAATTCAACTGTGTGGAGTATCAATTTATGCAGTAGACTGTGCTTTGCAAGTAGTTAGAATGACAGTCTGGTGTCCCTCTGAGTAGGAGGGAAATCTGCAATTGATCCTCCTAAGTCTCACTGATTTTGGAGGAGGGAGTGTTCTCATGTTCAGCTGTTATTCTCTCTTATTTGTTATTTTACCCTGCAGAAGGATAGCATTTCAATATTTTATGTATTAGAGTTATGAAAAACAGTAATATTTTTATAATAAAAAACTTGAAAACAGAATCTGGGATGAAGTAAAGGTGTAAAAGAGAATACTGCTGGCATGGATTCCTCAAGTGAAGAATAGGTGTCTGGGCTTGGTGTTAATTTTGCATAATGCAATTGAATTTAATCAGGAAATGTTCACACTGAGTATTTAATTAGACTCTAGGTGATCAATCTTGGTAGGGACTTTGCTAATTATCAAGTGGCTGAGTCACTGAAAAAACTCAGAGTAATGCTTCAGAGGACTGTACTTCACTGAGGGGTTTGGATGTGTGAGCAGGAGTTCTTAAGGTGATAAATGTTAAAGAAGGTTAATAAATAGTTTAAAGTTAATAATGAAGTTGCAGGAATAATAGATGGAGGCACAGATGTATGAGAGACTAGAACTGCAGCCTACAGTAATCTGTATAAATTATATCTGATCCTCTAAGAAGTATGTAGAGGTTAAAATCCTGAGCAGAAACAGTTAAGAGAAAAGTTGTACCTCTCCTGACAAGGCCATATTAGCTCTAAATTACAACAGTAGGGATGATTCTGTTCTCCCTTCATGTCTTTCTGATGCATTAAGTGGGATTTGCATAGACCTAGATATGCTTTTGCAGAACAAGTCAAGTGCATGAAGACTTTCTCCCAAAATGAGGTAACAGTTCCACGGACTCCAAGGAAGGGTAGAAAGACTGCAAAATCAGCGTCTCTTTCTCAACCTTTCCCTGTTTATCTAAAAATCTCTGACATTCCCTTAAACTGTGCTCTGTTTCTGTATGGCTTCTGTTAATGCTTTGCATTTCCCTAACATTCCAGCGTTTTCTGAAGTTTGTTATTGTCATGGCTTAGGAATGGTATTCTTGAATTTAGTGTTCCCTCTAAAACCACAGGCAGTTAGTTTCCCCTTCCCCTTCTCCAGCTGGAGGCAAAAAAGGCAAAGATCGTGGGTTGAGATAAGAACAATTTACTGGAAACAGCAACCAGTTAAGAGAAAGAGCAGTAACAGCAAAAAATATTAATAACAAAACCTATAAGGAAAGAAACGATTCACAAGGAAAACACACGACAATAAATAATACTGGATATCTCCCCCTGCCACATTTTCTCAACCTGCAGGAACCTTCTCCTCTGAAGCAAGTCCCTTTCCTCCCACTCTCAGCAGGGACCTGAGGAGGTAGAGAAACACCTCTGTGTCCTGGTAGCCACACCCCCTTCTGGCTACTGCAAAAAATTAACCCTGTCCTGGCCCAAACCAGGACAGTTCTGTACCACTGATGACACACACAAAATGCTGGGTTGGAACACATCTCATTTCTCAAAGTTGGAGTTACATGCTCTGTAACGTTACATGCCTCTACAAAAAAGCTTCATATCCATTGAAATCTGTAACTGAGCGACTACTGGGATCTTGACACCCCACCTAGGCTTTTTTGCTATTGGTTCCTTTCTTCATCCATTAAATACAATAAATAAATCCAATCCAATAAATAGGCCTTCTGTAGTCCTGCATAAATCACCCTTGTATAAGTGCTCTCACTTTATCACCTTGCTTCCAGTTACTGTGCCTGGCTGTGAATCTAGGAATAGTGGTAACTTGATTTCAGCAGTGACACTAGCTTTCGCGTAATTAATTTGAATTTTATTTGGAACATTATCACATTTTAAATGAAGCTGTGCATGAATAGCTGCCAGGGTTTTCAGCACTGATAACACAAATCTGTGTGCATTTTCCACTTCCCTGGTGTTCTCTTCCTGCAGGACCCTGTGGTAGGGCCTTCTTTCTGCACAGAAGACAACTGGCTGATGTCAAATAGCATAGAAGTTTCAGGGATTGTTGTTAAAGTATGCTTAGTAATTATGTTTATTTCAATATTTAAATTTGTATACTTAAAGCTGTGTATGAATAATTCTACTGTATATGTAAATTCAAGTTCTTACTAAAACTCACCTAATTTTCCGTTAGTTGTTTCTTGCAGTCACATTCATTCATCAATGCCTATGACTTATTAGATTATGACTTTTGTGTTATATAGATAGCAGCAAGTTCTATCTTCTCTTTGTACAATGCTAAGCACAGTTGGATTTTTACCAGGTAAAGTGTAACACAAGTAATAAACCAAGTGTATTATATTAGTGCAGTCAAGGGATAAGCAAAATTAGTTTTGATGCACTTATGCAAATAATCTGTTTTCAGCAGTCCATGCTTAGACATATATTCTTCTACTCTCAGAATACTCATACAATTGCTCAAAGTATTTTAATGGATATTTGAAAACATATATATGTATGTATTTATTTTTAAAGCCATAAATATTAAATAATTTCTTGGGAAATAGAACAATTTCCTTAAGAATAGCAAAAATCAATACAGTGATAGTTTTTGTGCAATGTGGAGTTTGATTTCATGGGCCCCTTTCAGAAGATGGGAGTCCATATTTTTAGCTCTGCACAGTTGAGACAGTTGGGTGCTCTGCAGAGAATAAATCCATAGGCATGATGAAACTATACTGTCTCTTTCGAACACAAAAGAAAAATATTTTTGTAAAGCCACAAGTGGGACTGCTAATTTTTTTAGGGTTTTTTTTCTCTGAATTATATCTGCATGATTTAATCTCCTTACTGTCTTGCCTCATCAGTTATCTTTTTACAAGGATTATTCTAATCCTTAGTTGCTTTGGTGGTCCCAGTGCCCAGGAATGTTTTATGGAGAGTTCTGGTGGGGATGGACTTCACAATTCCAAAGCCAAAAACTGCCTATGGGTGGAGTGTGGTGCATTTTAGCTGGCAATATAGACAAGTATCTTCTGTGGATTTTGGTTTGATGGTTTAGGGTTTTAGTAGGTTATTTTTATTTGCTTGATTTTTTTTTTTTTTAATTTGGTTTTTTTGCTTTGGTTTTCGTTTTTTTTTTTTTTTTTTTTTTTTTTTTGCTTTTACCATAACTCTTGTATGTCAGGTACAGATTTGAAAAAAACTACAAGAAATTCATAGAAGAAAACTTTGTCAAGGATCATTTAACAGAACAATATATTCTGTAGCTCAGAAAATACCATTATCTCATTGTCTGTTGTTTCACTCTCTGCCATCTTAACCATTTCAGTACTCAGACAAATTATTCTATTTGCCTGTATTTTTTTGTGTTTTCTGTGAAGGTAATGTGAAAATAGATGCTAAGTGTCACTGGGACAAAACTCCAGTTGTGTTTTGTGAGGTTGTGTTGGATGATGACATAGATGACTGTTACCTTTCCCTCACCTTGGTTTCTGACTGTGTCTACCTGTGGCATTCAGGAGCTCAAGGATATTAGCCTGGAGTCAGTTGCTCTTTCTTTTTTTTTTAGATAATTTTCCCTATCTACACAAGCTTAATAATAAATCAGCTAAACAAGGTAATTTAATTTTAAATAATGAGAAAAGAGAGGTAACGTGTTTTAAGTGTTAGTGTTATACAAGAGTATACAATCACACGTCAGTCACACATTATTTCTTTCTTTTTAAATATGCATAATCAGAAGTAGGAAATATTTCCTCTTTGAAGTATTTTGTAAATAGGAATACCAGTCTTTGTCCCTGTCTGTGAAAACAATTTAACTATGCTCTGCAGAGGTCTGTCCCCTGCTAGGGAAACTGTAGTTTTTAAGTATTTTTAAGATGTTATTTATTGAGAAAATTAAGCAGAGTATGATGAATTAGTTTTGTAATTGTAAGCACAGTTATTGATGTGAAATTTATTTTAATTTCTTGACTAAGTTTTTGGTTTTGTTGTTATTATTATTATATCATTTTGCTGTCATGAAGTGTCCCCAGTGTCATGATATATTTGAAAACTAAACACTGTGTTTATGGGGTCAGATTATTTAGTTACAGGACAGAGGATGTTATATAGGTACACTTAAAGTTTCAAACTTATATATGTTCTTCAACATCAGAAAAAGGAAAAAAGATCCACAAGCTCCACGTGAGCAGAAGAACAAGGAAGGTATTTAAGTCCTTCAGACCTTTAAATGTTTTTTACTATATCAAAGAGATAGAAAAGATCCAAACCCATCTTTATATGTCCTAAAGTTTTGGATTTTCTAACTGCAGAAATTAACAGTAAATCATAAAATAATCCTCCATAACACTACTTCCATTATCTGAGAAAATTTATTTTTGTTAAGAACAAAAACAATCCAGTTTTCATCTACAATGGATGGTCTTTTGTTTTCCACTCACGGTTATTTTGACAAAGGTATTATACTGTCTACATTTATAGTGAAGCACATGTTTAGAACTTCTGAAAACTTGAGGCCAGTGGCTTAGTCAGATACCAAGCTATGGGTTTGGAATTTATCAGAAAAATCCTGAACACCTGAAGTATGCTATTATCCTATTCCATCCATCTGCACCTAATTTCCCACTTCAAATACACCATGAATCTCTCTCACTGCATCTTGAGAATAAAATATTGGAGAAACAGGATCATAGAATGGAAAGCTACGCCTTATAAAGAATGGCTCTCAAACATGGAAGAATAGATAAGGAACTATAAAATTAGGAGTGGAAACATGAAACACGTTACTTCAAATTAGTTCTAAGCACATTTGAACTATGAAGATTGCAGCTGGGCAAATGTATAAATAGATTTTTTATAAAAGCTTAAACCCACTAATAGCCGATATATTCATCAGTGTTCATTAAACACAGGAGTCCAGGTCTCACCTCAGAGCCTTTATAGCTGGGCAAGTATCATTCTGCACTGGTCCTATTTTATTATTTTTCTAATCAAATGCTGCTGACAGCTGTCAGAACAGGGTGTGCTGCTGGACAGACCTTGGGTCGGAGCCAGTATGGCAGTTCTTGAGATCTTGAAATTTCTTTTAAGAATATTAAAATGTTAATTCTATCATTTTGCATTGGAATATTTAGAGCAGTTTTGGAACTCTTGGAGGGATTTTTTAGTTTGTTTTGATAAATACATATTTTTGAACAAAACCCTCTTACACCCATAACTGAATGTATGTGTTGGTTTTGATGTTATTATCCAGAAATGTTTCTAATTTTGGATTGTTGGTATATTTGTTTTCACTTTTCTGATAAAAGCTTGTTGACTCTGATATATTAGGATTTGATCAGAAGAGGATTTGATCTAGCCTGTAGGGCTTGCTAGTGACCAGTTTGTTCATGGGCATTTCAGAATGAAGTGGTGAGCTGGACAAATTGCTCACATTAGTCTGCTCCTAATGGGTACAATTTCTGGGGATTTCCACAAAACAAGGTTTAAACAATTTCTAAAACTCACTCCCCTCTGCTTTGTCAGGGGGAGAGTGGATATCCTGTTCATTTTGAGTTTGTTGCACTGTGTGTGCACAGTATCTGTATGATGCAAGCAAAGGAGTTCTTGTGTTCAACCCTTCTCTGCACTTGTAACAAGTTGTATGGGCTATTCAGCTGTAAGGATTGGAGATCAGTGGACCACACAGAGATTACATTTTTAGCTTAGCTGTTATGAAGTATTTTTATCTATTGGGGTCTGAGATAATGTTAGAACATCATCATCTAGGATATCTCATATCAAATGTTACTGATAGGTCCCTCAAATACAGAAATATAAGATGTTTGAGAGTGATGTGATCTTTCATTTTAGTCCCTGGTGTGAGAAAATAAAACTAACACTTATAACAAAATAACATGGAAAAAATATTAGAAGGACCTTTAAAATATCTTTTTTTCTTAAACGGTTGCATCCCAAAATATCACATTTCTGTTAGGTAGGGATGCCTGGTGTCCACCCAAATCTCTCTCTCTTCTTCCCATCTATATACATATGTGTTTGTGTGTGTATAATTTTGTGGGTTTATATGTATGTATATCATATTTTCTGGAGGCTTTTTTTCCTTCATTTTGTTATGAAATAACGTATCTATAAAAAAGAAAATGTTGGAATCTAATGTAAGTGATCAGTGTTCACATCTTCCATGCTTCAGGCAAGTTACACTGATACCATATAAACAAAACATAATGTAATTGGTTTCCAGCTCAAGAATAATTCATCTAGTATTCTACAGGATATCATTTTCTCAAAGCACTGGAAGAGAACAGCAAAATTTTTCATTAAAAATCCTTTCTATATCTCAAATTCTTCCTGTAGCAAATATTGTTGATTTTTTTTTCTCCTTTTGAGAAGAAAAAAATAAAATTATAAATACTGTTAGTCTCTTAAAGGTACATAAGTACAGAATTTTATTTTTCTTTTCTATGAGACTCATGCTATGCACATACTCAGATGTGTTATAAAGTGGATGGTTTCTATCTTGTTAGTGTCATCCTAATCATCCCTGCACTCAGTAAAGCAAAGAATTCCTCTTTAGTGGTGGGTCTGGTGCTGTAAGAAAAACCCAAAAGGGACTTGAGAAAAGCATTACTGCAGTTATTCTTGGGCTTGGCATGCAGCATTCGTACCAGAGACTATGCAAAATGTAGTACTGCATGCTGTTTGATAAAATAGTTGTGATCAATGCAATTTAAGGCTTTTGATATAATTCTATATTTTTTTCTTATTTGATATAAAATGAAATAATAAGAGATGTATTTACCAGTTTAAAAACTGTCTAGTCAGTCTTGGAGCATAAATGGATGCCATAATCTCTTCAGTGATTTTATTATCAGTATTTTTCTTGATGACCTGTAGTTGATGCCAGAGATTATTATTAAAAGGAGATAGCTGCATATAGGGCACAACATATACATTGGATGTGTGAACATTTGTGAGGAAGAAAAATTGCAAACAGTACATTGTTATCATGTAGATCAAACATTCATACACATGCCATGTTAAAACACACAAACAAAACTCAAAACCCAAACCCAGACAAAAACTTGAATGGAAGTTATTTAGCTAGGGACAAAAATCATTGACTTTGCAACAGGCTGAGGGAAGTTAACCTGAAGGAAAATCTTTAGAAAAGAGTTAAAAGTCATAATGGATGATGTAGCATGGCAAGAGACTTGTGTTAGTGTAAAACATATTTAAAGTCAAAGAAACAAAAACCCAAACCTAATAAAACCCCTAAACACACCAACTCTCCAAAACCCAACATCAACAAAAAACCCTTCAAAATGAACAAATGAAGAACTTTAGCACTCATCTACTCATGCTCCTGCACCTCCAATGACTGAATTTGATTTGGAGTTGATGCCCCAATGGAAATACTGGGGTATTTCTTGTATTTTTGTATTTTTATTCCCAAAAGAATAACAATAAGACAAAAAGAACTTTAAAGCTCAACTGTGTACCTATGCAGTGGTTTGAAAATAAGTTTTAAAATATAATACTTAAGGGGCTCAATTTATTTCTCATAACAAAGGGGGGCAGTTATTTGTTCTTTAGATGGACTGTCTCACTTTTTGAAGGCTATGAGATAACTCACCATCTCATCAAAATGCTGAATAACATTAGAGATCTTTATGCAAGGCTGCTATGTGTTCATTTGGCAAGGAAACAGCTATACCTCTGCAGACACGCCGACTATGCAATCTCTGAAAATTGTACTTTTTACCCCAGGATTTAACAGTTTGAATTCCATGAGCTCTCAGTGCTGTATTGAAATCTTTTCTTGTCAAAACCTTTATTGTCTTGAATTGCTTTTTGTTGCCTCAGTTGTCTCATAACTGTGGCCCTATTAAAAAAACAAACAAACATTAAAACCAATCAACCAGAAAAACCCACACAAAGCACCCCACATCTTGTAGCTTTACTCTGGGAAAATTTTATTCCCTGCCTTCAGGTACAAAGGAGTACATTTCTTCCAAACCCAACTGCTGGTGTCACTTTTCAGCTGAAGTCATATCTACCAACTCCTTACATTGTTGTTGTCATCTGTTAAATGACATAATTTAAGGATCTACTGTGTATAACTTCACTATGTAAAATGCCTAATACAGAAGAATCAGACACGTTACAAAGGGAATATACAGTCATCACATTGTAATGACTGCACAATTGAAGTCCTGCACTACTCTTTCTACCTCTAACTAAATCCCTGAAATAACATTCTTGATAGGAAAAGGTAGTTCATGAGCAACCTATTTACTGATATGTTTATTCCTGTGAAACCTGCTGAGTTGCTTTATGCAGTGCTACCACTAGATTTTGTTAGGGTTCTTGGGTACTTTTATTCACCCCTGATCAAGAGTCTATTCACATATTTTTGACTCTGTAGTTAAAATACTAGCCAGAAAATAAAAGAGCATTTGAAAATTAATTTTAAAAATCGTCTAAACTTACAGAAGTATATTAATATATTTGATATACAAATATAAGATAATAATGTAATCATTTTCCTAGCCTTTGCATAAATCTAGGGTTCTTCCCTGACTCCCCTTCCTCCCTCCCCAACTTCTAGTTTTAAAAATGTTATTCTAGATTATAACTGCTGCTAAAGCTAAATATTGATGTCTAGAAAGAATTTTTTGCCTGATTATACTTCTGCTTATTTAAAGAGGAGAAAATCAGCTATAATTATTTAAACTTTAACAAGACACCTGGCTTAATGTACAAGCCAGACTGATTCTCATTTTTTATAGTTCACTTCATGGTTTAGAATATCAAATACTTTATGAAACCAGGAATTTCTAATTAAAGCAATGCCATTCCTCTATCTATGAAGAAAACTTCGATGCTTCGTCATCTTGATGGAAAATGCTTTTTTGTCTGTGTGTGTGTGTCTACTATACTTGCAAGTACAGAGTGTTCTTCCCTGCAAAAGCTTTTACCTCAGTTGGCATTTATTCCTATCTGCTGCAAAGTGAGCTCTGAGACTAGGACTTTGAAGTCTGCTCATAGAAGATGCTTTCTGTGAATTGCAACTATCTAATCTTGTTGCAAAGCACGTTGTATTACCTAGTGAATAGGTGGCTTACTTAGACTGAACAGCACAAAGCATTTCTGGTAAGTTCATATAACTTGATGGGCTTAAACTGGAAAAATACCCAACTGGAAGATTTATGACACTTTTATATTTCAAAGGATATCCATCAAAGGACACTTTGCATCCTTATTTTACATTTTAATAGTTGAGTTGGCTTTGCCCTATAAATAATTAATACCACTAAGAATTTAACATCTGAAATGATAAATAGCACTTGGCAGTAATAAAATATTGTTTTTATGCTAACAGGGCATAATTCTACCAGCTGGAATTCAAAAGGCATAGTAGAATAAATTGTATTACCGCTTGATTTATTGTTATAGAAAAATGGAAAGATCAAACTCCAGGGTCTTGTCACATGGGTACTTCAGTGCTGTCAACCTTTTAAAAGGTAGAGGCTGCACTGAACCTGTCTTTTGTGTATGTGAGGATTTATACCCTTCAAAGCCTTTTCCAGGAACACCAGTGAACTGTCTTGCCCTGCATTCTGCAGTGGCCAGTACAGATTGCAGGAAATATTTCAGCAAGCCTGTTAGTGAATGCTTGGTTACTGAAATCCTAACAGGGTGGCTTTCTTTCCAGCTTCAAATTTCTATTGCTTAATCCTGGGCTTATATTTTGAATTGCAGGGATTTAGTGCTGAATTGTGGCAGGGAGTTCTATAATTTAGTTGCATAGCTAGATTCTTTTTCTTTTTCTCCAAGTTGTAATTTACTTTTTCTGCTCTCTTTCATTTTCATATGACAGATATCTATGGCACTCGCTTTTTCTCTGCTCTACCTCTAGCTGTGTTTTATCTTTCTGCTGTGTACCACCTTCACACCGTCTCTAAATTAAATAATTTTCTTTTTTAAACCTTACTTTTTATATGCAAGGCTTTAATTTCTTTAGTCATCTTTTTGTTCCATTTCTACACAGCTTTATCTTACAGGAAGCAACATTTTTCAAAAGCATATACCTCTTTTGTAGCAGTAAATCTGTAGAGATATTTCCAATTATTTTTGAACACAAATATTCACGGGAAAATTGATAGATGTAACCTCTGGAAGTCCTCTGTCCCAGCCTCCTGTGTCAAGTTCCATGAACACCAGAGTAAGTTCAGCTGGTGTCCTGAAAACCTGCAAGTATGGAGCTTCTACGGTATTTCCCAACATCATGCTCACACACTGTCCTCCTCTCCTAGAAAAATGGATTTTCCTAATGTTCAGCCTCAGACTAGTAGTGTGCAATTAGTGGTCATGTACCTTTGTTATATTGTAATAATTGAGGCTCCACATCTTTGTAACTGCTGCCCATGTAGTTAAAATTTGTGTTCTATCTCCCCTCATCCACATCTTCACCAGACTAAAAAGCTCCAGTTCCCCCAGCATCATCTTGTAAGTCATGTTCTCTGGGATCCTGACCATCGTAGCAGCCTTGCACAGAACTTTCTCTGAATTTAATAGCCACTCTTGAGCTGGGGTTGGGTGAATGAAGAACTGGCCATGTATTCCAGATGTGACATCATCAGGACCAAGTAGAGGGAAATAGAAGTTTCCTTCAGTCTCATATTTAACTTGTCACCTGCTGTAAGCCTTGAATGTATTTCCCCAGGATTGGTACTCAGATAATTGTTTACATGCATGCTGTTATTCTTCCCATGTGTGTCTTGGGGGAAATTGTTAGACTTTGGCCCATCTCTGAAGCTCTGCTATTCAACTTTATCAGCTCCTCACTTATCTTTCCCATTAAGCATTATCTACAGATTTGTTATTGGGGGGTTCTGTCTCCTCACCCAAGTCTTAAAAAAAAATTTTATAATGTAGGACTTATTATAGAGTAGTTGGAGTTAGAAGAGATTTTTAAAAGTTAGTTAGTTCAACTTTACTGCAATGAGCAGGGACACCTTCATCTAGGCAAGGGTTAAAGACCCATGATGCCTGACCTCCTTTAATGTTTCCAGGGATGGACCATTCACCACCTCTCTGGGCAACGTGACTTTTCAAGTGTCATGGTGAGTGGCTTGGCAACTACATTAGCCAATTCTCTCAGGACCCAGGGATGCATGTCATCAGATCCCATAGACTTAACTGTGTTCACAACTGTGTTTGTATGGTCACAAACTGGATTTTCTGTCACAATGGGAGGAATTTTCCTACCTCAGTCCCAAATCTGCTGTCCACCCACTGGAGAGACATGGGAAGAGAGGTTACCAGTGAAGACTGAAGGGGAGAAAAGGCATGGAGTATGTCAGCCTTCTCCTCATCCATTGTTACTGGGTTGTCAGTCTTGATCATCACAGGTGCACACCTTCTTTGCCCTGACTCTTTTGGCTGACATACCTGTAGAAGCCCTTATTCTTTGCATCCCTTGCCCAGTTAAACTCCAGCAGCACCTTGGCCCTACTGACCACATTCCTGCACAGACAGGCAGCATTCCTCGACTCTTCTCAAGATATCTGTCCCTGTTTCCACTGCCTGTGCATTTGCTTCTTGTTCATTAGTTTGATCAGCAGGTCTCAATTATGTTGGTCTCTTTCTTTCCTTTTTTACCCAACTAGTGGTTTGTTTTTGCAAACAATTCACTGAAGAACATGGCTGGCTGTGTCAAAAGCCTTTTCTAAAATAGTGTTTGTCATTGTCTGCATACATATAAATTTCCATACAGAAATATCTTGCTGACTACACAGAGCATGGGGACATTTTACATGCAGGCTGTTGAATTTACTGAGCCATTTCTTCAAGCATGTGTGACTCAGAGTGTCATTAGTCACACTGAAATTGTTGTCTCCATAAAGTGACTGAAGTGTTTTGAAAATTGAATATATCTCAGTGCTCATGTTAACTGTTGTAGAATTCTCTGTAAGTTATATAATTGTTCTAGAATGGTCTATATTTTAGGCTGCTATTAAGCATCAATCAAAAATAATCTACCTTTAACAAAATTTTGAAAACATGCAATGATATTGAAGAAAATGTTATGATAGAGGTAATGAAGAACTACTGTGGAATGTGTAGAGGGTTTTAATTACTATATTTGAAAAGAACATAATCTAGTACATATAGAAATAAATGTGATTTGACATGAAAAAAATGAAAACAAACCAACCAACCAACAAAAAAAACCCACCAAAAGCCACACAAAGGGCCTTGAATATAGCCAAAGTCAACCCACTGAGACCTTTTTGCACCCAGCAAGTTTAGTCTATACCAAGTTCGTTGCTAAATAAGAATGAGGAATGAAAAGCAGGTCAACTGTGCAGTGACAAGTAGCAAGTCACAAACAATGGGTGTCCTAAATCACAGCTCAATGGAAAGAAGGTTAAGGAGGCATGGAGTAGCAGCAAAAAATCATAAAGATAAATGAGGTAAAATAAGGGTGGGAAATTAACAATTAACACATTAAAATCCACATTTTTTTACTGGTTTTGAGGATCTAAGGATTTATGGAGGTTTTGTTTGTTTGGGTTTTTTTTTTTTTGCATCAGCCATTTCATGATCATATTTATTACAGGGCAGTGGAGAAATGTTGTATTTCAACTGGTGAAACAATATCATTACTACATAACATTAAACATTTGTATATAAGTAAAATATATATTACTCATTTTAGACATTGGCAGAGCTCTGGGAAAAATTCCTTTGAATCTCATTGTTCACAGTATCTTTAAAGATACTGTCCTTTTTTCCTCCCTGAATGGTTTTATCTCAATACATTTTCACTCAAATTCATTTTTGTAGCTCCTGAAGAAAATGGCTTGAGGACTTCCCTTTTAAAAATATTTTTACTATTTTTTTTAAATTGTTTCTAACTCTTATTCTTTTTAGTTTTTTAACTGGATGTGTGCAGGGGAATGTAATGTGCTTTTTCTGGTTTGCAACTAGAATTTACTAAAAGTATCCTGGCTTACTAAACTTGTATCAGAATGACAATTGCATTGTGGGGTTTGTTTTTTTTTTTTTGTAGATAAATTCTCATACTGATGTGGTATTCACTCTTTTTTTACAGTCTTTATTTCATTTCCAGGGAAAAATACTTGGAGAGAAGGGGGGTTAGGGAGAATACTGACAGCATCCATATAAGCAAATATTATTTCTGTTCTCCTTTTATTCCCAGAAAGGAAGGAAGATGGAAGCTAGTTTAAGTTTTCTTTTCTTTTTTTTTTTAACATGTTATCAGTTTTATGTATAGTAATATTGAAAAACTTGTCATATTAATAATTTTTAAAGCCAGGCCTTCACCCCTTCTCAGTACTTCTAATTAATCATTAGTATGTACTGTCATTAAAAAGCCATTAATTTTGACTCATACTAATGTCAATACAAGATCAAATTAACCTAATAAAACAACTTACAATGTATTCCAGACTTCTGTGTTATATTTAGCCTGTTCCAAAGGGAATAAGAAAACAGATGGACCTGCCAACAATTTTAAGTTATTTAAAACTGGAATCTGTATAATATACCTATGCAGAAGGAAAAAAATAAAATCACATATAACTTGTATCCATTAACATTATGCTTTATTACTCTTGATTAAATCTAATTTTTTACATGTGTAAACTTAGGCTCTAATCTCAGAATGGTAATGCATATATTTTATCTCAGAATCTGTAGAGATAAAACACCAGATTTTTTTGAGAAATGTGGTAACACACAGTGCACGTTAGAGATTAAAAGGCAAAAGATCATTTAGGGTTCTCGTACCATATTGCTTGTTTTAATGTAGTACTTTATTTACTCCATGTTCATATTTGTTCTGCTGGTTAGTTTGTATTTTTTTTCCTCCTTCTAGTATCAGTCAGCAGCAGCTTTAATTCATCGTACAATTGTAAAATATGTTCTTGAAATATACTGGGGAGTCTTAGATATGAAGAAAACTTGTTTGTAACATAGGATACTTCAGCCAATGCAATCTCTCTTCCCAGACTGAGTGCTACATAATAGTGCAGAGGCTCAGCATTACGTGACCATATCTGTCAGTATGAGGCTCATGAATTAGCAATGAAAAAGGCAATTAAAATCTGAAAATATATTCTGGAAAAGGTGTCTTTCTGAAAATGTCTAAGTTCTTGATATAATTGAGTTCTTTAAGCTCTTTATTGGCATTGACAACCAGGAGCTTGGAGGCAGAATGCTTTGATTGTGGGACTTGAGGTTAACAACATGTATTTCCTTATCCTTTTTTCATTATTATGGAAATTTCTTATGGTGAAGATAGGAACTAACATGGCTCTAAATGCTTGCAAACTTTGGATTTATAAAGATAAGGTTAGAAATGTAGAGTTAGGATGCTTTTCAGTCTGTATATAGCATTTATCAGCTCTGTTAAGTATAACTTCTTGAACGTTTGTAGAAAATTGTGCATTATGCAGTGAAAGGTAGTACCATACTAAATTATGACATCTATATCTTTGTATCACGGCATCAAAATGAGTACCTATCTGAGAGAAAAACTTCAAAGCTCTGGGCAACCGCAGTGTAAGTATAACTAAGTAAAATTGGATTGCTGAAGGAATCAACTCAGATTGTTTATGGTCTCCATTTCTGTGTGAATGTTATGATAACTCTTGGATTTCAATTATAAGAATTTGAAATAAACTTCACATTTGACCAGGTGTCATCATAGGGTTGATTTTCAGTAGGGAGAAAAACAAAAAACAAAGAACTAGATCTCATCTTTTGTCATATTTCTTTTATTTTAAAAAACTTTGTTAAGATATTGAAACTCAGATATTGAAAATTATATTGCATATATTTCCTGAAATACTGACTAAAAATGGGTGGCAGAAACCTCAGTGCCTTCATTTGACCCATGATTTCCCCTGCAGCAGGCACTAGGAACCTCTTCATTTCACTGTGTGAGCTTCATGTTAGTTCTGCATAGTCCAGGTCTGAGCCTTGACAATATGTTCTGTTCTCTTTCTATTTTTGTAATGCAAAAAAATTGAGATAAACTCTTTAGCTTTCAAATTTAAGTAAAGTGCACCCAAAGGACCTGTTTTTCTGTGCAGTTGATCAGGCACTGAAAGAGGTTGCTCAAGGAGGTGGTCCTTGGAGGCAAAGTGGACAGTGTCCGGAGCAAGCTGCTGTAGCTGCTGTGAGCACCCAGTAGGCTGGATAAGTCAAACACCACAGGTCCAGTCCAGTTGCAATGATTCTGCATTTCTGTGTAGATACAAAAATGCTGCTAGCAAGGATTTTCTTGCTATTTTCTAAGTCCGTGAGAGACTTTTCTCTCTCACAGAAGAGGCAGCAGAGTTATGTAAACAATGAAACACCTGCAGCCTTTTAAAGTCTTGTTTATGGTATAGTAGAAAAATATTTTGACAATGGATGTTTTAGGATTTTAGCCAATCACCCCCAAGGAGTGGCTGGTCCTTTGTCCAATTAGACTATGAAGAAAAAAGTCTATAAAAGAGTTTTTAAAATAATTAAATCAATCAATCTTGCTGCACAATTCCTGTCTGCTGGATCTTCTCTCCTCCTCCTCCCTATGGCTGCGGGACACGGTGATGTACCCTAGGGCCCAGGCCTGCGGTAATATTTCTGTTCATGTTTTAATTGGCTGAAGGAATACATGCAACACTACTGATACTGCATGAAAATATTTTCTGTAATCCAAGACATATTTCTAAGTTTCCATGTTTTTTAGACCTCTTTTACAGGTGTGTATGAGGTACGTTGATAGGTTTGAATACCAGGCAAATCAAATATTATATATTATGTCTTTGAAAGCTTGATGCCCTTTTCTGTGTTTGAGTAATTCTTGCTTTGTTATTTGACAGCTGCATTATGTCTGACTGTGGTGATGCCATGATGATTTTTTTGCCTTTTCTTTTATACCCCTGTTATACCTTTTTTACAACTTCTGTATTCTTAGTGCTTTTTGTCTACATTCTTGGACTTGTTTGTTCAGCTAAGAGACAAAACATTTTAGAAGCTTTGTAGGTAGAGGATAGTGTGCCCCAGACCCCAAGGTCCTCTCCACAACACATTCTGTAAACCAAGATAGAACCATCCAGGGGAAGGCTCCTTGAGGAGGGGGGGGCTCACTTGAGCCTCTCATTGGGGAATCTTTGATAGATATGCTAATTAGTAAAACCTATAATGTTATACCCAATGTTGAAGGGGGACACACAGATAGAGACTCGGCGGGGTGCATCTCGATGCACATGACCTGGACGTGTACTTAAAGAGATTTAAATGCATTTTATACAAGGATTTCCTCAACAAAGATGAGGCATCTTGTGAAGATACATACGGTGTGTAATAGTTTCTGCATGGAAATCTAAAAAGAATCATAGGGAGAATGTCAGGAAAAGGTTTCCAAAAGTCAGATGCTTCACCCTCTGCTACAACATAGCTTAAACTGTGCATCATTCTTGATATGTCTGTCCAAAAATTTATTTAAAATCTTTCCAAATGGATATTGCTCAACCTTGTAAGATCTTTCTTGTCTAGTTTCTAGAGTCTAAATATTCTACTGACACCTGCTTGATTCTCAGTTCCTTCATTATAAGTCCACTGTTTGTTTAATTATCAGAAGGCATGAAGAACATGTTTCTGTATTTTATCATGTGCTTACTTAATTTCTCTTCACCAGTTTGAACACTGTAATCAATTTTAGCCCTTCTTTGTACGTCTCTCTATTTTTTCTCCCTCTTCTTATTTCATGTTTATTTGCATTACCCCTTGTGTCATCCTTATCCTGTTTTGGTTTTTCATTGCTTTTGCATCTCATAGATCTCATGGGCATCTTCCATCTTACTACAAATATTGTTTGATTATGTCTTCTGGCAGAGTTCATGATATTTTTCAAAGGATTCAAGGTAAGTTGATCTTTACTGCCACTGTTTTGCCTTTTAAAAGATAAATGCCAATTCTGCCTTCTAGTTTTCACCTTTACAGTTTGCTCTCATCTGTCCTTTATGAGCCCTCACAGACTTTGTACTCATAGGCTGTGTAATTATGAGCCACACAGCAAAAACTATTGTGGTGCAATATGAATAGATCAGTAGAAAAAACAGTTTGTATCAAGGACCCAAAAGCTAGACTATAGGTATGCATATTTATTTACTTTATGATTACTCTGGGGCCCTGGAGAAAACATCCCTATTATACATGTTGCTCAAAGACAGCCAGAGGAAAGCTATTTTTCAAACTCTTGCTTTCAGGTGTCCGGGCTTCTTGGCGTGCTTCAGCAAGTGCCAGATCATGTCATCTGTTTAGTGAAGGTGACAGGAACACCTGGGTCTTCTCATGCTCTTTTCCATCAAAGCAAATCTTATTTTAGTTGTTGTTCTCCTAAATGTAACACATAGTGCCCGTTGCTTCCTGGCTTTGTGTTTGGGTATTGGCTAGAATGGAAGAGATGGTATCTTCAGTCTTGAGGAGGAGGCAAATGATCAAGTTGACACCATGAAATTATGACTTTCAATGTCTCAGTTCTTCCTTTGTGTGAGGAAGAGGCAGGATAAATGAGGGAGGATATGCAGTTTTGCATTTGGACAGATGGAACTTCAAAATCTTGGGGATGACTGACAGTAGATAGAGAACTTATGGATGCAAGGCAACATAGGTGAGACCCTTGACCATGAACTGGTATTATGACTGCAATGTTTTGAATCTTCTATGAGCCTGAAGAAGTTGATTGGAAAGGAAAGATGGAAAATTAAATCATTGTTAATTAAAAAAAAAGAAAGAAAAAAAAAGCAGGCAGGTGAGACAAGCAAATCAGAAAAGTGCTGAAGAGGTATATGGCAGCAGAAGCAAGAAGATAGTATATTCAACCATAGAAGGTCTTGGTATAATATAAAAGAATACCCTTAGATGAGGTCATCTGTGTGAACTGGTTACTGACCTTGAGACCTTTAGGCTTGTAAGTGGCACAAGAACCAGAAGGACACAGGAGGTCTCTGTGGTTTGAGAGCATTCTGTCGGTGCATGTGCACTTGGTACTTGCTGTGGAACTTGCTTGTGCTGCAGATCACACATTGATTCAGACCTTTCTGTTCCTTTTAGAGACTGTTGCTGCACTTTGAACAGATCTTCTGATTTAATTTCATCCAAAAGGAATCCCCTTCACATGCAGAAAAACTGCCCCACAGTGTGAGCCAACATGGAGTAAGTGGGGAAATGAGGGATTGCTGCACTCTACTGCTCTGAGCTATGTCACTGTTGTAGACAACTTTTAGCTAATTTTTTATCATTTGCTGATTTTGTATACCTCAAGATGAAGTTTGTTTCACTTGGCTTGAAAATACTGAGGTTATACAAGAATTCATAAATGCATTCATCCTTTCCTTGCAGGATCTTAATCCTTTATCACTGGTGCACCAATTAAAACAGAAAACCAGTTTATGTTGGCCTTTCGACTAAAGAAGGAATTTTAAAAGCAGAAAAAAAATGCATAAGAAATGGCAATATTCTTCAGTATCTATCAGAAGCCTTTCTTCTCCTTTGGGTAAATAAGTTTTTAAAGAGCTACCACTTCACTCTAATTTCTTTTCTCACCTTTGGCAAGTCTCCCAGGAAATTTTTTGCTAAGAGTCCTTTTAATGGAGTTTGCCTTCTTGAAACACACTGCTTTTAGTTTGAATTATTTTCCTTCTAACTTTCAAGAATTTTGTCCTTTTGTGACCAATCTCAGCTATATTACCACTTAATCTTCCCATTCACTCTTCATTCTCTGTTAATTGGAGGCAAATGGGAAGCAGTGCCTAGTCCCCCCCCTTATTACTCCTCACTAAAACATTTCAGAAGCTTCCTCTTCATCATGGGTCCTGCTGTATTCATAAAGAATGTTAGGCAGTAACCTATATTATCATTGAGGTCTGTGCTCTGGTTTACTCTTCACAAATACATCATCTAATCTGTCCTTCTGGTCTTTGAGGGAAATCCCAGAGTGGTAATGTTGTATGGGGTTTGTTTTGTTTTTTTCTTTAAGTTTGTACATGTCCTTTTCAGTCACTTAGCAGTTCTTTCTCCCTTTTGTTCTGAACCTCAGAACAAGTAGATTCATTCATGTTCCCTTACTGTTCTTCCTCAACAAGATGTACTACATGAATTATAATTCTTCAACCTCCTTCTCTCCATAGATTGTTATATTATTACTACCATTACAAATCAGCTGTATGAGGTAATAATCAGGTGGCTGGTGAATTTCAAATCCAGTCTAACTCATGATTCTTGGGTTAGTGATGTATAGCTTCTGTTCCACTAGCACTGAGATGGGTTCTGTATTTGCTGTTGGGGATTGGACCATTTGCTTCCTTAATCAGCTACTTTGGAGGGAGTCCATTTCAGCCTCCATGTGTGGTACTCCTGCATTCCTTTCCAGCTGGTCAATTACTTTTTCACTGGAACTCCTCGTTCCTGATGTTACTGGTATGCTTTTTATCATATGGGCTCCTCTGCTTCACCTCTTTCTTTATAGGTCTTCTACCATTTTCCTAAAGGATGTGTGCAGGGACTCTTTCATTCCTGGTTCCAGCTTTTGGAAGATATAGGTCTGTGTTCCCTGGTTTCAGCACAGAATCTGAACTGAAGAATTTACCTCCACAGTTCCTTTGTGGGTGCAACAGCAGGTAGTTTCTCTGTGTCCAGCCTGCCTCCTCAGAGCTGTAGACTGAAAATGATCTGATGACAAAGGTGATTCTGATGCTGTGCTTTTAAAAAGGTGAATTGTGATACTAAACTTCTTTCTAAATTCCTTTCTCCAATCTGTGTCTAAAGTTGTCCTGTTATGAATGTCAGCAAGCCACTGAAATGTTGATTCACAAGTACATATCTTTCATTGTGCTTCTGTGATCAGTTTAGTCACACTAAAGGAAATTTATGATACCTGAGAACATGCTATCATCCGTCGAAATGATGTAGTAATTCTTTTTTTTATGTTTTCTTGTGAAATTATCCCCTTTACAAGACTTCTCCCATTTGCTAACGTAACTGATAACTTCTCAGTTACTTTTACCACGCTGAGCTATTTGCAAAGAGATTAGGTAGGTCCCTTTTCCACTGTGGTTTTAACACTCCTCAAAAAACTGAAGGTATTTTTACTCCTTTCAGACTGCAGAGAGGGAACTGGAAGCTATCATTTAGGAGATGAGTTTTCTATTGAACAGGCTGCTAGATAAAAGAGGAGTTATTTTCGAGCAACTTTGTGGCATTTCTTACACTTTCATTTTCTTTGCCCTTATAGCGTGAGATGGATCTCTGCAGTGAGCTACTTTGCTCTTTGTCTCATTTATTTTATTGAGTGTATCAATGGAGCAAGGTATTGTTTATTGAAAGATGTGTAGAAGTTCTTTTGAAAAGCATGCAGTGTTTGTACTGTAATACTAAATAACTGTCTAAACTTAGATGATATAAAGACTGCAATGTTATATAGTCACACTTCTTGAATAGTAAAATTCTTCAGCTCCCTAGTTTGATACAACACTTTGTCCTCACATGAAAATAATAATTTTTGGTTTTGACAGTAATAGGTTCCTTAGACTGGACTGCTTTGAAAATTGATTTCTTTAATGCTATGGTGTGATCAAGGAAGCAGTGTAATAGGTCCTACTCAATGATATTTGTTTTGTTATAAGAAAAGCACACTTTGCTGAATATAAATGCTAGTCCAGGGAGCTACTGAAGGATGAGCTTGGCTGTGGGTACTTCAGTACCTCCATGGTATGACTCACGAGGTTATTGTAAGTTAAGCCTTTATAATGAATACAGTCACAATACAGCAAAATATTTAGGAAGATACATGTGCCTTAATATAAGAAAGTAAAAATTAAGACTCGAATTCCTTTGGATGCTGAAATCTAAATCAGCAATTATTTTAAATTTAGGACTCAAATCTGCAGATGAGAGTCTTAGCTTGTGAAGCTTCTCTTATAATGTCTCTCAGTCTTTTCTGATGGGGCAGCATGGATTTTCTGGTAATATTGCAAAAGTCTTTTGGGACAAAGAATGTTGGTATTAAGGATTTTGTGGGCAAAATACTTCATTTTTTTCAAATAAGTTTTTTATTACTTGTATGAACTGGATTGTTACCTAGAAAAAAGCAATCATTAGAGTAATTTAGTTCTACTATTATATCCATAGACTAGTTATCATGTACCAAGGTGGTAAAAAAAAAAAAGGTTTTCCCTTTAATATACAGGGTAAGTACCTAATAAGTACATAAAAGGGAAGCTATTGTCTAGCCAGTTTGTGGAGTCAAATTTTTAAATTCATTTGTTCTGATGACCATATCTGATTTTTACCATATCATCAATCAGAATCAGAATATTGCAGAAATACCAGACATGCTGAAATAAACAAGTGAGATAATTTTTCTCTGCTTAGCCATGGCAAATGTTCAGAAGTTGTGCTTGTTCTGGGTTTTTTTATTCTTCTTAGAGAGATCTGGGTGATAATGGCCGACTAGGAGCCACATGAAGCATTAAGATGCAAGATGACATACAAAGAAAATGAACTGTGATTATTTAGTCTAAGCAATAATGTATCTGAAGGACAAACAAAAGTAAAGTAATTGCATTACAGCTCTGGAGTTTCAGGCTATGTATGAGAAAATACTTTTAACTGTAAAGATAGTAGAGGCAATATAGTAAATTGTCGAAAGAAGATATAGAACCTGCCTTTAAGGAAAAGAACAAGAGAAAACCAAATCATTATGTCAGTAGTAGCTAAGGTAGAGCTGGCTTTGCAATAGTGTGAGAACAGCAGTCTTTACAGAACCTCTCCACTAAGCCCACCTCTCAATTCAAGACATGCTTTATCATTTTTGAATAGATATAAATGCTGCCAGAATGGTTTCTAATGCTTGTTTAGCACTTTTTTTTTCTGCTGCCCCAATAAGAGATTAGTCACAAGAGCCGAAATTTTGTTTGTGTCAAGCTCATTTAAAGGGTGAAGTACAAACATGAAAAGCACAAAACACATGATTGCATTAACACAACCTATTTCGTGCATGTGACTGAATGAATTTCAAGGCATCTCCACCCAAATAATCTTTGTATTTCTCAAAATCAAGACAATACTGCATCAGTTCAGTGTAGTTCACTGTAATACGCAATAAGGGTAGGCCCTAAAAATTGTTTGTAGAAATTCCTAGAAAAATATCAGAACCTCTTCCCTAACATTTTAATTAAGTCATATGTGTACACAACAAACCAGTGGGGCTGTACAATTTTTATTTTCTTTTTCTTATAGGTAAATAGTTTTTACAGGTTTATCAACAACGTTGACTGTTTCTGTATAGAGTATATTTGCTTCTTGTACTCTTATATCAGTTCTTAATTCTTTCTGAAGTCAGGCAACCATTTATTTGAAAAATCAAAAAAAAGTATGATTAAATTTTCAGCATGACTATATTATCTTCAGGATTTTGTGCTGAAATTACAACCAGGACTCAAACACAGGGAAGTGGATTAAATAAACTATGAAATTTATGTGGACAAAATAAACTCATCCACACCCAATACTGCTGGCTCATGGACAGCTTGTTGTCCACCAGGACCCCCAGGTCCCTCTCCACAGAGCTGCTTCCCAGCAGGTCAATCCCCAGCCTGTGCTGGTGCACAGGGTTACTCCTCCCCGGGTGCAGGACCCTGCACTTGCCTTCACTGAATTTCCTTTCTGCCCATCTCTCCAGCCTGTCGAGGCCCTTCTGAAGGGCTGCACAGCACTCTGGGGTATGGACTGCTCCTCCCAGCTTTGTGTCATCAGCAAACTTGCTGAGGAGGCATCTGCCCCTTCATCCAAGTCATTAATGAATAAGTTAAACAATTCCCAATATTGAACCTTGGGGGACACTATTAGTGTCAGGCCTCCAGCTAGACCCTGAGGCCACTGATTGTGACTCTCTAGCATCTGCCATTCAGCCAGTTCTCAATCAACCTCAGTGTCCACTCAATCAGTCCACAGCTCCTCAGTTTGCCTGTGAGGATCTTGTGAGACGGCCAGTGTCAAAAGCCTTGCTGAAGTTGAGGTAGACAATATGCACACTCTCCCAGCATCCCTCCAGGTAGTTGTTTCTTTGTAGAAGACATCAGGCAATGATTTACCCTTAGTGATTGCCTTCTTGTCACCCACATCAATAGAGATGGTCTCCAGACTGAGACACTCCATCACCTTTCCAGGGATTGGGATGAGGTTGACTGGCCAGTAGTTCTTTAGGTCCTTCTTCTTGCTCTTTCTGAAGACTTGGGTGACATTTGATTTCTCCAATTTTTAGGCACCTCTCCTGACTGCCACAACCTTACAAAGATGATCGTGACCAGCCTCACAATGGTGACATTAAAAGACACATATATGTTTGAATGAAAAATAGCATAAATCCACTTATCAGGGAACAAAATCAAAATTTTAAACATGAAATAGGGATTCCGTCTTATTGTCTTGATAGATATATATTTTATATTAATATAGGTATTTTATAACTGAGGAACTAGGTTATGCTCCACAATTTCAAAAACTGTTCTAAGGTAACATATATTCAGGTTATTCAAATTCCAGTTAGTTTGGATGGTAGTCTGACTTTTCATTCTTTTTAACTGTTTCTCATGTTTTTTCCCTAGTCTGTGTCCCTTTAAACATTGCTGCACCGTACTACAGTAATTTCTTCCCCAGCTTTTCCCTGACATCTACAAAGTGTCTGCTATTATTTTCAGGAGATAGATGAAAGCAGGTGTTTCCATCAATCCAGACTTTTGCCATTCCAATGAGTAGCTTGCTATCATTTTACCTTTATTTTTGGCTATTGAAGTTCAGTTATCTTTCCTAGTAATCCAGGAAAATAAAGTCTGGTTTTGTTTCTTATACCACTTTTTGCTTATACTACCCATTTTGTTTATGCAGGACTTTTGCTGCCTATAGATTTTTCCTTCAATTGTACATCCATAATCACCTTCAAGCACCATTTTTCTCCAGCTGGAATTACGTTCCAGCTCAGTTTATTAAATCCAGGTTTTTGCATGTGTGAATACAACACAAATAATTTCCTTTGTCATCTTCCTTCCAACCTTTTGTGTACATCTTCCATTTTATCAACAACATAGCTGCTAACATATTTCATCTTCCTAATCATCCCCATCACTGTCCCATTACATTACCTGCTTTTTATGCCATCATATCAAATTCAGTGTTCTTTTCCATCTTCAGTATAATTCACTAATGCTACATTGGCTCAATCAGCTTTCTTGTGATATCATACCCTCTTTTTTTTCCTTAGCATGGCATGTGTGTATGCTTAGATGTTTCATCTGTGCTTTTTCATACCAGTGCAGCCACATCATCCACATCCCATTTCATGTTTAGCTTGTGCTATGATTCCTACAAGGCAACAGACATTGAATGCCTATTAATTTATAGGACATCAGATTTAGGCACTTTGTTTAAACCCTGCTTTTCTGTTATCATTATTTTCCCCATCCCTGTTTTGTGCAATGATTCCTTCTTCAGACTGTGAGCTTTTGGGCTTAAATATATACTCAGAAAACATGCAGGATTTCACGTCTAACATCAGAACTTTTGAAAACCTTGAATATTATTGATAACAATGAATTTCCTGACCCACCAACTACTTGCCTGTACCTGCTGTAAAGTATTGAAACACATTTTGTGTATGTTATTATTTAGGAAAACAGAAAAAACACCATGCAAACTCAAAATATAGAATATTATTTATTCATGTTTTAGTCAATTCTGAGTAACCAGCACTTCAGTTTGTTTTTCACTGTGCTTCTGCATGTAAATTCATGATCCCAAGAAAAAAGCCTGCATTTTAGTTAGCAGAGTCCTTTATTGCCTTCTCACTGCTCACTTCATGAGATAGATGACGAATTATTGGAGGATCTATCAGAACTCTGTTCTCACCCCATGTAATGAGAGTTTTCATTCCTGACCTGAAGCATCATGCCTTCCAACTTGTTTTCTCGAGACCAAGGAATTTTGAATTCTGTGGTCTGAAGCACGAATTGCAGGAGTTTTCTCCACTTTCATGTCTTTCATATAGCAATGTTACCCACAGATTTGCAGAATTTTTAAATATTAAAGGTCTGGATTTGATCTCATGCAAGGAGGTGTTATTTCATCTAGGTGGAGTGAGTTTGTAAGATGTAGTTACTTTCTTCCAAAATATTATTTCTAACTAAAATGGTCCACAACTTGGCTTCAAAACTGTCCTTTCTGTAGCTTAAAGATCTTCTAAACCAGTATAGTGAATCCTGTCCTAGGCCTCCAGTTGTCATCTATGATGTTACAGAGGATTGGCTCTACTGTGTAGACAGCTAAGCTTGTTCTTGCACACACCACCACATATCTCATTAGATAGCAATATGTGTAGTCCAGGACTTGTTGTAGTAGTTTAGATTGTAGATAGGCCACAGCAGATCACAATTTTAGCCAACTTCCTGACTTGTTGAGAAGCATTCATAGTTCTAGCATATATTTTATATTTGTAGTTATCATAAAACATCCTGCTGTAATAGTTTATTGGGCAGAAATAATACAGGCTGTATAAGTAATACACACTTGTAGAATTCTCAGCACATTGTGAAGAAATAACTTAATCTTTTAAAAGATCATCCTGCCTATTTAAAGACAGTGTGAATTAATTTCTGGTTTTCTTATATACCATTTACAAGACTATCGAAAAACATTAATCTCTGCCCGTTTACAAACAGGTCACAGCTTGAAAAAGCTCTGAATGTCAGTATTGTTTGCCTCCCAGAATATTTTTCTGAGGAGTTTTTATGCTTTGATTCAAAGTTATACTCTTATTATCACAGATTTATAGTAAGTATAGTTTAGGACTTCACTGACTTTAACATAGTGTTCAAAGTCAGTAAAACTCTTCCTTAGGTTACTGCAGTTGTAAGACAAACAACTGCATAAAATAAATGCTTGGTTTTCCTATTTTAATTGCTGCTTATCTGAATTTCTGGGTTTAATAGCTGATATACTCTAAGAATAACATAAAATATTGATAGTGATGGTTTGTTTGGTTTTTTTTCTACAATCTCTGTAAGACTTATTTATGGCTGTAAAAGTTAAGGGGTTGTTTTTCTTAGTGTCTTAGGTAGGGAAAAGATCCTGTAAGTGAGGCAGGATCACTGTTAGTTTGTTTCATGTTCTTAAATGAGAAAAATGGAAAGTTGTACATGGTATAATAAACAGAATAATAATAAATATTTAATAATAATAAAGAGGATTATTATTGAAGAATGATAAAGTGATGCAAAGACAATCACTCACAACCTAGCACAGACTGATGCCCAGTCTGTCTCCAGTGGCCACTTTGAAAGACAATCTTTGTTCTCTCCCTCCCTCCATGCCTCCAGTCCCCTTCTTCCTCTACCACCACTTTTTCTTGCTAAGCATAATGTTACAGGTATGGAATATGCCTTTGGCCACTTGGGGTCATTTGGCTTAGCTGTGTTACCTCTCAACTTCATGGCCATCCCTACTCTACTTATTGGGGGCGGAGGGGGGGGAAATTAGGTAGGCTTGACACTGTGGAAGTGCAGCTCAGCAATAGCCAAAGCATTGGTGTGTTAAGAACATTATTTTAGCCAAAACTCCACAATACCATACCAGCTGCTATGAGGAAAGAAAACCTCCATCCCAGTCAGTCCCAGTACCTGAACTTGACATTTACTGATTTTAAGTACTTGGCATAGTTCTTTCAAGTCTATTTTTGCACTTGAATAAAATCAAATCACACCAAAAGGATAATCTGAGTATTAGTTGGCTGGAAAGCCTAAACTTTATAGGGTTTATTTGTGAAATAAGCAGAAGGATCTTCCTCTGATTAATCTTTTTGATACTAACAATTTTTTAATCAAGTTGTCTTAGTTCTGAAAACTGTTGTATTTTTCTCTGTAACAGCATAGTTCTAACTCAATGAAACAAGGAACTCGTCTTATTCCAACCCCTGTTTAAACTTGATGGGGAGTTATTGATGAAAAAAACATACTGGCAAGTAATTCTTTGAATGGGGTGATCTTCATTAAGCAGGTCTGGCTGTGTTCTTTATTTTACTTTTCAGCCTTATTTCGTGTCAGTCGTTACAGACTTCAGGAAATTATCGTCTGTAAGATTATTGCATTTATGAAGCAACTGAGGGTATAGTCACCCTATTCCAGTTTTATAACACCTGTTGTGATAGGGTCCAGAAGGTAATATCTGTCTTCTTGTGTTGAATCATATAATTTTACTGAAGCTAGAATGCTTCTGTCTGTGCAGAGTCTGTCTGCATTCAACCTGTTGGACTCTGCTAAAAGGATTTCTCACTGCTGAAGGACTAAAGAATGAGTACTTAGAAATGTCACTCAGAAAAGTGAAAGCCCTTATGGACACAGTAGGGTCTATCTTTACTTTGTTTCTGGGACTCTGACAGTTTAATCTTGCTACACAAATTAACTTCCCAATGCTGAAAATAAACAGAAAAGATGATAAGTATCAAGAAATAGGTAACAAATTGATTTTTTTGCTTTAGGTCTCTGTCAGTAACATAGGAACAGTACCACCATATAAAGTTAACTGAAAGCATTTTGAAAATTAATTAATAGTTGTGAAGAACTGTATAACTTCAGTAATAAACACTTATGAGAACAGAAATAAAGAAGAAAACTGATAATACTGTCTTCAAAACAGAGTTTTAACACAGTACAATAAACGAGGAGCAAAGAGAATAACGTGGTGAAAGCAAAATAGTGAGTAGCTGCTGATTGAGGTTAGTGCCAACCTTGTGTGGAATTAGCTGAGACTCAGGAGGGTAAATATCACATATAAATATAGAATTCTATCCTAAACATACTTGAAAGACAGAGCAGATGAAATTTTCCTAGGCAACTTTAATTTTAGCATTTCTAGTTTTCTGAAAGTTTGACTTGACATTTTTGTATACTTTGTGTTTTTTTCACTTCCTCCTTTTCCCTCCTTCTGTATTTTTATTGTGAATATATCTTGTGTGTATTGGTTACAAACATTCCACAGAAGCAGATAAAACAAAATATTGAATTTTCCCTTTCAGTTAGAAAACATGTTTACATCCAAATCAATAAATCAGTACCTAATTCTTGTTGAGTATTTATTCATTGCCAAAAACTTCAGCATGGTTGTATTTTCTCAGGTTATCCTTTCTTACTAAAATTTTATTTTCTATTACTATAGGATTGGTCAAATTGAGAATTAATTTTTGTTAATGCAGACTGCACATTCCATAAAAAACTAATTTCTTTATCTTATTTCCTTTTCAAAAACCGGCATCACTGTTTCATATCGCACTTTTTGTTAGAAAGCCTACAAATACCTGAAGTTTTCTATGTGAAAATATTTGTATCAACAATACTTGATTTAAGATAAATAACATATATCATCACTTTCTTAAGAAGCATTATTTGACAATTCAGCTATAGCAGTCAAGGGCTGTTACCCAGCTGTTTACCCAGTAGGCAGAGGTTACTTGCTTCACAGTTCAGCCAGCAGAGCAAAAGTGCAAGCTCTCATTGTTCCAGTACACTAAAGTCAACAATGGCTTTGAAATATGTAATTAGCAATTAGATTAAATTTGCTTATTTTGCACTTAAATGGATCAACTTGAATTCCACTGGCTGCACAATGAAGAATTATTTTTCTGTCAGGAATATAGTAACAAGATTCTGAGAAGAAAAAATCTTTCTATTGCTGTGCAAAATAATTTTGTCTCTTGAGTATCGAGCGTGTTTCATTGTTTTTTTCCTGTAAGAATGCAGCTGAAGCCTTATTATGCCACTTTTGTGTGCTTATATTTTATTGAACGTGGTATTATGTGGTTTGTTTTATCCAGACTTTTACAATGGTGTCTTTCCTTTTTCTATTCTGATAAATAAACACAATCAAAAATAACATTTTTGAAGTTTTTTGCCAGCAACATGCTCTTAGTAGTGACAAGCAACAACTAAAAAACATTTTCTTTCTACCTACATGATATTTTCCTATGTATTTTAATTACTGGGAAAATAAAAAACATGGATTCAAGATATAACAATGAATAAATTGCTTTATCAAATGTTACATATACAGTGAGAAAGCTAACTATTTTTTTTACTGAACAATTGTAAAATTCAGGATCTAGTTTTACCTCTACACAGGGAATAGTGATGATCTACAGTTGTACCCTGGCATTAGGTGCAGCCAAGAAATAGCCTGTGCAGGTCACCATCAGGTTGCACTGTTAAATATCTCTGTCCTAGGTGAAGCTCTGGCTATAAAGTTCCCATCTACCTCCTGCCCAAGATTATGAGCAGAGCTGGGGACAACACTCATTATTTTTAGGGGTTAAGCCAACTACTGTCTTCTTTTTAGCTTGTTCTGGATAAGGTTATTTCCTGAAGTGAATATATATATATATTATTGATTGTAGGATGGAATGGGAAATTTGAGAGTCACTAAAAAAGGAATACGACTTGAAGGAATATCTGAATTTCTACTTCCACTATATGTGAAAGAAATCCATTCCCGAAAGGTAGGTGTTTTTCATCTTTATTTCTTAATTTGCAGCTAATATAAATTTATCTCCTCATTCTCAAACAACAAAGTTTAGTTCTTACACCTCCTAGATCAGCAATCAGCAGAGATTTGCTTTGAGAATGCCTTAACAATGAAAGCTTCCTTCATGTCAATGTTTTTTTTTTTCTGAAACCTTTCTTGACTCTTAAAAGAAATGTTTTATCCTAAAGAAAGGAGATTCAAAGCATGTATATTTTATACTTCAAATGACCTCAGCACTGGGAATGGAGCATTTGACTCTAATTTGATGTGAAGTCCAGAAAACAAGAGTGGTGATAAGTGCAAAATACAGTGAAATAAGGAATGCTCTTGTTCTTTCTGTCACTAGCTATCATGATTTCCTTTTCTTTTTCATTTTTTTTTAATTTTAATTTTTGTTTGGGTTTGTTTTGCTCATTAGGTAGAGGAAATCCTGCTATACTGTGTCTCCAGGATTTAATTTTTCAAAGCAAAACCTTTCTAATGTTATTTAAATGTAATTATCATATGTCATCAGGTTATTACAGAGGAAAAAAGAAAAACAAGAAATTTTGTACTAAGGAATTCAGTGTAGCTCATTTTAACCCTTTCATTTTGATTCAGTTATGCTGTTTATATTAACATTGTCAATGAATTAAAAAAAAAAATTGAAATACTAGAAAAATCTTCTTTTCACCATGCAAGTGATTATCTATGATCAGAATAGAATGTTACATTGGTTTTCAGTCAATCATCTGCAAAGGATTTTAATCTGCATACTGCAACAGTTGACAGGAATCACAAGTATGTTGACCCTAAATGGTTTTGTGGAAAATTTTGTCTGTTGAAATCTGTCTTCTATGTACATAAGTCTTGAGTACATTCATAAATGAGATCATGACAGTTTTCCCATTTCTCTTAATTAGTTCACTCTTGTGTTAATAGATCCTTGAGGTAGTCTTTTCATCCTCTTTTTCTGTAAAGCTAAGATATTTCAATGTTTAATAGATAGCAGTATTGTCCGAGGTAATGAAAACTTCTATAATATTTAAGTACCTTGGAGGGAGCATACTTTTCCTTCAAGGCTGCAGAACATTAGTCATGATGTGTGTATTTTTCCCGTTTCTTTTTTGTGAGTCGACAGTGTCTATTATTGCTCCATGTCCTATTACTGTTCATGAAAGTTATGATTCGGAATATTTTCTTGCCCAGTGCTTCATATTGCAGAACACTGGTTCTGTTAAAGTGAAGATGGAAAGTTTTGTTCCAAGTGATAATAATGAGACTTGAGTAGGGTCCTAATTTCATTTAGCTTCTAACAGATCTCAGAAAAAAATGCACACAGATGCATTTTATACATATGTAGTGTATAATTATTGCAAAAGAAAGGGATGCAAAGTCTACCAGATGCCTAACATAAGGTCCCACTAGTCCTGTGAGGCTCATGAAAACCTGACACTTGCCAGTAAGTATTTTCAAGCCAGCAGAAAATAGAGTTGATCAACTGGGCAAAATAATTCAAGTAGAATATTTTTGATGTTCCAGGTCTACTTAGACATACTAACTTCAAGGCACTTGTCACCTAGATAAAAAAGTGGTATTTACACAGGCTTTATTCTCATCTTGCAGTACTTGTGAACTAGGTCCACTTTCCAGTCTTTTGCCAACTTGCTCAGTAGGTGTTGTGCTAAAGTTCAGTAACTTCTGTATGCAAATGTGGATGCCACAAGGGAATGATGAAAGAAACCTCTGGAGCTGTATTCAGCTTAGCAGTAGGGTTTTGTAATGTCTCTGCAGGATATTTCTACAGCTGTATGGCATCTGCATGTGACATTAGCTGTTTTGGCACTTAGAAAAGTGACCACAGTGCTGTTGAAATCTAAAAGTAAGCTAGATTTTCTGAGTTCTAATCACAGTTAGTAGACACCTAGTCAATACTGACAGCAGATTCTGATCAGCTGTCCTTCCTGCTCACCAGCTACTAGTGTTTACTTTGGGTAACACAGATGGGAATGCTTTTTGTCTGCCTTTTCCACGGAAGTAATAATGACTTAATTTTGATGTATATTGGAATTAAAATATTCAGTGAAAACAACTCATTGCTTATTTTCTGGAAGGAGAGCTAGTTCTTCAAGCCGATTTACTCATTCCCCTATAAAAGAACACATCCATTATAGTGACGTTTGATTAACTCTTGGGATGACTTTAACATATTCAGTAGTAGCTTTGCAGGAGAGGTATATTTCCTCTGCACTGGGGAACATGGTTTGTGGAATGGCCTCTGAGGGACTTCCATGGAGGGGTCTCAGCTGAGGAGGTCAGGCCTTCCCTGTTCTCCCATTGCAGCACAGGGCAGAGTGAGGCGGGAAGGCCAGTGTTATTAGCAGTGAGGTACAGCAGTGGGTGTGGTGTGCTGTGGGTAAGAGGCATGACTGAAATTCTTGCATGTTTGCTGGTGCTATCTTTTAGTAAGCTGGATCTGAAGGTGATAAAAAATGTTAATTGGGAGGGCAGCGTTCACCTCTAGTTCTGATTGTGAATTATTGCTGATAAGAGTGCCCAGCAGTCTGTTCAGTAGGTAGGCTGAGCTGAGCTCTCTGCTGCTACAATTTAAGTGTGAGACTAGCTAGATTTGCTAGTGTAAAGCTCACATATGCTTACTGATGACCACTTTCCTGCTGCTTACCTGGATGCCCAGATAAGATCATTCATGCAGTGTTAAACGCAGACCATAAACTGTCTTTATCAGGAGAACGGTATTGAACTTTGTATATAGATTGAAATACTGCCTTTTATCTTGTGATTGCTTCATTGAAACCCTGAATATTCAAAATAAATGCTAAAATACTGAGATTTAAGTCAGTTGGAAAACAAATGTATGTGCATTGTTAAAACTTCTAGGGATATTTTCTTCTGATAGTATGAAATTTTCCTTCCAAAAGTAGTAGTGAAAAATCCAGGTCTTGACTAAAACGAATATTCTCTTTTCTGTAGAAGTTGTGTAAATGAGAAGGCTACTCAGAGTGTGCTGTTTCCCTAGCCCTGCTCCTCTAACATTTCCCTTTTTATCCTATCCAGTTAGTGGTGTCCACAGAACTACAGGTTCTTCCCCCAATTCTGTGTTTATGCAGGGAAGAAACTTCTGCATTTTCATCAAATGGCTTCACTGCATGCCAGAAATTAAAATGATGCATCAGAACCTGAGCAGATAAGCCCTCATTTGATCCTGAATTGACATCTTTATATTCTCCAAACCAGGGCATGTATACTTTATGAAAAGAATGTTACAGAGAATTACATTTTGACTGTGAATGGCCTAGCTGTATACTTTTGATGAAATTGCTAGCCTGAAACCATTAAATTTCACCCAGACCATGTTATAGTTCCCATGTTTATATCATTTGCATTGATATAATGCAAACTTCATTCTTTATAGTGTACCATTAATGAGGTGTATGAAATCAAATAATACGTAATGCAAAATCCTCAATTATTTCGTTATTTCAGTTCTTCTGAATTAAATTTTTTTATTATCATGCTACTGCATACATACTACTGCACTTTTGAATGGAAATAATCAAGGTACAGTCTTATTAGCTTGTCATATAACAATAAAAGTAGTTTGTGGTGTTTTCTTGAGAATGTATTCCTGGGTTTATTAATCTTTTCATTTGCACATACAGTTCTTAAGGGCTGAAGAAAATACAGTTTTCTCTTTGTTAAATTCTTTCTATTACAAAAAAAGAAGTAACCCATTGTCCCTTAGAGGGGAATTCCTTTGGGGTTTTTTTTTCACAATTAATGAGGTTTAAAATGTATTCTCTGAAATTAGCATGTGTTTTCCAGAGATATCCTTAAAGAACACAAAATTTAATAATTGAGTTAAAAGTCTTTGGGAAAATGTCAAAAAAAAAAGAAAGAGTGAATATATGTGATTTTCTAACTGAACATGGGAAACTGAAAACTCTCTGTATAGCTTGTCCATATAAATTATAATAATTTAAATATAATTTATAATAATTTATATTTAATTTAAATATAATTTATTTATTTATTTTATATTTAATTTAAATATAAATTATAATTTCTATATAAATTAAGAAATTGTAGGTGGAGTTCAAAGCAGGACTTTTCACATATTTTTTCCTCCAGATTTTTACTTGAGAGACTGAATATCCTTGTAAGCATTTAGAGAGCTTTATTTTACATTGTTTTATTTCCAAACCTGGATCAATCTTGACATAAGCAAATCTACAATATATTTCTTTCATCACTGTTTCTCTGAGTGTATATAATCATCAAAATAAATTAACCTTTGCTAATTTCAGCTAGATCATTGCATATATACTAAGGTTTATGTTTGGGCCTCAGGTGCCTTTGCAAGAACCTCAAATTCTTTTTCTGAGACAATGTCTTTGTTGAGCTTCTGTCCCTGATCGAGTTATAAAGATGCAGCATAGGAGATCACATGAAAAACCTTTATGAAGTTGAGGAAGAACATACACTCTTCTTGGGCATTGAGACAGTGTTCTTTTTTTTTTTTTTTTGCAAGACCATAAATCAGATGCTCCTTGCCTTTACTAACCCCATGCTCATTTTGTCCCAATTGCCTTCTTTTCATGTCTACATTATGATTTTCAGGGCCTCTCCCACATAATCTTACAAGGAACTGATCTGAGACTGACTGGGCTGTAGATTCCAAAGTCTTCCCTCCTTGCAAGATGCTCATTCTCTCTTAGAAGGGCCTGCCAAGATGGGGGTTTTGTTGATTTTGGGGTTGGGTAGGAGGAGCATATTCCCCCACATTCCACTCAGACATGTTCTCCCAAAATTTCAAGACCAGATTTGCTATATCTAGTCTCTTTTCTGCTCTCTGAGGTACCCCATTGCTGTGCAGTCAAACTAGTTCAAGAATCTACCAAGTTCTACCACTACTGAGGTGTATAGGTATCAGAGAAACTCCATTTAGGAGATGTCATTGCACACTTTTTTGTAATATCAAAAAAATCACAAAGGTACCTAAAGAGTCTGCCACTGTTATTACACAGGAGGAAATGCAATACTTGTTTCTGTAGCTGCATGTCACAATCCACTCAGATAAAACTTGAAATGCTTCCCAGTTCATTTTTATGATACCTTCTCTTCAAGCCTTCCCCTTGGGATCACTCACCTGTCACTAAGGATAAAGTCACTATTATGGCATTGTCCTGGTTTCGAGAACTAGGACAGTCATAAAGGACTCCTTAAGTCATTTTGGCTCTCAACACAATGTCATTCCAATAGTGTCACTTTTATTGGTATGAACGAGATATAAGGTTTTCTTAATCACAAGCTTTGCCAAAGGACAAGTCACTTCTATATTTGTTGGTGGTCTCTGGAGGGACTACCACTCTGAAATTGAGTTGGCTTTGCTCCCTCTTTGCTGACAGCTGATAGGAACTTCCACGATTCATGATTTTGTCCTTGATTTGCTATACTTCAGTGGAATCTGTCTGGGGATCATCCAGTTGAACAACTTTGAGTGTCGCTTTTTCATGTCATCCTCTACTCTTATTATTGGTACAACTTGTTGCTCAGTCAAGGAGGATCTCAGCTTTTTACACTGAAAAATTTGAGTTAATATTACCCAAGCCTTTTTCTTTGGTTGCTTATTGTTCATGAATAAAGTCACGAGAGGCCTGTATCCACCCAATTTTATACAGGCCTGAGGAACTGAATTTGTTTGGCAGCACTCCTTCAGATGCATGTGGGAAAGTTATTGAAGTTGTAACTGTTTTTCTGGGGGTTGGTTATTGTTTTTGGCATCAATTGCATTTCCAGTTTTCCAAGTACTTCCTTCATGTAACACATCTGTGTCCTGCTGGGGAAAATTTCAGTGAAACCATGTGACATCTGTTTGATGTTCATAATGTCTTGTATCTGATTCTTATGTAAAGTATATTTAGATTGGTGTTTTAACTGCATGGGCATCTTAGGCTGAGGAATGACTTTTTCTTTCCCAAAAAACTTTGGAATAATTTAGTTGCAGTTTACGCAAGCTAAGCAATTAAAGAAATTCTGTATGTTTAAAAAAAATATTAATATTTCCATAGAAAGTCTGATCCAACACAATAAAGTAAAAGCAAATGACTTGTAAGTGACTTGAGAAGGGGAGTAATCTCTATCTCTTTGTGTATGAATTTGCTTCTGTTTCTTCTTGGAGAACATTTATCCTTTCCTTGCTATTTTGTAATCTTAAGGAACACCTTAGTTTTTGTTCCTCTGTATAAACCTTAGGACTATGGATGCACAGGTAATACTAAGAGGCAGAAATGGGAGTCATTGTGGCAGAAAAATATCCGTAGAAGCCATTAAGCACAAAATACATTAACATAATTTTATCTCCCCAAAATACTGATAGTTTTTTAGCCCTGACTTGAAGGCGGCTGAGATAATTTTAAATGCATATCTTACAAGTTTGGCAGTGCAATATCCTTGCTCTTAGCCCTTTGGTAGGGAAAAGACATATTTTCACAAAAAACATTTTAAACTGTGTGTCTTAAGTCAGAAGGAGATACTTTATATCCAAAGACTCAGTGTATTAAAAGATAAGAATATTCATATAACATAATTATAAGTCTAATGATGTTGGAAGTTGTCAGAATGGATTTCTGAAGGGGAAATCAGGCCTGCCCAAGTTGACTGTCTTCTACAACAAAGTATCATGCTTGGTGGATGAAGACAACTAATATTTTTAATTTTGTCTTTAGTCTCCTGTCACATGTTGATTGATGATGTACAGTACAAAAGAGTGAGGTGGCCTGAAAACTGGTTAAACTGCTGGGTTTCAAGAGTTGTGAGCAGTGGAGGCCAGTTTCTCCTGGTGTAGTCATGGGATCAGTACTGAGGACAGTGTTGTTTAATTTCGTCATCAATGACCTGGACAATTGCAGTGCATTCTCAGCAAGATGACATATGAGACATAATTAGGAGGAGGAATGTACAAACAAGTAATTTTTAGAAGCAAAAGAGAACAAGAAAAATAATGAAAGCATTGCAGTTCTAACTGTTTGAAAGTTTAATTATTCCCAACTCATTAGTAATAACATTCTTTTTTCTTTTCCTGTTTCCTGTTTTGTGAATCTCAAAAGTATTGAGGGTAACTATCAATCACAACTTCAAAGATAGCACTCTGAAAATGAATATAAGAAAGATTCTCAAGGTATTTATTCTGAAATAGAAGTTGATGTCCTAAAGTTTGAATGTGTAAATTCCAGAAATGCAAGTTAGCTTACAAAATTAATTTTGCCCGTTATACATATAAAAATTATTTTTTATATTCAAATAAAACAGAATTACAATCTTCTTTCACTAGGTCAGTTTTGCTTTCAGAATACTTTTTGTCTTGATTTTTCTCACTTTAAAAATATTTGTAATGAAATTATATAAAGTAGTCAAGTCATTCATAATCTACAAAAATAAATATCAATAAAATTCCCAGAATTCCCCAAACCTAAAGACTTCTTGTTACAGATCAGAGTTGTGAACTTCTTAAACAATTTTTGTTTTGATGACATCTGTGACAAAGTTATAGAAGCTTACTCCCAGAGTTTCATGAGAAAGTTTGGAAAAAAATGTTCTTCTACCTATTTATGTAATTTGTCAGACCTGTATTGTGTTAGAACAAGGGTTGATGGGTGGAGGGTTTTTTTTGTTTTTCCTATTAGTATTCTCAATATTTCTCTACTCTCTCAGGAAGAATAAAAGTCCTGAGCAAGGAAAGAAAATTGCCTTCTAACCATTAATAAATACTCTACATTTTTGGACACTGCGCACAATATTGTGTCCAACATCCTAATAGAGAAAATTAATGAATATTTCAAAGTTTACAAGGAAAAAAAAAAAGAACGAATCTCAGCTATCTGGAGTGAAATTCATAGAATAAGTTATAGCATAATCATCATGACAGTGTCTTAGTAGGACACCATTGCTCTCTTAAAGGGAAAAATTTCTTGTTCCTTCACAGCTTCTGATAGCCACTACAAGCAAATATAATGATTTCATTTAAAATACTGTCCCTCTCCCATTTGAAATGAGCATTGTATTTTCTTGGTTTCAGAAAGAACTAATTTGAATTTTACTGCTTCATAATAAGCAACATTTTTTGTATGAAGACATATACATGACCTGCTTGGTCAGTCTCAAGAGCTGGAGTGTTTTATTCCAGATAGCAAGCACGCTTTTTGATTTTGTACTTTACAGCATTTGTTGTCACAAGAAATACATCATGCTATAACCTCTAGTTTCAGAAACAACTTGTCTCCAGCAATGAAGTTTTCTTCTTTGAAAATGCCTTTACAGAGCAATTTTTGGGGCTTTTTTACTCTGTGAAGGAGTTTCTTGTCCATCTGGTTCCATCTCTTTTATATAGTTCTAAAATCCCTCCGTCAGTGACTAAAACTTTATGGGTTTTTGTACTGACAGATCAATTTTTCAGGAAATCTGCTGAACTTCCATCAGTTTTAGGAAGCAATATGGCCACAGCATTACCTGTAATGGGGAAGCATCAAGTTAAAATAAGGTAGAGAAGGTAAAGAGATGCAAGAAAAGTTCTAAAAGCATTTTAATGAAATAGTGCAAATTACTAAAACATTTTAGAATAAAAAGTATTCTTTTTCTCTTTCCCATTTTAGGCAGTGCAAGAAATACATCAGTTATACTTTTTTTGCTTATAGGTCTTCAATACATGGTTAATTCAATTCATCTTTAAAAATAGACAGGTAGAACAATCATTCTCCTTTTTAGATGCAAAATTAGTACCACATTTCATCATCTTATGGATTATATTCTTGAATCTTTGCTAACAGGTTTACTCCAAAGTAGCTGGAAATTTGTTATTTGAGGAAATGAAATGGAAGCATTGATTATACCACAACAAGGAATGTGTTTTGACACTGGCCTCCATCCAAGAGTGATAAGTAATGCTAACGTTAGTTGAAAGCCTTGTTGGCTTGAAGAACATCCTCAGGAAATAATCGCACAAAGCCAAACAATTTCTATTCTTTCCATTACCAAGTGTATGATGAGTGACTTCATTTAATCTGAAGCTATTATGATATGCTAAAATTTCAAATTAAAAAAATTACTTTTCATCTTTAACAAGTTATATGAAGTTAATTTTTAAAACTCAGTTTTGATTAGACTCTACTAATTCACTAAAATGGGATTTTTTTTTTTTTTTTTAAGTCTTAGAATTAAATTTAAAGAAAATTTTTTGAAGTAGTAACTAAGCATGTAGGTTTTCAAAGCTAAATCTCCAAACTATATGAAGACTTCACATTAGAGAAGGAAAGCCCTAAAACAGAAAACTAGTGCATTGCTGTGTGGTGTTTTATTTGTGTCTCATAAACAAAAAGTGAGGGAAAGATTTTTTTTTTTTCTTGTTAGAAATTCAGCAGGAAGTAAACACTAGCAAAAACTTCAAACCACATGTAGTGAAATCCATGGGTGAGATTAGGACAAGGAAAACTAACAAGTAGAAATCTTAAAATGGAAGCAGCTGAACAAGTTAACATCCTGTACTGGAATTGGTAATTATGGGTTCAGCATTATGATCGTACAATAACAGCTGGGGATTTACAGTAAAGTTGGCTCTTGGGCTTCAGCCAGAAGCTCATTTGTATCTTGCTGAATTTAAATCAGTTGTTCTGCAAAGGAAGTAACTATAGTTCACAAAGTTTGTTAATTTGGAGTGGCAATCTGTCATGCATAATTCTACAACAGCTACTACAGTACATACTCTTACTGAACTCTGCAAGTGTAAGTGGTAATTGCAGTAGTTGGCTGAAGGCTTACACTGAATTGTCTTTTGGCCTGAAGTTGAAATTATTTTTAAAAATAGAAAGTTATACATAATTCTGACTAGTAAAAGTGAAACTGCCATTGATACTAAACTTGGCACTCCAGTTATGATTTGCATGAAGGAAGTTACAATCATTTTTAATAGAAAGGAATATTGATGTTTACAGTAAAAATATAGAATGGCTAGAATTTCTTTTTTTCTCTTGCTAGATCAGTATATAAACTACAAGGTTTGGACGAAGTTTACTTTTGCCTCTGAGCTTCTCCATTGGCATCCACCAGCTTAGAATCTTCCTATAAATCTGCGGTCTCTCTTTCTGGGTATAGTACAAAATCCCAGAAGGAAAGTGTTCCATACTTATGTTGTTGTTTTGATAAAGTACAGGCATTTTGGAATGTCAATTAACTCTCCTGACAAGCTGAGCCAAAATGCTGCCACAGAAAATGCAGATAGTGGATTGGCTTTTTGCAGCAGAAACTACTTTACATTCCACAAGCAACAAAGTAGTTTTAAAAATATTGTAGTAAAAATATTATTATGACTATTTAGATCAGAGATACTACTGAATGTTCTTATAAAATACAAATGCTGCTTCTCTTATAAAATATTCTCTACTAGGAGGCAGTTGTTTTTTGAAACAGTGTGGATCATATTGAATAGTACACAAATTTTGGAGTAGCTTCATTGGTTGTTCAGCATGAATAAGAACAATAAAATTTTGTTACTCTGAAACTGAGGAGAATTATACATTGGCATAATAATTGGTGGGACTCTTATAATGCTCAGATAAGGTGTTGGGATTACTTGAAGCAGCCAATGCAAGAATGGTGTCTCTTTACCATTTATAAATGGTGGTGATTGAATACTGGGGAAAATACAGTCAAGTTTATGGAAAAGACAGGTATACTTTGGCAAGGGAAGGGAATAATCCTTATAATTAGCTGTGGCTCTTACTGTTCCTTTAGGTTAGGACATAGAGGGTAATGGTTTTAAACAGAAAGAGGGTAGATTTAGATCATATATTAGAAAGAAATTCTTTACTGTGAGGGTGGTAAGGCACTGGAACAGGTTGCCCAAAGAAGCTGTGGGTGCCCCAGCCCTGGAAGTGTTCAGGGCTAGGTTGGATGGGGCTTTGAAGCAACCTGGTCTAGTGGAAGGTGCTCCTGCCCATGGGAGTTGGAAACCAGATGACCTTTAAGGTCCCTTCTGACATAAACCACTTGGTGATTCTTTGATTTTTTGTTTCCTCAATTTTTTTGTCCTATTAGGTGAAAAACAATATCTTGAGATGTTTCTAAAGTTGTCACACACAAACCCCAGAAATTCTTAGCTGCAATATTGTCAGTAGTGTTTGCAAGAAGTCAAGTTTATATTCTCCTGACTGAAGACCGCATTTTTCTTAACTCCATATTTTGCTCTTTGGATTTTAAAGTATTTATCAATTTCCCTTTGGAATCAGAAGAGCATTAAAAACACTGTTTTTAACTAAAAATAGAATTGGTGTTAGGATTTGTGTATTTATGGCTATGCTGTACCTTTCTAAGGTTTGCAGGTATTTATTGTTCTGAGTTTATATCTGTGGGTTTCAGCAATTAGAGGTAATTGACAATCAAAATATTGGAAGAAGCATCTGATGAACATGACACAAATGCTTTATATGTGATTCCAGCAGTATAAATCAGTATTTATGAGGTATTCTACTAAGAAATCTGTTGCATGTGTGTATTTTTGTAAGAGTGACAGGCATAAATCTGGTTTTGACCTTAAGTTTGACATTCAGAAGATGGTGTCTATGTACACCCATATTATTTAGTCTCTCTACCCAGTGCCCAGTTCAGGAACATGTATTTCACACATGTTCCTGAATTTTAGTGCAGTGAGAAACAGGTGGGTACCAGTTACCCCTTTATACCCCAGGTATCTCAGTTTCTACATAGGAACCACCTAAGCACACACAGACTACAGACACCTGGTGTGCACGATGCTTAAGCTGAGATTACAAGGTGTGCTGCATAATTGAAAAGGAGTCACAGATGCAACCAGCATAATATAACCTTCCTGCTTAATTCCCTTCCCTTGAATAAACCAAGTTCAGGCTTGGAACACAAGCAAGTAAAGTAAATAAACATAATTTAAACCTTAACTGTGGATACTAGAATCTAACACATGCCTCAGCTTTAGGCTGAAATGACCCCCTTGCCCAGGCAAAAGAGTCCAAAGGCCTTCAGTTCTCCTAACACAGTAATGAAGTCTTTTATGAGGTACATAGAGACACTTTCTTCACAACATCTAGGTTTTCTATGTGAATTTCAGTGTGAATTGATGAAACACATTTAATTGCAAGTTTGGGTCAAATTCCACTTCATGTACAAAATTTTGTTGTTGAATCACTTATCCCTTAAAACAAATTACTCCTAGATCAAAGAATTAAAAATATTAAGCCTAGGAGTGTTTTGTTTAATTGTAGAAAAGCCAATAGACATTTTTATTATTATTTTGATGTTCTGCACATTTTTTATTTTGATAGTTTTTGAATAGTAATTTAATAATAATTTTAAAATTTAAAAAAGCCCAACATTTTAATTACTCATTTGGGTTTTTTTTTAATAGATCAGTTTAACATTTGTTCTTGAAGACAAATTGCAGGTGAAGGACTTACTTTCCAATTGCTGGGAATAAGGTCCCTCAGAATTTCATCTTGTAGTCCTTTTCAAATGAGATTCTAGCTCTTTAAAACAAAATCTCCTCTGATCCATATCATAATGTTTAGCATTTCAGTTTTCATCAAAAGACCACTTCTGTAATGCCTGTCCTAATCCTCTCCAAATACTGTTCTTTGATATGTGTTATGGCTTGGTCTTGCAGCATGCAAACTGGATTTCTTTCTGCAAAGCTGATGGAATATGCAGAAGTATAACCTCAAAAACCACAAATAGTATTAACACTATTTCCTAATGCTATGTCCTCAACACTTCAAGTTTCATTGTAAAAGTCTGTTGTAATTGGCTCACACTTTTGTAGGTATAAACAATTTCTCACTTCTGCTAATCAAGTTATTCATTTTCTTTTGCTTCCCTTCCTTAAAATGAAGCCAAGGGCCCTGCTCTTTTGTCAGCCTGCCTGGGGGTTTAGGCAGAAGGCTTAATTAATGTCTTCAGCTGTGATCTGGAAAATGCACTCTCTCACAGACAATTTGGATAGATCCCTATGATTCAAATAAAGTAAAACTGAGAAATCTCTGAAGGCTGAAAGTTCCAAGTCAGAAACATAACTGAGAAATCGTTATCCTGAGAATGAACAAAACTCTTTTTTTTTCTTTCCATCAGAAGTTCATTAGTTTCTTAAATATCTTAATTATATTAGACCTTGAATATCTAGTCTGCTTGCTTGTGATCCTACTGTGCTTTCCTGTATAAATAAGAAACTATTTTAACTAAATTTTACTGGGAAGGGAATCTTTATAGAATTAGAATCCACATTTCTCTGTACATATGCATATGGTTTTTCAGAAATTTCACAAGTACCTATGCAGTTCATCTTTTCCTTGCTAAAAGATTTTTTCCTTTTTTTTTCTAATTTTTTTTTATTCAGTCACTTTTGAATCTTCAAGTATCTAGTGTATGTTTAGGAAACGTATTTAAAATTTTATTCTACAAATCACTGTAATGTCTTAGGATCACAGTGTCTTGAGAATTTGCTATATGTGCCTACTTACACGTTTATTAGGCTCTATCATTATTCAGTCTTCTTTCTGTGTCTTGGAGTAATCTTTTGTGATTTAATGTTTTACTTCTTTTATTTTTTTACAAAAATATATGCCATTCTAAACTGTTTGTGATATTATTGTCAAAATAGTTAATGGAAATGTGTTATAAAAACCCCAAATCATTATTGTAGAAAGATGGAATAACTATCTGCTTCACTTTTTATATGTTTTGGTTTTCCACTTCTTTAACACAAGAATGAAGGGTAAATTTGGTAAGACTTCAACAGTAAATAAATTAACCTTTTTTAGACTGAGATAAGCCTTTAAAGATAAAAGATGTCTACAAAGAATGCTTGCCCTCCAGTACCTTCATGTTTCATATTGTTTTTGAGACCAGAAGGAACTATTTCTAGGCAATACATGAATGCTTAGAATTTAGTTTTATTACCTTTATGCAATCTGTGTTTTGTACGATGATGGAGTACAACGGTTAGGAAAAGCAGAACTTGACCAGTATTTATTTCTATAGGTCCATAGCTCTCTCCAGAATTTCAGACAAGATGGTCTCTGCACCTCAGTTTCTTGTCTGCAAAACAGGGCTAACAGCACATCCCTACCTCACAGAAGGTCATCAGCTACATACTTAAATGATTGTGTGTGCTGTTAGATGACGTAAGCAAATAAGAACATCAGTCAATGAGGGTATTAATAAAAAGCACAGAAGTATCCTTATTAGCATGGAGTATTCTATGTCAAGCATACTGAGATCACCAATTAATATTCAGTGCCCTCTGTTATTATTACAAATATTATTTTGTTTCCTCTCTTGAAGATCGGGCTTGTAGGCATCATTCTAAGCTCATCCTTCTCTTATAATTTATTTCCTTTGTGTTTTGAGACGGATGAGCTATAAATTGCTCGAGATGTAATGGGTTTTCTAATCAGAACCTGTGAAGAGTGGAGCCTGGCATTATTTTATTGCTTTACTAAACAGTTTTACTAATGAGGCTACTAATACAATGTCCCCATTAAAAGATGAAACTCATAATGATATTTCTCCTGATTGGGAAAGAAGAATAAGCAGTTTTATTGTGAATTGCTTCTAGCAAATATCTTCATCCTTTGAGATGTTTTGGAGGCAGGATCACCAACACTAGAAATATGAAGGCAAGCAGTAGCTCTGTCAAAGTAAGATGGAAAACTAGGAAAGATTTAATTAATCCTTCTTTTCTCAAACAATTCCTTCCAAAATAGTGCAAGTAAGCTCTGACTCTCAGCAAATGTATTTATAGCATCATAATATCATATTTCTTACAAAAATGCATTAGGAATACAGCATCACATCCTATAACACTTTCACAGGGCTTGCTTTTTTCCTTTGAAAAGTGAATAATTTCGATCATAAAGGCAGTATGCAAAGTGTACCATGTTCTGAGGAACTGAAGGTGTCACTGACTTTCTGGAGCCAGGCACCCTATGACTTGCCTTCCTCTATGAAATATTTGGCTTGGTTTTGGTTTGTTTTTTTTCTCTATCCTCCATGAGAATAAATCATTATCCTCTGCAAGAATTAATCTAAATATTTTTTATTCTCTTGTGCGTATGTGTGCAAAAGTGGGAGAATGTGATACTCATCACAGGCATAGAGTTGTGCAAGATTAATATTCAAGTCTCTGATCTTGGTCAAGGTGACTTAAGAGAACTGTGGTCTCCAAGGTGATGCTTTTTTTTTTTTCTGGTTTTGATTTGAAAAATCCCATTTCAAAAAGTTATCTTGGTTTATGTATCATTCATAACTAGTTTGATTCCAGGCACCTCTTGAATTTCCAGAATAAGTGGGGAAGTACTACCTGATTCTCATGCTTTTAAAGCATAGCAAGAAATGAAAATAACTTTCCCAACCAGTTTGGATGGCTAAGAAATAGTGATTACAGAGTGTTAGAACTTTAACTGGCTTGCCTCACAGTGGATGAATTATGCCAGGTTCAGGAAAAACTTCTGTACAGTGGAAAAGACTTTGAGTTTTATTTTGCCTTTTGTAATTGTAGAAGTTGACTAATATTGCTTTCTGATGTAGTTTCAAGTCTTGGTTTGAAAGGTAAAGAAGTGTGTTAAATGAGTCTTTGCCTTTCATCCTTTAGAGGAGTGTAGAATGGAGAATGGACCACCACCATTAGAATTTTTTTAAGTGCTGGAAAATTTTCATGTTTTTTGAAAATGATCCAATTTTTAGTGCAGGTTTGCATATTGCTCCTTAACCAGAAGAAAAGGTAGGGTCTGAGAAATTTTCTCTTCCCATTATTCTTCTCAGCAAAAAGCATAATTTATTGGTATGCAGGTCAGTGTGACTGAAGTAATAGCTGCGTCATTTCCACCAGATACGATGTTGGACACAAAATTTCCAATATCAGTTGTATTTTGAAATGTGAAGACTCATTCCATGCCAGAAGTGTAAGTCTGATTCCTCAGAGTGTGTGCAGTGTAATTGAAATGAAATTATCAATCTAAATTTATTATAGGTTTGTGAGTTACCCTTATGGTACAGATTAGGAAGTTAAGTGGTTACTTCATAGAAAAAAATCACAGATTTTCCATACGGGTTAATATGATAAGTTGAGATATTTAATTATGATATAAGTGCGTTGTTTTTTTCATGAAAATATAATTGTCTGTGACTTGTGTCTCATCTTTTTCAACAGCCACAGTACTGAGTGGTCATTTCTCGTAATTCAGGTATCTCTCAGTCCAATTGTCCTCTTGCGTAAATTATATCTTTTCAGAAGCTCCTGTCTTTGCAGTCTTACAGGAATTCTAGTCATTGTTCATGTCTCCCTTACCTACCCCATTAGGACACACTGAAAAGGCAATTAAAGGAAAAGGAAGTCATATGCCAACCTTGAGATATTAGTTTTACACCAGCTGAGAGCCATTAATTGAATTGAAATAGCCCAGCAAATGGACCTAATTTGAATAGCAATGACTTAGAAAATGTGTACCAAGCCTGAGGTGTTACTGTCAGTGGGGCAGACAAGTGCATTGAAAATCTTGTCAAATAAAAACTTGCTTTCTTTTGACTAAAATAACTAATCATGCTTTTATTAAAATCTCTGGAAGCTTGATTTGACTTGAAAAAAATCAGGATTCAGTTTAAATATATAAAGTGAAAATATTTCAGTGTTGTTCAGTCTCAGTACAGATCCTGACATATACAAATACTATCATTTTAAGACTTCTTAGAAGTACATTTATTGCTAATGTTTCATTTTGCTAGCAAGATCAGCTAAATTTTCTAACTTGTAAGAACTTGCAGAAGTTAACTCTGACTATATTTGCATGCCCAAGTAGAAAGGAATTAAAAAATAGTATTTCCAGTTTATCTTCAAAGTATTTGATTTTTGTTCAGTTATATGTTTTGCAGTTTACAATGAAAAAGAGAAAAATCTTGGAAACAAACCAAACCAAAAACCAAACTCAAGAGGCATTTGTGATGGTTTTATGGTTGGTTATAGGGCTGTATTTTGTTTTTGGAAGTAGTGGTATATAGCTAAAGAATTCTTTTTTTCACATTTGCTGACTCATTTCTCATGGATTTTAGAATAAGGAAACCTCCATGGAAGATAAAAGAAATAATGGATAAGACTCAGATTTTGGCCAAAATACAAATGGTATTAACAACTAAAATTTTAACATAACTCCATAATAGATCAAGATTGTTTCTTAATATCATTTTGTAAATAAAAATTAATAGTTTTCTGTAAATGTAAGACTAGGCTAAATAATTTTTTTAATTAATTAGTTTTAATTTAAATAAATTATTTTTAAAAAACCTTTTTCAGACTTAAAATATTAGAGAGAAGATGCCCCCAAAAATGACATGTCCTTGAGCACAACAATTACCATTTTAGTTTATCATAGTAACTGATTTGCTGTTCTAGTTTTATTTCTCTGGAATTGTCCAGAGAACCTCGAGAACGGATCACGGACGTGTGTGTGATGTTTATTATGTTCCTTCAGCCTTCCCGGTCTCTGTCACTTAGTGACTGATTTAGACCTTGCAACATGAAGATTTAGGTATCTTGTTTTCTTCTTTTCTTGCAGCCATATCTATTGTAGCAGTAGGTGTTCTGCTTCCTTGTGATAATCTCTAATCCTTTCTTAAACTATGTAGACTGCTGTGTATCCCTATTAAGTCGCTTAGGTCAATTATTTGCTTTATAAACCCCTTCCCCAAAAAACAACTTGAAACATTCTTCCCACCCACCCACATATCCTCCCCCCGCAAAAAAAAAAAGAACAAAACAACACAACAACTTAATAGTTTTCAATCTGTTGACCTTGTGCTTTCTTAGCTACCTCATGTTAGTGTATTAGAACAGAAGGGAAAGAGAAGCCCTAAATTTCTTTATGTATGATATGTATTTTAGTCTTGATTATGTTTCCACTTCAATCAACAACAAAAGCAGTCTATTTAATTTAGCTCCTGTGAGAAAGAGGTACTTTCAAATTACTGGTTTAATTTTAAAATGTTTTTAGTTAATGTCATTGTTTAAAAATCTTTAAAATGGGATTCCTCTGTAAGTTGGGTCCTCATCAAAACTTCGACACAGTGCAAACAATGCAGTGCAGAAGATATGAATTAATTCTAAAGACTACAGAAAGTAATACTAACACCTTAAATTATCAATTATTATTTCTGGTGATAACTTATTTTAAATAGATGCTTCTGTTGATGCATTTCAGATGTGTCTCTATGAGCGGAGATTAAAAATTCAGTTATCAGGTAGCTGAGAGCTCAAATATCCAATGCTTTGACAGCCTCTGTGATGTAACTGATTTATTTAGAAAAAGGTTTAAAAATTGAAAAGCTGAAAGCCCACTGTTATCTCAAAATGCTTTGTATTCATCAGCCTAATATTTTAAAAGACCAGTAGTTGTGGTTTTAATTTATATTTTCATGTTTAATTCCACAAAGGTAATTCTTAACTTGAAAATAAGCTGCAATGAAATTTCACCTGCTGCAATTGCAACCAGGAGCCTTTGCCTAATGATATAGGTTTGTATGAGTCACTACAGACGTTTGTGGTAACAACCTTTAAATCGTACACCTACTATGGCAACCAAGTTTATGGTTGGTGATTGCCTGTGGCCATGACTTTCAAAGGGACTTTTCAGCCTTTGCTATTGTCAAATCAATATCAGCATTGCAGTTAATAGGCTTACTAATTGATATTTAAGGCTGAGAGATCTGAGATCTGGGGTTGTTCAGCATAGAGAAAAGGAGGCTCCAGGGAGACCTTATTGCACCTTTTCAATACTAAACAGGGATTGTAAGAAAGATGGGAACAAACATTTTAGTAGGGCCTGTAATGATAGGGATTTTAAAATAAAGAGGGTAGATTAAGACTAAATATAAGGAAGAAATTTTTTTACAACGAGGGTGGTGAAATGTTGCAACAGATTACCCAGAAAGATGATAGATGCCCCTCAATTTTGGTTCTTTCCTTTATGATAATTCTCGGTGGTTTATCACTTCATGTAAATCAGCAGCACGTGAATAAGGTAATAAGAGACAAACAATTTCCTTGCCAGATGCAGGGTAGTGGATTTACCTTAAAAAAAAAAACCAGTTAGAAAATCTGAACACAGTCTTTCAGACCCTGTTATCTTTCCTTACTCTTCTTGATATCGGTTTTGGCTCCAGTCTTTTTGCCTCTTTCTTTTCTTGTATATAAAAATCATAGACTTCTCAGAAAGAGTAAAAGCTCATATAAATATCTGTTGCAGATTACCCACTGGAAATGTAATTTCATCAAATGCCTGTATAAGCTTTTTTGCAAATACAAAGTTTATGAAATATGGCTTGGATTTCATATGTTATAATAGCAAGGTATGTTTAAATAAGGACAGTGCATTTTTGTTATTCTAATTCTAAAATACCTTCTGAAAAATATACATAAGGCACAATCCTATGCTTTATATCTGCATTGAAAATATATTGCAGTACAAATGTGTTGGAGCTATCTTAGTGCAACACCAATTTGAATAACAGCCTGTAAAGATCTAATCACTTAGTACTGATTTAGAGACTCTGGTTTACTCAATTTTCCTGTTTAGACTTGCTGCCAGGACTAATTTGGCATGGTTTTATCCATGGACTTTATTTCATAACTGTCTTTCTATCTGTACCATACCGAAATTTATGCAAAAAATTACACAGCAGGTTGCCTTAGCGTATAGAAGTTTCCATGCCACCAGATGATTGTTTATAGAAGTTTCTTTTGGTACTTGTTGGTGATGCACTTAGTGAGAGCAGTAATGTATTTCCTCAGTCAGTGTGTAGAACTATTTGATTTGAAGCGAAACTGTAGCCTGCAGAAAGAAAGGAACTAAGGAACAAAGGTATTTTGAAAAATCAAGGAAGAATTGATTTACAGGGCAATATCTTCTAAGTATTTTCTGGTGACAAAATATAAGTATTAACTGTCTCAGAGGAGTCTTTGATAAATAAATAAACTTCTCCAGGAAGAACCAGATATAGCATTAAGGTACACATTTACAAACCAGAAACTTTGTACCAAATGGTTGCTACTGTAAACTAATATTTTTAATATTAGTTAATTTCTTATCATTAATAAATACCATACACTTGTAAATTGATTTAGATGACAGCATGATGATATAGAAGATAGAATTCTGAAATATCAAGCTGTTGTGTTCTTCAGAAAAGGAAACTTAAGTTTTGTCAAAGGACTTTTTTACCCTACAATGCTTTTTAGTAATACACATGCGAAATAAGATACTGACTGTTTCTGTGAAGCTTAAAAAGTTTAAGAACAATCTGAATGTTATTTTTGGGTGCTGTTGTAAATGTCAGTCTAATCCAGAGACATTTTTTTCACTGATAAGTACCACCCAAGAGTCTCTAATGCAGTTCTGGAACAAAGCTTATCTTCATGTTTCCCTCCTGGAGATCACAAAGGTTTCTGAGGATATGCTTGGAAAGGGCTTCTTACGTGTGGTGAGATATCAGGTTTCAAGAAAAGGGAGGTCTTTATACAAGAACAAATACATGAAAAAAAAACATAAGTTCACCTTGATCCAGATTGATTTCATCACCATGTTTATCAATATACTACTAACAAAACAAAGTGCTGTCAGCTTTTTTGTGGGGGGACTCCTCAGTCATGTGGGGAACCTAAGGAACAAGACTTAATACCACCCCGTACTTGTTTCTATTAACGCAATCACTGCAGTTGAATATTTACTGCAGGTGGAATGTACCTCTGATGATCGTCTGGTCCAATTCCCCTGCTCAAAACAGGGCCAGCTAGAGCAGGTTGCTCAGTCAGGTTTTGAATATTTCTAATGATGGAGACAACAAAAGATCTCTGGGCAACCTCTTGCAGTGATTTAACACACTCAGACTATTTCTTTTTTTTCTTATATTTAGATGGAATTTCTTATATCTTACTTTGCACCAATTGCCTCTTTTCCTGTCACCAGACGTCACAAAGAGGGCTCTGGCTCAGTCTTCCTCCCATCTTTTATGGAGTATTTATCGACATTATTAAGACCCTTTGCTTTGAGGCTTCTGTTCTCCAGGCTGAACACTACAGGTCTTTCAGCATCTTTTTCTGTGACACATGCTCCAATTCTTTCATAATTTTTGAGGCTCTCTGCTTCAGTAGGTTGGTGTCTCTCTCATAGTGGAGAGCCCAGAACTGGCCCTAGAAGTCCAGATGGTTCTTGCAAGGCTAGGTAGACCTGTTGGTGATGCTCTTCCTAATGAAGCTCAGGAGAATTTTGACCTTAACCTGTTGAGGTCCCTCTGAATGGCAGCATAACCATCAGGTGTATCAACCACTCCTCCCTGTATTATGTCATATGAAGTTTCTGAGGATGCTATTGTCCAGGTCAACAATGAAGGAATTAAACACTATTGGTCCCAGTATAGATCCCTAAGGTACACTCCTAGTGGATTGGCTTCCAGCTGGGCTTTGTGCCACTGATCACAGCACTTTGAATGCAGCTGTTTAACAGGCAGTTTTTAGACCACTTAATTGTCATTTTATGTAGACCATCATTTTATCTATGAGGATATCATGGGAGACAGGGTCAAAACCTTAGGATAAACAACATCTACTGCTCTCTCCTCATCCACTGAGTTAGTCATTTCACTGTAGAAGTCTGTCAGTTTGGTCAGACATTTCTTCTTCATAAATCCATTCTGACTACTCTGATCTCCTTCATCAATTTGCAGTTGCTAAAACCATTTTGAGAGTGCATGTTTTAGCAGTATCTAAGTATTTGTGATGGCAGTGTTTATTCTAAGTGAACTAAATTGAAGAAAATAGTTTAAGAAGTGTCCATAAAATACTGTTCCTCTAGGTTCTTTACTTTGGTAGATAGTTGCATTCTATTTTTTCCCCACAAAACGAAAAAGAGAAACATAAAACATTCTGTATTGATAAAATTACATTGACCAGTAATATAATAGGTATTCATGAACTTTACCACATTATATAATATTTCAAAATAAATTATGCAAAAATATGACTCAGGGAAGTTGACAGAATTTCCCTCCAAGCAGAATTCTAGTGTAGCATCAGCAGGGAAGAATGCCATCTGTCAATGTGTTTTTCTGAAAGGATATTCAGGTTTCTTTGGAAAACAACCAGACCCTGTCCTTGTGGAGTTTGGCAAATCTGTGATACAAAATGGAATCATTTAACAGATAGAAGGTTTTCGTGCAATTCAAGAGACTAGAATGACAGGGAAGGCAACTGCCTTAGCAGTAAAAATCAGTCTATGCCCTGTCCTCATGAAATAATAATAATGGCAATACTTAGAGCTTGATAGCTCTTTAAATGTTAATACATATAGTAAAGCCTAAGCTAAGGCAATATCATCTGCTGCACGTACTTTTAAAGCTCTTTATAAGTATATTCCCTGTAAGTATCTTCCCTATGCCAGGAAAGGATACAGATTATTTTTCCTCTCTGCAGTACTTTAAGTCCTATAATTCCTGAAATGTGTTCTCTTCCAAAAGACATTGAAAATTATGCTCATATGTGGTACCTGCAGTTATTGAAACTTGAAGTTTTATCAAGAATTAATTTGAACTGTAGAACTGAAGATCTTATTTACTTTCTCTGAATACAGCAATCTTGTTAAATGCAAAATTCTCATTTGAGAATTTTACTGTCAAGCTATTTATGGTAGAGATACTCAACACCTATGGATTTTCTTGCCAGTTTACCTCGCTAACTTACAAATCCTTGACGATGTACAGGAATGTCACCTGTTGCAACTCATGTGACTAAAGCTGTTCTTCATGAAGAAATCTTCTGGATTTCAGCTCTGTCTATATATGTTTTTCTACACTTGAAATTAGTTCTTTTACAAATCTTGGCCTGCAATGATGTTTTGATACATATAATTCATTTTGGTTAGTTGGGAAAGAACATGGTTTGCTTAAGGGATGTGGGAGAGAGACCATTGCAGAAGTTATTGGCTTCAGGCTCTGTGTTCTAGATTTTAATGAAAGCTAGATTAATTAATTGTTCTGACTTGAAAATACATGTATATAGCAATTTAACTTTTTTGTATTTTGTCAAAGAAGTGAGAAAATAATTTCATAAAATACATTGGACTCAGACTGCTGAGAGAAATTACTTTCCTGGCCTAGCTGCTTTTGACTTACAGATGCACTGTTGTTCTTGGATATCTTTGGTTTGATGTGCTGCTGTTGTGACAAACAGGAAGAGACTACACTATGTAATATTTAATTTTGTTCTCCAGATTATATAGAACTTCATAGGTAGCCATTTATTGTGCTCAGAAGATGAGAGTCAACCAATTTTAAATTAATGCAATATGTTCCTCAAGGAAAAAAGTAAGGGAAGCTGCAATCTGTTCTTGTGGTTTCGAGCCCCTGTAGAGCAAATTCAATTCAGCAAGGATATCATAAATGCCAGAAACATTTTGTGAAGGTCTGACCATACCAGGAGATGTTGCAAATAATAAATTAATAGAAAAGGAGAAAACTACATTTAGCTAGTTATACTTAAGAGATTTGAGCACCAATCAAAAGCCCAAGAATCCATCTTAAAAAGGAACACAAGTGAAAAATGAACAAGATTTTTCAGACACTGAAATTTTAAGAAAATTTTTCAAATTTGGGCTTTTTTAGTCTCTCTGGAACAGTCTCACACCTTATTAAAAAAAAAGAAGCTGACTACACATTAGGAATTCATAGCATTTCAGTTTATGTATTTATAACTCTGAGAGAACCCAAAGAAGCATTCAAACTATGGTACATACAACATACAGGAGCATTAAACCCCCTTGAAATGGTTTTGACATACTAGGCAGTTATGACTTTTAAGCTCAGTGATTCGAAAATTTAGTGACACAGCAGGCAGTGTGGATTCAATATACCCATTAGTGCACAGAAAGTCTGTTTGTTTATCTTATGGTCTTTTTTTAAGGGAAGAGAACTGAGGCAGGAGAATCAGGAAATAATATTTAAAAGAAATTTCTGAACAGATCAGCTATAGAGAAAACTGCTCCCACTCTTTAGCTGAGCAAGAGATTGATGTTTTACTTAATCTGTTGTTTCTGATAATACTTCACGATGTAGAAATATCAATTTTGACTCGCAAATTAGACAGTCCTGTGTTACAGATGTGGAACATATCTATTGCTTCATTTCAGTAGGTATAAAATGAAATGAGTTCCTGAAAGAGAAAACAGATAAAAATCATAGTTCATAGAATCACAGAATATTAAGGGTTGGAAGACACCATAAAAATCATCTAGTCCCAACCCTGCTGCCATGAGTTAAAGCATTCAGTACTATTTTTGTTTTCTGTCTTTGACAGATCAACTCATCTTACTCTTCTAGAAGACTCACATTAATGATGAAATTCAGGTCTTCACACATCCAAAGTTTGTGACTTTAAAAAACAAACAGCTGGCCTTGTGAAAAAGGCAGGCTTCGTTTTGAGAGAATACTTGAAAGTGACATACTGGCTAAAGTGTTTTTCTACTATAATGTAGCAATTAGAACAAATATGTATTGCCATTTTGCCATGCCATTAATCTTTTGAAGTCCACGTACAAGTAGGCATACAGAGCAGGTAGAGCAGTGTCCGCTCAGGGACACTGGTCTGAAATATAATTCTTTGTTATATCACTCTTAGTGAAATGATTTTAATAATCCAGAGACATTTCTGCAAGCCCTGACACTTTTGCAAAATGCCAGCAATTGTAAACAATCTTCAGTATGCCAGGAGTGAGGTAGAGTTCCTTGTATTTGACCATGATGTTTTACATGCTGCTAGACAAATGGAGGAAGAGCTTGCCTCAGAGACGTCCAAAGGGAGTCCTTAGCACTATGAAGCCTATGGGAATTGTAAGAGCCTATAACATTGACAGAATAGATGGACACTTTTATGTGCCCTTTTTGGAATGACTCTTGAAGACAGCATAGATGTGGCCAAAAAAGGCTGTGGAAGAAGTTGCCAGGAATTCTGGGATTTGTCTTGATTTCACTTAAATCCATGTATGTGAGTCTACAGCCTTATTCACCCTGCCATTTTTCTAAAATTCAAGACTCCTCTGTTTTTAACACAAATACTTATTCTCTCCCTATTGTTGCATGAAAATTGCAAATGGGGTGAAATATGGTCATGGGCTAGATTGCTAAATTGTTGGTCATTCACTGAGTTAATATTTGGTTTCAGTTTTAACTCTTTTGTTGTTTTAAATGTTTACGAATCTAGGTTTCTTACCCCCAAATCACTGTTTCACAGATTGGTTCCTAATGATAAACCAGTATTCCTGCTGATTTTTACTTATTATTATTTAAAACAAACCTATTTTGCTTTTTTTATATCAGTAATAAACTAAAAATTATAGTGCCACTTTTCTGAACTAGAGAATGAAGAAGTTTAAGATAATTTTATGTGTTCAGGCATAAATGATACAGAACACCTATTTATATTGTAAATTCCAGCCTTTTCCAAAAATCAGTTAGTAGTATGGGAGAGTCACAGAGATCCAGCACACAGTTCAACTAGACAAGTTTCACAAGTTTCTCTCCAGCAGTGTGAGAGCACTAGGCTTTGGTTCTTTTATACTATTGTGACAAGGTAGAAAAGATTGCTTAGAAAAATACTGCTGGTTTTTCTGTTTTGCTTTACTTTGTTTCAGAAAGTTTGAAAGATTCAGATTTTACCGTCTATCTTGTACTTCCAGTTTTATATCAAAAAATATTTCCTCATTGTCGGTGGCAGCAAAGTATAGACAGTACAGATATATCATTGCCATATACAGATACTGAAATGCCATTTTGTAGTAAGCAGAGACCATCAGAAATAACTGGCACAGTGAACCCTGTGCACACAGAAGGCCACTGTATCTGAAGCAGCATAAAGAAACTTATGTCAACTCTAGAACCTCTCTTTCTACAACTGTTATTAGCTATTTACACCTCCTAGAATTCCTGTGTAACACTTGAGCACAAAAGAACCTTTGGTTTGGTAAAGCATCTACATCAGAAATTCGACTAGTGACTGACTGATGTGTGTGTCTTTATTCCCTAACAACAACAAAGCAAAGCCAGCATTTCTTCTTCCACTTCTAGAGATAATAAAATACATTGAGATCTAATCTATGCCAAAGAACTGAATGAAAGGCTTTCAAAAACACTCTTTGCTATTAGCAGTCTACCACTTGTGACTGGACTTGTCACTCAAACAATCTAAATTAAACTTTAGTAATCCATTGTAATTAACACTAAGAAACTGATTGCTTACATTTTCTGGAGGGGGAACTCAAAATTAATCACACTGTGCAGAACTTGATTTTGCTTTTAAATTCTGTGAAATTTCCATTATGTTCATAATTCTCCTACAATGCTTGAAGAAATTTTATCCCTAATTCAATCAGTCCTCTCACTTAGGGCTTTAGAAGAGCCAGATATCATAAATCCCTGGTAACATGGTAGAATTGAATGACACCAAATGAATCTATATTAATAGAAGAGAACTGGTAGATGTATTACACAATACACTAGGGAAAAGAAGATATGACACAATAAAACATATATTTCAACCTTAAAAAGTGGCTGTAATATTTATTGCATCTTCTTAGAAAGCTAAAGCAAAGGCTGAAACTGTTGATGCAAAACTGTTGTACAGAAAAAGGTAAATTGCCCACAGGGATGAATATCAATAGTCTTGTCACGTAGAAATCTGTTTTAAAATAATCTCAGATTAAGCCCGTTGCATTAGTATCTACTAAAATCTGTGTTAGGTCCTGACAATACTGGGAGTGGATTCTTTTGAGTGTAGCACCTCAGATAGTGAAAAACCATGAAAATTATGTCTGAAAGGTGTAAAGCATGGGGAAACAAAAAAGTTCAATCTTCTGTGTAAAAAAATAAAAAGAAAAAAACCTGGAAAATACATTTGTGTTGTGGATAGCATTTGAGATTCCATACTCCGTTCTCTTGCTGTGAACGTCATCAGGTGAATGAATTCATTTTTCTTTCTTTACCTTTAATTAGAATAACATTTCTAAAGTGTTAATACGGAACTGGGAGTATTGAACATTGTTTTAAAAACTTAATGAACTAGAGAAAATAATCTTATACAGTAAATCTTTTTTTGGCTAAGTAAAAGGGGACTTCCAAGACTATGAAGTACTTCACTAAAGTTCTTTGGCAAGACTTTTGTCCACCTTGTAGGAACTGGTATCTTAGTCTCATGAAAGAATGATTAAGGGTGTAAAAATGATTATTTGACATATGTAGTCTTTTTAGAGCCCCTGTGGAAAAGATGCCAAGTTTTATAAATCATATGCTTCCACTGGAGTCAAATTGGGAAGAAATTCCATGGGAACCTGGAATAAATTTGAGAACCTATCCTTGAAACATGCAGTACAACCTTGCAGCTCAGCTTGTCAGGAGAAAAAGATGATGGAGAATTGTGTTGTGATACTTGGAGTGCTTCCCAGGTCTTGGGTTTTGGTCTTCTCTGTTCTTGACTTCACCCTGGCATGAAAGTCAGATGAACTGCATCTGTCCCTCCTTACCCTTCAGCGGTAGGAAATCCAGTTGCCTGAGCACAGGAAGAAGTGGTTACTTTAAATGATTCCTTGGAAAAGGAGCCAGGGCTATAAGGCCTGCCAGGCAGAACAGCTGCCTTAGTGTGTACACATGACATAAAAAGGAGACGTACTTGCAAAGGAAAGCAAGTGTTAAAGCTGTAACTCTGTCCCTGACTGCTTGTTGAGGAATTAGCTAGGGCATTTAAAAGGAGCATCATATCAAAGCAACATGGGAGACAATTACATGGAAGAGTGTTCTATTAATTTGCTTTTTATTAAGTTACTTTTTATTTTTACTGCTGGGAATTTTATATTTGAAAATTTGTTTCCATTTTGTTGGCAAAATGCTGTTTTGAAAATACAGCCTTCCTGATTTTGAAAAGGATACTCTATATTTTTTATCAATTTGGCATATAAAAGATACATCCAGATAAAGGTAATGAAACTGAATGTGTCCTTCCTGATTCTGTATTAAAATAAAGCTAGTATAGAACTTTGTCCCTGTGACTCAGTGGGAATATAATAGATTTTGACAATCTTCATTTCCCTTTATATAAATTTGGGTTAGTGTTCTTCTATTGCTAGAATTCCTTCCGTATAACTTATGAGACATAAAAATATGGATCATAATATAAGTTATGGCTATGTTTTTCCTTGCCTTTTGCATTGTCTTATAAAAATTTTGCCTGAGCTTTTCACACTATAAACTACACAGACGCTGACTCAGGGTGGATATTTTCCCCAACTAGAATTCTTCTTTTTCCCTCAGGATCTTTGACACTTCAGAAGTGCTGACCTAGAAAGAGCACACTGTTAAAATACTGGTTTATGCTAGAGTCTCAAAAAAGAAACTGATAGATGACTAGCATTCACAGCCTTTAGCTGACATGGGTCTATTTGCTGATGGTTGTGCAGGAAAAAAATGATGAAATTCAAGCTCAGGAAATTGGGAAATGCAACTGTGTTTTATCATGGCTTTTTTAATTTTTATGGTTGAAAAAAATCCTCTAGCTAATATTAGTATAATGAAGCAAAACTAATTCTGGTATGATTTCCCCTATTTGATGTATAGTTCTACTTTTGGGGTGATTTGTTATTATAGAAAGATGAAAGCATTGAATTTCATAATTGTTAGCACTATTAATCACAGAATGACAGAATATGCTGAGTTGGAAGGGACCCACAAGGAACATCAAGTCCAACTCCTGGCCCTGCAGATGACCGTTCCCAAGATCACACCACATGTCCAAAAGTATTTTCTAAACACTTCTTGAACTCTGTCAGGTTTGGTGCTGTGACCACTTCCCTAGGGAGCCTGTTCCAGTGCCCAGACACCCTCTGGGTGAAAAACCTTTTTCTGATATCCAACCTAGACCTTCCCTGACACAGCTTCAGGCCATTCCCTTGGATCCTGTCACTGGTCACCACAGAGAAGAGATTAGTGCCTGCCCCTTCTCTTTCCTCAAGAGGCAGTTGAAGGAGTACCTCCCCTCAGTCTCCTCTTCTCCAGGCTGAACAGAACAAATAACCTCAACTGCTCCTCATATGGCTTTCCCTCAAGGCCCTTCACCATTCTTGTGGCCCTCCTTTGGACTCTCTCCAACAGCTTAATGTCTTTCTTATATCGCGGCCCCCAAAACTACAGAAAGCACTTGAGGTGAAGTCACCCCAGTGCAGAGCAGAGTGGGACAATCCCCTCCCTTGCCCATCTGGCCATGCTGTGCCTGATGCACCCCAGGATACTGTTGCCTTCCTGGTTGCCAGGACACTGCTGATTCATATTCAACTTGCCATCAACTAGGACCCCCAGGTCTCTTTTCACAGCTCTGCTCTCCGGCAGCTCATTCGCCAGTCTGTCCATCCATCCAGGATTACACAACCCAAGTGCAGGATCCTGTCTTTGTTGAACTTCATATGGTCAGTGACTTCCCAGTCCTCTAATTTGTTGAGGTCTCTGCAGGGCCTCTCTGCCCTCAAGGGAGTCAACAGCTTCTCCCGGTTTTACATCATCTGCAAACTTGCTTAGAATCCATTCAAGTCCTGTGTCCAAGTAATTTATGGAGGCATTGAAGAGCACAGGGCCATAGAAGGATGAACTGCCATGCAAACTGCTGGGCCGTGCCCTTACCAATGTGCCAAACCCCTGTTTGCCTGCTCCTGTTTGCTCTGCTCTGGGTTGCTTGCCTGCCCTGGAGATATTTAAATCTTCCTTGGTTGTTCGCAGCACTGGCCCTCCTCGCCTGGTTGGATACCAAGGATCATGATGAGGCTCCTGAACCTTGGGGAGTCCCTGTGCAGCTCGATCTCACCCCTGGTCTTTCCTTCAGTTGCAGCAGTTTATTTCGGTCGGCTTCGCCAACTGAAATAAAAATTCAAAAAATGTTTGATCAAATTTGATTTTTGATTAAATGAAGTTATTGAACAAGAGAAATGAAGAGAAAGTAGTTTCTTCAAGTTGATATTGGAGTAGATTTATTGCCAGGTTATTAGAGGAACCAAAAAAATGTTCAAGATACATGCATGATTCATTATTGCATTCAAAGGTCTCCTGGTGCAAGTTGATTCATCCATTATATCATCTATATATACAAGAATATCTTCCATTACTTGCTGAAAAGCTACTACCGTGGGTTAAAAGTTAATAAATTCAAAATATAAATATAAGGTTTTCAGATGACAAAAATTTAATAATTCAGATTTTCTTATCCAAAGGTTATAGGTTAGCACAAATACATCTAAAATTAGCTGACTTTTTTTTTAGATTGACATTTCATTAGATAATATTTTTTTGTATTCTTGAAATAATGTACTTAACCTTCCTTCCCCGCCCCCATGGCATTGAAAAATGGAAGAGCAAGAATTATTATTGGAAAAAAAATTAAATACTGTATTGAAATACTGCATAAGTTAGTGTCCCAATTTGACACAAATTCAGACAAATGTCAAAAATGAACATCCTCTGATAGAAAGCAGGTTACAGCGAACCCTCCCCCATCAGGTTTGGAAAGAATTTTCCTTGAAGGAAAGTAAAAGGGAAAAAAACTATTTATTTAACAAGTAAAATGCATGCAAGCACAGGAAAAGAATAATGCTAAATAATAAAACCTCTTGATGTGGAGAGAACCTGGTAAATTTCAGAGTCCTTCCTGTGGGTGTGGTCTCCCTCTTTGAAGCTGGCCGAAGCTGGCCGTTCAGCATGGGCCCCTCCAGGCCAACTGCTGTGGGGTCTCCCTGTGTGTTCTGGTATTGTCGAACAGTCCTGAAGAGAAGAAGAAACCAAAGTTCCAGGAAAACTCCTTGCTTTATCTAATGAACAAAAAGCTAGCTAGAAAGCTAAAGGAATGTAACTCTCCTTCCTGCTGCAGAAGCAGAGCAGCCGGGCAGGAGAAGCCAAAGGAATTCCACCGGCTCTGCCCCCTCTCCCTAAGCTAGCTTTAAAGCTACAGAAAAGGCACAGGATTCATGTCTGGGCATAGAGAAGGCAATAGGGGTACATATCAAAAAGTCACCCCACGACAGCTGAGATTCTCTTTAAAAGATTTTAAGTTTGCCAGTGATGGCAAACCAGTTCTTCCAAAGAGATGTTTCATAATTTTTTTACAGGGAAGAATATTTAACAGTAGAGTGAAACTAGTTACAAAACTTGACTTGAAATGACTTTCCACTTTTTTTGGCTGGCAATCTATTGTACTCGGTGCCAATCATCTGTGTAATCCCATGGCAAAATGGAGAAAGTAAAAACAAAAGAAATGTCCTCTTCAGAGGAGGAATCATCACACAGTCAGTTACCAGTTAAGGGCATTTACAAACACATTAAAATCCCAGAGGACTCAGTTTGACTGATGGGACAGTTTGTCTTATAAAGAATGTGCTGCAGTTTAGAGAGCACAAAAATCATTGCAGTTCATTAGTTAAAATTTATTTTTGAGCAAAATTGGTTTTTTTGGAGTCTATAAGGACTCGACTATAAACGTCAACCCTATATAAAAGCAGGAATTATCAGTGGGTTAAATTAATGTTGTATGTTTTTATCTGAAGGGAAACTAAAACCCTTCAAATCAATTCTTGTTGGTCTCTTCAACTTTAAATACCTACTGTCTGAAGCGGTTTAAATCCTCAATGAATGAGACAATGAATGCATGGTCACATTCTGCAAAAGTTCTGATGCAGTTTTTCTCACTTGGCCATAAATCATTTGGACAGAGATTATGTGAATATTGGAAGACTACAGCACAGTTACACATTAGGTCCTTTGGCAGAGAAATATGCCTCTGTACTCAAATGTAGTTTAAGAAGTCTCTGGTTTTGCTACTCTGAGTTGGTCAACCCTATCCTCTACCACAGAACTTCCCTCTTACCTCTATCAGTTCAATGGTTTTAGTTGAGCTGTGTTTTTAAATTGTCTTAATAAACAATCTAAATTCTACTTTTTGCTATTGTCTATTACCATTATTTGGTAAGCCAGCTCATTTGAGTGATGGGATGAATGCTTTTTCTTAGCTGAGAAGGAAAAGAAACACAAAACTGTATCCTGAGAGAGAGTAAACCACTATTTCTTTCAATATTCTTATTTGGTCTGGAAGAATCTGAAAATTCAGTCTTACGTCATTGAAAGCAGGGAGATGTTCAGTATATGTCTTTAATTATCCTTAATTATATTCTGAGGACTTCTCCTATCTTTATTGTTATCTCTATAGCACCTTCCTTTAAGTATACATTGTCCTTAAAATTCTGTAGAATGACTGGTCATTTTCATCAGTAATCTTTGTTGAAAGGAGTCACTAAGGCACCTCCCTACACCAAATATTCTATTAAAGTTTGTTACTCACAGGCAAGATTTTGTCTGAGGAAACTTGGTATAATTAGCTCTGAAAATATAGGTCAGCTGATAGACATGTTTGTTTGTTTTAGTGCTAAAAGGAGCTTAACAAAATTAAACCTGAGAAGATGATGAACTAGTAAATTATTTTCATTTCCACTTAGAATAAAATAGGATGATATATTGATTTAATTATAATACTAAGTGTAGGAATTTTATAAATTTTAATATTTATTAAAAAGTTAATTAGTAACTGAACAATGTCTTTGCTTAGTTCAGTATAAACTACATTCTTATGACAAATTTTCTTAATTTTATTTGAATTGCAGGACTGAGTTTAAGGGTAAATATTTAAAGTCACAGTGGTTTTAAATGCTCATAAAGCTCCAGAATCCTGGAAGGGCTGACAAAATTCAAGGAAGAAAGAAATTGTTAGACAGGTTTCTTAAGGTCCTCAAGAATTTCCCTAAAAAGTTTGCTGTTAATTTTTAAAAAATTTATTATAAAAATGTTACATATACAACTTTTAGAGTATATTTAGACAACTTGGACATAATTTTCATATTTTGAAACACTTTGACAGTTTTAAACCAAAGGCTTTATGCTTTACAGGAACCATTCTGTGAGGCGTACTAACCAAGTTAAAATTTTGTTCATTATCTTTGTTCAAAAGCCAGAGCTTAAAACACAGGCCAGAACTTCTTTCACTGCCTCTTATGATAAATGTGGGGAAAAACAAATTCGAATCTAAAGTTGCACTGAAAATAACTAAGGTGCACTGGAAATACTTTACAAAAGTTTTAATAAGATTATAGAATAATATTAATAAGATTACAATGGAAAGTTAAGTAGAATGGTTTGTACTGAAAATTACTGTAAAAGTCTGATACAGAATCACCTGGAACTGTTTGATCTCTTTACATCTAGGAGAGCTTGACTAGCTGCCTGAAGCTCAACATAAAATATTAAAACTACTGTCATGCCAGTAATGAAGAAAGAAAAGCAGAAAGCATTCTTAATTTTTTGGTGTGCCATGTGCACTGCTTTGCTTATGCAGAAGCATGAGAAATACTCAAACACTAATGCAACCCAGAATGAGCTCTTTTTGGCAGTTTAACGCTGTTGCTAAGGAAATACAACCATTTGTAATTTCTGATATTGTTCTGTGATCTTGAATTTAAAAGGAATTCAGTCTTTAGGACTCTACTGATTAATTCTGCAGGTTGCAGAAGTGATCCAGGTCCATGGCATTTCTCACATTGTTTCAATCTAAATGTTATCTGTGAAAAACTGCAGTAATGGAACTCTATTTGATGTAGTCTTTGTCACTGGAGAGAAGTTTTCTTCAGTATTTTTAATCTGCAGTGAAAAGTGTTTGGTGTGGAAAAATTACCCAGTTACTGAAACAGAAATAAATTCTGAATAGCTACAGAGTTTAAATGAAAGTCAGATTGTTAATTATATCCTTTGGAAAAGATCTGTGTTATTAAAAGGTGGCAATTATCTCAACAGCAAAGTTGACAATAGTGCAGTTCCCACTGGGAAATAATATGCTTCCCTAAAGGGGCATCTGCCATGTCCTTCCCTGAACCATAATCCTTTCTACAGAATTTTATTTCCTCAATTTTGACCTTCAGAACAGGTCTGGTGACTTGTTTTAGTCTGTGATTGGCAAGTCTCAAAGCAAATTTCCTAACAAAAAAACAATTTATTGAACCACCAAGATATGTCCTACAATAAAGGTGGGGATGAATATCTCCTTTCCAAAGATAACAAGTTTTAGAGGAGACATGGAACAACTTCTGAGTCTAAATATTGGCCAAGTTTGTGTCATACTAATGACAAAGCTACTTATTAAATTTTTTGCAAGGTTAAAGAATATTGAACAGCAAAACCTGAGATAATACTTTTCAAGGTCACTTTCTAGATGTTGATATGTCAGGATTAAGGGTGACAGGGTGATATGTAGGAGATATTTGGGGGTTTTAATCTTAAAATACTCTTTTCTACTTGTTGTATTCAAGATAATGTAGCATTTTCTATTGATTCTTCATACCCTATGGTGATAAAAAATGCATACTTTGTTGAAAAATAATAAATCAGATTAAGATCTTTTCGTGGGTCTGCCTGGAGGATTGGAAAGCAAAGACTGTTCTGACTTACTTATTAGCTGTTTGCTTACTTATTCAAAAACTGAGAATGCTGTACCAACCAAATAGGTATGAAACATCTTCATTCCTTTTTATATCAGCAATGTTTGTTAATGGAGAATTTTATGGTTGTCTATATATATGAGAAAACCACACTCCTCCCTCAGGTGGAAAGGGAACTTGCCACCAGATGTCATTTGCCCTGGGAAATTCAAAGCAGCCCTAATCACAGAATCGGGAATGGTGTGTAGTAAAGAGAGGAGGAAAAAGAGGTTTTATAGTGCATTATCACCTAGGGAAGCTTAATGATCAAGAAGAGAAAATGATAAGAAATAATGAGATGGATCCTTTCTTATGAGAAGATAGGAGATATCTGGGATGCAAGTGCTGGTGGCCCTGAAAAGAAGACTGTGATTCTCTGCAGGGAATATGGAAAGGAGGTGAAAGTCATCATTAATTAAAACAGTTAAAAATTAACTTCTGTTATTTTAAAGCCAGACAATGTGGAAAGTTACCTGATTCTTCTAACTGGACAGTCAAAATTGAATTTTCTCAATAACACCACAGAAGTTGCTTTCATGAAAAAAATGCTGTGCAGACAAGTTTGGACTGAATTTCTTGCTTAGGAGCTGGTAAAATAGATGTAGACACCTTTGCAATAATGCTGAAGTTCTCAGTCCTGGCACCTTAAAGAGCATCTAGTTGCAACCCCCCTGCCATGGGCAGGGGCACCTTCCACTAGACCAAGTTACTTAAAGCCTCATTCAGCCTGGCCTTGAACACTTAGAGGGATGGGACATCTACAACTTCTCTGGGCAACCTGTACCACTGCTTCACCACTCACAGTAAAGAATTTCTTCCTAATATCTAATCTAAAATTACTCTCTCTCGGTTTGAATCCATTCCCCCTTATCCTATCACTACATACCCTTGTAGGAAGTCCCTCTCCATCTTTCTTGTAGGCTGTCTTCAGGTACTGGGAGGCTGCAACCTTCCAAGGTCACCCCAAAGCCTTCTCTTCTCCAGGCTGAAAAACCCCAATTCTTTTGGCCTTTCTTCTCACCATGGGAGAGGTGCTTCATGCCTCTAATCATCTTGGTAGCCTCCTCTCAAGTCATTCCAAGAGGTCAATGTCCTTCTTGTGCTCGGACCCCAGAGCTGGATGCAGTGTTCCAGGTGGGGTCTCACCAGAGCAGAGCAGAGGGGCAGCATCTCCTCCCTCACCCTGCCGCCCACCATGCTCTGGATGCAGCCCAGGACACATTTGGCTTTCTGGGCTGTGAGTGCACATGGCTGGGTCATGTCCAGCCTCTCACCCACCAGCTCCCCAAGTCCCTCTCAACAGGACTTCTTTTGGTCTGTACCTGGCCTGTGTTGATACCTGGGGGTTATGCTGACCCAGATGCAGCACCTTGCACTTGGGCTTGTTAAATTGCATGAGATTTCCTTGGGCCCCCTTCTCAGGCATGTTCAGGTCCCTCTGGATGGCTTCCCATCCTCCAGATGTGTCAGCCACACCACTCAGCTTGGGGTCATCTGCAAATTTGCTGAGGCTACCCTCAATCCCTTTGACATTGATGAAGTCATTAAACAATGCTGGTCCCAAGACAGACCCTAAAATGACACAACTTATGACTGATGTCCATCAGGAGCTGTTGACCACCACCCTTTGGATGTGATTGTCCAACTAATTCCTTATCCACTGAACAGTCTACCCATCAAATCCATCTTTCTCCAATTTAGAAAGAAAGATGTTGTGAGGGACCGTGTCAAAGGCTTTACAGAATTCCAGATAAACGACATCTGTGGCCCTTCCCTTGTCACTCTTGACCCTTGTAATCACTCCATCAGAGAAGGCCACTAGTTTGTTCAAGCAAGACTTGCCCTTTGTGAAGCTGTGCTGGTTGTATCTCATCACCTCCCTGTTCTCCATGAGCCTTAGCACAGCTTCTAGGAGAATCTGTTCCATGATCTTCCTAGGCACAGATGTGTGGCTGACAGGTCAGTAGTTCCCAAGGTCCTCCTTTCTACCCTTTTCAAAAATGAGTACATTTACTTTTTTGCAGCTACCTGTAACTTCACCTGAGTGCCTTGACTTTTTAAACATCAGTGGGAGTGGTTTGGCAACTACACAAGCCAGCTCCCTCAGGACTTGTCAGCCTTCTTCTCATCCATTGTTACCAGTTGTTGCATTCTTTATTAGGGGCGGTTACACTTTCTTTGACCTTCCTTTTCTGGTTAGAAACAGAAAATCAGTGAATTATCTGTAATTCCTGTAATTGCCATTCTTACTCTCATTCCTTTTGATGCTTTGATCAAAGCCTTGTACCTCATGCTAAAAATCCAAGTAACTGATAGTTCTTGTCTCAACAAAGTGCAATAATGCAGCCTGAAAGCACCTAATGATTGTAATAGGCAATGGGTGTGTGCAGGGGAAGACCCAGTAAGCAACAATAATAACATCCCCTCTGTTCACTGTTTCAAAGTTCATTTGAGATGTGTTTGCTTCTGATTATTTAACACAGGAACAGTAGAGAGGACTAGCAAGGCAGAAAGTTTTGCCAAGGTAATTAGGATCCAGCCATGAGTGATTCTGCTTGAAGGAAGGCTTATTGGGAAATGTAACCATTGTAGAACCTAGGATAGCTACATGAAGAAATAAAAATTACAAGTAAATCTGATTTTTGCTGTTAAAGCTGCTGCTAATACTAGTGGTACCACTTAGTCATATAGGTTGCCACTTCTATAAAATAATAGGTTTAATATGCACCTAAAATAAACCTTCTAGCTAAAAGTTTAAAATTAATGACTCATATTGCCTTACTTTTGCGTCTTACATTTTTAACATATTTTAATGTGCATTAAACAGACATTTTAATACTTTTTGTTAACAGTGAGTCTTTTTTTTTTTTGCTTTGAGCTACAAGGTTCATTCCAGATTTCTGCTACAATTTACTCATTTCTAAAATTCTACTTCCGTTCCCTAAACTTTATTTAGAATTTGTTTATTCTTCTTCAGCTTTAGAATTTGAAAAATCTGTCAAAGAAATCACCGTGAAATAAAAACTGCTGATGGAAATATTATTTCCATGTAATCCTTTGCTGTAGGTCTGCAAGGCACCACAAAAGTGGAACCCAGAACCTATTGATGTGCTGAAGATTTCACGGTTTTCAGAACTTTTATTTCAGATTTCCCATAGACATTGATAAATATAATGAACAAAATCTTGTTTTGACTGTTTCTTACAATTATATCTGTTTTTCCATTTATTGCCAAGTAAAACTGATGTATTATTCCTGACATGCATCAAGTGAACAGGTGTTGACACACTTTCCTCTGTCGTAAACATCTCAGAAGCAAGAAATCTTTTAAAATATTTACAAACATCCAGGTTATCAGACCACTCACTACAGCATGTTATTGGGTTTTATTTTTTGTGGTTTGTTTTTTCTTCTCTCAGCTACTTAATCTAAAATAAATGTGATTCAAATTTTGTAGAGAAATTCTCCCTCAATAGGGACTGGTGAGCAATAGCTTTTAAAAGTATGAATATACTTTGATTTATATAAATTTTCCTGTAATATCTTCAACCTCTTCCTGGTGTTAATTGTTGCTGTATTTCGTCTTCTAGCACTTTAAGTTAAAACAGCATGGGAAAGACAGTCCTGTTTCACTGCAGTGATATAGCATGGTCAACACTTGCATACGAACAAGAACTGAAAGACTGCTTTCCAAAATTAAAAATAGCATAATGAATTGTTGGTTACCGTTCAGCATAACTTAAATGACAAAAATCCTTTTGATAACTTATACACCCACACCACAAAAACTTTGAAAGGTTTGAAAGGAGTGAAGTACAGTGATTCCACACTGAATGTTTTTGCTTCAGATTTTAAGACTTGGTTTTCTTCATTTGTCTCCATTAAGGTTTTGGGAGGCTTTGCAGTTCAGTAATATAGAGTTTTATTTGTTGTGTCACAAGCTTAATGACTAAGGAGTGAGCTTTGGGCATTTGACAAGCTTCCTCCAAGTATCTTTGTAGTGTTGCTTTATTTTTAGTTTGGATGTTTATATCTAAATCCAATTTTAAATTTTATTTGATGTTTAAATCTATTCCACAAAAGTCACATCTTTTGTCTGCTATTTCAATACCTGCTTCTGCTTTATCATTAAGTTTCTCTATGCATGATCGAATTCCCTCATAATAAAAATTTCATGGTGCATTATACAAGGAAGTAAAACAAGTAGGTTATTTCTGTCTGGAGGTTATAGCCATGATCATTGTTCATGTGGCTCTCTGGAACTCTGTGTATAATTCTTGTTGGGTTCACCTATATTACTTTGGTAGGTGTAGATGTGTTAGTGTTCAGATTTGGTGTGTCAGGAATCTGGTTGATATCTGTGATTGCCTTTAGCATATAACAAGGCTGACATGGACACAGCAGAGGCTGGGAATCATGATAACATCCTTTGATGAAAAAGAATTATCTAGCAAGTGGTTTCTTGAAAATTTATCAATAACCTCAAACATCAACTAGGGTGTTCTGTTTGTTTGTTTGTTTGTTTCAAACTATTTGCTTGTGCTTTGTTTGCCTTTCTTCCACACCTTTCATTTCTTTGGTGAGTCAATTACATGAGGTATATTGCCCTTTTCTCAATGGTGATGTGCTTCTATGTCATTATTTGGGGTATTTTTACCAAATCAGTTTTGACATGAAGTCAAAGCTGCTACATGTTTTTTGCCTGTGTGTTACATGAAAGATGTTTCATTACTTTTTCTGCTTGCATTTTATGACAATTATATGCAAATCAGTCTGGCCACAGATGAATGAAATGCATTGACCTATTTATTTACCTGAATACTTTTCCAAACCTTATCAGTGTGTAAGTGTCATATGGAGAAATGCAGACTTTTAATAACATTTGGTCAAACTTTTCAGATATTTGGAATACTTCCTTAAAGCAGAAGTCCAAATGTGTTTACTGAAATTTTTCAATCAGATTTGTGATTTTAAGTATAGGTACTAGCAATTAAATTGGGACTTTCAGGTTTGAAAGGACAATTAGACAGGAAGAACACTAAAACATTATGTGAAACTTTGTTTTGGGAAAGTGGGGATATAGAAAATAAGAAAAAGCATGCAATTAAATTGGACCAAAACTCATATTAACTCTTCAGCTCAGAATTGCACAGGAATAACTTGGACAATAAATTATATTAATTTCTCCCTGTTTGAAACACTTGTGTTAGGGTCCCTGCTGTCCTGGCACCTTGAGAAGATTCTTGGGAATTTTTTTAGAATATTCTTGGAAATACTGAATATTGGTAAATATTGATATAAAGGAATATTGGAAATATTCTTGGAAAAAATATTGTGGGAATATTTTGTGGCAGAATAGTTTAATTTGTGTTTTAAGAGTTCCAAACTTGTACAAACTTCCAACAGTTTCAATGGAATCTTCAATTTTTTAAGTACTCAAGAACTCAGCAATTGCTTTCATTTGTAGGACTTTTTCTTTCAAATCTTTCCTAATGCAAATTTCTTCATGTTTTTTTAGGGATAGTAATAACCTTAATGATAGAAAGTCTGTCTCTGAGACTCCAAGCCCTACAGATGTGTAGTTTTTTAGTCTCTGGGGCTTTATCTTCCATCTCTACTATTACCTCCCCATTTGCAGGGAATGTTGCTAACACATGCTGATGTTCTGGTTCTGGACAATGGATAACCTCTAAGGAATGCTTTTTCCATCCCCTCACATCTTCTTTGCTCTGCTTTCTACCCTTCTTGACTGATACTGTCTTTAATATCCTTCTTCTAAACTTTTTGAACTTAATTCCTCCAAGATATTCTTCACATTTGTTATCCCTCATGTGCCTTAACTGCAGTTGCCCCTGTAGTTATTGCACATCTACTCATCTGTTCTTTGACTCTCATGGTCTGATGCACTGAGCAGAGTACGAAGACTTTCTATTTCTTTCAGTTCTCATTTTTTTCCTATGGAGTGGTCAAATAACTCATATTTCATTCTTCTGTCGAGGTCATTGACCAGATGCAATCAACTTGTTCAGTGGCACCCCCAGCACAAAACCCTAAAGCAACAGAAAACTGTAGTGCTCCACAGCAGTGGGGAAACATGTTCTCTGTGTTTCTTAAAATCTGGTGATGGTGAAATTCTTAGCAAACCAAAGTCTAATACTGATTCTTTTTTCTGTTTTCTGTAAAGGTGCTTTGGCAATGTAATGGTCATTCTGAGTCACTAGTGTATCAGGGTATGTTTGGGAAGAGTCCTGGTTCTGCCAGGAAAGGTTCTGGCACAATTATTTTAGCTGTCCATACTGGGAATAGGCTCAAATAAAATAACAATATATAACCTTGCATCATCTTACAAACTGCCAGCAGATAGTGTGGCAGATATCAAGTCCTACCTACTTATGACATTACTTTTTACATCTTTATGACACTGTGTAGAAGTCCAGAGACCTGAAGTGATGCACTTGCCTAAGCACAGAAATCAAATCATAAAAGAGCCAGTGCTTGCACTATAACAATGTAGACATATTGGTACTGTGCCTCAGTGTTAAAGTTGGTGGTATTATCATAATTATCTGTGTTCTGAGAATAAGTCTGGGATTATATTTAATTATACAGTGTACCATTTTATCTAAAGTAAACCAATGTTTTATTAAACCAACTGGAATTAGATTTCTCTATTTAAAGTGTTTCTAATTCAAAAGGTTCATTTTGGAAAGACTCTTCAAAACTGAGCTAATTAGCTGGGATTGCCTATTTGAATACTGAACAAAATGCATGAAATTTGTCCAAAATAAGTTAAAAATAATTGAACCAGCTGTAAAAAAAATATTAGTTTTTCTATGATTGCTCATGCAGAATATTTTTTGGTAAAATTATTTTATAAAGCAGTCTATCAGTTTTTTCATATACTTACAATAATATGCTCATCTAATTCTAAAAACAAATGTTGATATTTATTACTGAACTGACTCACTCAAAAGAAAACCCCAAAGCAAGCAAACACAAAAATCAGAGCCCAGACCCTTTTTTCTCAAAATTTTCAATGTATAAATGGATTATACAATTTATAAATGGATTACAATTTGAGAAAGCTTTCTGAAAAACCCTCTAAATTACTTAGATTTTCTTTCCCTTTATGAATCCTATCTGTAAACCTGTTTCTGATGAGAAGTAACTATAGTAACATGTTCATCTGATTTATCTTTAATCTTGAAGTTGTAACATTTTGGGGCTCATAAGAAGAGTCATCTCATACATTATCATGAACAGCAGCTAGTTCTTCAGGTCCTCATATTTTGTCAGGAGGCACTGAGGGCTGAATGCTCCTTAAACAGTGAGGGGAGACAAGGAGCACACCCCAACCAGAAGGCCTTCGAGTGGGACTGGACTGAAATGTGTCACCCCAGAGAGGCTGGGTAGGGCCAGTAAGGGCTGGTAGAGCCCTCATGGCCCTGACAGTATTCCTCTATAATATTTTAGTTGTTAGCATATTGACATTATTAAAACTTTATGTAACTGTAAGAATGTTCTTACATTGTTGGTTTTTGTTATCTACAGTATAATTTTTAAAATGGCATCAAAAATCACTGTAAGCTGAAGTTTGCATCAAGAGAGTAACAGATCTGGTCATCCAGAGAAAATTATCCAGTGTTTTTATGCTTTAGATATATTTGTATTCCTATGACTGATATTCATTGCCCTTTATACTCATCTTACAGATCAATAATTCCAGTGATTTCAGCTATATCTTCTCTGAATGTCTAGATCCTCTGAGTAGACTATATTTGAACTCCTTGAACCTCTGTCTTTAGACACTTCCTGTGTAAAATAAAGTGCAGGTAAACCACGTAGATTAAATGCTGGACTGCTTAAATTGATAGGAGTTTTGTCACTGTGTTTTGTTTGGTCCAGAATTTAGGCTTGCTGCTCTGTATTTTTCAGCCAGAAACTCAGGAATATAGATTTAAGTTCTTAACTGCTTCATCCCTCTTTTTACCTTTTATATAAGACAAGGAAAGAAGAAGAAGGAAGGCTTGGCTCAACTAACTTTTCATTATCCTGTATTTCAGAATTTGATATTCAACGTTTTTTTTTAAAAAATTAGAACCTGAGACACATATTTTAGCCTGAGATTTGTCTTAAGTATTTTCCTATGGTGAAAGGAAAGAAACCTTCAGATCAGATTGGGACAAGTTTTTGTGAGTGTAAGTTCCCAAACTTTAGCTAAACTGGCAAAAATAGGCATGGCAGTATCCTCCCTTGCTAAGGGTGAGATTATTCTAACTGAGAAGACTTTTCACCAAATAGTGGCTAAGCAAAAGTGAAAAGGGCTCCTTAAAAGCCTTTGGCCTGGCAGATGTCCATTAGGACACCTGCCTTTCCCAGAGCAGCAGTTACCTGGACTAAAGATTTTCAAAGGAGCGTAAGGAAAGTGGAAATCAAGTGTTGAGAAAAAGGTCCTTAGCAGCTGCTTTTGCTGCCAGGAGCTCCCTTGATTGCATCACATGTTTAGCTCAAACTAGTAAAATTGAACACAGTGTCTCACTGATAATTATAGCTTTTTATCTAGAAAGATGGACAAGCCAAACAGTGACTTTCATCTGCCAGACTCTGATGCAGAGCTAATTGGCAGGATGTTAGAGACGTCACAGCATAGTCCAGTGAGAGATTAAATACACCTGAACTCTTTGAAATTAACTCAGAATCATTTCAGACTTCCCAGGGAACCGATTATCATTTAAAGTTAATAATCACAGTGAAAACAACTGGGAAGAGTGTTTCTTGTACAAGAAAGCCCTGGATTCAAAGGAAAGGACTAAGGTCTGGAAAATTTTAATGAAAACCTAAAGCATCATTCAGGTTAAAATTAAATCTTTATCTATAAAGATAGATATAGTGATATAGTCTCTTTAAGTCCTTTCCGTCTCATCTAAAAAACTTTCAAGAAGAGCAAGAACCAATATATTAAGAGACACACACAAGAGGTTTATTTAAAATTATATGCTCAATCCAGGGATGACCAATATTGGATGCCCAGGGAAGAATCTAAGAACATAACAAGTATATAATACATTTCCCAAATATCTTCCTAGCCCTTAGTTATTCCTACCTAAGACACATCCCCAGGTGTTTCTGTCAGATGACTCACTGCTGTTGGATAAACATACATAGGCATACTGAGTGCTAGCAAACTGCCTGAAGTGTGCAGTTTTAGGTGATTCCAGGGAGAAAAGTGCCTCTCTGCAGCAGCAGTCACTATCCTACTTTTTCTGTTCTCTCATGCACTCACCCCGCTCCAGTGAGAGAATGACTAGTGAGCCTGCTCTTTTTTTTTTTAGGCTATTTCTCTTGGCTCTCTGTTGAAGCTCTTCCCCTTTCCTGTGCATCTGTGCTTCCCCTGGAGGAGTGCATCTGGCTCCTCATTCTTCAAGAAGCAAAATTCAATTATTTCTGAGATTTTTTTATGCTGGCTTTGGACACAGGATAAGTGTCAAATGCTTAAACCTAGTTGGAAGCTGAGAGCCATGTAGTCATCATGCAAACTGACTCCAAAATTGTTAAGACTGTATTGAACATTGTAAAGTGTTTGTCTCCTTGCTGTATGTTTGATCCCTAATAGTACCTGTAAGGTACTACTGGCAGTGGATCAGAGTTCTCTGTTAGATCTCACCTTCCAGTGCTCTCTCTCATTGTTGTTTTGGGAGTAAAAATTCTCTTTATCTTCAAAGAAATTCATTTCTGTGTTTGTAAGGTTTCAGTAAGTGCAATGCAAATATTATAGATTGTGCAGATTAATAGAACAATGCAATATAGTGTCGGTTATGTAGTTAGAAAAGTAAAGGTTAACAATATATGGGAAAGGCTAGGGAAACAGATTGGTTTTAAGATTTTTTGAATTTGGAACTTTGTAATATTGACAGGAAATTAAACCCAAATTAAATAAATCAAGTTCAAATCTGATTTCTAAAGCAGGGATTGTATGCACAAAGATTTCAAGTTTTAAGTAGTATTCTTGGTATTCTTTAATATAAAATTTTGACTTTTAAAATATTAATGAAAATATTAGAAAGGCCTATTATACTTGACACAACTTCCCTCGCAGCATGCATGTTTATATTAAGTTCTAACTTAATTTTACCTCAATTTTTTGTTCTCTCATTTATTGTCTCATACATGTTTCCCAGGATAGCCCACTGGTCTTACAGTCTGACAGAAATGTAACAGTGAATGCAAGAAATCACATGGGACAGTTAACTGGACAACTGACAGTAGGTGAGTGTTCTTTATTGACTGTTATATTTATCAGTTTAGCTTTATTAATAGGTTTCATTAATTAACATCACATATAAAATATTCCCTGAAAAGCCATGGAATAAAATCTCATCACCATATTCAAACAAAACCCACTGCATACAGTGGATCATAAGAGCATGATTCAGCATTAGCTCAAGGAAGAAAAAGTAGAAATGCCTCAAAATAGCTAAAACAGCTTAATGAAAAGTTATTATTTTTGAGACTACTGTAACAAAACAAACTGAAAAAGCCTCAGCAAAATATGTTTCAACAACACTTTCAGTGGGAAAATAACCATAATTTTCTTACAATTTCTGTCAGTCTTCCATTACTTCAGTGGTAATTGCTTTGTCCCTGTCACTTTTGTAAGGCATTTGTATCAGTACAAATTCAAAGTAGTTGGAGTAACAGAATGCAAAAAACCAGAAAAAAAAACCAAAAATCAAAATGCTTTCCTAGTCACTGCAAAATTTAAATGAAAAGTTAACATACTGGCAGTCATTCATCAAAACGGATATTTCACAAAGTATAAAATATAGCTGTTTCAAATGAAATAGAAATAAAAAATCCTTTATCTATCTTACTTATCTGTTTCAATTTCCATATATTTTCCCCTGCTTTTGTGAAGTTTATTCTGTTATCTTTGGTTTTAGTACAAATCATACTTCTTGCGTTAATAAATATGAAGTAATATTTTTTTATATTTTCTGAAATAGGAGAGTACTGATATTAATTTATTTTTAAGAATATTAGGCAAAAAATTCACTGAAAAGTAACATATTCATTCTGATACAAAACAATATTTATTGACTGGGAATGAGATAAAAAATATAACAACATACATGTGTAAGACCTTAGTGTATAAAATTCAAGGAGACACCCCTTAGACTCTATGTGTTTTCATTTTTTTCACTTTACTTCTGGATTAAGATGTGCTTTGTTCATTGCTTTTTTCTCATGTGCTGGGGGTATGCCCACAAATAATTTTAAGTTAAACTCTAGTTGTAATCTATACTAAGTTTTCATACTGACTGGAGACAGTGGCTTCTAGTTGTAAAAATCTTTGGCAAGTGCACACAGTGACACACCATCTGCACTGATTTCCCTGAATGACCACATCGAATGGGTGTGCAAGGGTAACCAGACTTGCTAGCAGGTACAGATGAAGAAAATTAAGCTAACACCTGTTCTGGCCGTATTGTACTTGCCCAGTGCAATTATGGAACACCATTCTCTATCATCTGGTAATTCTATTGTTAAAACCTTTACTTCAGCTGGTAATTGCTAGAAGGTGAGTTGCCCATGGCAGACATTCACATTGGATGAAATAGATATAATATTTTTATCACTGACACTATTCTGGCTGAGTGAACCCAGCACTGAAGAGAAGTGTGAGTGTATTGAGACTGACCTACTTAAAGGCATCACGCTAGAGGTTAATATTCTAAAAACATGAAGGCCTGAAAAAAACCCTGTGTTTTTATGTTACCATCATTAGGGTGAACAACTTAAACTTCTTGGTGTGCAGCTGATGCAGTCTCTGGAGAGTAGAAGCTTGTTAAACTGCAATATGTATTTACATTATTTCTTAATCTATCTTCCTCTATATTTCATATATGGCCTTCACTATTTCTTGTATCAGTATAAACATCATATTTATTATTTTGCAAATCTCCTGTAGAGCATTGGATGCATGTTAAAATATTCCTTATCTCTTATTAAATATTTTTTACTTAGTAAAGACAGTCACAACTGCCAGTAGAATCAGTAAAACCTGGACATTCTACTATTAGAAATCAAAGAAGTTAACAGGAACCTAAAAATAAAAATATATTAATGCGCTCCCTTCTAAACTTTTTGTTGTGTAAGACAGAACAGAGAAAGATAAGTTTTTACTTTTGCCTAGGTAAAAGCATGCCCACATTTGCTGAAAGAAAGGGAGGGGAATTTTCTGGGCAGGGTTTGCTGACATAAGAAAATATTCTTTTCTATTAGTTGTAAATGCGCCCCAGAAAGTCCCTGTCTTTAAAAGTGCACTCTGTCCATTCATTAGTGCTGTGTGCTGAAGCAGCTGTTTGTGTGGCTGCCCAGTGAAAGGAATGAAAGTAAACAGTGAGGAGAAATGTTTTAAACAACAAGAAAAAAGCAAATTATTATGTCTTGAGGGAAAAAATTTCCTTGTTAACAACTTTGCAATGTCATTATCTGTTCAGCCTTTAAAGAGTTGAATAATAATCATGAAAAAAAAAAAATCGACTACAAGTTTATATGCATGGCAGGAGCATTCTACAAAGAAGGATGCCAGTGCATTCAGAAGCATGATAATGCACTTTTTATACATGTGATATCATTGGCATTTTATCCACATTTCACAGGACTGAAGTGATGTTACAAGCCAGCAAATAGGCTGGTCTCGTCTTTGGAAACCAAATTGCTGCTCATGTCAAATTTTAGGACAACTAAAAATGCTTTCTGTGGTGTTTGAAACTGTGCCATGTAAGACTAAGAAAGCCTTAAGAGCATATAATTAGAACTGTAATGAGAAGATAGATTAATGTAAAAAAGTTGTATTGTGGCTAGGAGGAAGAAGGCTATATGTTCACTCAGGGAGATGGAAAAATCCAGTAAAACTATTAACAGGTATTCAATTCTGTGAGAACTACGGAAGACAAAATGTGTCATTAAAGTGCAGCATTAAGACATCTTGGGAAACATCCTAACCTAGGAGGAGTGAAGAAAAAATATATTAAATAAATTTGAACAAAAGTAACTAAGTGTATTGGATGATTGAGTGGTTTCATGTTTAAATGGTATAAATTCAAATTATGCTCCAGGTCATACCAAAACAAGGGTACACTCATTATTGCAGTACAGTATTTTTATACTGGCACTAAAAACTACACAGAGAGAAAGTACAGAGAGAAAGTTACAGCTATAGCAATTCTTTGTGTTGGGATCTGTACCAACTGAGCAAGAAATGTCGGTTTGTATTCCAGTCTATTCATGACATATGCTCTGGAAACTGCCAAGTTTGTGTCTGGATCTCCAAAAGGACTCCACAGACTTCAGTTTTTAGACATGCCATTTAAGACCAATGGAGCAGATGTACCACAGACGTGAATTGTATCTACAAAATACAGATGAAAAGATGACAATCCATTGAATTTTGTATATAAGCTGGATAGTGATCACATCTCTCCCCTCCCAAGCCTTACTTAGTAATACCTTTTGTATTATGCATTCTACTGAATTACCTTTATACAACCTTTTTTCTCTGTTTAATCAATGTTTGCATTGTTTATATGGAAAAATATCTATTTCTTTTTTCTACCAATCTTAGAAATGCACATTAGTTGCTCACCTTGAGCCACAAGTCTTTTGTCTCCATGCTGTCTGCACATATGTATAACTTTGCCTGCTTTTCAGTGGAGTACATTAGTCTCGCAAGCACTAAAAAAAGTTAATGTGACATTTGAAAGGCACATTTGTATTTAATGTAAATTCATCCTCAGATTGGATTTTTATTTCAGCTTTTTTTTTTTTTTTTGGTGAGAGGTTTTTTTCACTTTTTTCCTTACTGCAACAATTGCTTCTGACAGCAATTTTGACCTTTATCTCTTCATAAAGAACTCTGGGGATATTTGAAATGTGCAAAAATGTGCATTTCATTTCTGCTAAGCTTTGAGCCCTCAGACAGAATCATAACTCTTACAGAGGTCCAGATCTGTACAAGTCACAGCTTTAGAGAACTCCTGAACCTACACAATGAGATCTTCAGAGCCATGCAAATTCAGAAAAAATATTTGAATACCAAAGTTATATCACATTCTTGCAGTTACTTTTTGAAAATAGCAGGCAGATGTATGATTTTCAATTACAGCACTGCTAAAGACTGATAACATTGCTAAAAATATATTCAAATAACTTGTCAAATTTGGAGATCCTTTCCATACATTTATGACAAAACTCGCCTTGTGCATTCAATATCTTTTTCTTTAAAATGTGGTTGCTTACTTGCTGTGTTCCATCCAGAGCACATGGGTTATTGTGCAGAAACTATTGGACATTAGAAAATGCAGGTATGTAACTTTGTGAGAGTGGGAGTCTCCATTATTCATACCTATATCGCCCATGGCAATTGCATATGCTTATATCAAGTGATACCTCACCAGGTGACACATCCTGCTACCCCTTCACTTCTGAGGTGCTCAAAGTAACTCACCACCTAAATGTCGCCTCTGATGTTCCCTATGCAACCTTTAGATATCAATGAACATCTGAAGCAAGGTACAACATTTTAAGCATTCTTGCTTTTAGAATCTGTGAGAGTAGCAAAATATTATAATATATTCTTACTCTGTGGGGTAGTAACAGTAATAATAAGGTACATGTAAAAATATGTGTACATGTTGCTCTAAATCTTTGATATTGTCAGACCTTTACTTAAGATTTTTATGAACTCGAACTAAGTATCCATTAATAACATGCTTAATTGTTATTGAATTGTTAATTGAAACAAGAAACGTTTCTGTATTTTTTAATCTTGTTTGCATACACAGTAGCCTCAAATGTAAGGTCTTTTCTCCTAAGCATTGCAAGGAGAGGGTGGTTTTAGACTGATCATACACATAAACCCTTTCCTCACTGTAGGAAAAGGGAAAAAATGGTCTCAACTCTTCTCTTTCTTATCTGCACCATTGTGCTTGTATCATCTGTAGTAGGGTGCTGGGAGGGAAGGGGTGGAGTTGGTTTACAATACCTCAGTAGCTCTTTCTGCCCTTCAACTGAGCAAATGTGGATTAGAACTCGTCAGGAATACGTGAAATAAAGACTTTCTCCTTCCACTTACGAAGAGGTTTGCCTACCTGTTGTTCCAAATTTCAGTAAGATTTTCAAAATCTGAAATAGAATAAGCATTCTGCTAGTCTAATTTTCATATTAGAGCACTTGCTCTTGTAAGCACTGTGGTAAAGTAGGATAATTATTATTGCTAAGAAGATATGTTGCTAAAACAAAGCCAGATAAATGAGTTATCCATTTCTCAGTATTCTCTTGACTTCTAGTCCTTAACTAAAATAGACTGAATAAACACAAATTTTGGTCCCTAATACCACTTTACCATACCTAGATGAATTAGTAGTCCAATTTTTGCAGTTATATACAAAGAAGAGTATTTCACATTGAAATTCAGACTGAATATGTAATACCTTAAAATCTTCGTTTGGCACATTTTGTCATTTATCAAGTTATTCTCATTGTAGCAAAGGTTTTTAACTTATACTTACTTCACTTCCTCTTAATTTTCTAATACAAAAATAAATGAACACAGAATCTGTAATTTTTGGGCAAAATAACTTGCATTGCTTATATTTCTTCAGATGTTTTTGCACCTTAAATAGAATTTTCTGTTGACAATTGTCTGATGTTTTCCCTGGTTTTAGATTAGGTATTTGTCATTCAGAGAATATTTGGATAATTTACCCAGCAAAATCTTATACATTCTGAGTGTACTAATTTAACATATAATGTTTCTTAAACCTTTATAGCCAGTTAAGTACTCTTTCCAAGTATAGGAATATAAACAATTTATCAGGTGGTGAAAATACAACCAATGTGCTAGTTTGTGGTACAAATCTATTGTCAGGTCTTTTAAATGGAGGTAAATGGGAGATAACTTGCTCTTTTTTATACAGGTCCATTTACCTTGTACTTAACTGCAGGGTTAAAGGATTTCTTTCAGCTTCAGGATTCACTGCAGAAGGAATGATGGAACAGTGCCTGGAAGGCCATATGGCTTTATATCTCCTCCTGGCAAAGCATGCAAGATGAGCCAAGAGGTAGTCAAAAAGTGAGCCATGTTGCTCATAACAATTGAAATGTCCAGCTGGAATCTCAGTCTCATCTCTTCTCACAATTTACAGGGCAATGTGATGTTGCCTCCATTTCTGTCTGTCTAATCCATGGAAAAGTCTTTTTACAAACCATCTGTGCTGTAGCAGGTTTTATGATAGGAGTTCACCTAATATATACACCTTTAATGACTTTGGCTAAACTATCTTGAGAATCCACTCCCATTAATTAATTATCTTGAAGTATGGAATTAGGAAAATGTGAAGCTCTCTGAAAACTAGTCAAAACTTTGACCTATTTGCCAGCACTTTGATGGGTCTGCCAAACTAATCCTGAAAAAATTAACATTGTAATTTATTTGAAATTCGTCCATATTTCTCTCGTAATTCTCTGTTTAAGTAATTTAGAAATAATAGAAAGCATCAGGATTTGTTTGTTTTGATTCAGCATCAAGAGGCAGGCAATTTTTTTCTAATTTTTGTTACTGTTTCACTTGTAAATTGATTGCATCATTTTCTGTGTTAATCTTCATATGTGCATTTGAAATTCAGCTATGGCAAATATGCCCTGGTGACAAGCCCTTGCATTGACTGGATTGAAAAATAGTAATTTTTTTTTTACACATCCATTACAAAACTAACTCATAAAATTATTAAATATACTACATCAACAATTTTCAATCCAGTTTGTGCTTGGTTAGCAAGATCTCTTTGAAAGAGAGAGATGCTTTACACAGTACTTCTGATAAATTAGGTACATTTTTCAATTTTTAAGCAATATCTTTCATATCATTATGATGATCTTATTGTATGTTATATGCAGACATAACGCTACATCGCTGTTTAATATTTGAAATACTCTTTGGTGTAAAATATATCTTAAGTCTCCCTCATTGCCACATGTATTGCTACATGAAAACTGTGCTGTAAAAATAGAGTAGTAAGATATTTCTCTGTCAGTTATTAGGACCAAGTTGTAATTCTTTCTGGTAGGTATGGCCATTATTTATCCTGATACCTCCTTCCTAAAATACAAGAGCATATCACATCAGTTGATATGTCCAGAATTAAAAGTTCTCTATGAATAAGCACAACTGCAAGCAGCAGTAGGACAGTAATTGAATTCTGTGCAATTTCAGCATGGTTATTTCAGTGGAGAGAGAGTGCTTGTGCATTGTTGGTATTAAAGAGCTTATCCAAAAAGGTCAATGCAGTGGATGTGATTCCTTGCTTCAAGTTTTGTCATCCTCAGTAGTGTGTTATATGTAGTCTTCTTTGAATCGTAAAACTAATAACTTCAGTACTTCCAGAGCTGGGGTCTTAAGACCTCTTCCCCTTATTTCTGCACTCAGTGTATTTTTTTCTTCTTTCTACCTTCTTCAGACTCTAGAAGTTTTTTCCATTTGGGTCTTGATCCAGCTTTTCTTCTTTTCTTTTTCTTTCCCTCAGTCTGAGCTCGGGAAGACTATTTCTACCTCAGATACAAGGTACAGCTCATGTTAGTTCATATCTGAAGTTGTTTTGATCTAACGTGGAAAGCATCATTTCTGTCTGTAACTGACAGACAAAAAGAAAAATATACTTTGTGCTTTTATAAATAGTCTGATTTTTTTTTTTTTTGTACCATAGATAAAATACATGCAGCTTATTTCCTTTCCTTGTTTGTTCATGATCTAAATTTGGAGGGAATTTTAAGGTCCAGTACCTTATTTTTGATGTGGTGCTGGCAGGAACACCTAGACTGGTGACGTGCTGGCTTCCTCCAGGGTGGCCTTCAGAAAGAAGCCACCACAAGTCTCTTTTTCTCATGGAAGCACAATGGTCTATAGCCACTGTCACTTTAGAGGTGATATAAAAAGGATGAAAGGGAGCACTAAATCAGTGTTTTCCAGGCAGGAGTTATGGAGGGGGAGCAGGAGTACAGCAGTGACTATGCAGAGCAGTATCCAATCCACTTGGTATGAGCCTCAGCTCACTGCCTTAGTATTTCGTCTCAATGCTAACTTTTACCCCAGAGCATCTGTAGTGATTCTGGACACATAATGAAATAGGTTTCAATTATCAATAGCTATTTGGCAGTGGTACTGCAGTCCTCTGCTTACTTTGGTGCTTATAGGCTCTTTATTTTACTTTATTGTAGTTTAAATACAAGTCTGGACCTTTCCACTGTTTCTAGAAAATTGGCACTGAAAAATAGGAGAAAAAGATATTCTGTTTTAATTCTCAAATATTTTATCCCCTTCCCATCCCACCCAACCCAACCCCATGACATATCAGCGGACCTGGAACTACAAGCAGTTGATTGATTTAACTTTTGAGGTAGAGTCTGAGTGGGAAGAGGTAATTAGTGTTTTCATGATGGTGTGCAGAAGTGTTAGTGTTTAAACATTAATCCATTGCCATCTGTCCTGCTGCTGTTACCCACATGCTGTTGGACAGTACAGGCAGCATAGCTACTACCCAAATGTTCAGAGCAGGGAAGGAGAAGTGATTTCCTTTTGTAGGAGAGACATCCCAAGAGTCAAAGAAATGGTGTTATTCAGAGGTATATAAGTAGGTTTTAGAGGTATAGGAGTAGGTTTGAAGGAGGCAGCATACATCTTCGAAAGATGGTTCTAATTCTTTGTCTTTAGCTCTATCTAAAGCTAATACTTCATTTAACTTCAAAAACAGCTGCTCTGCATGCACTGTGACATTCACAAGGCTGGGTGCTAAGCATTATTAAATTACCCACAACATCTGGACTTTTAACAAGTCTCTGACAGGACATTAAGATTTTATTTTTACCCCTCTTTTCCCCGATGTTCAGACAGCTCACTAATATTGTCAGGAATATATTGTTCTAAGGGGTGAAGGACAAAATAGGGGCAAAAAGTGAGAAGCCTATTTTAACTTGATTAAATACAAAAACATAGTTTAAAAGAAAGAGAAGAGCAGTGAGATCTTTCTTGTGTTCTCCTTTATTTCAGAGTTGCAGAGAACACTTAGATGTAGAAATTCAACAGCATGCTGATGTTCTTAAAGGTGTTGAAATAACAGCAAAGAGATTTGTCAAACCTACGGGTAAGCAGTAATTTGATTGTAGACTTAGATTCTCTCTTCAGCTATCTTTAAAAAGTCTGAGTTTTATCAGTTTCGTTATTGAGGCATCTATGGGAAATTAGCCTGTTTCTGTTTGTGAAAGAGATTCTTGCAAGTGAATAGTCAGGCTTGGAAACATTTGTGTTTGCCCATGAAAATTATTTGTCCATATGAAATCATGAACCTCTTAGATGGCAATTTTTGGTTCATATCTATTAGATGACTAGTATAAAAAAAAAAAAAAAAGTTCAGTTTTATGGAATTTCCCCTCACGTATCTTTAGAATATCAGAAATTGTATCTCAGTATTATGTTGCAATTAGTATTGTTTTCTAAAAACATTAATATTAAAGTTAAATTTCTATTTATTGCGCTGCTCCAAGTCCTATAAAAATCCATTGGAAAATAGCAATTAATAACCACAGCTAGAACACTGCTGCTTTTTTGTGCTTATTTATAAACAAAATTGTTTATTTGCCTTTTTTTTACCTCCATTTAGAACAGGATTGAGTTTCAAGTTCCATATAATGCCAATACTAGATATGTTTAATTGTGCCATTTGTAGATGGGCAAAGCTGTCTTGATGTAATTTGTCTCAAACACGTATAGGGTATTTAAAGGTATATTCATTATGGATTTAAAAAATTTCTTTAATACATAAATATATGTCTGAAAATAACTTCTTTTTCCTTAGGCTATACTTAGAGTGATAAATATTGCAGCTGTAACTGAATTATGAACAGATGGCATTGAATGACTAGATGAATATTTTTAAATTTTGACTAGATTTCTTCCTGTGAAGAAAAGCATTCCATAAATCTGAAATTAATTAGTCATTGGGAATAGTTATCACTCACTGAATCGCTAACATGAGTTAGAGATCAAAATAATACAGAGTGAGCATTTTTTTTCCAAATAAAAATTAAGGACTACCTTGCCTTTAAAATAAGTTATTACAACATCAGAGTTCCAAAACGTCATGATTTTGCTTTTCTGTTATTCTGAACATATATTTTGGTTGTAGAAGTTGTTTTGTTGCTCCTTTATCATACATATTACCAAGGCGTCTCCTCCCCATTTTGTTTCCTGTGCAGAATCAGAAGCCAGGTGCTAATTTAGCACACCTGTTTTTCTCTAGCGGAGTGATTCTGGTTGGCTTGCCATACTTCCAATGCAAAGGCTTTCAGCTGGTCCAGATGAAAATTCCACCTATGCTGCAGGTCTTGTCTCTGAATTTGTACATCCATCTGCGTCTAGATTATACTTCTTTCCAGCTGCAGAATCATACGTTCTTTTAGGGTCACTTCAGATTTCCCAAGGGTGTCAATATAGTCTCCATAAGTGGGGTATTTCAAAGGTAGACAATCTGGCAGTGGTTCAAATCACAAAGATACAGAATTTCAGTGTCAGCTGGGTAACCAGCTGAGGTAGATGTCTTCATCAGTGAATTGAATTGCATCTTATGTGTTACAAGTCAACAATGAACTCCACTGAGAACCTTAATCAAAAGAGACAATTCCAGAAGCTAAGAGACCAAATATGCTTTTATCCTGCTTCTGCAGCTTTCTGGCCCTTGTCCCACTGTCAAGGGCAAGGAGACAAGTAATTTCCTAAATGGATAATGCAGAAATCCTGAGAGCTGGGTTAAGCCCTCATCTTCTTGTGCCATCATCATAGTGGAGGCTAGTTGCTCAGAAATCTGCAAATGCATTTCACTGATCTGATCAAGTAGCAGAAGGATTTAAAATTATCATTTTCTGGTCATCAGGCTATATTTTTTTTCTCTTGTTTTTCTACCCATTAGTACCAAGTGGTAGCCTTGTAAATGAGTCATGTATCTTTTAGCATTTTGTACATTCTTTCATTAAATCCTTCTCAGTTAAAATGTGGTTATATGAAATGGTAAGACCTTTTGCATAGATAGCTTCAGGATATTTTTACTCTCTAGCTAATGCAGATAATCAGAGAAACAGTCAGTTTGTAAAAAATAGACTTCTTTAGTCTTCTTTATAGAGTAGCTAGCAGTATTGAATAAATATAAAAATGTAAAATAGGGTTTTTTTAACATTTCTTTTTCAAGAAAGCTTCTAAGTACTCTGGTAGCTCATATCCTTTGTTTTGGTCTTCTCTCTCAAAGTGTGATTGATTCAATTCTTTATCTCAAACATTTTGATTTGCATTCACAAACATTATAATGGTCTAATTCACTACATTGTGAGTAATATTATAAAATATTTTTGAGTCACAACAGATTTCATTTGAAGTCCATGGGAAATTGCCAAAAGCATTTGGAAGAACAATTTGTATCTTTTTAATAAAGTCAGGGGGAAAAAAAAGGAAGATGCAAAGTTAACCTCTTAATAACAAGGTTACATAAAGAATATATTGGCAAGGTGGAGATTGGTCAAAGGTTGGACTCCATGTTTTTGGAGGTCTTTCCAACCTGAATGATTCTGTGATTCTGTGAATATGAGCAAAAATACTTGCTAGCTTTTAATTTATATTAATAAAACACCAAAAAATGTTCAAAAAATCTCAGAATAACTGTCTAATGCTTACAGAGAATATTACAAGCAAGAAAGACAAAACTGAAATGCTTTAGTTTCTAAATCTTCACAAAGTAAGATCCATAAAAGTTGCTTAAAAAGGTCACAGGACAAAATGAGTGAGAGGAAAGGTAAGGAACCATTGGATTACATGAATGTATTTCACTTCATCCAACTTATCCAGTTACCTCAGAATGATAAAGCAGGATGCATAAAGGTCCTTGCAGTACTAGCATGTATTTCAGACAGCATGCAGATGAGAGATGAGGCCTCAAAAGATGCAGATAGGTCAAACATCAGATCTGTTTTTAAGAACAAAGCAGAGATGTAGAGATTTATACATCAGTCACTTTTCAGTAGAATTTCTGGTAAATTGGTAGAACATTCAATGGAGAAGTCTGGCTAAAAGTCTGACCTAAAGGAAATATGTAATGATAAACAGTAACAGGTTTAGCAAGGAATGATTGACCTTATGATCTGCGAGATGTTCTATTTCCCAAGGAGAAATTCAACAGTCCTGTCTTGTCTTTGAGTTTCCTCTATCTAATGAAGACATTTCATACTCCCCTTGCTATTTCCACGTGCTCTTGCTGTTTGATTTGAATGTGGTGTTCATCAAGTACAGCAGGTAGTAAGGTGTCTCACTATGAACTGTTCTGTCTTTTTTTAACTCATTTCTCACCAGTGGAATGTGCAGTTCCTTAGAAGCAACTCTGTATTTTCATAAAACATGTAGTGACCAAACAGCATAACTATAGACTTACAGCCTAGCTCAGCTAACAAAGACAATGGAAATATTCCCACTAATTTTGTATGGAAAAGTAGTGCCCAGACTGCTTCAATAAGCCTCAGATTCCAAAAGGTATAGGATCAGCTTTGAAAATTTTTTGTGTTGTAAAAACCAATCACATCACAGAAAGCTAGAAATGACAAGGTTAAGGATAAAGCTGAAAACTTGTAAAATTCTCTTAGGATTTAGTAATATTCAGATTGCATTCATCATGAGTAAGAAAAATTGATAAGCTTTCTACTCCCATTCACATTTTGTAGTACACAAAATATGTTATTGTTATAAATAATACAGCTAGATGAGCTGGACTTTTGAGCTTGTCAATGAAAGCTAAGTTGATAAATGCAACTACAAGAAAAATTTAACATATTGTGGCTATTTATTGATCTCACAAAGAAAGATTCCTGGACAATAAAGAAAAATATGCATAGGAAAGATAATGTAATAGATCTGGTAATAAATATATATATTTATTTATCATTTAACCTACTATTTACTTTATATTTTAAAATACTTTATTTAATAATCTAGTTTAAATGTAAATTATCTGTTTACATGTAGCCACATATATTTATTATTAATATGTTTATTATTTATTATTTGTTTATGTTTATAGAGTCTATAGTATTATGGGAAAAATTAGTCCAATAGGGAAGCATCTTACTTGCCACAAGCCTCAGTTCAAGAGTCTAGATCGTGTTTTGAGTAAATTAAACTTAGTGGGATTATAAGTAGAGCAAAACATGCAGTGTGAATTCCTACAGATACATTTTGGTGCCTGACATAACTTCCTGTGTCTCGCTTGGCTTTCTTATCTAGGGACCCATATAAGCAATTAAAATGTCGTAGCTAAAATTACAGACAATGCACATCCTTTTAACCATTACAGAAGCAAAATAAATGTGTTGACTTAAAGCTCAAAGAACCTTCAAGAAGTAAAGAATCACATTTTACTTTCATTCACCCATGTGTATTGCTCATAGCTGATGAAATTATGAACAGCTGTATCTGATCAGACCAAAGGTCTGTTCAGCCATGTAGTTTCTGAGTCTCATGGAAAATACCATATGTTAGGAATGGTAGGAGGAAAAGTGCAGAATTGCTCTTGAGCTGTTGTGGCCTCATGCAGAAGTAGCATGGAGAGTGCTGTCTGCTGCAATTTTTATCCAACTTCTACGTACTATTTTCATAGTTCCACTGTCAAGATGCACCAGGAAGACAGACTGCAGGAAAGATGTATTGTATCCATTGCAGAGGTGACAGGCAATATTTCAGATGTGGTTTTCAGTGAAAATGATATACCATATAAATGGTGGACTCAACAGTGCCAGGTTAAGGCTGGACTCGATGATCTTAGAGGTCTTTTACAACCATTATGATTCTATGAAGTTCCTAGAAGTGAAATCTGCCTGAGAGGGGAGAATTTTCTGTCAGATTTCATTTGACAAAGTCTTAAACCTGTAATACCACTAATCTTTCTTGGATATTAGTGGGTCTGTAGATTATGATGAAGGAAGTGTCCTGCCTGATTCAGATGTACCGAGTTTCCTCTTATTATAATGTGTGGCTTATTCCTATGGTAATAATTTTTGTTGACAGTTGTTATTGCTTGCTCTCAAAAAGGGTAACAAATGTGTGTTTTGCTTCTTCTGGCCTAGCACTTGCTCCAGCTTCCCTTGTCTGAGTAGAGAATCATTCAGACTAGGAAACCTTAAAGATCAACCTCTCCTAGAAGCAGTAGCTTTCTGACATCTCTACAGCATGGCCATCAACTATTGACAGACTAAGCTAAGGGGTTTTTTACCTTCTACTTTCATGCTTTTTAGATATAATGAAGATGGTCCCTTCCCTTCCTCAGCAAATGGAACACAGAATATGTTCTGATTGCTGTGAATCTTTGATTCCTCAATGCTTCTATTCAGCTGGTATGAATCCTTCATTTGCATTATTGCCTTGCATTCACTGAAATTTTTTTGAGATCTCTGGTAGTCAAAATACCATAATGTCTAACATTCCTACTGATGCCTTTTCCTGGTCTTAAAATCAAGAGTCATACACGGTTAGAAGGGAAAAGGGATTTTACCTTGGTATTTATTTTAAGGATCCTTAGGTGTACACGTCCGGGTCATGTGCATCGAGATGCACCCCGCCGAGTCTCTATCTGTGTGTCCCCCTTCAACATTGGGTATAACATTATAGGTTTTACTAATTAGCATATCTATCAAAGATTCCCCAATGAGAGGCTCAAGTGAGCCCCCCTCCCCAAGGAACCTTCCCCTGGATGGTTCTATCTTGGTTTACAGAATGTGTTCTGGAGAGGACCTTGGGGTCTGGGGCACACTGATCTCTAGCTACGAAGCTTCTAAAATGTTTTGTCTCTTAGCTTAACAAACAAGTCCAAGAATGTAGGCAAAAAAGCACTAGGAATACAGAATTTGTAAAAAAAGTATAACAGGGGTATAAAAGAAAAGGCAAAAATCTTCATGCATCACTATGAATATTAAAAAAAAATATCTAGGTGTATACTTCACAAATATTGATTTTAGACACAGATGAGTGTTGAATCTTCATTAAAAATGCTTTATCTCTTTTATCTCCAATCTCAGAAGCATCAACACATTCTCATAAAAGTAACTTTCTTTGTCATCCAGATAAACTCAGCATTTAATAAATTTTTAAATAACCCATCTTTCATTGAAGAACCAGAAGAAAGTATTTTGAACTTTATTCTGTTTCCTATTTACAAGGATCAATCTGTAGTAATTTCATTTGAATTCTAATCCCTATATTTAATTTAAGGTTGTTGATTTTTTATCTTTTTCTGTGTCTGAATTTTTTGTGTGGTGGGTGGACATGGAAGGTGATGGAGAAATCAGACACAGCTGCTAGTGTTTGTAGTCATGTCTAAACCCTGTAAGATGGCGAGTTCATGTTACTATTTATTATCATACCTAATAGTGGTTCTAGTTAGTATTTCTGAATCATAATGACTGTAAGTCATCATTGACTTTAAAATGCAAAATGTTAGAGCACACATTCTTCATGTTGTTATTATGACATTACTTAATGAGTAAGTCAAAATCTCTACAAATTCAGAACAGTACAGTTCTTGTTTTGAAATTTATTCTCTATTACTGTTAATCCAGATTAAAGAACCATAATTTTCTGTATTTTTATTGTGTGTACTGCCCAACATTTTCATTTAATGCAACTTCACTATAGTTAAAATGAACAATTTTAGGCTTTGAACCATTTTAAATGTAGCTGGTTTAGTGACAGTTTCAATTATACAACGGCTGTGCAACAATCATGTGTTATAAACCATCATTACATGCCATGTATGTATGAATATGAAATATATTTTTTCATCTACATACTTTAAATGAAAGGAATTTCACAGAAACATAATAATTTAATTGAGAATTATACAACTGAATTTACAAATAAATAGTTTTCCTGAACACAAGATGAGAAAAGAGTTTGTCATGGACATCCCTTGAACCTGATTAAAACTGTTAACAGAGACAACTCCATGTCTAGTATGAAGTAGATCAGTAGTACAGTAAGGAGTAGCAAAGCTAAACAGCTTTTCTTATAGTCATGTGTTTGATAGAAATTACCTTTCCAAACAGAATTTAGAAGATAGATTTTCTTCTGTGATTCTCTGGACTGAAGTATGCATTATTCAAGCAGATATGATTTGCTGAAAATAGTGATTGCTCTACAAGTTTGAGATTAGAAATTCAAAATATTTCCTTTGTTCATGCATGATATTCTAAGACTTGATGCATTGTTTTTGTTAGTAATGCTGTTAAAGATTCAGACATTTTATGAGATGTGCGTGTTTGTGGAGTGTTTTTGGAATACAGCAATTTGCTTTACAACTAAGAAGATAATACCCAAATACATTGTAAATGCAACTGCTTACTCCTATTTCAACTGGGAAATGAAAATGCAATGAAACAGAATTCCATTTTGATAGCATTGATTACTCTGTAGGCAGTTTAACTTTTCAAAACCTGTTTTATAACATTCTCACCTGGTTCTATGTCAAACAGACAGATTTAACATGTGTTATGTTTTTTAGTACTCTCTCAAGTACCTTGAATACACTAGCTACCACTTCAGCAGTAAGCAAGGAACACCAATTACTAAGTCCTGATTGTAACATGAAGTAAAAGCCCATTTATTTTAGCATTAAAATTTATTTACTTCCTGTGATGATACTTTGGACTAGCTGAATTCTATGTGTGCTTTTATGCAGTGTGATTCTGAAGCAGCACACATGCTGAACATCTAAAATACATGCATTTCTTAGTCAAAGTTCCAGATCATTGTTAAGTAATTTTTCATAAAAACCTATATTATACTAAATGCATCATAAGTTTTAAAAAGCAGTTATTGAAACATGGGATGTCACTTACAGTGATATATAATGAGTAAGAATGTGTCAGGTCTTTTCTCTTTTTGATTTCTGACACATTTTCTGTTAATTTCTCTTCCTTACAGAGCTAACAACTTTGATGGGTGTAAATTATCAACATCACAGTATTTATAATGCCACTTACTTTTAGGTGGCTAAGCTATCATCAGCTCTTACATAAAGATGAAACTATTTAGTATTAAGTTATTTGCAATTATCCTTTGGTTTCCTGAACCATAAGTATGGTTGCAGGATAAAGGCATCCCCAACTTCCTGCATTTGGTTTGCATGGGAAGGTTCAGGTAGTTTGGGGAGGGTACAGTTACAGGGGTGGCTTCTCTGAGAAGCTGCCAGAAGCGTCATCCATGTCCCACAGACTGACTACAGTGCAAAAGAATAGAGCATCCTATGCAATTGTATTGGTAACATGCATCACTAGGTAATTGATGGCATTTTAAACAAATAATTCACATATGTCTGCAGGCCACCACTATCAAGGACATCACCCACCTTTGGAAAGTATTTAGGGGTAATGGATGAATTGCATTAGAGAGGTATTTATGAATATAAATTGTGATTACAATTACCTGATGGACTGTTAGACTTGTTATACCTTTTTTTCAGTAAGCATTCTGAAATATTTGGGAGATAGAGAATTTATCCCATGGCTAACATTAGATTACCTGAAATCTGTGCCTGTGTGTTTTTACAATGATTTTGTATTTTTTCAAAACAAAGCCTAATTAACACATTTTAAAAAAATTTCATCTGTGGAGAGGGCGGGAGAAACATTTACAGAATCAACATGTTTAAATTCAAAAAAATGCATCATCACAAGTATTTTGATAATTCCTTTTCATTTTTTTTCCTTCGTGAATTAAAACACCCAGAAGTTTTTTACATTACAAACATAAGTTCATCTGAAAGTAGGAGGAGTTGTTTTGATTACATAGCTGATTCTGCAAATTATGGGCTGCTAAGGCAATTCCTTGACCGAAATTCATTATCACAGTTTTTATATTCCTTATTGCATATTTTGATACTATGAATTTGCATATTGAACTAAAATCTTTCATATTATGGAGGCAGGAGTTTTGCACAACCTTATAAACCAGATTGTTAAACTGAGATAACATACATTAATTTCTTTGTCCACAATGCCCTCCCCATAATTTTTACCCATATAGATTGATTCCAGTAATGCATTACAAAACTAATCAGAGATCAAAGAGAAAATTTCAGATAATTATTCCCTGAAATAGTGCATCTTGCCTTATATCTGGTTGGGCCATATGCAGTTTCTTGCTTTTCAACACCATTTTCAGAAGTGATGTTTGCTTTCATTTGTTAATAAAATAAAATTTTCAGAAACAATTTAGTAGACAAAACATTGAAGAGTAAGGATAAGACCTGTGAATTGAAAAGCATAGTAAATTTAAAAGTCTCAGTATCTGCAAACTTTCTTTATTGCAGTTAGATCAATTCCATCTATCTGTACAATTTCAGAATTATTTTAGGGTTTTTGAGCTTTGGGACATTTGGGAATATTGTTTCATAAAATACAACATAAATTGTGATATCTTAGTTCACGTTTTTTGTTTGTTTTGGCGCTTTGTTGTGGTGTTTTTGTTATTCCATTGTCTATGTTTGTAGTAGAACTGAATGAAAAATACCCTTTTCTGCTGTGTTGATTTTTATGTCTTAATGGAATAGGGTCATGTGTTAACTTTATTTTTTCATTTGCAAGAAACTGCAATTTAAACTGAAGAAAACCCAGAAAGCTCTGTCTGAATTGGCATTTCAAGATCTCAGTACTTAAGTACATTCTAAATTTTAGTGTTGATTTCCACATAATGCTGAAATAGATGTTTTCATAGTTATTTCTGTAAATTATTTTAACAGTATTTTATAATGCAAATTATCTATCAGGCTTACAGAAAGCCAAATATTTTAGTAAAGCATCATGTATTCAATATGTTTTGGATATTCCATGAATGCCAATGATTAATTCTTACAAAATATCTTAGATGTAACAATCACTTCCTTGATTTCAGGAGCTGATGCTGTGGAAGCTCAGTGTAAGAGATTTGAAGTCAGAGCAAGTGGCGGTGGAAAAGTATTGTTTTCTGCAGATGAAGATGAGATTGTCATCGGAGCTGATAGACTGAAAGTAACAGGTATGGTAATATAAAATTTTCCAAATTGATGTAAACATATATATTTTAATATCTTTAGTAGTAATTAAACTATCAATCTTCTACAAAATTTTAATCCACTGGAGAAGAAAAAGTCTTCTCATTATCAGTGATTGATTGATCAAGCAAAAGATACTGCATAATCTAAATATCAATTCCTCTAAAGTTAGAATTGAATTTGAACTCTGCAGGATCAACTGTGGTACAAATCACACTTACCACTGTTTTGGGTTTTATATGTCACCATTAAGCATTGTTTTGTGGTGTGTGTGCCATTTGTTTAGGTAATGCTTCTTCAAAATGATAAAAACTATTGTTACATATGGTGACCTCTGTTTTTTCTGTATACAAAATATCAAGTCTACTTTCCATATGAATTAAGGGTATGTATTCTGCTTTATTTCATGAGGCTCAGCTGAAAAACCATGCCTTGACTTGGCTATATTAGCTTATAATGAATTATAGGTTACTGTTATGGTTTCACCACAGCCAGCAACAAAGCTTTACACTACCACTGGTTCCCTTCTCCACCAGTGTGGGTGGGGGAGAGAATTGGAAGGGTGAAAACAAAAAAAACCTCATGGGTGGCGATAAAGACAGTTCATTAGGTAAAGCAAAAGTTACACACACAAGGAAAGCAAAACAAAGAAGTAATTCATTGCTTTCTATGGGCAGTGTGGTGTTCAGCAATCTTCAGGAAAGCAGGGCCCATCATGCATTAAGTGGAAAAAGAGAATCATGCTAAGGCTCAAACTTGGTCATAATACTAAATGCTGAGAAAATTAATCTTAAATGTATAATTGACACAGGAGATTTCAAAACATCTATCATAAGTTAAAAAATAAAACATCGTACAAATGACACGAAGAATTAGATTCCCCGCCACTGAGATATGCAATCATAAGTTTTTGATATCACGATCATTATTTTTTAATCAAACATTCAGCACCATAAGAATTTTATCCAAAGGTTGTGTGATACCTTCAAATTCTTCAGCAAACAGATGAAAAGTGGTGAGTCCCTGTGAGCAGCACCAATCAGACTGTATTACTCCACATGGCATGATATGACTGATGAAACCTGGCAGGAAATCATAATGTCAAACATCAACCAGAAATTTTTTTTTTTAGTTTATTTTCCTCAAGCTTGTGTTTTTATTATCATGGTGCCTTGGGGTGAATATAGGAAAGGAATTATAGGAGAGGAAATAAAACAAAAGTTAAATATAAAACAAGAAAAATAAGATGTGCTTATTTGGAGATAAAGCTCTCACATGTATTTTTTTAAGGATGGTACTAGAAAGAAATGATTTTATTTTCTTCTGTAGCAATCAATAGTGTCTATTTGGAAACACTTCACTATGAATGGGTCCAATAAATGATTTATTTTGGTAATTAATTTTCAAAGTATGCCCATGGGCATTGATAAACTACCATGGTAATATGGGATTTTTTTGTATATGATTTTTTCTCCATTCAGAAGAATGTTTTTAATGCTCAGCTTTTAAAAGCAATCTATCATAAGTCAGTCTATGAAATTGTTGATTAACAAAAACTTGAAAGATTAAGTTGACAGCTTCTCACTGATTATTTTTTGTAACATTTTTATTTGTAAATTTTTTTATAGGCATCCTATTCCAAGGAAAAGGGTATAGTAGAAACAGGGTAGTAATCCCGACATCAGTTTATTTCCCAGATAACAAAAATATGGGATAAGAAGTAGTACTTTCTGGTTTAGAGATATTGCAGTTATATATTTCTATATAAAGTGTCTCACTTTAAAATTAGGCAATTGGCTGGTTTCATTTAAACTTATTCTTCCTTCCATTGCTAGTTTTGCTTTTTCTTTTAACTGTATCAGCTCTTTTCTACTTTATTACTCAAGGAAAGAAGAAAAAGTGTTCAGATTTTGCTTTGTATCAGAGAGCTTTGCAGGGAGGAAAGAGAAAGGCTTGATGAAGTGAACACATTGCTAAAGAACTGGGGAAACAAGTAGTGATAAGAAGCTCATTTTCCAATGGGTTCACGGGTCCCTTTCTCCATCTCTTATATTCACCCCGACATTCCAATGGACAGCATCTATAGCATCACAGATTCTGAATCTTCTCTCTCTCTCTGCATCTACAGACCAAGAGTATCAGTTTGATTTTTACTTCTCTTACTTAAATCGTAATTCAAAGTTTGCTTCCCTTTGCTTTTCATTTTTCTTTTGACTGGAATATGATCTCTGTAAGATACTCTTGTAGCAGAACTGTACTGGTGAACCTTGTTCATGACAGTAAAAGCACATATCATGAGGCAGCTTTATCCTGCCAGAGTACTTTTGAGAAAGATTAAGAATCCCTAGGTCAGCCTATATTTTTCTGAGACAATGCTATGAAAGAAAGTTGTATAAAAACCTTCAATGGATGGCTCTGTTAGTATTGCTTGTCTTTCTCTTTTTTCTTAAACCAAACTTGTAATTAGCAGCTGTATAAGAAGGACAAAGGAATGTGTAACTCACCTAGTTTTAGTCAAACTACACCTACTTTTTTTGACAATGTAAATGGGTTTTTTCTCCCTTGTCTTCTGAGGTGGCTTTCTTAGTTAAGGCTAAATTCTCATTACCAGAAACTCTCTTTTTTCCCATTCAACTCATAATTTTCTAACCAAATTATACAAACATTTTTCTTTTTGAAAAAGATATTTCTCTCTCTATGATTTTGAAGGAGAAAAGACAGCAATTTAACTCTCATGTTGTCTCTGACATGTTCTTTTGGTCTATATAACTCCTTCACTTTTCTATAATGTTCTTTATTATGATTAATATAATATCATGATTATATCTCTGACCCTTTCAAGACCCATAAAAACTATAGTGTAATTCATTTTGTTCCAGGTTTACATAGCTTCTATATAAGTTATACTTGTACATATGACATTTTATGTTTATTAATCATGATTAAAAAAGGCAAAGCAAAAAGACATTTGCCAATTAAACGAGATAGGTCTTCCATCAGAAGCCATTGCTGTTCTGCAGTCACATCCAATTATGTTTTCTGGATATAGCAAATCAGTTGTATCATTTTTTTCTAAATAACCCAGTCTAAATTGTTCGGAAATTACTTACCTCTAAGGAAATCTAATTAATTTTGTTTCCTACTATTTTCTTAATTGCTGGATTATTTTCTTTTATCTCTTATTGCTGCATATCTGTGTGGTCTGTTTTAGCACAGGATCTGAAGTCCTTTCTGGATATAACTGAATTTTTTTATTATGATCATTAACATGTCATCAGTAATACTTTTCCTCTAAAAAGGAGCTGCTTAAAAACTCATGAGTTGTAGTTTTACCAAGATTTTAATTCTGTAGAGTTCAACTGCTTCATAATTTTTGGAACCACAAATTTTTAAGATACATGGAGTTTCATGTCTGTCTTGTATGATCTGATATAATTAGTTGAAGATCACTTTTTTCCTCATATGTCAAACATAAAAATAGTTCTCATTGGGGGAAGTGCAGTTGTACAAAGGTTTGCAATTTGTTGCTAGCAGTACTAGGAGAAACAAAAGTAAGAGGAAAAAAAACTTTGCAGGTCATTATGACTTCCTAAGAGCCTTCTTCCTTGTCAAATAGCACAATTACGTAGAAAAATGGAAGTTGGAAAAGAACGATAGAGTACATACTTTGGTAACTTTCTCAGATTAATAGCAGAATATACACAGGTCAAATCTACTTTGACACCAAAACAGTGTCAGGAAAATGTATGTGAAGGGCTGCAAGTATCTTTTTCATTACACTGAAGTAAATGAAGTAAGTGCATTCAGTATGGCTTTTGATCAGCCATCGATTTCACTACAGGAAAGATCAGAGCCTTGATGTGTCAAGGAAGCTTCAGAAGGTTCCAGCATACTTATATTCTGATAATATTCTAATAATAATCAGAATTAATATGCAGAGGAGTGCATCAATCCTTCAGTTTTGATTTTAAGATTATGTTGCAGAACTGGGAGTCTGCAGGTAATTGAAATATAGAAAGGTCTTCCAGGATAGTTAAAAGAAAATGATAAAATAGAAATATGGCTTATGGCTATAAAAAGGAAATATGACAGAATTATGAGAAAATATATGTGAATTGCAAATTAGGTTGGAGAAGTAGAAATAAAATATTTATAACAAGTACTGAAATGCAGAAAAATAACTTATTATTTGATGTATGTGGTTATTACAGTAGGCTTATATCTAGTGCCTTGAGAGACTGAAGGGGAATTTCAGTATGAATGGGAAAGAAGATCTTGGATTTGCCACATTCAGTGGGTGGATTGTCGTTCCAGACAGGAGTTTGGAGAGTGAAGTGGCATAAGATGAGTGGAAGCATTTAATCACTTTAAGGTGGCTTATGGAGCCAAGTTATCTGACCGCAGTAAAACTACTGTATTTGATGTTGTACTAAAGTTTAATCCTTTAAGCAGATATGACAAATTCTTGGTATCCTGAACACTGAATGAACCAGAATTCTTTTATCATCATCTGTCAGTAACAAAAATGCATCACATATATAGGATTTCTGTGTTTCCTGAAAATGAGTACATTAATATGTACTCCAGTGATGAATAAGGTTTCTGATAAGTTTATTTAGATCTCAAGAAAGCACTTAATGTCCAGGCTTGTCTTTATGGGAGCTCTGACTGAAAGATAATATTATTGTGGTAGTCTAAGCACTTGGCAAAAGAACAACCTGTCAGGGCAGTACTCTGGTGGTACAACTACAGAGCTGATTACAATCACATATATACCTGACTCCAAGCTGTCTATGAAGTGAAAGCTTTATAGATAGGCTACAAATTGTGAGAATAAATAAATAAATAAACAAATAAATTTCTTATCCAGGAGATTGCTTAAATATATTTATATCTCCTATTTAAGGGTAGAATGCATCCAGACAGCTCATATTCCAAGCAGTGTGTACTTACACCAGCCTGCAGGTGACTGTGTAGATTGTTGGAGGAATATATCAACATAAGGATAATAACAGTTTATTGGCAAAGGAAAGATTTTGATTTCTGGCACTTAAAAATGTGTCCAGGAAAATAAGAACTGGTCTCAGAAACATGTGTAAAATGAAATAAGTCTTGGTAAAATAAATTTTTCTCAAAAGGGAATAAACCAGAAAGCAGACAAATGTGCAAACAGTTCTGTCAGAGCAGGAAAACATGTTCAATTCCTCTACAGCCATTTCACTGAAAAATACTCTCTAGGCTGTTCTGTAGACTGAGATATAGAAGAAGCCAGCATATAGTCAGGCAGAAGAAAGGAAAAGAAAGGGGGGGGGGGGGGGGGGGGGGGGGGGAAATCCAAACAGCTAAATAACACTCTTTTGAAATAGAGGTAGAAGAAAATAATCTCCTACCTAGATAGTCAACCTTTCTATAATCCATACTTTTTGAATATTCTCCTTAAATAATCATTTTTTTTCATGATAGCATCAGTTACAAGAGAAGACACATTTTAATCCTTTCCTCTCCTTCTGGGCTGTAATCTATTTAATTCTATTTAATAGGGTTTATATATATATATTTTTTTTTAAAGCTGATTCTGTTCTTGTCTGAGCTATTCCTTTGTAGAATGCAGCCAGCAATTTCTCAAGGTTAGTGAAGACCATTTTCCCTGTTCTGGTACAGAGCAGTATCAATCCAGAGCCTGGTTCAAACTTACAGAGTGAATCTGATTTTCAGGATAAACCTTTGACACCAAGATTAAACTATTGGATATTTGTGGCCAATGTAAGAATTAATATTTTTAGGAAAACCTGCCAATGTCTGCATTATATTCCCAGTCATTTTCCACATTACCTGTTGAAGGACAGTGCAAAGTCCACAGATGCAATTTGAAATAGTTCTACTTTGAAGTACCTGAATTGCATGGTACCAGGCAAATCCACATGACATATGGAAGGGTCAAAGCTCAGTGGAAAATTGCCCCACTATTAAGTAAGCTAGCTCTTAAATCAAATGAAAACAGCTTGTTTGGAAAACATACACTAAACATTCAGAAGGTTTTGATGTGGTAATCGGGTATTAATTGTGTTCAGATTTTGTAGCAACATTCTAACTCTTAAACCTGAGCTAAGTCTGACACTCACGTGCCCTCAAGCATTGTAGTTTTGAAAATGCACATTTAAATTGCAGCAGCCAGACCCATCTCTATTTTTAAAATATAGCTACTCACAGGAGAGAAAGGTGAATCATAAAAGAGTGCCAACATTCCTATTTTCCTTTTTTGTGCCTTAAAGAACGTGCTTGTGGATTACTGATACCCGGAAAAAGAATTCTGTTGTTGGAGATAAGGGTCAGTCTGCAGAACGCTATAGGATTTCAGTTCAATAAAAAAGAGTATTTGGTTCCAAATACTCACCCTATAATGATGACACTACAGGCCAAATATATTTTTCTTTGTCCTGGAGCAGTATTCTCATTAGGTGCTAGAAGATGAAATCATTTGGATTTCAATTTGTAAAGCTTTCAGAATAGGAGAAATACTGTTACATTTTCAGCAGATATTGTAGGCATCTGACTTTTCACTAAGAATATACTGATGTACCTCTTACTGTGAGACATGTAGTACATGTCGGAACTGCACTTCATTTTCTCTGAATTCTATTAGAAGCCACTACAAACTGGCTTTTTTATTTTTATCTGACCGTAAAAAACCTTTTATCCCAACTTTAAGCACAAGCTAATGTGCTTAGTTTAGTTACCACAAACTGCATGGTGGGATTATACAAGCATTTGTCATGACATACATCATACTTTACAAACTTACATGAATGAAGAGGAAGATCTTGACTCTAAATTTAGGTGGAAAGTAGCAGAAATCCTCACATGAATGTACTGTTTGAGTCCATGGCAGTCACAGTTTGATACAAAGCCTTACTCAGAGGAAGAGTCAGATCGCCCTCAGTAACATCTTGTACTTCACTGTTTTCCCTAGGTCTGTTTATAAAGCAGGTATGCAGGTATGCAGGCAAAGCTGAGAAAAACATATATTCCAATAATGTCTGCTCTGCAATACACTTCAAAGCTTATTCATAGCAGACTCCTATAGGCTAGGAATAATTTCTCAGACAGGAAGCAACTCCAGAAAAAAAATTTATTTCACCCACAAAAATATGGCCTGCAGCTTTCAGCCTACATTGTGAATTTAAATTCCTATCCTCATTGTGGCTAATGATGAGTTTAAATTTCACAGTGTCTGACAGCATTAAATTCAGCACACTAAGACACAAACATAATAAGCCATCATTTTGGCTTCAGAAAAATACCATCCATATATATATATACACTCCTTTGTATTTGAATTAAGAGTGTATAACAATGTAGCTTTGCTCAAGGTTCAGAAAGTACAGAAGTATGTATGTGTTACAAAGTTTAAGAAGTATAGATAAAAATGCTTAAAAATTCAGAATAGGTAATTTACTTCTGGTAAATTCCAGAAGTAAGAGTGGTAATAAATAAACACATATTCTATGAAAGACATGAAATTATGTGTGGCAAAAATTATCTCACAAAATTAGAATGAAGAAAATACCTCATTATCCAGGCAGGAATGGATGCATCTGAAAGCTGTATAACTGCTCTGAGATTTAAAATAAATTATTATTTATACTTCATGGGTATTGAAGAAAGGGCAAATAACCTATGTAGTAATGTTGACCACCAAACCAAAAAAATGAAACAGATTAGGCTTTTGATAAAGAATCATCTAATGCATGGGACCTAGTGAAAACATTTTGAAATATTTGGGGGCCTCTTGTTTCTTTTAACTTTGAAAGACTTTTAACTACAGAGATAAACATCCATAAAGAAAAAAAAAAGAAAATATCAAGATTGTACAAAAGATATATAGACTGTAAGGATGACAGTGCTGAAAAAGTGATGTGAGAAATGTTGGTGATCAGTGGGGAAGAACTGAGAATGTGAAGGTGAAAAGAAAGCTTAAAATTATTTCAAATGAAAACATCCCCTGATCCAAAGTTACAGGGAAAGACAACAGCAACACAAAATCAAATTGACTTCTAGGGGTCAATTTTCAAATCTCAAAGAAACCATAAGTAATACTTAAAGGTATTCCCAGAAAAAGAGTTAGAAAACATTTTGATCACAAGGTCAAGAGCATCATGTGATACAAGAAAGTGAAATATGAAGCTGGAATGTCTAAACAGGAGTAGGTCCTACAGATCTTCTCACCTATTCCACACTGGCAAGGTCCTCTTCAAAGAGTTTAGTCCTGTTTGGTGTACCACTGCTCAGTAAGCAACTGGATAGAACCTACATCCATGAGACTGATTAGCTGTCCAGAAGAATTATTTCTGAGGAAGAGAGAAGTTGGTGCTGCGTAGCTTGAAGAAAAAATCTCAAAGAGAATACCATATCAGTCTTGAGGCCCTGAGAAACAACCTGCTAAAAAACAAGGAATGCTATTTATCAGTGAAAAAAGCCCAAAACCAAAAATAATACCCTGACAAAACAAACAAAAAAACCACCCCCGACCAACAAAAAAAACCCCAAAAGCCCCACAAAACACCTCACACCAACTAATCAACAAAAAATACACAAAACTTTGACATGAAGCAATATAGGAATAGGGAAATATTTTAACTGTAGAGAATGTAGAATTTCCTTCATTTTCTACTTCAGAGTTAATTACATCATCTGTAGAAGATGAAGTGGTTAATCTTGATTTGGTTTTGAACTTAATGATCACAGAAAGGAATAAGCCTTAGCAGATTTATATCCTTTTTATGTCTGGTCACAAGCTATCTAATATAAATTCAATAATTTTTTTCTTTCTAATCTTAGTTCTTATTAACATATTAGATATAGTCCTCTTCATTGTAGTTTTATTTATATTATTTAAGGGGTTTTTTTAAACTATAACACATTGGTTAGAACAAAAAAACGTGGGTAGCATGACCAAAAAACTAGCCATCAGTACATGCATTTGCACCATTTTGATCTCTTACTAACTGCTCATGAAATCTATCAATTACAAAACACTCATTTTGACTTTTATATAAAAGTGGTTTTGTTCAAGCTAAATTAAAGATTCCTTTTTTTCTCTTTAACAAAATAAAGGAAAAATGATAGCAATTTTCTTTTTCTTGAAATTTTTCCTTTCCATTTTTCAGAGGTCTGCATTGAAGTCTGCCCATAAATCCTGAGCAAGTCACAGCATGATGGGACATTAGGAGAGAGGTAGAATATCCCTCTGCTATAGAAGGAAGGGCATGCATTTTCAAACAGGATCCAGCAAGAAGTGTTTGTACAGCAATAGAACTAGCACCTACTTCCTTGGATTTCTCTTCACCTTTCAGCGTGTGCTTTCAGAGGCAGGCTGAAACATGACAGATATTTACCAGCTCTGCTGTCTGCACTTCTTCACATACACTTAATACTTTTGCTCTGGCTTGTTCCAGGGAAGTCCTTCAGAGTCCTTATCCCTTCCACAGGCAGTTCACCAGTCACAGCTTGACCAGTAGTAGGTTAGTAGCTTTATTCCTTTACTCCGCGAATACTTTTGTTTCTTGCAAAACATATCATTAAATAAGCACAAGTCTTTTGGACCCAGTGGAACTTCCTTATGTATTACCACTTCAATTTAAAATTCTCCCATCTACCAGCCAAATCAGCTTTTTCTAGCAGGTATTTCTCTGGGGGGAACCTTCTTTTTTTCTGAGATCTGACCATAAGACAAGAATCTCAAGGTAAATCTTCATAATATATTTTGTGTGGATGCAAACAAGTTTTCCTCTTACTTGAAATCTAACTAGAAACAATCTAGCAAGGATGATCTTGAAACTGATAATCACATTGGTTTTGACCCTAGTCTGATTGAATTTGCCTTGACCCTCAGGAGCTATGTGATCCTGTGTTTATGCTGGATCATAATTCCAGGCTTCGAAACATAGACTCTATGGCCCTTCATTCCTACTTTTTCCTCTGTTGTAAGCAATCCCTGCAGATTTTCAAGTGGGTTTCCCCAATAAGAGTGAGGATCCTTCTTGGTAAATCCCTTTCAGTTTCTTCAGACTTCAGCTAGTCTCTTTCTGTAAAGAATTTCTTCCTTCCTCTTATATCTTTCTTAGAACTTAAATCCTAAATTTGGTGGTCACTTGGTTAGTTAAGTCCAAATGATTTGAACACAAATTGCTCAGACGTGTTTCTAAGAACAGGAATAAATTTTTTAAAAAAATTTGTTAAGTAGTAGATGTGGGTGACTTTCCAGTTCTGAAACACCCATGAAGAAATGGTATTTCTCTTCTATTTAATTGTTTGAATTTCAGTGAATCATTTATGACAGTGATTTGATCAAGGTTAATTTTTTTGTGACTTGGTAGGATTTGAAATGCAAGTTTTTTGACTTACATCAAAAGTAAGTTTGTTTCATAAATAGATAAAGTTAGTCCTTGGAATTTAGTTGACAGTGCAAGTAATTAAAATGCCAAGATTTGTTGTCACAGAATGACAGAATATGCTGAGTTGGCAGCGACCCATCACGACCATTAAGTCCAACTCCTGAACCTGTACAGGGCAGCCCCATGAATCACACCATGCTCCTGAGATGCTTCTTGAACTATGTCAGGCTTGGTGCTGTGACCACTTCCCTGGGGAGCTGGTTCCAGTGTCCAACCACCCGCTGGGTGAAAAACCTTTTCCTGATATACACCCTAAACATCCCCTGACACAACTTCATGCCATTTCCATGAGTCCTGTCACTGGTCACAAAAGTGAAAAGATCAGTGTCTACCCCTCCTCTTACCTTCACGAGGAAGTTGTAACTGCAATGAGGTCTCCCCTCATTCTCCTCTTCTCCAGGCTGAACAGAACAAGTGACCTCAGCCACTGCTCATACGGCTTCCCCTCAAGGCCCTTTACAATCTTTGTGGCACTCCTTTAGATGTTCTCTAATAGTTTAATGTCTGTCTTATATTATGGCACCCAAAACTGCCCCCAGCACTCGAGGTGAGGCTGCCCCAGTGCAGAGCAGAGCAGGACAATCCCCTCCCTTGCCCGGCTGGTGATGCTGTGCCTGATGCACCCCAGGACACTGCTGCCCTCCTGCCTGCCAGGGCACTGCTGACTCATATTCAACTTGCCATCAACCAGGACCCCCAGGTCCCTTTCTGCAGCTCTGCTCTGCAGCCTCTCCTTCCCCAGTTTGTCTGTACATCCAGGATTGCCCCATCCCAGGTGCAGAATCTGGCACTTTCCCTTGTTGAACTTCATATGATAGGTGATTGCCCAGTCCTCTAATTTAAGGTCTCTCTGCAGGTCCTCTCTACCCTCAGGGGAGTTAACAGCTCCTCCCAGTTTTGTATCATCTGAATTTTTTTCCACACTTATTTTCAAAAGATGGTGATAGCATATATTCTTATTAGTAAATTTGTTTTATAGCAACATTAGTAAAATATAAGAGACAGTGCTTCTTCTCCATTCCTGCCAGGCCACATCAACTGGAACTAGTGGTATGGAGCTTGAAATCAGTGTAAGGTTTGCTTTTTATTTGTATAGGAGCAAGAATGAGCCCTAAACTAATAAACTAAATTGATACTTAAATTCACTAGTTTTCTAAAATTAATAATGACTTACTGGACTTAAAATATTCTTTTTTTCTCACCCATGGTTCGTTATTTTGTCTCATTGATTTGAGCACTTTTTCATTTTTCAGAGGTTCATTGCCTTTCCTTAGGGTTTGAATTTGCAAGGCCAATAGCTAAACACTCTGGCAGTAATCCTACAAAGCAATTTAAATGTGTGCTTGAATTTGGGTCCTGTGAGTTGTAACATTGAAGCTAAAACAGGCAGTGAGGAACTTTGTAAAACTCAGGTAATAAATAGCTCTCAAGATCTTGATCTGACATTAGAACTGTATGAACAAAAGAACACACAACGTTAAGTAGCTGCTTTTGATCACATTTTTGCAAACTAGAGCATCTGTGGTTAACCACACTGATATTCTACAATAATGTTTGAGATCAATCCCTTCATCTTACTGAATAGAAAAGGGAATGAATGTGGGTTTGATCATAAAAAAGAACCATTCTCTTGTCCTTCATTTCCTTCTGCATACAGTTCCTTTTGGACAGTATATTTCCCATACTTCAGTTTTAGAGGTTAATGGCTTTTGGGATGTATTGTAAACTTCACTTTTGAGTAAAATTTGGTATAGTGAGGGGAAGATGAGAAAGCTACATAAATAAGCACAATTTGCTACAAGAAGGGATAGAATGAATGAGCTTAGCTTGGTAAAGCAACCAGAGACCTCTCCTTTCAGAAACCCATCATACTGTAGCTGGTACCCACACTAAGACCTACATGCCCATGCTTCCTGATAATTTACATTCATAGTTAAACTGAATTGAATATGAACAACACAAATTTTACTGGTTTAATGTGTGAAGAACACTTGCACTGATCCTAACATTAATATCAGTAATGGTTATAGTGGGATATGTTTATCTGATTATTCCTACTTAGAAAGCATTAGAATTCAGTTTAATGGTAACTGTTCTTTAGCATATATCTTTGTTGCCATTGAAGCTATCGGATTTGTAAAACATTTGGACCTTATTTTGTGAGCATGTTAAAAAAACACTACTAGAAAGTAGATCTGAGCACACAATTACACAGACACACATGCACAATCATGTACAGACAAATGCCTTCCAGTTCTTCCAGGCAGCCTTATTACTTTACAAATGCCAAAATGTCATTTAGCTCAAGTAGAGACTTTTCCCTTAAGTACCATCATTCTAAACGAATCTGATGCACAAAGTGTGATAGAAATGACAGCAAGTGCTACAGCTTACACCACTTACAATGGATTAGTGTATTTTCCTGTCCTTTATCTACATCACTGTCTGCAAAGTGTGTTGTGTTGGCCAGAGGTCTAGATACAGCAGCATGGAAAATTTTAAAAGTACCTGGATGTTGTGCTATGACCCCAGATGGTTCCAAGTTCAGCAAAGCAAGATACTGGAAGTAGCCAAATGCTAGGTTCACTTGAAAAATTCATGTCCCAATTTATGGTTTAAAGCATGAGGTGAGATTGGTAGTTGCATCTGAAAGTCTTTTGTCATTAAACATCAAAAGGAGATAGCTTTTTAAAAAGCATTTCTTTTTGTATCAAGCAAGCCAATTGTATTATTTTTGGTATTTTTATCTTGGCAGCATTACCAAATGATGGACTACTTTTTAAATCTGTTTTTACACTCTCAGTGTGAAGCAGGGAAAATGCAATAGATAAAGCATACTGTGCAGAAAGAGTATCTATCAACAAGTTTGTTTCATGTTTTAGCTGTCAGAACTGTTTTCAGGCTATTTATAGTTGCAATTTTTTTTCTTCTCACTGTCATTCTTGGCCTTTCCTCCCTGGTTTATATTTAGATTTAAAATGAAAGAGAAGACCAATTAGAATTTCTGAATTTGAAGTTTTAATGAAAACACCCTTTTTTTTTTTTTTTCCCCCTTCTAACCTCACAGTAACTCAGAACAATTTCATTTAGGAAAAAATAATGTAAAAAAGTTGTATACATACTAAATGGAATTTTAATGTAAAACAAGAAAAGGAGCACAGGGAGTATCCTGCTGGAAAAACAGAATATATTACTTATAGTGATAAAGTCTGGAGGCCAGAGGGAGACTAAAAGACAAGGAAGATTAAATCTAAAAGAAGTATATTCCTTTGGAAGGTTTAAGAATAAAAGAATAGAGGTCTTCCCAGTCACATTCTCTTCAGTGTAAGCTGAAAGGCTGGAGTGGTAAGCATCATGACAGTTTATTAAGTGGATAATATAGAGAAATACCTCTCAGAGCTGATCTGAAAAAAGGCAAAATAAAAACTATTTTCTTTTTTGTCTCTTAACTTATCTCTGAAACTAAAAATGGTTTTTGTTGATAGTTGGACAAAGGAAATATATTTTTTTGGTGTTTTTAACTTAAAAATGATAAAGCAAAAGAATTAATTTCATTACGACTGTCAAATCGTATGACATTCTGTTCTCTAGGCAGGGACTATCTTGGTGCCCAGGATTCAGTTTTCTGTTCTGAAAAGGCCTGAACATAATGTACTTTAAGAGGATGTGAATAACAGGTTTCTCTGGCAGCTGACCACACTGAATTTTCATGTAGCATTAAAGCCTGCTTTTCTAGTTTTAGCTAGACACGCCTTGGTATGTAACAAGGCAATGGAAAGCACTTAAATCTTAAAAGTCTGAATTTATGATAGGTATGTGAAAGGTGAATTTATGATAGTTGTATTGCAGCAGTGATGACAGTGTGATTTTTGAGTCTCTCCTGACTCATAAACAGTAAAAGAGCAAAGACTAGATGAAGGTTTTGCCACAAGACTCACAGCAGAGCCAGGCTGTTGCAAGATTTGCCAAGTAATCTGAATTGTGGTCGTAGTCTGAGTCCTGGATACTGCTCCTTGGTGACATAGAAGTATCTATTGAGACTGGCACTGATAAATTATTCTGTGCCCAGCTCAGTCCCATCTTGAAAATGGAGTGGTAGATCTAGTGGTAAATTACTGCCATAAACCCTCTTCCTACAGCATCTGCAAGGTATGTGGCACGTCTCTTGTGGTTCTTGCCCAAAAAAAACATATGGGTCTTTGGTAAAAGATGTATATTTCAGCCAACTTTCACTATGCTTTAGTTTCTTGTCCTTTCCTGCAGAAAAGGCTGTCTTTCCTGTGATTAGTACAGATAACAAATAGGAACGTGTTTGCTTACACAACCATTGGTGGTTTACAGTCACTGCAGTTAATCGGTTTGAAATACACCTGCTTCCATTTTGTTGCTAAATTAAAAGGCTTGCTTCATGGCTATACAGACTTGAAGGTGAGAATATTAAGTGACAAAATTACTGTTGCACATTCACACTCCCTCTCACAGCTGCAGAATTTCCATTTAAAGCTGCAGTAAAGACTTACCTAATGCCAGGTTTAAATGTGCTGTATTCATCTGTGTAATTTACTTCTAGAGAGAAAACCAGAACATTAATAAAGAGAAGGAATAGAAACTCATAATAGGTTATAATCACTAGTGGTAATATCAAAAGGAAACCTTTTAACAACCTTGTAAGGATTTGATATTATAGCTTCATTTTATTTCTTGTACCTGAAAGAAAGAAAAAGACTTTCAATAATTTGAGATACTAGTATTTTTGTTAAATTTTGGTTTAATAGGCACCAAAATGTATTATATACACATATCTCCATTTTAGCATTGTGGAAATACATGTGAGGACTCGTCACAGGTTTTCATCTTTGCATTAATTTAGAAGTGTTTGGAAGCATTTGAAGACTTTTTAAATACATACTGTATATTTACATATGATGAACTATAGGGTGCCCAAATGCACTTATCTAAATATTTTATTATAATTTATCAACGGTGTGCATATTCCAATACAGTAAAAATATTATAGTAGAGATATTTAAAAAATCTGGATAATTGTCCTGCTGCTTTGTGGCCTCCTTTGTATAAATAAAACAATTTACTAAAATTTATGCATGCAGCAGTAATTATTACATAGTCATAACAATTTTTCAGTATGTTACAGTAATGGCAAAATAGAGAACAGAAATTAATGCACATTTTCATATGGCACAGAGAACTCACCTTTAAAATGTAAATATGGTACCCTATGAAGCAGTTAAAATGCTAAAGGTAAGTAACTTAGATGACTTCTGATATGGTTAAAGTGAGATTTCCAAACAAGATTTTACCAATTTAGATAAAATTCATATCATCAACTGCTGATCAGATGTTGAAAGCAAAAGCTTCAAGGTGCTTGGGTTGTCTGCACTGTTGCTCTAGTCTCAGTCCATTAATGTTAGTAACTACTCTCTAGAGATGCCAATTTCTTCATTTTGGCTAGAGATAAAATATAAGTAATCTGTGTTCCTAACTTAGGCAACTAATGTGATGGCTAGACTTAATGTAGACATTCCTGAAATATTCCTCTGAGCTTTTAACTTTTCAAAATCAAACTATTTATTTATGGAATGTCATCACTGGAGGGCAAATGCCCTTTACTTTTATCAAAAGATATAAATTATTTTATTTTAGAGCTTTCTGAAGCAGATGCATCCTTGCCTGTATCAAAAATAGTGTGGCCAGCAGGACCACAGCAATGATGGTCCCCTGGTGCACTAGTGAGGCCTCACCTCAAGTCCTGTGTCCAGTTCTGGGCCCCTCATTTCAAGAAGATAACTGAGCATGTCCAGAGAAGGGCAACAGAGCTGATGCAGGGTCTAGAGAGTGAGTACTATGAGGAGCAGCTGAGAGAACTGGGATTGTTTAGCCTGGAGTAAAGGAGGCTTGGGAAAGACCTCATCCCTCTCTACAACTTCCAGAAAGTGGGCTGTAGCAAGGGGCAGATCGGTCTCTTCTCCCCAGTGACTAATGACAGGACAAGAGGAAATGTTCTCAAGTTATACCAGAGGAGGTTCAGATTGGACATCAGGAAGAATTTGTCCACTGAAAGGGTGGTCAAGCATTGAATGGGCTGCCCAGGGAAGTGATGGAGTCACCATCCCTGGAAGCATTCGAGAAATGACTGGATATGACAATTAGTGCTATGGTTAATTGTCAAAGTAGCAATCAGTTAAGGGCTGGACTTGATGATCCTGGAGGTCTTTTCCAAACTTAGTGATTCTGTGATTCTGTGAAACTGGATAGGCATCCCTGGCTAGGTTTCGTGGGTAGGCAGCTGTACATTATATTTTTCAGAAAGCTTCAAAATGGGAAATTATTGCTGTTTGTTCTAGAAACTGTGTGAGAAACAATTTTCTCATACTCTCATTTTGTACTTGGGATATCCAAGTTTATGTACCATTCTTTTACATTCCAGGTGAGTCCCCTGGTTATGAAGCAACTGACTGTTGTTTGATAGTCTTCTTATTCATTGATTAATTCATTTTTCATCAGAGAAACAACAACTCTGCTTTGAAACTCATTAACAATTCATTGGAGCATAAGCCTGAGTGTTCCAAAAGCTAGGGTTATCTACTACAACAAAGTGAAAATATGATCTTTTTGATTTATTAAATATTAAAATAATCCATTAAAATTCTATATTTGGAATGTAGACAGGTACACTTTTTGTGTTGGATGAACTATGATGAACCCAAAATCATTTACACAATTTTAAGAAAAGTGCAAGTCCAGATTATCATCTATATGAAAAGATGATGAATTTTGAGGGGGAGTATTAGAAATTATTTACTGTGAAATCTCAATGTAAGCTTTAAGTCTATCCATATATCTAGCTGTTGTAAAGTTTCAAGGAGGCTGTATCAATTCAAGCAAAAAATGATTGTATTTCATCATTTTTATTGTCATGTGTATCTCCATCTGTTATACATAATAGGGAAAAAAGTAAAAGATATTACAGGAATTATTATTTTTTTTAAATCTCTTTGCTCTAAACCCTTTATATATATTTCAATTCCATTCATGTTTTGAGGAACTATTCAAATTTAATGTGACTTCTCAGCAGTTTCATTTACATTTATAGGCTTTTTCATCTCAGAGGGAGCATTTAGAATAGCCATTTCCAATTATTAATTGAATGATGTTACTGCTATTCTCAGTCCAGATTTTATTCAAATAGATTTACTTTTTCAGAAAAGTAAAGCAAGTGGTGGCCAAACATAGATTTTAGAAGTGAACCTTCAAAAAATTAGATTAATAAGAAACTGAACAGATAGGTACAATCCAGTTTCATTTGCATTGCAAGACAAGAGGTATCTCAACTGCCCACCAGTAGGAAGTTATGTTTCAAATGTTTCTACTTAATAAGCTAAAATGCTGTTTAAGATACTGACTGTTGCAATTTTGCAAGTATTTCCTGGAGATGCAATTTGCTTTGATCAAAATTTAGCACACTGAAAGTGCTGAATTTTGATTTATTGGGGAACTTGTTCTTCTTATTTAAATAAAAGGCTTAGTAGAAGTCTTGTTTTAGTAAAGCCGCCATACAGAAAATATGCATCAAATTAGTCATATTCAAGGACTTTGAGTAATAAATCTAAATCACTTCCTTTAGAATTTACTTTTTAATAGCAGCTTACCTCTGAAGATTTCAATACACATGCTTTAGTTTATAAGTAAACAACTGCATCTAGTCAGGCTGTACTACAGCTTTCTATCTATAATATACCTCATATATGGCCGCATCAGTGTCATATCTGAAACCTTCACCACTTAACATTAGTCAGTTTTGCTGCTGAGGGACTCTGCAAGATTGAAATGCCAGCAATCATATCAATCATGTTTTCATAAAATAACTCACTTATTTTCATTTTAGTCATGTACACCTCCATAGCAAAAATCCAGTTGAATCCTACCTTTTTAATACAAGTACCTAGTTAAATTACACTTCAAGTAACTTATAAAATTGGAAGTCTTGAAGAGATGCACAACCAACATGAAGGCCAGAAGCTGCATTCCTACTCATCCCAAAATAAACTGTAATAACTGGGCTTTTATAAAAGAAGGAACAAATATTTTATGCAATCTTTTTATGACCATTGGTTTGTGTAGTTGAATATTTCTGGGGGTTTTTTCCAGACTGTCGGTGATTAGCTCTTCCAAGGACTTAGGACTGAACAACAGCTATCGAAGCTCACAAAAGCCCTTTTAAATTTTATCTATGTACCCATGGTAAAAGAATTAAGAATTATATTTTTTATTGTAATTAAATTTTTAAAACGTACAAGTTCCAAACATCAAACACGTAGTCTGTGTTTTTAAGGTTGCTTCAATGGTAAAAAAATATTGATTTTTTATTCCTCTTTCTGAAATCTGTCAATGCTTTAACTTAACTCATTAGTGTGCAACAAGTAAAATTGCAAGCTTTAAAAATAATGAATATTTTACAAACCCTTCTTCCCTTCTTTAAAGTCTGTAACTTGGAGGACAAACTGGTATCCCAAACTAGTACTTGCATAATCTTAGTAACTGTTGCTTGATGTTTCTGAAAAACCTAGTGAAAGATCAAGGTGGTAAAACTGAGCTGTGTCTGTGATGCTGCAATACCATATAGTTTGTATACATCGAATTGGTTCACAATTCCATTGTGAGGTGATTTGCTTACACAAATGAAGTGAAGGAGTGGGATAAGGGTAATATGTGGGTCATTTCCCACAGCAAAATACTTCATTAGTTTTTAGTTCTTGCCTTATCTTCAGCCAGCATTCTTTTCACAAAACAAAACAAAATATACCCCGCACTCCAACAAGCCCCACCAAAAAACCAATCAAAAAAAAAAACCAACCAACCAACCAACCAAAACCCCAGCTCAATCTTGTCATCATAGTCGCTTAAAAAGCCACTGAACGGTACTATTTTGTTATGTAAGCTAATTACTCAGAAAGTATGAAAGGATTATTTGCTCGTTGAATAAATGAAAAAAACTTCCTCAGCATACACATACAGAAGCAAATATAATGCAGAACCAAATGACAATGTTGCACTTCCATTTTTTTTATGACACTTCTCATTTCCCAAAGGCTGAATTTCAGGAAACAGTAAGTTGGGTAGAAATTAGTAGTTTGCACTTGTACCAAAAGGGTAATTTTGATTTGCTCTGTGTCAAAGAAGTGTCTTAAAGGTCTGGTGTTTATAAATCAGCTATGCATAAAAAGGTTTCTCTATAAATACCGAATTGAACTTTTGGCCTTTTACCTGACTCATGTTGTTTACTGAGTTTTCTCCAGCAACCTCTATAACAACTGGTATTCTTTGATCAGTAATTTGGCTGCAGAGATGCTTCTTTCTTAGTGAAGTCTTTACTTAACTCATTCTCTTCCACTGGAAGCTGAAGGTGTGAGCAATTTTGTTCAGTTACACTTAACAGTTTTGATTTTAGATCCTTTGCACTTGTGATTTTATTTCCTCTAAAAGGATCACTTTTTATAGTTATCCATTCTAACTCATGTTCCTTTGAATTCAGTTCCCTAACTACTTCCTCTGAGCTGTACTTGAAAGGGCCTTAAGGTTCAAGCCTTTTCTTTTTATACCTTTTTTTGTATTTATTCATCTCTCACTAGAATTTCACTCATCTCAAAGTAGGTCTTGGCTATGATTCTGTAAGTCTGGGAATACAGTTATTAGAAGCTCCTCTTATTTCTGTTAAAAAAAAGTGTTTTAACACAGTAACTTATCAAATACCTAAAGTATATTTCATTCATTAAAAAAATAATGCTATGGATTTTGAATTTGGATTTATAGTTCTCTTTATTTAGTTATATCATTAGAAGGTATGTTCGTAGTAACATTTCTTAAGAGTACTAAGCTACATGGTCTAAACTTCCCATCAAATTACTACAGATTTGCATATAGTAAATTTAAAAAAAAAAAAATCAGCTTTTTCTTCTGTATTTTTTAGTAACACTGATCAATTTCTTTTATTTCCTGTACAATCACTTTTCTTTTTTCTTGATCCTGCTGTTTAACTGCTTGAAACATGTCAGTAAATTCCGGTTGGCTGATCTTTTTCACCTTTCTTACTAAAACCAAGATAACTGAAAGTGCCTGCTTTTATTCCACAACGTAATAAAGGGAATTGGAGATATTATTGAACTTTTTGAAAGCATTTTTTTTAACGTTAAAGTATTTACCACAAGAACTGTTATGCTTCTGCTTTTGAGGCTGTATGAGAAGAAGAAAACTTACTAAGATTGCATCTTCAAATAGCAAAAGGAGAATATTTGGTTTGGTTTAACTATATTTTATGTAATTATATCAGTTTGTCCTTAATTCTACATGCCTGGATTTCAGGTCTGCTTGAAAAACCTGGTCTTTCTTTCCAAAATTCTATTTTCTTAGGGAAAAAATGCCTTGTCTTTTTTAAAAAAAAATGATGCTGAAAGTGAGGAAATACTAAAGCTGGGTTATAACCAGCTGTCATTTAACTTCTATTATCAGTCTTTGCCTGATATTACCGTTGGCACTTCTGATTGATTTAATGTCTGACTCATACTAAAATGAAGTTTTGTGCATCTTTGCATTGATAATGCTCTTTCAAATACTACAGGCAGGGTATTCTCATAAGTAAAGACTGGCAACTCTGCATTCTGCTCAGCTATTTACATCTTCATAGCCCATTGCCACCTTCAAAAATATAAAGGGCCCTTAGTTGTAGAAAGCATTTCATTTTACTGATGAAAGAGATGAATGTAATCTGGAAACACATTATTTGATTTTTGATATTCAGCTCCCAGAGGGTTTCATTATAGATGGGGATGGGCCTAGTGACACAAGGCCTGGCTATACAGACATGGTATTCCAGTATTTTAAAGGAAAGAGAACAACAATTCATTGCCAGATTTAAAAAACAGACTCTGCACAGCACATTTAGGAATAATACTTGGAAAAAAGATTCTGGGTTTTTTCCTCCTGTGGTTTTCCATAACACTCAGCAAAGCTTGATGTTGAGGTTTTTTTGGGAGATTTTCAAAGCAGCAGTTGTAATAAAGTTGTTTTCGATGTTCTTTTCCAGAATATTTGTAAAGGTTATAGATTTCTGGAGATGAAAAAGTAGGATTTTAATTCATTATGCTCAGAAATCTTATCTTCCCATCTTCAATACTCCATACTAGTTGACCATTTTACAATGAAGGTTTTGAGGAGGTGTTTGGTTTTTTTTTTTTTTTTTGTTTTGGTTGGTTGGTTTGGTTTGGTTTGTTTTTTCTTCTTTTAATGAAGGTGGAGTTTAGAAAATTATAATCAGTTTAAAAAACAATTTCATCAATTTAACATTTATAACTTCATTGCGCTTTCAAATTCCGGTAAGGATTGGAAACTAAATATCATTAGTTAACTGCAAAAATATTTAATAGCTACCTTCCTTGACATTCACAGTTTATGAAAAAGTTTGCAAAATATTTAAATATTTAAAAAAATTGAAAACATTTTATTGTATTTAAAATATTGTAGCAAATAGAGTGGTGCCTCTGTTGAGCACTTCTTACAGATCTACTGTGAGATATTGTAGGCATATTTTTTGGTTTACTCAGAATTCAAGTCTCAGAACAAAAGAAACCTTCTGTTGTTGAAGCATGGCAATTAATTCAAGAATATTTAGTAATCAGCTATAGTTATCCCAGACAGTTTCCTTGACTTTATTGTGATAGAAGATAAATGCATTATCTGTTTTACACATTTTTATTCAGTTATTTCACCTTTGCTGGAAGTTCTCTGTTGGTAAGACTTCCACTCCCTAGTTCTAGGCTATTTGCATTACACAACGACCAGTAAACTATCTTCATAGAAGGAAAGTAAAATTTATGTAAGTGGATGACAAAAATACTGGCATTGAATAAATCAGTAAACAAGGATGATTGTTCAGGGAGGGAAAGAAAGAAGGCTGATTTCAAACGCCTAAGAACACAGGGAGGCTATTTCTACCTATTAAATGTGAATTGAGTGGTATAAATAACTTTTATGTGTTCAGTCCCTGTAGGTGAGAGTTAAGAGAAATGCTTATTTTATAGTTCTGTTCCCTACTTATAAATTTCTTGAGTTTTCTATTACTTTAACAAAGAACAAAAATCCCAATTATTTATTTTTTGTGTTTCCCCCCCCCCCTCATTTTCTTTCAAGAAATGCATTTAAAATTGATTATGTAAAGAACTGTCTTTTTTTTCAAATAACTTCAGTGAATGTTTACCAGAATTCTATTTTTTTAATTGAAGAGGAGTTTGTCATGAAAAATCTTGGTCATCTAATGAAAACTGTGGAATTATCAAATTCAACTGGGACCTAGTAATATAAATCAAAATTCAATAGAGAAGCAATTCAGTTTTGGAAAATTGTTACCCATTTTCTTTGCCTGGATTTTAAATGCCCAGTAGGAGATACCTTAGCATCCACTACTAACACTCAACCCAAAGCGCATTCCATGAGAATAAAATTATTCAGTGAGAAAGATCTGATGGAAGGAAACTCTGAAACTGTCAGATATCTAGATTGAGCCAGCAACTTCAGGCAATTGACTGTTATTTCAAATTTCTAACAGCTTGGCATGTCAATTTAAGTAATCAAAATAACCACAGTTTAAAATACAGCAGATATTTCTCTACTGTGTTTTTGTCACACAAATTTATGATATTATTTCCATTTTCTGTAAAATAACTGTTCTCCAAGATATGGAGATAAACATTCAGGCAAACCATTGCTGAAAAATTTGGATCTGTAAGTGTTTCAGATATGTATGTGAAATTCTTCTACTGATAAGCAGAAATCCAGAGTTTCACAGGATTTTGGTCCAGATTTTGATATAGAAATGAAAATGTAAATATGAAGAAACATTTGTAATCATTAATAATGGATTTGATCAGACATTTTTGCCTAAAAGTATCAATTTGTGGTTATATATTTCGATGTATTTCAATGCGTTTTTATTTTCCAAAGTAATTGTACTGTATTTTATTTATGTATTTTAGGCACAGAAGGGGCAGTGTTTGGGCACTCTGTGGAGACACCCCATATCAGAGCAGAACCTTCCCAAGACCTCAAGTAGGTGTTCAAAGAGTTGTTTTAAAATCAAGCATTCTCAACAAAAGTTGTCTGGATTAAAAGAAGAATATCTGTATAGTAATATATATACTGCCTATTTAATGACTCATAGATATCCAAAACACTGGAAGACTCCAGTTTGTTCTAGCTAGTCACAAAATCCCCACGAAGTTCTATCACATGAAATGTAAAATACAGTGCTTTTTTATATATGACCTGCCTCCCCTAGTAGAATTCTTGAGAAATATGTTTTCCCTAGAGACTGGAATATTCAGGTGATTTTAAGGTCCAATGTGTACAGTATTGTTCAATAGCATCAGACCAGGTGTTTGATTTTTTATGAGCTGTTACAGAATATATAAAAGTCAAGTTAAAGTAAACAGTCCCAGATTTTTACATTTAGTGGTGTTTCTGGGTTGTTGTTATTTTTGAATACTACACACACACTTTTCAAAAATTCATTACCAAGTGAGGCTCCATTTCTAAATGAAAAAAATCCAGAGTTTACTGTACATAGTGTAAAAAGTGGAGGAATCAGTAGATAGTAGAAGATCAAGTTTAAAATTTACTAAGGTATCTGTAGATTGAGAAAGAAAACTTAGAAAAGTTTAAAGCGAAAGCTTTTCTTTGAAGTGCATGTATGTGCACTGCTAAGTACTAATCTGTGATTTATATGGATGAGTAATGATAATCATAAAAATTCAAAGGTCCTTCCTTGTGTTCCTCCCAGCAGAACTGGTGAGAAACAGCACAGACTTTGATTAAATTCTACTATGATTTTTTGAACATTATATAACTATCCCTTTACCTGCCCAGAAGTGTTTATGATTAATTGCTACAGAATAGCATGGTTAAATGCTCTTCCTTACATTTTCAAAGGCATTTAGGATCATTGGCCAATAATGATGTTGAGGAAACCATTTGCAGGACGCTGTCCACGTGGACAAGTTTGACCATTGTATGTGGAGTGTGCGAAGTAAATGTGTGTTTGATTATTTACACTAAACATTTTAAAGTAATGTATAGCTCTGGGGTCTTCCAGAGGATCATGCTCACTGGATTTCTGTCTTAAAAATCTCTATCCACTTCTATGACTCCTGTCAGTCCTTTGTGAAAAATAATTATAAAGGCATTTATTAGTGACAATCACCAAGGTCATATGGTCTCTAATCAGAGGAAGTTCAGCAGAAATCAAAGTAGAAACATAACAAGCTTTTCTTTTTTCAGGGGACCAAATATTTGGGTTAAAGGCTGGAATTTGTTCCACTCAAAGGAACATGGAAACACTGCTTTCTCTACTTCTTTTTAATCATTAAATAATATCAACAGAGTCAAAATGTGTGTAAAACAGATTATCCTGGGTCTTCAGGATTAAGTAAGGTTAAAATCATCTCATGTTGCTTCTGAAATTTACACATGGGACATTAACCCCTCCAGTCTTTTGTCTTAATTCATTGCCATGATTCCTATTGTTGCTTAATGTTTTCAACTCCACTGTTCCTTCAGTTCATTTTTCCAAGATGGGCTTAAAGTAGTACGCATTTGGCATTCAACTTTCTGCCCTTTCATTAATAACTAATTTAACCCATACTTTTTATTAATAAAATTGAAGAAATAGAAAACCTTGAAGCTTGGTCAAGCAACCTTAGCTTACCTGTAAGTGATTTATTCTTAATATATTCCGTCCATACTGTGTTTTGCAAGGTTTTGTAAGCATGTGCTCCACTCTATTATTTGGGAGTCTGTCATATTCTTTTTTAAAACTCTCAAGTCAATTTAACAATTTTAAAATGATGACAATTACTATAAGGAAATTTCAGTGGGCTGAAATTTCTTTATAGTAATTGTCATTATTAATTTTTAATGTTTTCGAATAAACTTACCCAGTGTGTTCAATAATGGCAGTCCGAAAAGTATTTTTCCAAGTGTTGCATCCCTGTGTCTTTGAATGGTTAAAGCTGACGGTAAGTAATGGGAGAGTAGAAAATTTGTTGAATTAACATTTTTCTTTTTTTTCAGTGGACAGACTTGAATGCAATTTGACAGCAAGTTGCAGTGCTTAAGTGCAAATATATTAGGCTATGAGAATGATTGTATACAGGGCTGAAAGATAATAGAATATACATTAGATCATTATTAAAGTATAAATTATCCCATATTTTTCATGTCAGATTATGTATTTGTGGCCAATCAATAAACCTCAGGCATGATACTTTTTTTTCTTTTTCCCCAAAATAAAATATGCTGGACACCTAATTCATAGCCTTGTATATGTAAAACAATTGACTACTGAATTTCAAAAATTGAGCAATGACCACCTTGATTACTCTGAATGGAACATAACTAGAAAATTTTGTCTAAGAATTTGATAACCACAAGGATTATACTACTTCCTGGGATTTTAGTTTAATCTATTGTAGACAGGGAGACAAAAAGGGAAAGTCAGATTCACATTAGCTCCACATATCTAAACCTTGCCTCAGACACTCTTAGTTCTGCAGCCAGATTTTGAGGTCTTCATACAGAGAAGCTCCCCTCATATTTACTATTAAAATTTTGCTGTGTAAAAATAAACCTTAGTTGAGTTCTTACGTAATTCATTCCTATGTGTCCAACCACTTTGGTCGTATCTTTCTCCTTTCTTGCATTTTCAAATAATAGCTAGAAAGGTTTTGCTTTCAGACAGTGTTGTTATATGTCCTTTGTGAAAGCTTTTGTATCAAATCCCAAAAACTAATTAAAGATGGCTTTCATTAGTTGGGATAAGTAGCATAAAAGAATCATGCATTAGAATCAGGAAAATGAATTATATCTTAATAATTTAATCTTCCTATTTCTCTTGCTACTGTTTCTCACAGGAACACAGTTAGGAAAACTAAACTGCCAATATATTCCCCAGTTACTGGTTTTAGGCCAATAGTACATTAAAACATGGTGCACTAATAGGCAATATCCATGCACAAAATAGACAGTAGTTAGATGCAGATAAATTTGCTCTCAATAACCTTCATCCTTTATAAGAGGATGAATTAATTTTTTGTTGTCCTCTGGAGATAAATGCAAGATAAATTTATTTTTTTTTCTCTTCTATGTCATGCCTCGCATACCACTACCAGTTAATCCTGCAAGCTAATGCTGGGCATAATGACATGAAAATTGCTCAAGTGGCAAGGAACCACACAAGAGAGTTGGATCCTACTTTAGTAAGAATTAAAAATACATGTATCTTACACAGGAGGTCTGGTTCACTCAGAGTTGTCTGATGGTTTGTAAGAGACACCTTTTGTGATATTTAAGGGGTGGTTTACTAATAGGCAAAAATATCTATTCTGTAAAAGCCTGGAGCCAGAGAACACATGAGAAATTTTGACCTTAGCCTGTTAGTCAACTGAGCAGGGTGAGAGTGACAGAATCACCTTGACTCTGTTCATCTATTTTTAGCCAGAAATCAAATAATAAACAAAACCTCATCAAAAGGTAGAAGATGCAGCAGAGTAAATAAACCCGTCTTCCTTACTATACTGTTTTAATGATATCAGATTCTAGCTTCTTTCAGTGTCCTTTTTTAATAAAATAGAAATAATCATTATTTTTGTTTTCATAATTTGGGTTAGTTATTTCATTGTTTGGGCATGTGTATTGACCAAAACTTGTTTGCTTAGTTTTATGACTAGCTGTTGAAAATATGATTTTTTTCAACATGTTCATACAAAAAATAGGTATTAGTAAAATTCAAAAAATTTCCAATAGTTAAGCTTCTCTTTTTAAATATATATTTGCTTATATATATATATATGTATACACACATATATATGTATATAAAACAATTTAAAAATACATTGAAGTAAACAGAGAAGAGAGCCAGTAATTAAAGGTTGTAGTTGCTGTGCAGATAGGACAGAGTAGAAACAAAAAGTAGATCTGTATGGCTCTTAAACAGAAAGAATAATTTGCTTTAGTGTTCAGTGATGATGATTATATTTGACATTGGAAAGGGAAAAGGTAGGAACCAAGATATGAAGGATAAAAATATTACTATCACAAGAGATAGAAAAATCCATTGAGTTTCATATGGTTGATTTTGGATGCTGGAGCCTCCCTTTAGCCTCCAGGCTAAACTACCCCAGCTCCCTCAGCCACTCCTATGTCTTACACTGTAGACCCTTCCCAGCTCTGTTGCCCTTCTCTGGACATGCTCCAGCACCTCAATATCTTTCTTACAGTGAGGGGCCCGGAACTGGACACAGGATTCAAACTGCAGCCTCACTAGTGCTGAGTACAGGTGACAATCACTGCCCTGGTCACACCATTGCTGATACAGGCCAGGATGCCACTGGCCTTCTTGGCCACCTGGGCACACACTGGGTCATGTTCAGCTGCTGTCAACCAGCACCCCCAGGTGCTTTTCTGTTGGGCTTTATGATTATGCCATGTCATGGCTCCAGGAACCCACAGATGCTCCAAGCATAGCTGTGTGAGGCTACACAGGATTGTGAGAGTAAATATATTACCCTATCAACCTCATCTGAAAACCCATATAAAGCTCGTAGGCGCAGAAAGCATTTGCACAGTGCTGAGTTAATGAAAGGCATGGCAACTTTACACTGCAATTAGTGTGAAGATAGCCGAGGTTGTTTACATGAAGCTCCCTCAGGTCTAACAGCAGGCATGACCAGTGCTCAGAGCACCATAGGAAGATATTCAAGGTTTCAGGAGGTGCCCTCGGCTCCTGCAAGGCTTGTTTCAACTGTGGTTGCTCTTCAACTGCTTCCAGATCCAAGCTGCTACTTAAATAATTCTAATTTCACATAGGTCCAGCCTAGGACTAGGTACAACAGCCCACAATTTGTTCAAGCTCTTTGTTTTCACAGATACTGCAGGTAGAAGTGTTTCACTCTCTTTTTCAATGGAAGTTGAGCAACAGTCCTCAATGACCAGGAGATGACATTAGAAATACTAGAACTCATTTCTGATGTGCTTTGGACTCTAAACCAGAGTCGTGTTTCACCATACCTGCATACTCCATTTTGCTGTAGGTTTTCTGATGAAACATGATTTGATATACTACTTAGAGTCCATAAAATTTGTACGGTACAACATTAAGTAATGTTGCTGTAACATAGTATTTTCATTTCATGTCTTTCTTTTGATTCTAAGTGAACAGGCTTACTAATGCATTACTAAAAAGGTCTACTTTTATTTTTTTTCCATCTGAGCAATATTTAGTTTTTTTTTAGTCTTTCCTTATACTAAATTTCTCCACAGACATTTTTTCCTCACTGTTCCTTTTCCTTTTCTGCGAGTATCTTCCTTTTCAGTGACACTGTTTAACTACTTCCACAAGGAAACAAGGCTTCTGAATTTTGCTGTGTGTCTGTCTATTCTCTCCTCTCATGTCCCTCAGAGTTTGTGAAGCAGTTAGGCAGTTTTGTACATATTTAATAGAAAGGCAAAAGATCTTTAGGTTTCTCTGCGTTTTCTGAAAGCCACTGTCCATCTAGAAACATGTCTTGGGGTGACTTTATGATGTGTATCCCATAATGCTGCCCTATGCCCAGAAATTAATTCTTGCGCCTTTTTATGCCTTTAAACTGAGCCTGAGAGGAGGAAGGAAAAACTGAGCAAAACTTTTTCAAAGCAGTTTGCAGCTTGTTCAAGGTCACACACAGCAACTTTTTTTTTCCAGCTGCGGCAGGGGAGCAAGGAAGCACCCGGCTTACTGCTGCCTGGTCAGCTTTTGGCCAGTTTCAGCTTCTTTTTTCTCCACAGAGAGACTGAGAGTTGAACTTTTTTTCCTTCCCTGGAATTTCAGATTTTCTCCCTTTTTTACTGGACTGCTTCAATATCAGAGCACATCGGGAGGACTTTCCACCAAGTGCAGAGGGCCTGGCCCTGGGCCAAGCCCCAGCTCCGAGGAGACCAAAGGGAGGACTCTTAACACTTTCCCAGGTTTTTTCCTTCACAGCAAAATTTTATTATTTAGCATTATTTTCCTTTTCCCGTGTGTTTGCTAAATAAATAGTTTTCATTTCCTTCACTTTCTGAGGAAAATTTATTTTTCCCAAACCTGGTGGGGGAAGGGTGGTGACCTGCCTTCTCTCAGAGGATATATTTCTAAATTTGGCCAAACTGGCACAAAACAGTAACTGAAAAGCAGCTCACAGTACTAGTATTTCCTGCTGTAACTTTACCCATTTGTATACACCTGGCTTCAGAATACCCTCAGCTTCTGAAACATCTTGCTTCATGGTCAGGTGAAGGTTATAGCATGTGGAGTACATGGAATTTATAGCAGTGTTGTGGTTGGGAGTGCAGAAGTGTGGTTTGGGTTCTAAGCACCATGTCAGTGCCAGACAAAGGATCTGGAGCTCATAGAGACTGGATATAAGAACAAGGAGGCTCAGAAGTTACAGGGAGTACACGAGTTTATAAAACTATTAGTTCTGCAGTCCACCAAACTGCTCCCACTGCTTATAGCTATAATTATACAGAGAACTCCAAAGATAGCCTTTAGCCCTAGAGAAGAATGCATGATTTTACATGTCTTATCCTCAATTCACATTTTACCATTTGTTGTATCTCAAGATGGAATTCACTTCCAAAAGAATTAACAAACCTTTTTGACTTCTTCACTATCTACCACTCCATTTTGTATTGCAGAAAGTAAAAATACCTCTCTAGTTTGTTTGGACATGGTGGTTGCCCTAAAAAAGTGACTGAAAGTAAACTCACCAAACCTTTTCTGATTTGTTTTTATAACTGGCTGATTTTTTTGATTTTCTTCTTGGAATGTTTCGGTACAGTCCAAATATGGGACATTGGAAAGCATATTCCAAGCTCTCTGCTATGCTTAATCTGCAGAGTTTGAAGTAGACCTGTCAAAAGAATTTCAGCAGAATAATTTTCCATGATACGCAGTTTTATCAAAATGTGGGTCGAGCCATGTGGCAGTTTGTCTCAGCTAAAATAATCTGTTTATATCTGCTTAAGACTTCTTAGAGGAACAATGTAGAAACTATCATTAGACTATTGCATGTGGTCTGGACTGTTACTTCCCAATCACGGGAAGCTAATGGTTTTCAAAACTGAGACCCTTCAGACTCCCCCTGGCACTTTATCTTCAGATCTAACTCTTGACAAGCTTTTGAGCATTTACTGTGGGCATGTTGCTTCAATCTCTTTCTGACAAAACAGATTTCTATTTCAAGGAAATATATTCTGAAACACAACTCAGGTAATGGAGTTATTTCTGGAAAGAAGATAAACTTCATGTAAGAATGTTTAGCAGAAAGGCAGGGTATGTGTAGAAAGGGATTCAAGCCAGAATAAAAATCAGGAAGATAATGGAAAGGGAAACATTTAGGATATAATGGTGTAGGTCTAATTTGTCAGGACTATGACAAACCCTTTTCCCATACCTTTTCTTAAACAACTGTTTTGGGTTGTCTCATATCCAGAAGTTTACTCACAGCCTGGAAGTTTAGGCTTTCAAGCATGTTTTGGTATTTCTCCAAGAAATAAAAGCTCCTGTTCTAAACCTTGTATTTCTACTAATTTTCTTGATTTTCAAAGGTTTGAGTTTTAGTTAACTTACAACTGCATGATTTTTTACTACCTGAGATGCCACTTATGTTTTTGGTTTGTTTTCTTCTTAATATTACTTCTGGTTTTGATCGCTTCCTTGTCTTTAGCTTTTCTGGCTATGCCTTCACCCATGCTAAGAAACAATCATGCATTAAGTTCTCTTTAACCTTCCTCATATCACCTGCTTGTTTAGTCAAGCTCTTGTGTTAAATATTTGCTTTCTCCAGCCTTTCTCACTTTTTCTTGATGCTTCTTCGTTCTTTCTATTCATTTAATAACAATTCTGAAAAACTCTTCAATGATCTTTTATTCATTACTTTTCCTCCTCAGTAAGAATTATTTTTTTAATGTTCTCAGAAGAGATCCTTTATTTCCTTATGTGGGAACTTGTTTTTCTGATTTATCATCTTTGCCAAATAACATTAAAATATTCAGTTGTTTCAAATGTTGCTATGACAATGCAGACCTATTGGATTTAAACCTGTGGCACGTACAGGGCAATTAGAACTCATCTTTGAGGCCAGTGAAGTGATTTCTAGGTTAGTGAGAATTTTAGGAGTTGTAATAAGGGCATGCTGACACATGCCAAAGTCAGTGACATGCAGAACATGGACATAACATGAAATGCAGTACTGAGTGCCATTCTACTATTCTAATTTAAGTCATGAAAGTTTCCTCTTTGCTTAAGTTTATCATCCATGAGTTGAACAATTGGAAATTGGGAAAAAAAAAGTTAATATTTTCTGGTTCAGGCCAACACTAATTTCACAAAACTAACTTCACAAAAATTTCACTAATTTAATTCTCTGTTACTTAAGAGCTGTGTGTGCTGTCACAAAACTGAGAGACAAATCATGCCCAAGATTAGGTTTTCACATAAATGAAAGTAAGTTTCATATGAACATGAGAATTTTTCTTCTTAACAAAGAAAAGCTGATGATCAGTAAACAATATTAAGAATGCTGAGTCCTCCAAATTTACCCCTGCTTTTCAATAATAGTATTCAAAAAAATAAGCATTTTGTTAAAAGCATCAGAATACAACAAGCTTCAGGAAATAAAATTATTCTGGCAATAATTCATATGCATCTTGAAGAGGTGCATATTTTGATACATGTAAATGTATCAAAATATTTTTTGTCTCTTTTATATATATATGGTAAAATGTCCATGTATAAACTTGTAAATATCATAGATAATAAGATTGGAATGATTGAATAATCATGTTATTTTCAAATCATTCCCACTGTGATGTCAAATGTAGCTATTCAAGAATCCAATGTTTAAACAGTTACAATATCTTAATAAAAAGCTTTAAGATTTTTTGTCACCATGATCATAAAAGTCGCTGGCTATTCCTTATGTTGCAACCTGACTTCCAAGAAATTGACTTAATGGAAAGCCTAATTCTATCTATCATCATGAGTGTTCATTGGACTTCTTTAAGGACCCTTGGTCTCACTGGAGGACTCTTGAAAAATCTTTTTTTTTGAGCATCAGGACAGCTAACTGTTCCTTTCATAATAATAGAAATTGAAAGAATATATATTTCAAATTGTTTGAGGTTTCTGGAAAACAACATTTTCAAAATTATTTCGAAAAAAAATTTTTAATTCTAATTTGGAACAAAATCATTTCACTCGTGGGAGAGGAAAGTCCTGCATTCTCTGAGGTTTTGGGGTAGAGGGTACTTGTTTACAATCAAAAAGTAGGAAGAGGAATAGAGAGAGATTTGGTACACCCATTTACCTTCCTTCTCCTCTTTTTGTCTGACCCACCCACAGTTGCAGTCTGCCACAACTCTTGACCTACAGGTGTCAAGATTAATGTCACAATGATTTTAATCTATGGAAATCTGCAAAAGGCTTGCCAAGTAAATGTGTAGACTTTCCGTTGGTTTTATATTTGCAAAACTTTTTTTTCCTAACAGGGTTCCTATGCTCACTGAAAAAAAAGGCACAACAAAATGTGTTGGCAAGACTATAATATATAAAAGTTAAATATTGGGGAGTGTGGAATTATTTCTTGACCCCCAAATATAAAGATGTCAATAAAGAAGAAATTAGTTCCTGTTTTACTTGTGAGATCTCTAGCTGACATATTTTTAATCTACTGTTTCTAATACAAATTCTAAATCAGTAGAGGTATATATCAATTGTTTTACTAAGTAGCATGGATTGGATATAGGGCTTAAATAGAAATGAAGCAAATAAATTATTCACTTCTGCACAGGGGAATCTTCTATTTCCTTCTATTTTAAGAAATACTTTCCACTAGCCAACAGAAAAAAATTAACATAGATAAATTATATCCCATGTGAATATAAGGGATATGCAGGAGGTAAATCTAAAATATTGCTAAAAACCCAAAAGGAAGCCTTTTCTTTTGGTTCATATTTTAAATTATTTTTCTCTAATACTATCTAGGTCAGCTTGTAAACAGAAAATACCAAATGAAGAAAAAATATTTCTGCACTCCTGATGAGAAATATTTTAATACCTTCAAAGGAACATATTCAAGACATTTTAAAAGTTTCTCTTTTATAGCCATAATTCTTTCATTATTTCAGCTCAAATTCATATGCCTTTGATCTTATGAAATTTATCTTTTTTCACAAATTAACCACTGATAATTAAAAAGAAAAAGCCCTTCTCTGCTGTGGATAGATCATCTTGCTTCATCACATACAACAAATTGACCAATTATATTATTTAAAAACTCTTTTTAAAAGTCTCTTTGTCTTTCCTACAGTTCTGTAGTTTCTGTCTAATAATAGCAGTAGTTACCTTCTCCATCAGAGCAGTGTGTTGTTTGGGAAAGAAAAATTAATTCTCTTAATAGGATTCACTCATAGATGTAAATGCCACTGTGACAGGCCATCAGTAAATCTGAAAGGAAAGCAAATTCTCCACATGCTATTATAATAATGCACTTTTCCTTAGAGGGATGAGCATTACAGTGTAGGGTGTTACAATGAATTTATAGTAGAGATTAAAGGTATCAGAAACATGGTAAAGAAAAGACATTATAAAGAAGCTGCATATCAAACCTAATTTATCTCAAAACATTGCGGTAATAATCTATTTGTATAGACTTTTGCATTTGCAGTAGCATGCTGCAGTCACTTTTCAGATGCAGATCAGCCAAAGAATAACAGTAAGAAAAGTAAATGAGAACAGTAAAACAGATTTAAGCATTCAGTTTTACTAATAGATGGGTGGTGTTTTAAAACCTGCCCTGATGATCATCAGTTATTCCTTGACATTTCTCCCACTTTATTTGATTTCAGAAGACTGCTAAGTAGCTCTATGGTCTAAAAAAAAAAAAAAAAAAAAAGCCAACAAAAAATTAATCTCCATGGTGTGGAGAACTCTGATATCGTCAACTTTTCAAGTTGAGAAATTAATTGCCCAAATATCTTGTTTTTAGACAAATTTTAAGTAATTTATGCTAATATACTTCTTGAAAAACTGTGATGAAACTATATTAAACAACTCTAAGCTATACACTGTCAAAACTTTAATCTTCAAAGAAAACCATAGTTTCTTGATGGATGTTCCTAAACAGATTTTAAATGTCCACCTGCTGAAAAGTTTTAGTTAGCACTGAGGCATTTTGATGTGATGAAATCAGAACTATTTGTGACTTTGCTAAGACACATGAATTCAATGCAATAAATGTAGCTAAGAACACTTTTGGCTCTATGATAATGAAATGGCAGATGAAAACCACAGAGCAATGTTAATATTCTTGGAAAGTAGGTTATAAATCAAAATGATATGCTGCTTAAAAGTATGGAATCAAAGTATAAAATCATTTAACATTTATACCACTCAGATTCCTTTTAAGATCAAGGTAAAACCTCATTAAGGCTATGGAGTACTTTCAGAAACCTAATTTCTAAACTTTAAAATTTACATCATTTATAAAATATTTTGGAAGTTCTTTTTCTGCTGTCCTGTAGCCATCAGAAGTTCACAAACCACTACCTGAAAAACACTTGTGTATGTTATTAAATAATTCATGATATTTAGATTCTTCCCCAGTACAAAGAACTGCAGAACCTTCTATCAACTTCTCCCTACAAAGCACCAAAAAAAGAGAAAGAAAATGGCCTAGCATCAGCAGAGATATAGATTTTTCTATTGCTCCTATCTATATGTATCCCATGTAGTTTTGTTTTTTTTCTTTATATCAGTATCTACAAATAGTGTTTCCTCTATCTGGACACCTACTTTTAATAGCTTTATTTTGTATTGCTGAATAAATGCTTTGCTATTTTTTTTTTTCTTCCTTTCCCTATTGAGCGTCAGTGACGTGCAACAAACAGAAATGTTTCACAGACACCATCTCAGTGACTTTCTTTGCATGCAAATGTGGTACTTTGCTTTTAAAATGATAATCCAGTACTATTCTGTGTACTTAAAAAATGCAATAGTTGAAATATTTTGAAATTCTCTTGTTCCATTGCTTGACAGATTTTATCTGGCTTTTTTGCACCAAATTCTTTGTCAAACTACTCTCTCCTTTATACATCTAGTACCTCATTATATTTTTGGATAGGTATGACCCTAATACTTATAATTTGCTTAAGAGGGAAATACAGTGTTTTCTTCAAGCTACTCAGTCTAGAAATTTTATCATTAGCATATTTCATATTACAAAAAGCCTTTGTTCAGATAAAGTGGAACTGTGTCCTGCCATTATATTAAGTTACAAATAGATAAAAAATTTTGTCTCCCTCCCTTATAGTGCTATGCAATAAGTTTACAACTGAACACAATCAGAACCTGAGTTACTGTTTCCTAGTTTGATGCGGTGTTCATCCTGTCATTTTCCCTATTCAGCACGTGAGCATGTTTTCTACAAAATCTTTGCATTAGTATTTCCCCTTCAAGAGAAATCTCTACAGTACTATGAGAAAGCACAGCTAAGAAAGTATCATAGTTCTGCATCAAGGCTGATGGAGCTTGAGTATAAGGGAGAAGTGGAAAGACTGACAGTAGAACAAGAATTGGTTTGAATAAAGATACCAAGAAGCAGTGATGTGTGTCTTAACCCTACTATAACAGCATTATATGAGCATAATGGGTATTTTGGAGAACAGAAAAACCATACAACGCCCCAAATAATAGCAACATAACAGATTTTCTTATCCTCTCTTCATACATGAAGCTGCTAAACATACCCAAAACATGAATGAGACTTTCAAGGCAAAGTCATTCTACCCAGTTTCACATAATTGAAAATATTTAAAGGTTTTGTTTTCTCTTTATTTAGTTAAACATTTGTCATCAGTCACTTAGAAGACTTTAATACTAAATTGTCATTACAGAAGTATTAACGGAGATATGCAGATTCTTAAGCACCTATATTTCAGTATTAGTACAGTTGGATGCATTAAGTGCTAGTGCCAGAAAGCATCACTAAGCAGATAAGTTTATATCAATATATCCTTAAAAGCTTAACTTTTTTCTTTCTCTGTGCCATAAAAGTCAGTCATGGAATCACACTTATAATCCAGTTTTCCTTTGTTACCTCTCACAGTATGTTAATATCTACCTGCATCATGGGTTTTGAGGCTGGGAAGATTTTGGTGGTTGGATTCAGTGCATTTTTCCTCAGTGATTGTTTTTGTCTTTCAGACTTGAATCTCCTACTAGATCCTTGGTGATGGAAGCACCCAGGGGAGTGCAAGTCAATGCAGCTGCAGGAGACTTAAAGGCTACCTGTAGGAAAGAGCTGCACTTACAGTCCACAGAAGGGGAGGTAAGTTCAGCCAGCAGAGAAATGTTATACAGCTCTGCCCAGCATAACACAAACAGTGTGAGGAAGGTTTATTCAGCAGCAAGGTAAACAACACAAAAACTGTTCTGCATTTGCCTTTGTTAAAGTAATTTTGGTTTAGTTTCTTCAGTTATTAATACTGATTTCCTTTTTTACAAATATTTGAATCCATAAGTTTCATTCACACTGGAAATAAACTTAGTTAGATTAATACAGATCAGAATTACTTGCAAATTAAGAGTCAAGGAAAAAGCTTCCATAGAACAGAGTTGGTTAAGTGATACTCATAAAAAATTGATTTGGATTAATCTGTAAAAATAAGACAGAGAAGTTTGGATTAATTTGGATTAATGTATCATTAAACCATGATTAAGAGATTTAACACATTTGCTCTACCTGTGGTTTGAGTCCTTAAACTTTTACTATCTCTGTAAGAGAGACAGAGTACTTCAATTGTATGTTCATTCTCCTGTTTCAATAGCGTCTTGTTTCAGAGATCAGTGATTGGCATAAAACGACTTTGGTATAGATTCTTCACATGTAAACCTGTGTGAACTCATGAAAATGATTCAAAACTGGGTCACTTGTTGGGATGGCAATCTATGTATTGCAAAAATGCATGAAAGTGTACTGGCAAAGGAGTCTTCTCATCTTCAGACCATAAAATGATGTAACTAAAAAAAAAGCAAAAAACTTGTTGAAGGCTACCAAGAGCTCTCAGATTTGTATTAGGCACTTTGGAGAAATTGACAGATTTTCAAACTGTTCTCAGAGGGACTTGCTACATTACAGCATTTTTGAAAATCCATAAGGTAAATATCTTATTGTGAATTGAGCTCTTTAGAAATTTTTTGCCTTTTGTGTTTGTATTTTGTATTTTCTACCAAATGTTTCCAGATATTTTACATACTATCCAAAATAAGCAAAACCAAACAAAACCAACATTCAGATCTGTGACAGACAGTCCCCTGCAATGCACACTCTGCATTACAATGCAGACAGGAACATTTTGGCCAATATACTGCATCAAAAGCCTATTTTGATAACATATTTCTATTGATGCAAGTATCTGTCCAGCATAACTAAAGCACTATGTTTTCCTGATTCAGAGCCTCAAATATTTATATACCACATGCCCCACCTTATTTTTGAGTTTCTCCAAAAGTTATCTCTTCCCCCAGTGTCTCACCTGTACTTACCACCTGTTACTGTTTCCTAACATTACTGAGATAGAAGTAAAAAATCTAATCCTCTTTTAATAGTAAATATTGTCCTGCCTCACCACTGTCCTTTCTGTGGGTATTTTTGGGTCTAGAGCTTCTTGTACCCTGTCTTGTTTTCCCTTCATAAATCCCTACCTGGCCAAATCTGTCATGCTTCCTACATTTATTAACCTAAATTTTGGAAATAGAATGTATTCCTTTGTTCTTTCCCTTCGTGATATTGCCAGAGGGTAAAAGTAAAGCTTAAATTAAATCATGTTTCCTACATTTATTAACCTAAATTTTGCAAATAGAATGTATTCCTTTGTTCTTTCCCTTCATGATATTGCCAGAGGGTAAAAGTAAAACTTAAATTAAAATTAAAGTTAAAAAAAAAAAAAAGAAGAAGCCAACAGAAAGGCTGTTACCTTTCCTCAGCCTTCCATTACTCTTTAAGCAATGCTTCTTTCTATATTCTCTTTTTTTTGTATCATACACCTCTATGGGGCTTCATACAAATATTTTGTCTGTGGATCCATCAGGTTTTTTTCACTATATCAACATTGTGAGTTCATTGCATGACTTCTCATTTTTCTTAAGTATTTATCTTATTGAAAAGGTAGTTTTGGGAATAATGTCCTTTGACCTCAGCTGGACTTTCACAATGGGAACCCAAGAAAAGGTATAATGCCTATATTATATGTATTATTCAGAATGGGAATTCAATTTTGTATTAAATGTTTTGTAGGAAAAAAAATGCCAGTGAAAAGCTGACTTTTCTGAACTTCTTATTAAAAATCAGTATTTTCTCTATATGCTACGACTTTGCACATCTGTGATTTACTACAACGATGTTAGATTGATAATTATCAGAAAACTAACTACCAACCTTTGCCCACTCTTTCCCAATGAACTGCTATAAATATACATCTGACAAAGTTCAAAGTCTTGAATACTTGCAATTTCAGTACAATCTGAAACGAACTGTAGCTTAAATCCACAGAGAAATTATATCTTGACCAATTCTATCCTGAGGTCTGACCACTGCCCTTATAGTCTACTTTTTAATCTCTTACACTGGAGAGGGTTAGAGGAAAATGCAGAAACAATTTGGAAGGTATATGATAGGCTCCACAGCATTAGCTGTTGTTCAAAGTTACTGTGGCCACATTAGGGAATTGCTGGACTAATTACAGCCTGGTGTGAGGAACCAGGGTAAACATCTGATGGATTAAATATCTACACAACAAAATATTGATTGGTTTTCTTGCTTACAGCCCAACAGATAAACCAGAGATTAGCAGACAGCATAAAAAAACCCCACATTTAAAGGGTTTATCATTATTCATTTTTAAGAAAACACATTCTAAAATGACAAAGTATCTGTATTAAAAATAATCTTCATTTTAGCCTAAGAATTATATGCCTTATCACTCAGGTTTCTTCCACAAATAAATTAGTATTGTCTTTGTGAATTGGATCTGTGAACCATTTTCATGACAAGACAGTTTGAACTAGAAAGAAATGCAGGTTTTTTTGTATTACTTTTATTCTGGTTAACTAAATTTAATTTTTTAATGTTTGTAAGCTTTTCCAAAAACTCATCAAAGATATGTGAATTAGTATTTTCTTTCTCTAGCAAAGTTGTTGCCCTATTATGACAGAAAACAGCACTGTGGCACCTGGAATCAACCAGTTATAGCCATGTTATATAGCATTATGCATTTACTGACTATGAAAAATAGATTTTCCTTTTATTTAAGAATAACTTCAGAATATTTTTAAGAACATAAATGTGTTTATGAAATAATTTTCCTCTAGCTTTATCTCTATGCAGTATAATCTTCAGCCTTCCACATCACAAACTGAATGCCACTGCAAGCATCCTGAATTCTGCTGTTTGATATATTTTCTTTTTATTTACTGCAGTATTATAATAATCCTTTTAGCCCTATTACACATTATAATGTGTGATCCCAGACTGAATACTGGGGGCTGTAATTTAGATTCAGATTCTGCTGCCCTTTCTAAAGCTCTTGAGCTGCACCCTTGTGAGTCGAGGCATAGGCAGAATCCTTTGATTCAATTAAAACTTGGCATTTAATTGTGAACTATGTATTCTACTATAAATAAACCATAACCAATGGTTTAAAGCAGCAATCATTTACAAGGAATGTGAAATGTGAAGCTCCAGGCTTCAGCTGAATCCACTGGTTCACATAAGAAGAAAAAGAACACTTCTTGTCTCGAAATTCAGCACAATGACTGCTAGTTGAATACTGCTTTTTCACATAAAAGTGTAATGCAAAAGTATAGATCAGTTTTGAATTCTGTAGATATTTTATTTTCGTAGACATAAAAATATTTGAATTGAACCTGGAACACATTGTTATATAAGGACAGCAAGCTGAAAGGACTATCTGATGGTGTCCACTCTTTGGCCTAACAACTAATTGCAATAGTTTTGACCATACAGAATCACAGAATGGGTCAGGTTGGAAGGGAACCACAATGGGTCATCTGGTCCCACTTCCCTGCTCAAGCAGGGTCATTCTAGAGCACAGGATTTTGTCCAGACAGTTCATGGATATCTCCAGTAAGGCAGACTCCACAACTTTTCTGGGCAATCTGTGCCTGTGCTCAGTCACCCACACAGTAAAAAAGTTCCTTCTCATATTTAGGTTGGAACTTCCTATGAAAGAGTTTCTCCCACTGCCTCTTGACCTATTGCTTGGCACCACTGAGAAGAGCCTGGATCCATCCTCTGGCGTCCTCCCTGCAGATACTTATAGACATTGATGAGGTCCCCTCCCAGATGTCTCTTTTTGAGGCTGAACAGCCCCAGCTCCTTCAGCCTTTCCTCGTAAGAGAGATGCTCCAATCCCTTAATCATCTTTGTTGCCCCCCACTGGACCTGCTCCAAGATCTCCATGTCCCTCTTGTCCAGAAGAGCCCAGAAGTGGACACAGCACTCCAGACGCGCCTCACCAGGGCTAAGCAGTGGGCAGGATCACCTCCCTTGACCTGCTGGCAATGCTCTTCCTAATGCAGCCTTCCCATGCTCTTCCTAATGCTCTTCCCATTGGCCTTCTTGGCCACAATGACACTCTGCTGGCTCATGGACAGCGTGCTGTCCACAAGGACTCCCAGGCCCTTCCCTGTACAGCTGCTTTCCAGCAGGTCAATCCTCAGCCTGTGCTGGTGCATGGGGGTTAGTCCTCCCCGGGTACAGGACCCTGCACTTGCCTTTGTTGAATTTCAGAATGTTTCTCTCTGCCTAACTCTGCAGCCTGTTGAGGCCCCTCTGAAGGGCTGCACAGCACTCTGGGGTACTGACTGCATCACTCTGAAATAGAAGACTGCTAAGTAGGCTCAGCTCTTAGGAATCTTGATCAGCTGCTATGTCTCTTTGCAAGGAGCTTCTAGGAGGTTAGGCTCTGCACTTTCATTGCATCCAGTTGACTATCAAAAATGAAGTCAGTAAAAGGAGAAAGATGTACAGGGGGTTCTCATTTTTACAAATGTATTTATATTAATCACCATGTCTATGGCCTTTTTCCTATTTACTTCTTTATGCCCTTGTATTTCCCTGTCAAATTACACTCTATCATAGCATCCTTTGTAGAGTATATTTTGTTGTTTCTGGCATAATAAGGCTGATCTCTCATCATGGTAAGGCCTATAGCTGTCACACTAAAAATGAGCAATATTCTTTAACAGACAAAGTTTACTCAAAATCAGTGTGGCAGACAAGAGGTCAAGTTTATATTTACCATTTTAGCACAGCAGATTTAATGAAGCATGCAGACAATGTTATTTTGTAGAGACTAACAAATGCACATACTACTAACATTTGATCTATAATCCTATCCAGTTCTAAATCCAGGAGATGCATTTAACACAGAGATTAATAATTAAGGGTTAAATATTAATATTTAATAAATCTGCAGTAATCTTCACTTGTAAGATCAAGTAACAGTACCATTTTAAAGCATTTGGTGGCATTTTTGTGGATGGTTTTTATGTTCTGAAACAGAAAACAAAAAAAGAAACAGGACATTTTAAATTAAGTAGGTATACTGAAATTGAATTACCTTGTTCTACAGGCTGCTTGCCATAACTAGGAGGAATGGCAGATCAAAGACAACAACATTTCATAGATTAGTTCAATTCAACCAAGTTGTGTTTGTCTGAGATTAAATGTATGCAAAAAAAAATTAAATGTTTGCATGCGTTAATTAAGTTCAACAGACAATAAGCAATGGCAGGCTCTCGAGCTCAAAGTTGCACTGTTTTTTCACCAAAAATTATCTCATACATGTGCTGCATTTTGTTTTCAAAGCCTTTTTTATGGTATTAAGCAGTTGACTTGTTACTGTTGTCTGTGAAGAAAGAGATTAGTGAAAATGAAGGGAATTTTTTCTGTATTCTTTTAAATTATAGGTTTAAAAAATTCTATTAGTATGTTTTGACAGATACTTAAAATTGAATGCATATTATTTTAAAAAGAAAAAAACCCTTTCATTTTCAAACCAGTTATTCACATGTAATTTAATTTATAGAAAAAAACAGTGTTCTGTACCAGTCTACAATTAAAAATACAAAACTACAAAAGCAAAGCAGTGTTGCAGCGGGGATTACTGTAACAAGCATATATCAAACCAGGAGTCCCGTGGAAAGGAAATATATGTGGACAGATTCTTGGTAGACGTTTCAGAGATGTTTATTTCTCCGGCCACATGGCCGGGGCTCTGCTCAGGAACTCTGCAGTCACGGGACCCGAGGGTCCTTGGCCACACCGGGGAACACAAAACAACCAATGGGGAATGAGGCTGACCAGGGCCAGGGAAAACCCCGTGTCGTCCCCCCCCGCCAGGGCCCATCTCCCAGGGCTCCATGGCAGGGGGGGAGACCCCAACAAAGCAGTTTAACTGAAAACACCCATATTTAAAATGTTTTTTCATGGCCAAATGTTCAAGACCCACACCATAAGGAATTTTATTAGAAAGGTAAAAATGACAATGAACAATTTATTATATAATTTTTCTTAAATTAGTATTGCCTTTTAATCTAATGATTATTTGAATGGTAATTAAGTTTTTTTACTCTGTAGTTTTAGCACAAATATTCCAAGTACATTTTCTTTTCTGGACTGTGTACATAAATCACAAAGAAGTCACATCTTTCCAAGACTGCATGAATTTGCAAGACTGAAAATTATTTTCATAATAGAAAGAATAAATACATCAGAAAGTTTTTTGTTTCAGTACGCATCCATGTACTGTAGTGTGGTTATAACTCAGAAGTTCCAAGATGTACTCTTGTGTATTAAATTTACAAAAATTCCTACTTAAGATGAAACCTTACCCTCACAAAGACCTCTTTGGTACTGACAAGTCAAAACATAAATTCTTCCATTCAAGAACGAACTGTACACTTCACTAATGTACAGTGTTATTTTCAACGTATAGCTATGTTATTTTTCAAATCCCCCTCAGATGTCAGTAGTTGCAGTCATAACATGGAGGTGAGAATGGGAACAATACTGCCAGGGTGGCTCTGCTCAGGTGTACCAGGTATAATCTTTAGAAAGAGAGCATTTACCACACCAGGCCACTCTTAGGCCTGCAGGTCTCATTTGTCTTGTGGTCAGTTGATCCTAGTACTGTAGAGAATACATTTTCAATATGTAGTTTGTACCAGGTATGTTGGTCTTCTCTGACTATTTAGTATATTCAGTTTCATCTCAGTCGTTGCATTAATTTCACTGCTTAACTGTTCCTCAAAACTATTAATCATTACTACCAATATGGTTCCAGATATTGTGCCACCATATGTTTAAATTTTCCAGTATATGCACTATCAAGTTAATATTTTAATTTTTCATTATGAGTTTTTGTTCCTTTTTCTCAGAACTATCATATAGATTTAATGAAAGCCACAGATAAGTGTTAGAACAAATGGTCCATGAAAACTAAAGTACTTCAATTTATCCTATAGTTCATCTCAACCTTGAATATTGAAACACATCTGCATACGAAAATTGTATAGTTGACTCTAGTGACCTAATCTATATAATCCTCTTTGTGGGATGCTTCTGATAGCATATGCAGAAGAACAAAAAGCCTACGAAAAATCCTTGCATTCCTGTAATTCAGATTAATTGAATATTTAAGGGAATCCAAAAGGTTTATTTAGTGAGACATCACTACAATGTCTTCTCAAACTGGTTGATCAACACCCACCTATCAGATTGCCTTCCTTTCTCTCACATTTCCTCCAGTTTCCTGCCATTTCTTATCTACATTAGACCTGAAATATGCCTTTGCAGCTGTATAGAATTGCCCATTTAATCAAAGAGTACATGGATACAGCAAATTCTTCAATGTCTATAAATCCTAACTTTTTCATTTAGCTGTATCAACTTTAACTGTCATTTGCTCTCTTGAGAGGACTTAGTCAAAGACTCATTGGAGAATTTTATACATGACGGGTTCATATCTCTGCATTAAAGGCCTTGTACAAATATTTGATTTTTTACCTCATGCCTATATCTTTCCCACTGAAAGTTTGCTCCTTCAATTTAGTTCATTGTTTTGTAGGTAATCAATATATTCTGGCTTGCCTTCCTCTCCTTTCTCTCTCAATGTTCAGATTAGTAATACAGTCTGATGAGCAGGTGAATGACAGATCTTCATTAGTAAAAAAATGTATGTAAAAAGAGTACCATTTTTCCATTCCTATCACATGCACTACAGGCTGATTCAGCTTGATACTTTAATTAGTCAGAAATCAGATCTACTTTTAAACATTGTAGAACTAATTTATTTTTCTCTGTACTAAGATGCATGAGACCAAGCAATGATCTGGGATTTCCAAACCTTAAGTATTGAGAGAGAATGATGCTGCTCAGGACTCTGCTCTCCATGAAATAACATTTCTTTGAGTAGCTGCTGCCTTTTCCATTTTGCAATCTGTCAATCAGTCTCCTACAATGTTTCAAGAATGGATGAAGGCTTTGGTTTTATTTGTGCCTATTTATCTGTTGAGGTGTGAGGGTCTCAGAAAGAGTATGACTGGCCAGCATTGCCTTGATGCATGTGAAGTATTAAATGGCTTCTCTCATACCTCTCACAGCAAAACAGATTAGAGAAAGACTGTGTACACAGGCACTTCCATTAACTGCTGTCATCTAGCAGCAGTGTTCCCTAGAATCATCATACTGTTTAATTTTTTGTCTTGTCACTTCTTCCCTTCTCTTTAAACAAACACCTGATATCATCAGGCATAAAACAGTAAGTAGGTTAAGTTTTGCTGGTGTTGGAGGAGTTTTAGCCATGAATTTCACTTTTTAGCAGATCAGAGGACAGGAAAGGAATATCCTCAAATATGCATTATGTTCTCTGAAATTCCTAATTAATTGGGCTACTCTGGTGGTATATTTGGATTCCTGCTTAACTAAGAGATAGAAATGTTGCATCTCTAAATTTCATCTTTCATTTATAACCTTGACAGCATATGTACAAAGTAGGTTTTAACACTGGCTTTAAACCAGCTTTATTAATCCTCTTCATCTCAGGCTTCACCAGGGAGTAGCTATAGGAATGTGATTAAATTGGACTCACCACAGCAGATATCACCCTCTCAAGAAGCCACTTCAATTTTCTCAGACACCATACCCTAGTATCCACATTACTCACCAGATGTTCTAGAATGCATGCTGGAACAGGACTTGATAGCTAACACTCAGAATTAGGATACCAGCTAAACCTGGATTGTTCTACATCACAGTATGAAGTTTGTAAGTATCAGTGGAAAAGTATGCACAGCTATGCTTATAAAGATCATTTCATTTAGTGAGCAAAATAACTGAGCTACATTGTATTGTAATGCACATCAGAGTAAGGTGCTCTGGATTAGTCTTGGAGCAGTATGAGGAGATATACTTACAGCTTTTTACCGGCTAGGCTCGTAGTTCAACGCCTTAGAAAGCCTTGGGCAGCCTAGAGAGGTAGCACAGGCAATCCAGCACTTCAGTAGCTCTAAAAGCGGTAAATCACAGCTGCAAAACTGATATCACCAGCAGAAGCAAAGAGGGAGAAGTATAGCTTTTGGTTTGCCTAATTTCCGCAATTAGAAGCTTTCAAATACAAAACAGACGACAAGATGTTCGCAGAAAGGGTTGCAAAGCCAAAGAGGGTGGGCCCCCTCTTGGTTCTTTCTTTTATTCGGAGGAGGGGAAAGGGGCGGACTGGGGGCAGACCCGGGGTGACCGGACAATCAGACACTGCTAAAGCGTTTGAGTTACATTTGGTTTTGCCCGCGCTTGGAACAAAGGGATTCAGAGCACATGGCAGAGACAAGTGTCTTGGGGAGGGGGAAGGGAAGCTCGGAACAGGCAGCAACAGCAGTACACTACAGAACATCTGCAAAAAGGTTGCAGAAGTGTAGCTCTCCTGATGTAAACAAACAGAAAAAATTAGGAGCTCATAGAAAATAATATAATAAAATTTATGAGATTTAACTCCAGCAGATCTCTGACACATAGGCCCTCTTAATTTTTGAGTTACTTCTTGTTTGAATTGAAACATGTCTTTTAGAACCCATTTAATTTTGTTTTACAGATTTCTCATGATCCTTCCCCATCACTGCAATTAAGCTGTTAAAACGGCCAGTCACACAATCTATCAATAGTATAAAGAGCTCATCTTGTATTTTTTTGCATTGCCTTACATGTATGTCTTCTATATTGAAGTGCATTTTATTATTGCATATATAATATTCTAATGTATCCAGCTTCCATTTTTTTTTTTAATAAAAGCAAAGAAATAGTCTTTTTCTTATTTTCTATGGTATTCCAAGTATATCAAGGTGTGCTGGTTTTGGCTGAGATAGTTTTTATTTTCTTCACAGTTGCTGGCATGGGGCTGTATATTAGATTTGTGCTGAACACAAAGTTGATAATATAGAGATGATTTTGTTATTGCTGAGCAGGGCTTTGTTGCAGCGGGGATTTCTGCAACATGTATAGACAGCGAGGCCCGTGGAAAGAAATAGGGACCGATTCATGATAGATGTTTCAGAGATCTTTATTCTCCAGCCACATGGCTGGGGGACTGACAAAGAACTGAGCAATCACGGGACAGCCAGGGTACTCCCTGGGCAGGGGATCACCAAACAACCAATGGGGAAGGGGATTCACCAGGGAGTAGGGAAACCCCATAGGCTGTGCCTCTACTCCAGGGTCCCCTCCCCCCGGACCCCATGCCAGGGGGGAGGAATCCCAACAGGGCTTAACACAGAGCCAAGGACTTTTTTGCTCTTCCTGCTGCCATGCTGGGGAGGAGACTGGGGGTGCATGGGAAGCTGGGAGGTGACACAGTCAGGATGGGTGACCTCAACTGACCAAAGGGACATTCCATACTGTGTGACATCAGGCTCAGTATGTAAAGCTCCTGGGGAAAGAAGGAATAAGGGGAAGGGCCTTTGGAGTGATGGCGTTCGTCTTCCCAAGTCACCATCATATGTGATGGGGCCCTACTCTCCTGGGTTTGGCTGAAGACCTGCCTGCCCATGGGAAGCAGTGAATTAATTCCTTAGTTTGCTTTGCTTGTGTGCATGGCTTTCCCTATTAAGCTGTCTTTATCCCAACCCATGAGTTTTCCAGCTTATACCCTTCCAATCCTCTCCCTGATCTTTCTGGTGGGGGAGAGAATGAGTGGCTGTGTGGTATATGGCTGCTGCCTGGGGTTAAACCATGACACAATGATTACCGAAAGTCAGCATTAAAAGTCCAAAAGGCCACTCAGATATTTTTTTTAACTCTATTTGTTAAAAGTTATCAAGAATTGCTGATTAAAAGTATATGACATTACTGGGTCCAGTTTAATATCCTGTTGAATTACTGTTGAAATTGAAAGTATTTTATCACAGTCATGTTCTGACATCAATTTTTGATCTTTCTCAAAGTACTGAACTATGCTCAGCACTATTTAGTACAAAAAATATACTTACACAGACCTTGCATTGTAAATTGCTACTGGATTTTTATTCAATGCTACTGATAAATCTACTGTTACCAATTTAATAATGGACCTGTTACCCTTTGTTTTTTCTTGATATGAGAAGTGAAAGAATACTTCTAATTACTTGTCACTCCATTCATTTTTACAGCCTTTGTTTCCTTCCCACATTTTACCAGTTCCTCGTTTCTAGTTTGTTATTAAACTCTTTTTTCCCCCATCTGTTATTTTGTTCTTTTTATATTTGCCATAGTTACTTTCACATTTACTCCTAGCTGAGCATTTTAATATATGTAATCTTTTTTTTTTTCCAGTTGTAATTCTAGCAGAACATTATTAAATTGTTCCCAACACCATCCACATTTCTTGCACAAAAACTATTTCTTCAGGGGTTATGACTACTAATTTTCTCAGGTCTGTGATACTGGATTTTCCAAGCAACACTGTGGGCTTGTGTCTAAATACATCATTCCTTTATTATAGAAGTTACAGAACAAAGATACTAATTTGCTGCAATTTTAGTTTTGTGATCACTTCTTCTGTCAGTCACAATGTGAATTAAAGCAGGCATTGTGACCTGCAGAGGCAACCTTTGCCTCTGAGATTCTCCCTTTCTGCCCTTTTTAGTGAGTATTTCCTCCCATAACAGTAATTGCTGTGGGAGCTGGAGAACTTAGAGTGATGGGGAGTTGTAGTGTTTGGGGCTACCTTCAGACTATATTACCTTCAATAATTCCAGTCATTTACAATGCTTCTGCTGTGGATAGAAACATGACTATGCATCAATCCTTGTATGAAATTTTATCCAGCCACTTAATTTTTTTTCCCAGCCTGCTATTCCTCACATCTCTACAGCAGTAGCTCAGTAGTGCTTCTCTACTGCTTGGCTGCCATATACCACTGATTTTATCATAAAATAATACTTTCCATATGTCTTCAGGTTCTTTACATATATTGTGAACATTGTGGTATAGCAGTGTCAAGTTGGCTTCATTGATTTTAGATACCATACAAAAAGCACTAGCAAGTATTTAAGGAACTCACCTTCTCCTAAGCTTCATACTGTTACCTCCAGAGCTTAAAGCCATTTTGATTTGTTACCTGTCTTCTAGAAAGTCTTAGTCTGCTCCTGAGGTAATGACTGATCTTACTTTGGCTCTTATTTACTCTTTCCATAAATAAAAAATACATTCTGAGCAGCTGGACACTCACCTGTTTGTGTCAGTGGAAGACATGCTGTTTTCTGCAAATGTAAGTGTAAATATCGCAGAACTCAACAGAGATTCATGAATGTTACTGGTATCTACAGTTTCATACTGACTCATGTTATTTCCAGTGGAAGATTAAAAAAACCCACAATATTTTTTAATCATATTCAATGTTCAAAAACAAATGGGAATATCTTGATAACCTTCTTAATAAGACTTTAACCTGAAATCTTTCCTGCTCTTAATTTAGGTCAAAGAAGCTCTTTATTTTGTGCACATGACTTTGTAACCTTATTTAATTATTCTCTGGAAGTAGCTATTGTTAAGCCCCAATAATTTAGCACAGTTCAGCACATATTTTCAACTGCTTACCGGAACACACTGGGGAATGTGCTTTAATATCACTTCACACTTATTAAAATACAAATTCTGCCAGAGCAAGTATATGCTGCTGCTATGAGTGAATAAATTTTAATCATAAAGTGTCCAAGTAAAAATTCAACCTATTGAAGAAGACCGTCAAAATTTTTTTCTATAATAATCTTTGTACTTGAATAAACATGTTGGTGAAGTAATTGCATGTACTGTAACAATGATTATTAATGCAGAAACGACTACACAGAGATGAAAAAAAAAATAAATGATGACAGCTTTTTTATTTCTAAAAAGAGTAATTTCTAATATATATTTATAATACTTCTAATGAAATATTTCTAGAAATTTAAATAATGTGACTTCTAAAAAGTCACAGCTGCCTCAAAGCACTTCTTTAAAATATGTCTCAATGCTGAAAGAAATTTATGTACTTCTTTTTTTTCTCCCTCTTTTAGATATTTTTAAATGCAGATACAATCCGCCTGGGAAACCTACCAATGGGTTCCTTTTCATCCTCTTCCTCCTTCTCCTCCTCCTCCTCACCCAGCTCTTCAGCTCCTCGCCAGACTATCTATGAGCTCTGCGCCTGTCCCAATGGTAAACTTTACCTGTCCCCAGCAGGAGCAGGCTCCACATGTCAATCCAGTAGCAACATCTGCTTGTGGAGCTAGAATGACTCCGTTTTATCCTCACACCAGAATAGCCTTTTGTTACTATCCCTCTGCTTCACAGTTCTGTTCGGTTTCCCTTGTGACCAGTTCGACGCTTCAAACGGCCTGCAGAGCAACTTCTTCCACTGTAAGCAGGAATACAGCGCTGCCTTCTCTTGTGGTTTGTGCTGCCGCTCAACACAGAGATGGGAGAGAGATCAATGTATTCTTCATCAGGAAACCTAGAACATAAAATCACCTTTTTTTCCAAAAGGGACAATAACACAGGTGCCTTTGCTACTTGAAGTGAAGCACATAGTTTTAGATTTTTGCGGGACCTGGATATGAACTGCACATAAATATATATCTAGACAGAGAGAGAGAGTACAAGAATTTGCCCAGAATCTGATAGTGAGATGAATTTGTTCCCCCTGTATGATAAATAACTTTACTGTCTGAAAGCACAATTTTCCATTCATCTTTTTGGATGTAAACTTTTATCCCTGAATTTTAAAATTTTAAAGCATTGTGTGATGCTTGCTTTACTAAACAAATTCAGTAAATGGTTTTTAATACAAAAAGAGACAGAATTCCTCCCTGAGTTTGGTTTCTTTAAAAATGTGTTGTTACTATTTGTCTACTAAGTCTAGGGTTTTGTACACTAGGAAAATTTTGGAAGTGCTCAGCAATATTACTTTCAAAGTTAAAAAGACATATGCTCTTGTTTGTCAGATCTGAATGACCTTATATAATATTTTCTTGGCCACTGCATGTGAAGCAATTGCTTTGAGTAAAACATACAGTTTCTGGAAAAGAAGAACAGGGTAAAGAACAAAATTCTGATTATATGTTTGTTGATCAGTGTATTGCTCTTCACAAGGTCCTCATAATTGGCAAATTCAAAACCAAGAGAGAAATTTTCAAAGGAACATTTTGTCCATTTTCTGACCATGTCTAACTGCTGCCACTTGAACACAAATGTTGGTACTAATGTAACGTATGATGCTGAGAAGCAGTGCACTAACAACCTGTATGACATTCACATTTATTATTCTCTTTTGTTTATCATCTGCTGCTGAGGTTTCAAAGTAATAGTAGTATATAAAAAAACTACACATTAAATGACATTCAGTATTAAAAAGTACGTCAATATTACATTGACTTTACCAGGTCTGTGTTTAAATTATGCAGCCTCATTTACACTCAGATCTCACCCAGTTTCATGTGGGATTTATTTCTTGTATCAGTGTTTGTACTCATTTGGTTTGATTGGTAATTGAAATCTTATAAAAAAATGCTTTGGTATGCTGCTGGTAAATTTGTCACAGCATTGATTAACAAGAGTATCTTGAAACTTGCAGAACCCAGGAAAGTAAAACAGTATAAAAATGTTTCCTATTGTGGAAGATGGCTTGATTATGTGAGGTAAGTGTGCTCTTTAATTCTATTCTTTAAATTACATCACCTAGCTATTATTTTTAGAGGCTTGAATCTAAGATTGCCAATGAAATGAGAGCTTTTATGAAGTAATTCCAAAACCAGGGGAGATGGTGCAAGGTGGGTATTTCTACACAATTTTGCTTTTAGAGAAAAAAAAAGAGAATGAACAAACTAGTACTGTGATTGTCTTTGCATTTTATTACCACCTAATAAGGTTGATTTTGTTTTGACTTCAGGTGAAATTCACTCCTATGCAGAAGACCAGCCCAAGATGTGTCAATGGCTTGACTGGTGCTTGCCTTACCATTGGCCCTCTTCAGAGGTGTGAATTTCACCCCATAGCAAGAATTCTGTATTTTCTGGTTTTAACAGTTAAATGAAGATTTTAAATTGATTATTTTATGTCTTCAAAAGAAGGCTGTTAAAAGCTGACTTGTCGTCTGTTTGAGATTTTTCTTCTTTGAAAGAACATATACAAGAAAATATTGCAAGAAAATATATTAGAAATGAGGATTTTAGTAAGAGGAACAAAAATAGTTAGAGATGACAAAGAAGATGACAATAAAACGTTAGAAAGTGTAGCCATACAATAAACCCTTAAAACTATAGGGATATAGATGTCTTTTTCTTATGCACACAAGTAATAGAATGGTAGTGTGACAGTCATGAACAAATAGCATTTCAGGAGGAAAAGTATATGAGGGCACATCTATGTGTAGTCACTATCTGTGCACACCTACATACATTTGTTGCTTAAAAGATGAACAAATATAGTGACTAATCTACTTGATGAATTAAAATGTGGCTTCCTACAAATTGCATACAAAAAGGTTAAGGAGCTTTTTTTCACCTCAAACAAACCTGCAGGATGGCTTGCAGATACTTTGTAATAAATTTTCCACAAAAAAATTCTTATTGGTTTGTTCTTCACCTGAGATTATTTACCTGTTATTTGTTTAACAAAGGTCTCTGTTCACTGGATGGAAGGACCCAACCTTAATAAATTCTACACCAACTTGGTTGGGAATGGGCAGGTAGGAAAAAAATTATGTTACGAGATTAATTTTAACAGCAAGACTGAAATAATTTGCCACTTTGTATGATGAGAAGTCAGAGGAGATATGTGGGTAGTACATTGGACTCCAAAAAACCAAGCCAGTAAGTTCACGTACCTCTGCACTGTCAGGATATTTATTATTGGAGTCCCATCAATATGAAGTAGAGCATATTTAAGAGCTTCAACAGCCTATGAGATAGAAAAAAGTTCTCATGATGTTTTAATGTTCTGGTGAATTTCATAATATTGATGTTTTACTTTAAATCCATTGAAAACTGTAAGAAGGGAAGAAAACAGTTTTTATTTGTAAAAGTATTTCTAGTCCACATGATTTCAGGGAGTATTGGAAAAGTGATCTCAATGCATTAATCATACTAAAAATTTAAAATGCCATCCTTATGACAACAATGAAATATTTGAAAATACCTTATTGGCTACATGTATTTAATATATATGATAGATTTATCTCCTGTAAAAATATTTGTGTCATATTATAGGATACTGTCTCTTTCTTGTTTAAAAAAAAAAAAAAAAAAGAAGAGAAGAGAAAAATAAAAGCATCAGCCAACCTCTCTGAGCACTGTTAGCTGTATGGTTTGTATTGCAGTTCATTCATTGGTTAAGTGTTAAGACCAAAGACAGACACTCCTATTATATCCAACACTATGACACTGCTGTTTCTACTAATTCTGTTGGAATGAAGAGATGAGAAGTTGTAATTACAACATGAAATGTAACATAGTTTAGATTTGTGCAGCATTTTGAGCTGTAGATTTTCACTTTTTTCCAGGGTTTAAATTTTTGTCAGTGTCTTGTGATTACACTACTATTCATGCGTATGGGGGTCTTTTGGTGTTCCTAAGAAAACATGCCAGGACATTGCTTCTTTGAACTGAAGTTATACTGGTTTGCTTGCAAAGTTGGCTTGACTGGATAAAAGAATTCACTTTCAACCATTTTAGATGCAGAGGGTTATTAAGTCTGGAAGATACAGCCATAAATGTCTAGAAGGATTTAATGAAGGATGTTTGAGATATTTGGTTGCTAACATAATGTACCTTTTAGGGGTTTTTTGTTTTATTTGTTTGTTTTGATTTGTTTTTAGATTCTAAATAATTGCTAAATAAAAAAAATTAAAACTTTAGACTATGGAATTGTTATCAGCTGATTCACTGTAATGCATGTGAAAGTTGGATCAAAATCTGGGTGTCATACTGTTTCAATCCCTACTCAGTAAAGGTCTGCTAACCCTTTTTGTTTTGTAACCTTCATGTTAATGGTTTTCTTGTGTATAGAAGTATATATAAAAGATGGGAACTATTTTCTTACATATACTATGCAATATGTTTGTAGAACTGCAATATTACCAAAATTACAAAAGCTGTGCTTTTGTACTCTCTTGCTTTATGTAAAACAAATCTTTTTTCTATTTAATGGACTGTCTGTCTTAAAATTGTGGATAACATTATTCAAAAGCAGTACACTAAAACTTTTAAGATTTTTATTTTATTTTCCTTGGACTTTTTTTTTTAAATGAAAATAATAGCAAGGTTTTGGAAGTTGGAAATTTCTTTTCTTGGAAAGCTAGAACTTTTTCAGCATGTAATTAACACTCTCAGTTTGAAATGTTTCCTGTACTTCTTTAATTTGTCTTAGCATTTCCATCTGGTGCTACTATATAACCATAAATAAATGTGATACATTAAACAGGAAACATATCAGAACTAATTTCAAGAATAATCAAACAGGAATCCTGCTAAGGGTGAGAAGAACATGTAGAATAGCTGATGAGAAACTCTTGGATTTTCTGTATATTTTTGATAAATATTATTTGTTAGTTTGTATTTCCTTACCGCTGTCTACATTAGCAGCATGGTAAGAGCTTTTATTTGTTTTTCAATTGTTTTGTCCTCACACACAGAATATGGTATTGTTTTATTTCAAACTTTTTTTTTTTAAAACAACAGACACTGCATTTAAATGCAGTACTTATGTTAAGAAAACCAATTTTAAAGTGTAGGCTTTATTTCTACATCAGCATTAGTAAAGTTAAAATTACAGTGCTGCTTTTTCATCTACCATTAGAGCATATTACACTCCTCAAGTTCCTTTGTGTCTTGCCAGAATAAGATTAAACTGCATGTTCATGTTTGAACAGCACTTTTTTACAAGCCACTTGAGAATTACACAGTCATGTAAAAGGTGATGTAACCAACTCAAACAAATGCTCTCTGTCTTTAACCTGGGCAGTGTCAATGCTGTTAACAGCACAACCTTGCACAGAACTCTGGAAAAAAGTAAGGTGAGCATTTAGGGGGTTTGTTTACACTGAGCTCCTTGATGCCATATTATGATTTCATCAATATCCAGAGTAGCTAGACAGCAGCTACTTTCACAATGCCTAAAAATATCAGTAATTTCTGTACAAGAGCAACAGTTGTATAGAAATATCAGTAATATAGGAGAGTATATCAGTAATATAGACTGATAAGTCTCAAGTGACTAAAACATGATAGGTGATACAGCAAGAAAAATTATTCTTAGCCATTTTACTCAGTGTTGGACAGGTTCCCCAGTCCAATCTGGGGAAACTACTGACAGTAAAAGAAAAATAGAAGATAAGTGAAAAAAAATCCACCATAAGCATTGTGTTGATTCAACACAGTCCACACTGAGACTAGAATTTAATACAAGTTCTCTATGTAAAATATAGATATTTCTCCTCTGAAACTTTGAACTGAGCTTCAGATTACATTGTTTGAATTTGAAAGTATTATTTGAGCTTTAACCAACACATTTCTTATACAGGCCCGGATCAGGAGAGCTCAGGTAAAATCTTCTACTGTATATCCAGTCGGATTAGAGTCAATTAGCCAGAAAAGAAACTAGTCCACTTAACTAAGGAAAAAAAAATTAAAAATTGAAATCTGAGTTTTGCTAAGTTTTGGAAAAATTTTAAGTGGATTTCACATTTTTAAGGAGTGCCCATTTCTACCAGTGTCTGCAATTCTGACATGTTTAAGCAGTGACAGCAATGTATATTAAAACATTTGGCCCTATGGCTTATCAGATTCACTTAATGCATGACTTGATCTGAGAAGTAAAAATGGCTTTTGTTCATATGTATACCTCCTGGTTTGTGAGACCTGTGAGGGAGAAGTTCAGCTTTCAGCATCATCTAGAGCACAATGAAAAGTAGGATTTAAGCATTAGAGAAGCATTACTGAAGGCAAGATGTATTGTTTTCTGTGCTTTATGATATTTTGAGAGCTTGCACACAGTCATTCTTTACCGCTGAGAGATCTGCATTCTAGCACAATAACTTACTTCTAAGTACATATTTTAGAACTATTCTGAAAAAAATACATAATTGTTTTCTTTCTAGGTGATGTTTACTCAGTTTTCTTGTCCCAAACACTGCAACAGTTAGTAAGTCAAATCCTCCTCCTTAATTCCCACCCACTCTTAACTCTTCAGCTGAGCTTCAGTTGTCCCCTTAAGCATCCTCCTTTCTTCACAAATAACAAAAGAATTGGCAACAAAAAGAATTTTGCCATCTCTTTATCAGGATGCTTCCTCTGTGACTTACTTAAACTGTGTCAAAGGGGAGATTATTTGCTTTGTGACAACAGAAGTTATATAAGGAAAACACACATAGGTAAATATCAGTTTTAGTCTGTCTTACTAGAATGAAACTTCTAGAGTGAAAGATTTTAGACTACAGGCTTCTTAATAACTTTTAATTTCTCAGAAGTTTTGTCATTCAATGAATGTATTTAAAATACCATAAAATAAAAATGCAAACTATCCTATCCTGTTACATTTTTTTAAAATAGAAAAGGAATCACTGAGCTCATTATTTGTCCCTCTCTACTTATGTGCTTATTTACTGTTACAAATTTGAAAGGAAAAACAGAGCTAAAATGTTAAATAGTATAACGATAACTACTTAAAACCCCTATTAATAACAGAGTATTGTCCCTTTTAGTCCATGACTGACATTCTCATTTATCTTTGGAGAATTAATGCTCTAATTTCTTATACAGTGGCAAGTCTTTTTGCTGTTTTGTGTGATCTTTGGGAGATAGGAAACCTCTGATGATAAAGGAAAGAGGATAACTACACAGTATTAAAAGAAGCATCTGTGATAGTATTCCCCATGCTACCGTGGAACCAGACAAGATCTGGGGGCACTTACTCATGAGGAGAGAGGGTCTTCTACAGCATTTAAATATTGTGAAGAAAATAGTCAGGATGCTTTCCAGCTTCATGCTCCCCAGGATGACTGAGACATGGTGTTGCAATAATATTCGAGAGACAGACAGAAAGAAAGTGGTTTTCTTGATCTGCATAGGGATGTGTAGGACAGTGGTGCATAGGCAGTAAATCCAAATCATGTTGGAACAGTAAAATACATAAATATAGCTGAAAGATGGATTTTTTTTTTTTAAGTGCAAAAACAGTCACGAAACTTCTCCCTAAGCCTCAGAGAAACAGAAAGAAAGTCAGGTGAAGATGTATCATAGATTCCTAGAATGGTTTGGGTTGAAAGGAACCTTAAAGCACATCTAGATCCAACTCCCCTGCCCTGGGCAGGGAGGGCCACCTTCCACTAGACCAACTTTCTCAAAGCCCCATCCAACCTGACCTTGAACACTTCCATGGATGGGACATCCACAACTTCTCTGTGCAATCTCTGCCAGTGCCTCACCAATCTAAACCTAACCTCATTCAACTTAAAGCCAGTAACCCTTGTGCTGTCACTACATGCCCTTATAAAAGGCCTCACTCCAGTTTTCTTGTAGGCCACTTTTAGGTACTGGATGGCAGCTCTGAGGTCCCTCTGGAGCCTTCTCTTCTCCAGGCTGAACAACTCCAATTGTCTCAGCCTTTCCTCATAGAAGAGGTGTTCCATCCCTGTAGTCATTTTTGTGGCACTCGTTTGGAACTCACTCCAACAGCTCTATGAGTAATTTTTGTATCTTTATATCCTTGACATTTTCCTTTCTTTTCCTGGCTCTTTTAAAAGCCAGCATCAGGAAGGAGAAAAGAAGTAAGCTAGGTATAAATTTTGTGCTTCTCAAATAGAAGGTGACAATGAACTCTCTGTTTGAACATGTACTCTGCTTATGGCAGACAGAGGTGAAAATAAGCCAGTACAGTAGGGTGGATTCAAACCCTGGTAAAGTCAATAGGAAATACTGACAAATTTTGTGTCTATGCATTAGGCTTATATGCTCACTAAAGGTTTGTGCCAAAAAAAAAAAAAATTGTCATAGTCCATGACTTTTTTCCCTCTGCAAATTGTTCCCACTTCTAACTGCAGGTACCACTTTAGCTCCCCCACAAGGAGAACTCTAAATAATTGTGTAGTCTTCAGTCATTTGTCAAAACCAAATTAAAAAATTACAAGATGTACAAAGTGAGTCATAAAAAAAAAAAGGTGAAAAAATCTACTGCCACTGCCTTTTTGAATTTTGGTCCAGTGTTTTCCTCGCCGTAGAGGAGTTGCACTGTTTCTGGAAGCAATAAGGTTGATATTCTGGCCTTCTCACTCACTTTTAAAGAGTCTCTGCAGACCATGCTGCTTCCCTTCCCTTTTGCACAGGAGAGGAAAATTAGGGAAATTAATTCTTTCCCTTGTGTTTGGGCTTGATTTTTGTTGCATGGTCTATCTTTAGATGTACTTTAATCCCTAAGTGTAAAGGGAAGGGAAAAATCTGATGGCAGCAACTAAGGCTGACAATATTAATTGCAGCATGGAGTGGGTTATTGCTCGAGATAATAATTACTGCTATGGTGAAGCAAAATGCAGGATGAGAAGGGAGCATACAAAGAAAAAGCATGGAAAGAGAATAAAGGCATGGGAAAAAGAGACAGAGAGTGATATTAGAACAGGTTTACTGTTTAAAGGGGAAGAAAATGCTATATAATTATTAAAATTTCTCTTTACCTCTCTGACCTTGTCAAATATATCATGCCAAAGTGCAGAAAGAAGGGGAAGGCTTCAGGATTGCATTGATTCAGAAGTCCTTTTCAAGACCAGAAAAGTACTATTCCTAGGAACAAGACAGTACAAACAACATCAGAAAATTTCTGTTGCTTCTCTGACCTCTCTGTGACAAGAGGAACAGTTATGGAAGCTGTAAGCTATGGAAACTGTATAGAAGACAGAAAGTCTTATGTACAAAAGTACAGTTCTGGAAGAAGAAGTCACTGAGGCTTACATTAGACTACAGCAGTGTAAATGGAAAATAGCTGGAACAAGAATTAGCAAATGGAGAATATTCTATAGGTTGGTGAGGTTTAGTTTGGTTGGTTGGTTTTTTTGAGGGTTTTTTATGAGGAAAGAATCTGGACTGTAAGGTATTTTCTTCTTTCTTTCTTTCTCTTTCCTTTTGTTCTATTTTATTTTCCAAACAGCATCTGAGAGCAAACAGACTTCAGGACTTCAGCTGTGATTTGTTTCACAGCAGGAAACAAATATATATATATATATATATATATATATGTGTGTGTGTGTGTGTGTATATGTGTGTACATATGTATACATATGTATATATATATGTGTATGTATATATATATATGAAAGAATAAAAAAAGCAGAGCTACTTACAAGCATTTTGGAAACAGCTGTTTTCTTGTTTTATGAAAGGTTGATCCATCAGCTAAAGAATGGGAATGATGAAAGCACATATTTGTGTTCAGAGTTTTTAAACACATTTATCTCTTCTCACATCACATTACACAGTTTTCAAGCCCAGATGAGTCTCTTATATTACCATGTAAAGAAATATTTTATATCTCTACATATGAATTAGTTCATATGCAGCGCAAATTTTCCATAAAGGTATTTATTCTCTACAATGACTATTGCCGCCTCATCTTCAAGTTTCTTAGCATAAACTGCTGGACTCTAGTAGACCTACTAAAATTCTGATCTTAAATTCTTGGTACTCCAACTTTCACTTTGGGAAAGTCTAGGACACTGTACCAGTCCTTTCTACGGTGCTGTGATAATAAATGTCTCTTCTCATGCATGTTAGCATACATTTGTGAGCAAGCCACCACAGGCTTAACCAGATTCCTGGAGCTGCTTCTAAAATTATTTGTTTATTTATCTCCAGTTTCCAAAATCTTGCATGGCTTTGATATAATGTGGGTTTTTATCTTTTTATTTAACTATAGTACATTATGTACTTTTTAAGAGATTTAAATTATATACCTAAACCACAAAACTTTATTAATGGCCATATGTTCCTGAGAACTGAAAGGGAAAAATACATTTAAATCATATTGTCTCACATTTTACAGAACAGTATAATTTCTGTTGTTTTAGATAATTTTCCTATCTATTTTTAGGAAACCTAACAAGCAAATGTTTAATTAAATTTGAGATTGTACGTACTCCAAGAAATGTCAGTTCAGTTAGACTATTGCATGACAAAGTATCAACATTCCAAAGAAACAATTCTAAATGGTGTATTATTCCCTTTTAGAAGTAAATAATGTATTCTCATGTTGTGAAGTATCACAAATTAAGTTATATCAATTTTTAAATAAATGTAAATAAAATCCTTTAGTAGAAACTTCTGTGAAATGTGCACCTTCAATTTATTGATTTTTTCTGGTAACCTAATTAATTGGGAAAATATGTTAAGCTACATGCTAATCCATTTCATATTTTATGGTGTTTTGCATTGTCTCACACATCTTTTGTGTCAGTGGGATATACTTTTCTATGGTTTTTATGCAGAATTCATATGTTTTTATTCTATTATTTAATTAATATCAACTTATCCTTTGGATTTATTTATTCTGAATGTAGTTTTGTCACTACACTTAACATTTAGGTCAAGCTCATCCGAAGCTCTGGATATGTATTTAGCCATAAGTATGTGAGTCATTCCAGTAAACTTAATGGAACTTCTGAAGTTTGAAGTTAGGAGCATGATAAAATATTTTGCTGGATCAGTCTTCATAAATCAAGCAAATTAAGGCAATACCATGCTGGTCTAAAAATTATTTACTCTAAAATAATGAAAGTGAAAGACTATTCTGACTATTCCACGGTGCTTCACTTTGCTTAGTTTAGTTGAGTAAAACTGCTCTTGAGAAGACTCATTGATCACTATTTCCCTTTTCAGATCTGTGTGTAGCTTCTATGCACCACTGGCTCTCTGCATCATAACAATTTTTATTCCTGATTTGAATTATATCAGCATCTATTATGTTGAAAGTGTTTTGTGCAACTCCTAAAAAGCCCTGCTGACTTTATATGAACATACTCTGTTGTGTCTTTGAGGATAAATGCCATCAATCAGCAAAGTGAATCAGGGGCATTGGGCTATATTTCACATATACAGCTCTAGAAATTATCTAAATTTGAAGCCTTGAAACATGGATAAAACATTTACACTGCACATAAAGGGCAAAAGCAGCTTGATTCCATACTTCATCTGCCATAGTGCAGTTTTCTCATCCTCATGTTCTCTTGCTAACAATGTCTTCCCAGATGTATTGGATGGTGTGGACACACATCATCAGGCATGAATTCCACAGGATGAAGAAAATCAATCTGAATTGTCAAAAAATGAAGGTGGTCACTGTATATTGCCAGTTGTTCTGCAACTCTGGGGTCTTTGAGAGGGATTTAAAAAACAAAGAAATCAGTTTGTAAATTGTAAAAAGCTGCTGAGCTTCATGACTGCCCTATTTATTACCATGGGACACAGAAGAGCTCAAACAAAAGGAGAACAAAACTTTCTTCACACCTGCAATAATCAGTAATCACTGTATAGCAAGAGGAAAGAGAAGGAGGAAAATTACAGGTTTTAGTTTTGCCCCCATGAAAATATCAGCTCTGTAATATCAGATTTTGTATAGGGAGGACCTGGCTATCAGCTGTATAAGAATTGACTGCTCTGTCAGCTTTACTCTGTGGACAATAATTATCTGCAAAAAATTTTAGTTATGTATTTTCAATCATTGTGATTATTCTGCTTCTCTCTTTTTTTATCCATTAACTTTATAACTCCTTAGGACTTGTTCTGTAAGAATCTGTAGCAAATACTAGTATTAGGAAAGTTCTCCAGGTTAATGGCCTTACCTTCTCAAGATTAAAGAATAACACATAGAAGTAATGCTTCATTTTATAAGACAAGCTTCAAAATCTTGTCATAATTACAAACTAAAGTATCCTAATAACCCTCTGAATAAAACACGTTGGATATCACTCTGCATACTTTTCCTGTTATCATTCCCCTTGGATTCCTGTGAACTCTGGAAAAAAAACCCCATCAATGCACTTAGCCCAACCGATGTCCAAGTCTAGACCAGACTGGCAGTGGCAGCAGAGGATGGTATTTAAGGACAGCATGGGTGTCTGGCCAATTTACACAGTCCCTTCCCCAGAGATTCCCCAAGTACCCACAGTTATATTCCCTACCTTGTACCTTTGGTACTGGATTATGAAGCTGTTGTGCTTGGGTTTCTGTAATTCTTTTTTAAAACTGTTGACAGTTGCTTTCTCTAGTTCACTTGTTGCTCAAGAACATTTTTTCATCTTTTTTAAACACATCTTCAAGTAATTTCACTGACTGCCCCTAGTTCTTTTATTTTGGGATTTAGAATATAACAGAATAGACTGTTTCAGTTGGAAGGGACCCACAGAGATCATGTAGTCCAACTTCTTGACCACTTCATTGCTGACCAAAAAGTTGAAGTGTGCTCTTAAACACTGACAGGCTTCAGGTATCAACCACCTCTCTAGGAAGTCTATTCCAGAGTTTGACCACCCTTTTAATGAAGAAATGTTTCCTAATGTCCAGTCTGAACCTCCCCTAACTGGATGAATAATAGCTCTGTAACCACTTTATTCACCACCATAAAAGTTAAACATATCTCCTTCAGCCTTCAAGAGACCCTATCTTCTCTTCAGTTTCTTCTTATAATTCTCCAGAACTCTCAGATAAATCCTGCTCAGTCCTGGCCACTAACACCTAATTTATTTGGTCTGGTAGTTCTTCTGGCTATATTCTCTAGTGATTTAGCTCCACTGACCTATCTGCTACACAGAATATGCTGAGTATGGGAATATCCTCAGTACCATCAGCACCCTCTGCATTAGGCTTGCAGTTCTGGCACAGAAAATAAATTTTGCCTTTGCTGTACTTTGATTTCACAGAAAGGGTGGTAAGATATTGGAACGGGCTGCTGAAGAAGGTTGTGCAGCCACCATCCCCAGAGGTTTTCAAGGAATGACTGGATGTGGCACTTAGTCCCATGGTCTAACTGCCATGGTGGCATTGGGTCATAGGTTGGACTTGATCACCTCAGAGGTCTTTATTTCTGGCCTGATTATTTCTATGTGATTCTGTGATTCTGCATTTGACATTGTACATGCCAGGCAGAGAGCCTGGCTAGCAGTCTGGTTTGTCCGCCCTATTTACAGTGATTGCAATATTTATTCCCTCCTGGCCCTTCAGAGACACACTGAATATTAACCACATCCTCTCAGGGGATTCCTCATTCTTAACCAGGTGCTCCTATGTGCCTGTTGGCTTTCACCTAGCTCCTATCATAAATACTCCTCTACAACCCTTTTAATTCAGTGCCAATAGACTGACTCCATTTCTGCTAAAGTGCAGTCTTAACACAATGACTGAGGGCTTTAAATCTATGATTCTCAAAGTGTTGCTGCAAAGGGTACGTCTGTTCCTCTGGCATTATTCACCTCTTGTGACAGCAAAGGTCATGCACACTTCTAAAGTTACAGAGACCTGTAACCACCCTTCCCAAAGTACACGAATCAAGCTATGCTAGAAAGCAAGAAAAATCTGTTCCTAGACCATTGCTTGGATATTTAGCTCTTGTTTTCCAAACCTGTATTAAAAACATACCAATGAAGCAGCATTTTTAGTTTTGATTGACTATTTTATTGTTCAATGAAATAACTTCTGAATAATTTCTGGTTCTATTTCCTCCTTTCCTAGTAATAAGTTTTTTCCTATAATTTTAGTTTGCTTTTCCTCATATTCCCAAAATGTTTATTGCAATAAAATTTGTCCCACATATTCATCTGGCATATAAATTAGGTTGCTCTCTGAACATCCAGCAAGACAAAATGAGGTTTTTTTGCTGAGGGAGAATTGGATTTTTAAAAAGTATCTAAGACTCCAGGCCTGCTGGGTGTTTGCTTGGTAATCAGTGCTTGGAGTTGTTGCAGATGGTGGCTTCTTCCTCCTGCAAGGATTCTGTCTTCCCGAGTAGATTTGGCTCTAGCTCCTGATCAATCCCAATCCTTGCTCTTGTGCTGTCTTTACTGCTGACTTCTGAAGTAGTTGTCATGCTCTGCATCCTGTCACACTTCATGCCCTCCGTCTGACGTGAAGCAGAATGGTAAGTACTGCTGGAAGGAAAGGAATTGTCTGGGTGCACTGTGGCTGGGGCCTTCTCAGACTTAGAGCTCTCCAGACAGCTGAATAATCATCACAATACATTGTTTAGTGTCTTCTGCATGGAAAAAAATAACTAAGCTATTTTCAAATGTTTGATTTTTCTCCATTGTTGGACACTATCATAAGTGCTTCACCTTCTCTTAGCCTGTTGCTAAGGTTCCAGTCTTAGAGAGAAGTATGTAAGGCTTTCACTGCTGGTAGGCAACAATCTTCGTAAAGTTTTATGAGGCTGCTCACAGGATTAAAAGCTAAGTTATCAGTATGAGCATCAGTAAATGACTTTGTACTGTGTACTCTATGGGCTTTACCCAAATTCAGAGAACTAAAATAATGTGCAGTGATAAAGACCAGATTCTTTTTAATACCTTAGACCCAGTTAAAGGGCTATTCAGGATTATATTAAAAAAAAAAATCAAGAAAACTACATGAAGCTAAGAAAAAAATCTTGAGAAGCAAACAAGCTTTAAAGGGAAGAATGTTGTTTTTCTAATGCTGTCAAACTGATACTTCCCACTGTTTGAAAAATAAAAAAATCAAGTGATAATAGATTTTCAATTAGCAAATAAACAGCTCTTACAGTTATTAAAATAAGGCATTACTTGTTTATAATATCTTGAGACTCATATTTTTAATATTCTATGCAATTAGATTTTATACAAAAGCTCTTCTTTCTGTTTTACTCTTTGCAAGAAAAATTATCAGAAAGAGAGGGAGAAAAACCTAGACAGAAACTTTTGTTATGATTTTTAAGGGTATGTAAGCGTGTGTGCTTTATCCATGTCTGCTTTATCATTTTGTATGAGAACAATTATCATTGTTTTTAATCAATAATGAACAAACTTTGAGTTTAAGAATTTACATGCAGTGTGTAAACCCCTGGCATTCAGGGGTTTTCGTGATTAATCTTGTTTTGCCCAGGCATGATAATTTTCTAGGTTGAGGAAGAGTTAATTAGGGAACACATTTTTAATAACTTTGTGTGATCGGTGTTTTTTAAGGACATCTGCAGCAGTCCATATTTCTTGTAGATCTATGTAACAATTTGATAAAACTCTGGATTATTTCCTCACTACAAGAAAAATTTGTCATCCAGAGAAAGTCAGAAGGATAATCAAAATTATCACCTAATCTAGTGATATGAAGAAAAATTCAGAGCTAGTCAAATAAAGCAAAATCCAATAAAAATCTCAGCTCACTCCGTGTGTAAATATTTATGCCAAAAGCAATGATTTATGCTCAGTTTTTGTAACCTTACATACAGGGATTTTTTTCTCTGATTCTTCTGTTCATATAGTTAATACTTCTTCCTGCAATATTACTTATTACTACTTCAGTAATTATATATAAAAAATTACACTGCATCACATATTAAATTACATGTCAATACATTTGGTGCTTGGCATTTATGACTATGGTAAAAGGATTATAATTTTAGTAAGCCTGACCATTTGTGAACTATTTAAAGAGCTTTTCCTAAAGTCCAAAAATACATGAAGTATTGCTGCTATGCTCACTGTTATTTATGTAATCTCATGTCTTTAGATATCTTAAATTGTATTTTCAGTAATTATCATGGGTAGATATAAAAAGTGTAGGGATTACAGCTTAACAGGTGTCAGTTAATACCATGCTTGAGTGCAGCAAATAGCCCACGGAGTATATTCATGTCTAATTGTCTACACTCCAGAGCACAACAGCTGCCACTTGTAGCAGATGCATCATCTGACTGATGATATTCTGCAATGTGTCGACAGGGATTTCTGGTGCAGCTGATTATATATGATTGTATTTGGCATAGCTGCATACCCTTAATAGACACTATCATTGTTCACTGAACATTGGAATACTTTAGTCAGCTGTTTGTTATGCCAGCTATAAGGAACCATCAGCCAAAAAGTTTCATTAAGTTGGGGGTTTACTGGACCATATAAAATGAATCATTGACCTTAATGAACTAGTGTCCTCATGTCAAAAATACACTACAGTGGGTGGAAACAACAGCCTTGGCAAGAAGTCTTTATACAGAGAATGGACACTCTTCTAATATTGATGGGTAATTGCACTAGTATTGGGCTAGAAAATAATTAGGTGATAGTTCTAGGAATCTGCACTGCTGCTACTGTGTGGGTTTTCAATTAAAGTTCTCATTCCTATGAAGATCTTTGCAGCATGACTGTGGTTGACAAGCTCTCATTTCCCAAGTCTTTTGCATGCCATTATTCAGAGAGAGGGATGGAGAGAGGAAAGAAGGAAAAAATAAAGAGAAAAAGAAAAAAATTATTTTTAGCACCAAGACTAACTTTTTTACCTGGTTATACACTTTAAAATTTTATCTTATACCCAAGGAAACAAAGCCCTTGAGGGTATACAAAGCATTGACTGATTTAAAAGAAAAAAAAGACTGGTAGAATCCAAAGCTTTCTAAAGTATGGAAAAGCTTGGGAAAAGCAGGTAGAAAAAAGTAAAATTATTAACAGCTTTGAGATTTGTGAGAGAATAAACTCATATATTTTTCTCCTATGTCTTCTTCCAGATTCTTGATTTCCATGAAAACTTAATCACCAATCATTTCCTGGAAGAATGACTAGAAAATATTTAATGACTTACCCAACACTAGTCTGATGGTTTTTCCCCCTTCTCCTACTCCTACCCCCCCCCCATCCCCCATATTTTTTTCAAATCAGCGGCTTCTCTTGGAACTAATGTAAAGAGTTCATAAACTCAGACTAGGGTTTTCTTGATTTCTTCTTTTTATGGCAGAACTCTGTCTTTAAAACCAATATAAAAGAGAGGGTCTGAAATATTAACCTCTACTAACTCAATAAGGAAGGCGTTCCATTCATAGAAGCTGCTATAAAACAAAATTCTGGTAGTGGACTGGGAAGTTAGATGAAACACTCTCAAACTATTCAACACCTCTCTGGTACATCTCCTAGATGGAGCTTTCAGATGTTATTATTTTTCACCACATGTAAACTCTTTGGATCTATTTACTTCTATTAACTTAATGAGTGGAAGAAAAAAATTAAATAGATCTAGGACTTTTTTTTCCTGTAAAATTCCTGCAGTAAAAGTTTTGGAAGAGAAAATATTAAATCATTTTAAGCTGATGAGGTCAAAACAGTCTGAATTGCAAAATAATTGAATTATCGTATTTCATACCAGAGTAATTTGGGGAAAATTTATTTTGAAACCCATGGTAGATAAAAGTAAGGGAATTGTTTCCAGCTTCTTCTGATAGGATAGGTCTCATGCCATGCAGAGTCTGGTTTTCTGATTCCCAGAGACAGATTTCAACAATCTCTTAAAATAAATAAAAACTACTTTTATGGAACTTGTAATGTCAGCTACTAAGGAGGTAAAAATAGTGGTGGATTTTTAGAAGTAAGCCACTGAAGATTGATAAAAGGTCTTTCAAATGAAAAGGGTGATCAATTCTAGGATTATGGCAATTATGGCCTGCATTGTGCTAATTCTCAGTTGATCTAAGTTAATAAAGAAGTCTTATTAAGTCATAGGTCTCTACATTTTGTTTGTCATAAAAGGCAGGAAGTCCTCTGTGGAACAGATGTAACTCTAAGCAGTCAAAATTATGTTGGCATCTGGAGCACACAATGCTAGGTTACACCATGGTGTTTTAACAGACTTAGTTAGGGAAATCTACCTTATACAAAAATAAGTTGGATAAGTCAAAGCAAGATCTCATTAAAAAAAAAATACCTTTTGCATCTCTTGAGGTTAGTGATGCAAACCAAGCATGTTTAGTACTTCAGATTTCAATAATCCGGTTTTGTGGAGGTATGGAAAACTTTCAAAATGATGCAAATGTCATTTTTTTACAAAGACTGTCAATTTTTAACAAGGTTAGGAAGAAGATCTCAGAGGAGTCATTGACAAAGCCCATATTCTGTATAAATTTTGCCTGAATTCTGAACGGAAGACAAGTTTACATGCAGAAGATGAGTCTGTCATCTGGGAAGCACTGGCTGGTAATTTACAGGGAATTTCATGGTTTAGGTGCAACAAGGCAAAGCAAAATTTTCTCTTTAAGGATGAGTTTAATTATGTTGGCTTTTCAAAAATTTGCTATATTTTAATAAGCACCAAAATACTGAATTAATCAAAAATGGGCTAAGCACACATGCTTACATTACAATTCATAGACATTGCACCAACGCATGGCGTATAGATGTGTGTGTATGTATATGTATGTGTGTGCATGTGTGTGTATATATATACACATATATATAATATACTTCAAAAAATCTGTCAGTGATATATCAGATTTCAAGTAAGCAAAAGGTGAACTGTCAATTCCTTGTCTTAAACTTGTTCATATCATTCTTTCTACTATGAGTAAAATTTTACAGAATGTTCTTTATGCTTAATATAAGTTTCCTCAGCAGACAGAAAGACTGAAGTTGGAACTGCATTGTTCTTAGACAGTTTGATTTGCTCTCATTGTGTTTTATCTTAACAATGACAAGCACGTGAAAAATTCAGATCCTATGTTCTAATTATTATGTCATAGAATAAACCCTTCAGTTTTATCTTAACAGAGCTAAATAAAGAGAGTTAACAGCTATGTACAGAGCTGGCTGCAGTTTGACATTCTTAGCTGCAATGGGACTTCAAGACATATCAATCAAATCAACCTGTCACTCAGGGCCTTAGACAAAAGAGTGTGTGACATCTGACATGCCTTGGTATCTTCAATTCCCATAGCTAGAAACTCTTGTTATGTTTTAATAGCCTTTTCAGCCTGAACTGATAACTCTGAACAGGGTAGCCTATTGAAAAGAGTTGGTTTTTTAAGGTCAGACTCAACTACTATAAAAATATGCTGGATGCATCTAGCCCTGTGGATAGTAGAGAGTCTGAGCGTTGGTATTGCCCATTGTGACTCTGAATTTGATTTTCTCCCACAGTCAATACAGCACAAATACTCAGAGCAAATACGAATTAGCTCTGCATCCAAATGTGTGGAGTTCAAGTCCTGCATCAATATGCACATTTTGATGATATAAATCTATCATGGACATTGCTTGACAATGAGTAGCACTGAAACTCTCTTTTTTTAATGGGCCAGTGTTCTTTTCCTACTGTTTACATTATCTTCTGTGAAAGCTTTGATGATAATAACCTCTTTATTAGTGATTCCTCAAACTCCAGTTTTGCCTTAGGCCTTTACCATGTTTATAGAGTTAAAGAATTCACCTACCCATCTCTTTGCTAATGATGACTCTGATTTGGGGAAATGGAACTTCTTTACATGAGAGTCCACTTTACTATTTGTCTTTTCCTGACATTATTTAGCCTAACTGTGAATACATTCTGGATGTAGATTATAGGAAAAAAAAAAAGCAGAGATGTCTAATTCTTTATTTCAGTATTTAGCTTCCTGCTAAATCTCCTATGTCTTGAAAGAAAAAAAATCTATCCTCTAAACTTATCTCTTCAAATCTCTCTAAAATGTAATATTTTCTTATGAGTGTCTTCCTCAATAACATTTCTCATTTCTTCACTAAGACTACCTAATTTCTCAAAATCGTTTTTTAGAGCTTTTTTGCCTCTGAAGGTCTTGATCCAATATTTTTATATGGTTTTTAGTGTCACTTTTTCCATTGCATCCCTATTCGAGGATGCTCTGCAAATAAATAAGTCCCTTTTTAGTAACTTTGCACTGGTATCTGTTTTTTTCTCATTCCCAATAGTTTTTGGGTTTTTTTCCATCCATCTCATATCTTATTATGTCCCTGCTGATGTGATATTTGAGCTTTCCCAAAGGCAGTAATTGCAGTCATCAGAGATTAGTAACTAACTTCTGTTATTATTTCTCCCAGGGAAATTTCAGATGCAATTCTGACATGATGTGTAAGGATTATATGCTGTTTAACTTCACTCAGACTCTTCGGTAGTCACTGTTTTTATCACACACTACTCCTCTAATTCTGAAATAAAATTTTCAAGGAAAAAGTTAAATGCTTAGTAAGGACATTAACAAGGAGAACAGAAATATCTGTAAATATATATATTTTTTTTTTTTGACAATTCTCATTCTTCATGCAATGAATGGGTATTTCAGAGTCTTTTAGGAAGCATTTTTGATTTTTATGTTCTCTGAAGCTTAGCATAAGACACTTAGTACCAAATGTTATAAAGAGATAAAAGCGACCTTTAGATTTTTCAACTGAAATTTCAATTTAACATTTGCCACTTACATAGGCAGAAGAAATAACCATTGTCTGCAGGAGGGCATCTGACTAGATTTTGCCCAAGTTGTTTCTTTTTCCAGTAGGCTATACTGGGGGAAAAGCCACCCTGATTTCCATCTCCACTGCCACCACCATACCTAGAAAATTTCACAAGTTCTCAATGAATGTTTCCATTCAGTGTGCCTTATTTCTATTCTGAATTTTAGTGTCATAAATTTTATTTAAATCTTGACCACTGATAAAAATAATTTTAATCAATTTTAATTTTCAATAAATGTATGTCACATTGTGCTTAGTAATTGTTTCACCTTCTTTTTTGTCCAAACAATGTAAGTTTATTAAGAGTTTTCTTTTTTCTCCACCAATTCTATATTTATACCAGTCTTTCTTCTATAAAGCTCCCTCTATCATTTTCATTTTGGAAACTTGGTGTTCCCTCATGAACAAAAAAGGTGACATAAGATTCTTGGTTTTCACACAGGATGGTTGAGACCTTTCTAGAAGTTATAAGGTGTCTTTAGCTCTCGCCTCAGGAGATGTGTATGTACCTGGATTCTTTATACAACAGCAAAACAGCTTTTTGGCTGTATTTGGCACTTCTCTGATTTTTACAGCTAAGGATATTCACTACTACAATTATAAAAGCGAATCTCCATAGCCTGCTGCTTTCTCCCTTTTTTGGCCTTAAAGGTATTACTTTGCATTTTATGGCTAAAACATGTATGGTGGTTGCCTGGCTCTACCTTACCAAATGATTTAGGTAGCACTGAAATTGACTCCTGAGAGAAAAGCTTCAGATGGCAGAGCCGTGCTGTCATATGTTCAGAGACAAATTTGTTCTTCTGCTTTTAGGCATGTTCCCATAAGGGAGAAGTTTAGAATCATTTGCACAGAATAAGCGTTGAAGGCAAATTATTCCACCTCTCTCCCTTGTGGATATTTTTATTTTATTCTGCAAATACCTTCACGTTATTTACACTACAACAGGAGGAAAGATTCAAGACTGTACTATTGCAAAGAAGATAAATCTTCTATAGGCTATGGAAAAATACTTTTTGTGTCTCTTAGTGTATGTGTTGCCTCTGCAAACATGTTGCCTCATGCTTCTCACACAACTTTCTCTTGAACTAGAATTTTTTCAAACCTGTTTTGTAGAGTTGCAATTTTTCTGGTTTCTGGTTTATATAAATGTATAATAAAGAGGCTGAGCCATAATTCTCTCAGCCAATGATTCTGAATTTGTCCTTTGATGTTTCTTAAATTATTGATTTTTGCATCCCACCTGTTACACAGACAGTGGAAGTATCTCAATGTATTCGCATTGTAAACAACAACAAGTATTTATAACTCAATTCAGAGTGGCTCAGATCTGTCACAGCATGATAGATAAACCTTTTCTCGGAGGGAGATGCTGTCACCAGCAAGATATCCTTTTGAGACAAGAAGGTCAGGTTACAGGCATACTTGTGTAGAACCATCATTACTAAGTTATTTTTTACTCATAGTCCATTTCATATGCTCAACTCCAGTCTTTGTAACAAGCCTTTATACTTGGTCTATTATGTTCATTAAAAATTAATGTCCAGTTTAAATGTATGTTTCAAAGAGATTATATTTTAATTTTCTTCTTCTCTTTAAGAGAGGATTATATATTATATTTTAATTTATGTTTAAAGCCTTATGTCTGCCTTTATTATTGTATGAATAATAAAGGGGTGTAAGTTTTACCTTAAATTATTCATTCATAGGGTAATAGTCTCCTCTTTGCTTGAGATATGCCAAGTTTTAAGGGCAGACATAGAGGAAATGAAAGGCTTTTCTGTGGCAGCCAGTAAATTTCAATTTATGGAAGATTTTAGCTAAACTGCCGACACCTCTAACATGGAAGAGGAAACCAGCAAAATGTCTCTTGAAAACTGCCAGGGGGGTTTACTGGTGTATTCAAAAGGTCCATTTTCTGTGAAGTGGGACACTTGGAATAAAATAATCAGTCTATATTACCCCACATTTGTGCTTCATACTGCATGGACAATGAGAGAGAGAGAGAATGCCTGCTGGACAAAGCAAGCAGTAGAAATATTTGTTAAGTATCAGCAAAGATGGAAAACTTCTGGCTCTATCAAATTTGTAAAGTGTTTATACACTGATTAAACTTTTGAAGGAAACAAAAATTAATTAGAAAGTTCAGAAAAGGATTTCTGATGAGGCCAGATTGATTGAAATATGAAGAGGGCTGCATTCAGCTCTTTTGGGAATGCTGAAGTCAGAAAGCTATGGCATGAACTAACAGAATAGGCCAAGTAAGTCATTGTAATAGTTTGGATATTTTTTAAGGGAAGGCATAGGAATGCAATACAACCTTTGGCACTTATTGCAGTAATTTTTCTAGACTGAGGCTAGACTTTGAGATTCTTGACATTCTACCCGCAAAACAAAAATCCACAGCAAGCAGTACTTAAAGGGTTTTTATATATTCAACACTTCTGCACTTTATCCTTTTCAATAACATAGTCTTGAAGGGGTTTTGTGCATGTGATAATATCTATACCTTTAATATCAACACCACATGCAACCATCCCTGGAGTGCTTGTGAATACTTTGTCACATTTCTATATGTGGGAGCTCAGGAATCACTAGAACTGGAAATCAATTTGATTTAAAATTCTGTTTTCATCTCTACAGGTAAGGGTCTATCAAGCTAAAGTAATATCTCAAGCTGTAGTATTATTCAGGGAAAAAGTTCTAGCTTTCCTTGAAACAGTCTCCTACATGTAAAGAATGGAGAAGTCTCTGAAGAAGTTCATCACATATTTTCAAAGATCAGGAAAAATCTGATGTTGGCAAGACTAGTACCTGCGTGAAGCAGAAAGAAAGGGTTGCTGCAGAACAACCAGAAAAAAATAGAGCAAATTCTAACTCCAGATCTCTCAGTGGATTTAACTCCAAGCCACAATTAATTAGGTTCCCATCACTATCTTGAAGGCAACAGAAAGTGTTTTTTAAAAAACAAGGACTGGTGATAACTAAGAGTCAAGATCCTGGTCATAGTGAACCATAAAAAAAAACCAAAGCTGTAAAGACCTACCGAGTCAAATTATCAGTACATAAGGGAATGCAACAATTAAATGGATGGCATAAAAGGAAGAATTTCTAAAATACAGGTTTTGAATAATTTTCTGTTACCTGCACAAAAAGAGGACAATTTATGGGCTCTCAAAGAGACAATTGTCTGCAGAAGGGTATCTGACCGGATATCTGAAAGACATTGGTGATGTGTTTAAGCATTTAGAGAAACCTCTTTAAGTATTAAAAAGAAAAATGTTAGCCTTATGTAGAATCATAGAATAGCCTGAGTTGGAAGAGACATTAAGAATCACCTGGTTCCTACCCTGCTGCCATGCTCAGGGACACCTTTCACTGAACCTGCTTGCTGACAGCCCCATCAAACCTGGTCTTGAACACTTCCAGGGATGGGGCATCCACAACTTCTCTGGGCAACTCCCCTTTGTCCTGTCAGTACATGATCTTGTAAAAAGTCTCTGCCCAAAATTACTTGATGTGAAAGCTTGGGCATATGATTTGAGACCCTAGAAAATAAAAAAGTACTTAGTATTTTGTTGGAAGCCAGGAAAACTGTGTGTGACACTGTGTATTTTGACTATCTGAAATAATAAACAAGGAGTTATAGAGTGAAGCACCCACCACAGAAAGAACCATTCTTCTGCCTAGAAATACTCAATTCACCTCTAAATAGGAAGTAGCATGGGCTCATATATTTGCATCTAAGACAAGTATGGGAGAACAGCAGTGCAAATCCCCAGAGCAGTAGCACCTCTTTGTGGAAGTTATGAATTGATGACAGCTTGCTGCATAACAGTGACTTTTAAAATTTCCATTAGTGGTGTGCTGCCTGCACTAGCTTTATGCAGGATATTCGAAAATATCCCATCCGTTTCATCAAGGCAAGAACATTTCAGCAGAGTTTTCATTGTGCAATCCATTGCATGTAGTAATATCCACAAAAACATTTTTCCTGCTGAGAGCATGAGCATTCACTTCACACTGCTCAACCAACCAATTCTCTGCTGTCGGGCCAGCTTACATCTCAGGGAATACCTGCTGAGTTGCTGGAGGGAGTTTGTCATGCAACTCCAGGAAAATGTGGGGGGTTTTTTTTAAGATTCTGAAGCAATGGCTGCATGTCACAGATTGACATCGCAGATCTGTGCTCATAGAGAGGCATTAAGCTGCTGGTTCACTGTGCTGGGTTTCTTGGAAATCATTTACAAGACTGTTGATCTTCAGACACTGTCATCCTGCTCCTTGCTGTCCCCAGCTATTTGTCTTGCTGTTAGACTGGGCCTTCAAAATGCCAAGTATTTTGCCTGAGCATGCTGGGAAGTACTCAAGACTTTTTTTCTCCAGAGTCCAGTGTTTCAAAAGTTAGCTTAGGACACAAGAAAAAATCCTCAAAGAGATTGGGGTGGAGGAAAAGGAATATGGCACCGCAATTCTGCTGTCACAGATGTCCCACGTATGGAGAGACTACCACTTTGTGCTGACCAGTGCAAATGGATCACTGGGCCTTCACTGAGCTGGTCACAGTACCTCACGTTGCATTGAAATTTTAGGGAGCAATGTTTAGGCACAGGCATATGGATGTGGATGCAGACTAGCTCATTAAATCTCCTTCAGGGCAGTTTGCCGGCAGGGTATTTTCTGGTAGAACTTTGTGACTTATTTAAGGTTTTAATCTTGTGATCTTCCAGTGTCATATCCCTTGCCTTGGTCTGGTCAAACTTTGTGGATATTTTTAGCTGTGCAGAATTCCAATAATATTTGTAAGTCAGGGGCCTCCTTTCTGACCTTGCCAATTTGCAAAAGGATTAGTTTTGTTCTCATGATCAGTGATGTGAGGGAGCTGCTACCCATCTCCCCTCCAAAGCGGACAGTATCATCAGACTGAATGAATGTCTCTGGCATGCCTGGCTTCTCAGCTGGCAGAAGTACTGGTAACCATCTCATGGAATCACTGACACGCAATCACTGCTCCCTGTGCAGTCCAAATGATGAGTTTTGCAAAGTGGGTCTGATGATGAGCTGCAGGTCAGACTGCTTCTTTCTGAGCTCTCCTGAGCTCTCTCTGCTGTTGCCCACTGCAGGCTCCCCACTGCCTCAGGCTCTGTGCTGTCTGGCTCCCTCAGCTGTGGGAAGGTTGGGGCAGTTTCCCAACTGCTGGGTTCCCAGACCTGACTGCCAGGGGTCGGTGATGGACTGTCTTTGCTGGCTCCATTGGTGGCAACTTCTCTTGGGTTACGCCAGAAGCCAGGAACTCCAGCTGGTAGTCACCCAGCTGGTGGGCTTGATGCCCAAACTGCTGGTGCTAAAGACCTGGCTGAAGATCTTGAGTTTAAATAACAAATGCATTGCCTGCTTAGTGCATGAGATCTCTGGGCATGCCAGTCTCTGGTTTCAATGATATTTTTCTGGGCTTATTCTCTTGTATATCATGAGTAAAGATTCAAATTACTTCTGCTCTCTGTTGATCTGATAAAATGGTAATTATTTTGCTGAGGTATCTTATTAAGTTCTGTACATTTTATATTTCAAGAGTGGTATAAATAACTTGGAAGTGATACTGAAGGCTGTGTATTTTAGCTTTGGCCTTCAATGCCGGTTGCAAATGAAGGAAAGGACCACAGTGCAGGTGGGAAACAGGTATGTTATTGCTCTGCTCATGGCAAGATTATGGGACCCAACTATGCTGATCCAGATAAAAGGATATTTTCTAGCAGCAAAAATGATACAAAGGTTTATTTTACCTTTTTGCCCTCTTCTGATGCTTTTTTGAGTGGTATTATTTGCTATTTCTCTGTGTTTATGATGAGCAAATAAAAAAGTGATTATAAAATGTTGTACAATTTTTGATATTAATAATAAATCCTAAAGTATTTGACGCAAGTGCACTTTTTATTAACTTATAATTTCATCCATACCGTTACTTTGTCTCTAATGTCATATTCAGGAAAATAAGAAATTAAGAAGCTGCTGTAACTCTGATTTCCTAACTATCTGGGTATAGGTAATATAGAGACATGCAATGTAAATGTGCACAAATAATCAGGTTTTCACCTGCTACAAGTCATATAGCATAAATGTTTTAAAATGAAAAGTTGTCTAGTATACACAAATATCTACATTGACTAAATAGAGATGAAAGTCAGGGGGGTTTTGTCTGCTATTTGATATTTTCTTCATTATTTTCTCACCTGATGTTTTAATCCACATTATTTTGAACAATTTAAGTTTAGAGAAGAAAACTATCAACACATGGCTACCAAATATTCTTGGACTGTGACTGTAGGCACAATAAATAGTGGATGAAATTGGTTTGTTTCTAATGATAAGGTTTTAATGGCTTTTATTTTTTTCCCTATCCCTAACTGTACACAAAAATTCAAAACTGAGAATATCAGGTTCTGAGTAGAAAACATGCTGCTGCATGCTAGAGGATCACAGTTTCAATATGTTCTGGATGCAAATGAAAAATGAAAATTTGATGGCAAATCTCATCAATACTTTTTTAGCCAGCTCTGTTCTGAGTTAGGCAGCAGGAATATGGAGGCTCAAAAGCCCTAAAAAGCTCAAAAACCCTACAACAGATTCCTGCAGCACTGATGCAGAAGTGCTTGAGTCCTTCAGTAGTAGCAGACGTGTTTTTTAAACTGTCTTTTAAACTGTTGCCTTGTACCTTCCTTTTCCTGCTTTTATGGTTCATTTAATAGGAGGGGAAGCTGCTCAATGACTGCCTACAGTTATGACATTCCTTCTTAAATGAATAATGCACCACATTACAACCTATTTTTCACTTATTTCTATTTGCAGGGCTAGCTAAGTATCCTGAATGAGACTGGAACCTCTTTTCTTGAAATAGGAAACTGATATGAGAGATCTGGGGCCACACCTGCAGAATTCCTAAATCATGGGCTTTGAGACTTGCTTATGCCCCATTATTAGTGAGAATCGATATTTCTTAAACTTCTATTATGAGAAAAAAATTAATTTAAAAGGTAGAGAAAAATATAACTAATTTAAAACTAGCCATATTTCTTCAAATGACCTAATTTTCTGCTTTCGATATTTGCCAGAGAACTTTTCTGCCCTGAATAAAGGAAATGCATTTAAACACCTGACCTTAAACATAGTTAACTTTGTTTCAGCTGCATGTCAAAAAAATGCCTTACCTACTAAATCATTCTTTTTCCACATTAACTCTGTGCTGTTATCTTGCAAATTACTTTTGAATGTCTGACATTTTGATTTACTTTTATCAGAACATGTAGACTTTTTTATTTTGCATATTGTTAAGAGATTTATTTGAAGTTAGGAGGAGATTCTATATTGCAGGTATTAAGGCACTCACTTTTGTGTTGGAATATTTTGTTGAATGTTCCAGTTTATGTATATTTACCTTTGTCAAAGCACACAGTATGATCAATTACATTCATACCAATCTATACCTGGGATAGTTCCATTTCAGCAGAATCGTTTTCTTGGACACATCTAAGTTTAGTATGCAGCCTGTAATGCCTAGTCCTTAAACTGTATGTTTCACAAATGAGAAACACAAACAGTAAACTATCAAATGCTATTATTCCATAATACAGAATTTGAAAATATTGCATGATTATCAAATACTTTAATTACCTATTAAACCTATCCATGAGGTAGTCACTTCATTAACCCTCAGAATCCATTAACTGTACTGAGTGCCTTATTGTTCAGGTCACGTGATTCAAACGAAATGATTTATTAAATATTTTAAGTTAAATTCCTCAAACTGTTTTTCAATATTTTTTTCTCCTTAGTTTTTTGGTTGGGCCATTTTTATACATATGTTCAGCACTGACAAAGCATCAGTATTCAGTATTTTGCATTCAGGTTTCGGTGTTGCATTTAAAGAAAACATGGTACTTAGAATGAATCAACAAGAGCGTAAGAAAATGAGCAGGGAGCTACAATACAGCACTTATGAGAATATTATGGAAGCTTTTTAGATGTGTGGTCTACACAAATTAGGGAGTCTCTATGACTGGTGGTGTTCCAAACAACTTCATAACCAGGGCTTAGACTGAATAATTTCTTTTGTTCCTCTTCAGCTCAGTGATCCTGTATTAAGTTTCTTAGTTACTGATAAAAAATTATTCAATAAAGCAGGCATTTTTCTAAGTTCTAGGAGTAGTATTAGTGAAATATTTCTCAGAGACACAATGGATTCTTTGGAAATGCATCTCAACAAGCTCTTCTATGTGAATTTTCCCTTATCCAGTTAGAACAGTTCAGTATCCTTTACTATTAGTCATCCAATTTGTGAGTATTTGTCTAGAGAGCTATTACCAGGTTTGGTGAGTTTTCTCCTGGAGGAAATGACACTACATTATCTAATCAGCATTTGGAAGAGTGTTTGAAAACTCAGAGGTATGAAGCCATCTGAGCAGCTCCTGGGAAGGGCTTACCTTCCTGTTGCTAGTCTAAGGAGCATAATACAAAGTGTTGTGACAGACAGGATATAAGTCGTGGCACTTCACACGCTCAGTGAGGAGACTGGGTGTTGAGATGCTGAGAATGAAGGAAAAGAAAGGTAACATTTACACACACACACACCTTGAGTTGTCTCATTCTCCTCATCCACAGCTGAGAACCTGAGATGACAGTTAAGCCACAACAAAAGAGAGTAAATGCTTTTGGCTCACTACCTGGACTCCCCAGGGTTTGGGAAACAGAACCTGGATCTTGGCCTTACAGGTATGCAAAAGAATAATGACTCCAAAGTTCATAAGCAAAGAATATAACATGGAAGTACGTGCATTCAAAACATATGGGGTCCAGTTTCCGTGCTTATCTTCGAGAATTATTAGAGATCAGTGACTGACAAAAATCCCTGCAACCTTTCTTTATGGATGTTTTCAGATCAGTCTTTGGTTGTTGTGTTAATACATATGTAAAAATACTCTGTTCCTCATGCTGTATCTAGTCCTTTTTCCATAGATCTTCTGGATTCTAATATCCTCAGAGACAATCTTGAGAGCCAATCCCAGCATAGTTGAGCAGTTATGATGTAATGACTAGGGTACAGACTCAGACCGGCAGGGAATCTGAGATGTTTATTCAAAGAAACGAGCTGGTTTTATACACTACTTCAAGACCCACTATTTCCTTATATGCTATTTTTTCACGAAGCAACCTACCACACATTGCTATGTCAGTAACAAACTTTCTTAATGTCCTTACATGGGGGTGATCACACGCTGCCCACCCGTCTGGCAGCTTCCGGCAGGCTCCTCTCTGCAGGGCTCTGCCATGTGGCATCTCCTCCCCCCAGGGTCAGGTGGAGACAAGATTCTCTGTCCTGTCATGGCATTCTGCAGGCACATCCGCAGCCCACAGTTCAATTCATTCCTATCTCTACCCACACAGTTATTTATTCCTGACAAATAATAAAAAAATTGTGTTGTTAACGGAATTCTGTAGGCAACCAAGAGAAACTAAAAGGGAAGAGGGAAGGTACAAAACACCTCAAAATTTTAAAGCATTCAGGGAAAGTTAGCAATCCACAGGGAAGTAGACTTTTGTGTGCAAGGCTTGCTTTACTAAGATTTTCTAATTAGACAGATAGCTTAGCTCAGTGCAGTGAACCTAAAACAGTAATATATGACAGTTCATCTTTTCAGATATATTAGCCCTTTCGAAGCCTACCATAATACTTCTGGTCCCTCTGGATTAAGGAAAAAATATCTAGAACAAGAGATGCTTCTTATCTGCACTGTTCTTTTGCAAACTAAGGTTGTTAAAACTTTGGGAAAATAAAAAAAGGTTAGGGTTGGTTCAGCAGTTCCAATTAATTCACTGTTTCATCAACTGCTTAAAAATTAAAGGTGACACAGAAATAGCTTCAGCTATTTCAGAATTTCTCGGATATTTGTTTTCGTACTTCTACAGGGCCAAAAAGAATACAATTAAAATGGGTGAATTTTGCATTGAATTTGCGTGGCAATATTTGGTATCAGAGTGGAGTGGCTTCTGTGAGAAGCTGACAGAAGTTTTCCTCATGTTCAGCACAGCCAACACCAGATGGCTCCCAGACAGACCCAGCTGTGGTCAAGGCTGAGCCCAACAGCCATGGTGGTAGCACCTCTGGGATAATGTACTTAAGATGGGAAAAGAAAGCCGGTGCAATAGCAGGCAGAAAAGACAGGGGTGAGAATATGAGAGAAACAGCCCTGCAGACACCAAGGTCAGTGAAGGAGGGAGAGGAGGTGGTCCAGGTGCCAGAGCTGAGATTCCCCTGCAGTCTCTGTTCTTGAAGGACTGCATCCTATGGGAGGGACCCACACTGGAGCAGGGAAAGAGTGAGAAGTCCTTCCACTGAGAATGAAGGAGCATCAGAGACAATCTGTGAAGAACTGTCCAAAGCTCCCATTTCCTGCCCCTCTGCACCTCTGGGCAGGAGGAGGTGGAGATTTTGGGAGTGAAATTTAGCCTGTGAAGAGGGAAGGAGTGGGGGAAAGGTGTTCTAAGATCTGGTTTTATTTCTCATTATGCTACTATGATTTTGATTGGTAATAAATTCCTTTTTTTTTCTCCAAGTTGATTCTATTTTGTCTGTGACAGTGACTGCTGAGTGATCTCTTCCTGTCTTAACCCATGAGCCTTTTGTTATATTTTCTTTCCCCAATCCAGCTGAGGAGGGGAGTGACAGAATGTCTTTGGTGGGCATCTGGTATTCATACAAGGTCAGTCCTTCACAGCTGAAATTTGTTTCTTAGATTGAATAAAAATTTCATACATCTTGAATTTTCCTGCTAAGTTTTAAAATATTGTTTCATTAATAATATAATAGTAATAACATCTTCTTTAGATCTTTTTTGTTACACAGATTAAAACAGATGATCATGCCCTTTGTACCTCATTGAAACAAATTTTGTCATGCAGTCACTTGCACCTATCTTGGGCATTGGTTAGCTAACCATACAGTGTGTCTATATTGTGGAGATAATTAAGAAAAAAAGGAAAAATAAAATCCCCAATTTTTCTAACTGGGGTACTCTGTTACTGGTTGCTTACTCGAGCTGAGGCGTTTTTATGTGATTGTTCCCATCTTTTATTACTGCAAAAACTGGAGAAAAATAATATCATATTATTTGTTTTAAATGTGGATTACTACTTAGTTTTACTATCTTGTAAGTAAAGCACAAATGTGGCTACTACCTACAAGTATCTTTTCTTTTCTTTCTGTTGCCTCCAGGCTCTCTATTTCTTTGAAAAGTTAAATGTTGGTGATACAGGCCTTCTCTGAAAGAACAGGCAATTTGAAAATTCATATTTAAACAACAAATATTGTGGAAAATTGTTGGCAAGAAGAGCTGTTGATCTTAACCTTAATGGTTATTTTTAATACACTAGGATGAAATCCAACTAAAAGTATCATTTATTTAATCTTAATTACATTATAATTTCATAAATTATAATTTTGATTAAATTTTTAAAGTGGAATTGTATTTATAAATCATTTACTTGAAGGTCTAAAGGGAAAAAAAAGTCATGTGAGAAGGAAGATTGTGTGTCCTCTAATGTCCTAAAATGCCCTTCAGTCCAGTGAATTTCCAGAGATTATAAACTGGAGCAGTAAAATCTGAGTCTAATCAGAGAAATTTCAATATTTCTCTTACATTCTTAAAATGTTCACAGATAAAACAAAAGAGTGAAAACAATATATGTTATTATCTTCACTTTTTTCTTTCATCACTGCATGTGTAGCCAATGAAGGCAGTTAGTTTCTAAACTCCTGAAGGAAAGTCAAGAGGGACTTGAAAGAACTTAACTTTTGTAAACAGATTAATATTTTTCTATTTTAATATTGGCAGGGGAAATGTTGTATATTTATCCATGCTTAAAAAAATAAGTAGTTAAAAGACTATTTAACAGTAGAATTGATCTTATTTTCTTCATATTTTATATTCTACTAAAATTGGTACCAGTCAATCCATATCTCCAGGGCTTTTTTTAATCCTTTTCAGCATCCATAAGGAATATAGTCAGAAATTTTTTGCATAGAATCCTGGATAAGGATACAGTAGACAATACCTGTAAAATGTTGATCAAGGTTTCCTTGCTACCACTGTCAACCTGAAGTGGTATCTTTAATAGGGATTGTTTAGACCTATCTTTATAGACTCATTAACCCACCTGTGTAGGGTCAGCTGTGCTCTGCCACTGCCGGGTCCTTTGGCCTTTCTCCAGCTTTTCTTCCTTCTCAGCTGTTCAGCTGACAAACCCTGGGTGGGTAGTGCTGCCTGATAAACTAGTGCTCAGATCGGTTGCCAATGCAAACAAGAAACAAATAGCAGAAGTCTTTGGCCTTTGAAATAAGTAAATATTGTCTGCCAAGAGGATCAGGTTCCCAGTTTTGCTGTCCTGTCCTCTGGCCACTTCCAGTTGGCTTTGCAGAAATAACTAGGTCTGGATTAAGGCTCACAGTTTTAGACAGCAATAAATTTTCTAAGTGCATTTTTTGAGGCATTTATACAGAAACACAATAGCTCCCAGTATGCAACAGTTTTTTGTCTCTATGTATGTATTTTTGTATGGCCTTGGCATTAATTAGAGCAGGGGTATTTTGCAGAAGACTGGTGTCAGATTGTAAATTTTATTTGAATGTGATACTGCATTCTGTCCTTTAGAGTTTATATTTCTGCATGTCTGCCACAGCTGATTGAAAGGAAGGGAGCATGTAGCATCTGGTAGGCTGAGGACCACGGAAGCTAAATACTAAATAATAAATATTTCTTCCTGGTTACTAAATGTTATTAAATTGTCTGGCTTAAAAAAAGTTTGCCAAATGAATTAGTTGAGTAACCTTATTCTGAAGGCTATAATCTGTGAGAGGAGATGTGGTACATAGAAACATGTATTGATAAAATGTTCTTGGCTCCACTTATTTTATTCTGGCAGAACCACAATTTAATCTAACTTAAGAAAAGGGGAAAAAAAAGGGAAGCAAAGTTTATTAAGTTCTTTTTGCCAAAAGAAGGAAGAAAGCCAAACCTCTTTCCTCTGTGACAGTAAAGACAGGAACAGAAGGTATCACTAGTCATTTCACACTCTCCTGTAAAGCTATACAGAAGGGAAAATATCACTGAACAGCAGGAAAAGTATAGAATTCATTAGCAAAGGAATATTAGTTATAATCTTTTCTTCCTAGTGAAATTCTCAAAGCAGAAATCATGAGGGCTGCATTATGACTGTAGAGACTTAAAGAAGAAAATATCTGAAGTGCATTAACATGTTCTAGTCTATGCCATTTCCATTCCTATGCAAGCATCAGTTCTTCAATAGAGAACTAACCCTTTTCTGACACTGCAGCAACTCATGGGAATACAATGGAAAGTCAAAACTGGTTTAAGGAGGCCCTGCAGTTGCTCAGGTGTGTTTTCCTTATACCTACAGATATTTAAGTAATATCGTTCTGAAAAACAACTCCTTAGGTAGAGTCAGTGTGGCTTGTCATTTGCTGCTAAATCACCTAATATATAGTAATATTGGCTCTGATCCAACAGGCATTACTGTGATTACAAACTAAATTAGTTTCCTATAAATATTTTCTTCAGGCTTTCCCTAGGCCATAGGCTTCCTCTTATTTTTCTGGTTAATGAAAATTCCATCAGCATCTCTCTTTATTTTGTTCAACAAGTGAAAAGAGAGAGCATCTTGTGCCTCTTTCCACTGACCACAGCACACTCACTTCCTAAGCAGTTTTGGTTCAGCTCTACAAAACGGAGTACGAATTGCACAAAAGGCTGTTCTTGATTTTACAAAGCTAAATGTTTGCATTCTTAACGTGAACGCTGGTAGACTTTTATAACACTACTGTATGTGGTGTGCTGGATCAGCTCAGTACAGTTACAATTTTTCCCATTATACAGAATGCAAGTTGGTGCTTTTTGTTAATGGTTGCAATTTCAAGGAGAAATTATGCTGATCTTTAGGTGCTTTTTTATTTCATTGACGAGCTATCTTTAGCTTCTTGTTAAGAAGAGGCAGTTTTGTTTTGCAAAGGAAGAAGTTTTCTTCCTCTGTGGCAGTGTATTGGATAATATGGGCTTTCCTACATATAGAACTTCTCTCAGATGATACTTCCTGAAGTTTGGTTATATGTATGCATTTTTTTGCATATATTTACCCATAAATATATACATAGGTAATATACACCAGAGCTTTTTGTATGTGATAATGGATACTGGATTTCCACTTCCCTTCTATGTCTAAACTTTTGAAGGTAAATATTAGCCAAGCAAGGAAAGACAGAACAATCTTTCCAAAAACTCATGCATCTGTCCTTATGATAACATAATGAAGTGACCTGAATTTCCCAGCCTACATGGCCTGAACTCTAAAATTATACTCAATCTGAGAAGTCCATAGGACAGATATTTCTGTAATAAGAAAAAAAAAACTGTTCTGTAAGGATTGTTTTTTATAGGAGAGAAAAAATAGGGCATGCTGATCTGGCTGTTCTGCACACTCATTTCACAGGAAATAGATACAAAAAATAAGAGCCACATTAGGGGAAGGAGTTAGGGTGATAATAGCTGGCAGGAAATGGAACTCCAGTGGGAGAACAGCCACAACAAAAAAGTGTGCAAATGAGAAATAACGAAATCTGTTGCCTTTGATATACAGTAGATACCTTGAGATGACCTTAATTTGGTGCTACCTATGAAGTGCACAGAGCATGCCAACCTACTCGGGTTTATTCCCAGCTCAGTAGTGCTGATTTCAGAGATTGCATATAGTCTGGCACTGTGCCAAAAATGGGTATATACTCTCTTTTGGTTTGGTTTTTTTTCAAATATGTAAATCAATACTTCGTGTCGTTCAGTTAACAGGTATCTAAATTGTTGTGAAAACGCTTAGGGGGAGGAACTGCTGTCATTTAAAATTTTCCTTGTCTGTAATTAGAGTGCAGTAGTTAATCATTCTTGGTAACACTGTGTTTTAAACCAGTGTTGTGACATGACCTTGAAGTGTTATAGCAATCTCAGTTCTAACTTTACTAATATATCAGCTATATGCGCCATAAGCATTTATTATGGCTGGACCTAATCTACAGAAGCTTGACCTGTTCTTATCAAGGAAAAAAATATATAAAAGAACTCAGTTTAATTTTGTGACAATAGAGGTGTAAGCACCTGATGAACATGGTCTTTTTGTACTGCTTTTTTATATTATTTTATTTATGTAAGAATAATTGTGCTATAGAAATTGCTATAAATAATGCATTGCCTTTCTGCATATAGAGAAAACTGAGTCTGCCAGGTGAGGTGTTTGAAGCAGCATATTTACTAAGTTGTTCTGGCTGCTGGAATTTCATCTTATTTTATCTACGTTGCCACTAAACTACAGAAATGGACAAATAGAATCTGATGTATAAAAGAGGGATCTAAAAAGAGAAAGAAAGTGTCAAAGTTAATCAATAAGAATATTAGACTAATGTGCTGTCAGCTGAGAACATAACACAGGTTATATCACTACTTCTAGTGTCATTATTAAAGGTATGTGTGACAAATTCATATGAACCTGACGAGATTAATATGATCAGCATATGATATTAAGAAATACTATAATTTATTACTCATTTAATAAAATGTTTTCTTCATCCAGTATAGTGGAAAATAGTATAAAAGCCAGAGCACATAAGCAGTCTGTCACTCCAGAGTATCACATTTTGTAACTGATGAGATTATTCTGAAACATGACTGACATAAACTAAAAAGCTCCAAGGTAGGTAATTCTTAACAGAAAGCCATTGTCATGGTTAAATTTAACATTCTTTTGGGAGAGAAAAGTTTCTAGGGTGTTAGTCATGATAGTATCAATCATAAGGGAAACACTTCTTTAATTAGGCACATATCCTAAAACAGGGATGCACAGAGATTTTATATAATTGAACTATTGAGTAGCTCTGCCTTTCAATCTGAAACATATGCTCATTTTAACTTGGGTCAGCAATTGTCTGTCAAACCTTCCAATACTTCTCTGCAGGAATGGTCTGTATCTTTCTAATTCTGGGAAGATTCGATTTGGTTATTGGCAGAAGTTTCCAGTATTGAAATTCATCCAATTAAATGAATTCTACATTTCTGGTTGTGAATGCAGACAGCCAAGAGCAGTGCCAACAATAATTTACCACATTATATATGAGCATAATGTCATGGAAGGCCAATTTACTCAGTCTCTCTCCCAGACAGCACACAATTGTTACTGTATTTCTGGCAGGATCTTTTCCTAGTCTAGTTTGAGATTATATTCTACTTTATGGGAGTATGTGATAGGAAGGGAAGGGATGGCAGGCGCATATCTAAGACTTTCCTTAATTTGCTTTATTTTGAATCAGCAACCACAAAGCAGGTTAATTGATGTTTTGCTTGCATAGAATTCCTCTGTTACTACTGAAGCAACTGAATGTAAATCCCAGATTTGAAAGCAAACTTGGCAAAACTGTCCCCTACAAATAGTTCAGAAGAAAATTGGTGTGAACTAAAAATCCTTGTTTATCATCATTGTTCCAGTGCTCTTGAGGTCTTATCAACATTCTCTCAGAGAACAAAATAGAAGATTTAAGAGTTCTAAAAATAAAACTATTCATTATGTTCAGCATGTAGCAGCATTGAATGGATTTATTTTTTCCCTTTCCAAATTTTTATTCCTCTTTTAGTCAGGTCCACTAGGTTGCTTGGAACACTCAACCAAATCACAGTGTTTGGAATTTTTCTTCTAAATCAATTGGTTTTTTATATTTAGCCCATTTTTCACTGCCTTTCTTATCTTAGTCAGACTGCATATACACTTTTTTTAAAGTTTTTATTTGCTGTGTAGTAGAATACAAAGTTACATAGTCTTAGAAATACAAATACCATAGTAATTGCAAGATTTGCATTAAAGTAGCCCTTAAAGGGCTATCAGTAAAATCTTTAAATTACTATGACAAGTCACCTACTCCCAGTAAACACCTCAATGAAACACCATATCTTCAGCCTGGTTGTTTTTATTGAAGTGGATAAGAGAGGGAGATATACCACGTGAAAGGCATAAATAAACAAATGTGATGTCAAGTGCCTATTAAAATAATCTTTTATAAAATAAAGGCTTGATATTTTTAGATGAAATCAAGTTAGAAATATGTTTTTGTTAAAATTAGATTTCAAAGATAATTATGGTGTTATTAAGTAATACTTTAATGATACAGTTTTAGCACTGTGCGTGTATGTCGCCATCTGGACTATTCTCAAATTGAGACTAGGAGCATCCTGGTGAATTTTCCCAGCATCAGTAGAGAGCACCTCAGATACAGGACAGCTTTTTCTTACTTTGTCAGTGTTAAAAGTGCAAGGATAACATAATTGAACATTATTTTATATCGTATTAAGAAAGCTACCTAAGATGCCAAAAGCATCAAATTTGATAAAATTATATTAGATAAGCATAAGCCCTCATGTGTTCCCACTAAAAAAGGGCAGGAAATGATACTCTGATAATGCAGTGGTTGTAAGTGCAGGCTGATATTGAAGATACTGCATGTCAGTACTGTCACTGTGGGCCTTATGTTTGATTTTCTGTTCCTCTCCTGTGCTCCCAGGGTCGTGCCTCTCTTCCCTTGCCATCTATATCTCCTCCCATTCCCTGCCCCCTCCTGTGCTCACTTTGGTAGAGTTGTGGTGGTGTTTCTAGCATGGCTTCTCAGCTCAGGAGCAAAGGCACACTGAGCACCTCTTACTCTCTGTCTCTGCATTGCTGTCTTCCTCTTGCTTTGCAAAGTGCAGAATAAGCTGCTCACATACTAAGTCAGTAGGTGTGGGCTTCAGCTCCTAATTAAAGCACTTGAACTACCATGTCTGTGAATCAAGATGTGGGCTGCTCCCACTACTGTCAATAGCAATCAACAGTCAGTGGAGGTTGGAGTGTTTGTGGCTCGGATTTCCCTAGAGGACATCCTTACTTGATGCTGAGAAAAATTGGCCAATACTAAATTCTGGACTCCATTGATTTCACTGTCTGTATCACCATTGCCTTTATCGACCACAGCTTCCTTGACAATTATGGGAAATTAGATATGCTCAAATGTGTAAATCTCTCTCTAATAGTCTTTGATCCCAAAACAGTGGTTAAGGAATAAGACTGTGGAAGGAGGAGGTGGAGTGCAAGGGTTTTGGTATCAAAAGACTGAGAAAGAGTGGGGATGCCAGCATTTTCCTGAGCTGCTGCCTCTGCCATGGAATACACTTCCAAAGAGAGATCCCATCAAAGCAGCTGCATTAGATTGGGTGAGTATTTGGGAGATTCACAGATACTCCCAGGCTCTTCCCCTGTTATCCATGAAATCCTAATGATTCTTTAAAATATTCTTAAGAGTAGGAAAGCATGTAATAATATCTGTTGGTAAGAAAAGGTCAAAGCCTGAAGATTTCACAAGGAGGGAATAGTTTTGCTCAAAGTGACCTTGCAGCTGGGAACGGTGATTTTCAGTGTGGGTAACTCCATTTATTATGCCTAGTGTTGTTCATCCTCTGCCTGTGTTGAGAAGTAGAATTACTGTGTAGCAATAACACACTCTCACAGACATGGCTGAGCCTCCTGCTGGGAGAGAGAGAGATCATAAAAGCACAGACTCTGCATCTCTGCCACCCAGAATTGTTAGCAAGGTAATGAAATAAATCTACTCTTTGCATTTCAGCTGTGGTTTGGGGTTGGCCTGGTTACTCATATGTGTCAATTCACACAATATCACAACTTGTTCTCTATAACATTGTGGGATATGGAGCATGGTGGATTCAAGAATTCAAAGAACACATCTTGTAAACAACAGTTCAGCAATTCCATGAGTGAACCGCATTGTTGGGGGGGATGACACAGGGGATTTTGTTTCGTTTAAACCAGTGCTTCACAGGTTTGCTTGGTTATCATTGAGGTGGAAAAGTACATTGGGAGGTCCCACCTTAATCCGAGCAAAACCAGCTTCAAAGACAAAATTGATCTGTAAACTGTCAACAGCAAACTTGGACATGCAGGGTCATATTTCCTGTGTTTAGCCCAAGTTAACTCAAGTTATACTGCTTGCAGGCAGTTAAAAGCAAAGTCAGGAAGAGTATACTACTAACTGCATGCCTTCGATGACTTCTTGCTGAGTTCCTTTGAGAAATTCCGAAAGGAAGCAGAGCTCTGTTGTTAGATGAATTACTGCTTTGCTTTGCACTTGCATCCCGGGGCTATACGTTCCTGTTACAAAACAAGTGTAATACTCTTGTGCCTTAATTTTTTTTTTTTTTTTCTTTTTTAAACAGGACCTGATTTTTATAACTTATCTTGTTTCCAGAGGAAAAATATAAGTGCTCAAAACAATGATGATGAAAATGTAAGGTGTGTGTGTGTGTATATATATGCCACATATATGTGGAATAAGTGTAAGAGTTGATAATCTATCATAGTAGCTATTACAACTTTTTGCATTTTTTCACACAATTAATGTATAAATTCTTTTTAAAGGACAATAGTGTTTCAAAGTTCTGGATGAGAAAATTGATTAAACTTTTCCCCCCCTTTTATTTATGCCATCATGTATTTTGGTGTTCTAATACAGAAAATTTTATGTCCTGTCTCCTGTCTTTCCTCCAACTCTCTCATAAATGGATTATTCCATACCATTTTAAATAATAAATGGAAATAATCTCATAATGAGATATATAGATGTACAAGGCTTTCAAAAATCTCAAAAGAATAAAAGCCAATTTGTTGTCAAGAGTATTGATACAGTCTGGTTCCATTTTGTAATACATGTAGAGAAGCAATAGAAATTCTACCTGTATTATTCTAAGACAACCCACATTAAAAAGCTTTAATATTTTGGAAGAAATTTATACTTCTTAATTTCTGTAACCAAAGAATCACAATATTTTTTTTAACCAGCTAAAAACTATTCATGATTGTTGTGCAATTAGTCTAATTCATTGAAATTTGACTATTATGACAAGCATTATTTGACATCACAAAATATTGGTTGTGCTGCTTCATTCCTACAGTTTCATATCTCTTTGCTATATAATCTTAGTTTTTAATATTGCTGTCATTTCTGATCAATTTCAGCATATACTTTTGAGTGCTTTTTTAAGTAAACCTTGACTGCTTTATATATCACCACTTATATATCATCTCCCTATTAAAACTCCATTGAGTCCTTTTTACTGCACATAATGCTTTTATATGCTCTATAATCTAGTACATGCCATTTTTCCTGGCTGTAAAATTGTTTAAATTTGCATATCTTTTTCAGTCATTAATTTGTTGACCTTTTTAATTTGTTTAAAAATATGCTCAGTCTATTGTTACATTATTCTCTCAGTAGGAATAGAATAACTTAATTACAGGCCCTTGACCTAAAACAGTTAAGGGGAACCTAGTATTACATTCCTGTGCATAAAAGTCTAGAGCTGTCATTTTCATGTTTTAAGAACTCTCTTTTCTAATGAGCAATTCCAGCACATTACATACTGCCACATTTTTAAGACATGCAGCTTGCTGTTTTGATCTGGATACCACATTGTGTCTGGAATCTGTGCTTTTGAACAGCTGTGTTAATCTGTTCTCCCATAGAAAGTAGTGGTGAGAATTTGTAAAAAAATGCGCAAATTCCATCCTGCCCACAGTAAACAAAAGCCAAACTAAAAAACAAAGAACCCCCCCCCCCTTCACCTCCAGCCCACAAAAAAGAACCCCAAACCAACCAAACAAAAAAAACAGTATCACAACCAACTCCAATGTTCAATTAATTCTGGCTTGAAACAGATTATGATGCAGAGAAGTGCAGCCTAGTTAACTGACCATGTATATGTTTCAGTTCTCTAAGATTTTTGTCCTTGGTAGATTTATAATGAGTTTATTCAACTGTCATGTGTATTATGTCTTAGGACCGTGGAAAACTTACTTCATTACTGATGGGCAAATTACATTTTTATGAAGTTTTGAAGAGAGAGGGAAGTTTGCAAAGCAGCGTTTGCAATATGTTGCTGGTCATGAAGCTGGTGCTAGGAAACAATGGTGATTTTACTTTCATGAATGTATTTTTCATGAAGTCTGAGCAAGAAGTCTGATAGCTTTGGATTTATCTAATGGTTTTGAAACTGAGTTTAAAATGTTGTTCCTTCATGGTGGTGTTCTGCTCCCTTCAGAACCATGAGGGATTAACAAATAAATTTGATTCCACTCAAATGGTGTTCCTGTGTCCCATAGGGGGCAGTTGGATAAAACAAAAGCCTCAACAACTGATGGGGACAAAGAAAACCCAACAGGAGCTATATTTAAGGGATGCACATATTTTTCCTTAAATGGTATTCTATTTTTTATTACCATCAGTTTCAATTAGAAACCAACTGATAAGTCTTTTCACTTCTTCTTCTTCTTGTATGGAAGACCTCTGAAATAGCTAATTTCTCCTTTTCTTATTGCTTTTGAAAGTCTAATTTCCCTTGACAATAATCAGTTCTGTCAAGTTACAGAAAAAATAATTTAAAATATTCATCGTTAACTCACTCTCTGTCAACAAACTAAATAGCTGAACTGTTGAAGAATGCAAACAAAAACTAGCCTTTATGAATAATGGAAAACTGATCTTATATTATTTATGCCAGTAGACACGGTGGTTGTAGGATTGATTTCCATACAATCAAAGTGCAGTGATTTAGAATTATAGGTATTTTTCTATTAAATACTTATAAAAGCATAAATATAGCCATCAAGACCGCAACAAGATCGCACCATCTTCCTGAAACTGCTCTGAAAGTGAAGAATCTGCTGGACTGAAAGTGAAGAGTTAATCCAGGCAGTCATAAAGTATGTTGACCTTAAGAAAAACCTTATTTGTTGATCTTATTTTTTAAAAGTAAATGAGTACCAATTTCTTTCTTGTGAAGAGCTGGATATTGTGACCCTCTAAAGGACACTGAGGTCTACACATATTTCTTCATTCTTCTAGATGGTTGTACAAAGCTAAGATAACTGATTTCTTGATCTCAAAGCTTAATAATCATTGGCCCAGCCTCTCTTTTGAATATTACTGTGTTTCAGAGATGATACTTAGCAAAAATTGTTATGAGAAATATTTTCTAACATCGTTAGGGAATGCAATACAGCCTAAATCAAATTAAAATCTTAGTCATTCTCAAGACTGGGTGAGAATAGTTATGTTAAAGAAAGAATGCTTCTATACATGTTAGACAGTGTTAGTCGTAATATTTTAGATTTGCAACCATCATAGTAAACAGAACTTTTGAGTGTCTCAAATATTTGTATTATATATGTTATGAAAAAAAAGGTAAATGTACTTCTTAAAATCTTGACATATACCAACGTAATTGCACTTACCATGTTATCTGAATTAGCCTGCCTGAATTACTTTTCTCAAAACTCTCAAAATATTTGCTCAGAACATCAATGGAATTTGGCAGACCTATTTTTTTTTCTACCATGCTACAAGAATTTCTATGTGTACAACACAAACAACATACCTTCAGTTTGTTGGTTTCTAAAAAAAGTCCCAAATGTATCAGTGAACACTTGTTATTCTGTCTCAAAATTGATTTACTTGTCCTTACCAAATATTCATTTTATTTGTTTTGTGTTCAGCAAGTTTATTTTCTTAGGACTAATTTCTGCCTTAACTCACAGATGTTATCTATATGTGTAATTACACACATATATATATGTATGTGTATGTCTAGATAGATAGATAGATAGATAGATACACATATACATATGAGGTGTGGCCACTAGGGTGGAATAGATGTACTATGGGCTGGTTAAGCAAGTCAAGTAAAATGTTCTCTAGTCCCAAAATCTGAAGGAAGATGAAGTAACATCAAAAAAGAAAGAAGAGGAATGGAAAAAAATAAGATATTTTCTTAGTAGCTATTACACCTACTACAAACTAACTTTTAATCTGCTTGAAGATAGGGACTTGAGGACGGCTGAATAGTCACAGGAAGATGTTAATTGTACTTTATGTCTTTCTAAAGCCATGTATATTTCTGTAGTCTTCCATGCAACTGGTTTTGAAGTATGTGTTCCAAGCCTATATAATAATAAGCAAAACAAATTAGAGGAGAAAACCTCTGCCAGAGCATCATACTTTATAGGAGACTAGAGGTGGGGCAAAGCTTGGTGCTTTGAAGAAGCAGACAGGGGAATTTTGAAAGAAAATGATATAGTAAGAAAAAGGTTTTCTTTCCCCTTTCTTCTTTCCCCCACTTCTTCAATTTCAAACTTCACGCAGCATAGATAATATCAAAGCTCTGGAATACAACAGGGGCGAGATAGAATCTCTTTATATTTCCTGAGTGCTCTATTGCTAAGACTATAGATGGTTCATGTAAAACAGTAGAAACACTGAGCAAGGTAAAAGTACAGGGTGTTATACTGAAGATCTGCCTTGACTGGAGAAATTTATTATACCATCCTCTTTAGGAAAAAAAAACCAAAACCAAAACCAAACAAACAAAAAAGCAAACCAGAACAGACTTTCTTTGGGGTGTGTAATTTTCCTAATTTTTCCAACTTTCAAATTGGTGCTTCAGTTTTGGTTCCAGATTTTACTTCCTCCTCCCTGGCTAGTCAGCACTATAGTTGGCAGACCTCAGTGGCTCTGAAACTCTTCACACCTCCTACTGCTGGTTTCTGACACTGGTTTAGAAGCACCCAAAATGGGTGAATGGGTCCCATGTGTAGGTGCTACCTACCTCAGGAAAATTGCATCAAACCAGAAATACAGTTTGCATCCCTTATCAAAAACGTAAGGGAAAAGACATGCTCTCCTTCATGCTAAGAATATTTTTGGAAGACTGTGTTTTTCATTGAAAATTTGTAATATATTTTACAACAAAGCAGCAGGTCACAGATGAAGCCTTTTTATACCAGGAAATTATCTGACAGAACAGCTTGTGTGGGTAAAAGAGTAGATCTCACTGAGGGAAATCTCTAGGCAGGAATCAAACATCTCTTTGTTTCTCTTGTGCTTGGGTTTGGTTTGAGTTTTAAATTATGAATCTGATGTATCTGTTGGGACACGTTTCCGAAGTTCTAATAATTTTTAAAAAGAGGAAGAAATTTTTAACAGGCAATGGAGAGAATCAGGAAGGTGTCAAAAGGAGAGGACATCAGAGTCCTATGTTTGCCACACATTTATGTGCCTCTCCATGGAATAAATCAAGGTTTGTAATAAGTAACGTATTTTTTAGCATGTTAAATAGTAGACCAGGGTGTAATTTATCCCATATCATCTTTTCCATGTTTTCTAGTCCCCTAATAATATATTCCAAGATATTTTATAGCCTCTGGTATAATCTGAAGTCAAACTTAATATTTTTACTGCAACAATACTGAAACAAAGCTGTTTTTCCTTCCTCTCATTCAAAAAAGTAGAGGTGCTATTAATGTATTACAGCAAATGTAGGCATCAGTTTCTGCTAACACTAAGAAGACCTAACTCCTTTGCTGGGCAGAGAATTCTGCTTTCTCAAACTTCTCAGACTGCTCCGAATTTCTTCTTGAAAGTTGTCGCATACTCATTACTGTCCGCTGTAACATTTCTTCTGCAAGTTTCATGTGATAATTCAAGGATCAGCAAAGTGCTGGAATTCGGATGTATTAATGGCACAGAAAAAAAAAAAAAAAGAACCTCTGGTATTATTTTTCAGTATCTGATGAGATAAAGAGAAAATAAAATATCTATTAAGCAGGAGAGAGCTAAAAGCATAGGACAGAAGAAGAACAGAATAGAATTTTGAGTTATGAAAAAAATTAGTGTAATTCAGCAATGGGGAGTACAATTCACATAGGATTATGGCAATTACATTTCTAGTATGCAAAACCCATTAAGAGAAGGGTTAAAGAAATAAGGTTATTCCGTCTAGAAGTTTTTGTCCAAGAATGAGGGGATATCAGATAATGGCTTCAATGAAAATCATCTAAAGAGGGATGGATGGATGGATGGATGGATGGATGGATGGATGGATGGATGGATGGATGGATGATAGATAGATAGATAGATAGATAGATAGATAGATAGATAGATAGATAGATAGTTTCTCTGTCCTTTGTGGAAAAGTTCAGTAATGACAGGTTATCCATGTAGGAAATCCACCTAGAAAGTTTGGTAAGTCTGGAAATAGACTGAGTGGGTATATTGTCAACATAGTCGCTGGAACTGCTTAAAAAGAAGTTAAGCAAAGTAATAGATAAAGTAGTATAGATGCATGCAGTTGTTTATATGTGGCAGATTTCCTTTAAAAGGCACATGGTGGGGAGGATAAATTTAGTCTATGAACCAGGTTGTAACCAATTTTTTTTCATGTTTGACCCTTCTATTGTTGGTCTGAGTTTGCCTGCTGTTAATGCTGAAATATTGCAATACAAATAAAACAGATACTCTGACCTTCCAGTGAGCTACACAATGTTCAAACAAGGTGTGTTTTTTACCACTGTGTAAGTAGGAAAGAAACTGTACTACAGTCAGTAAAGCAGACTGAAAATCAGTTTTGTGTGGTGCCCAAAGGGCTTAGCCTTTGACAGCATAGCACATTAAATCTGCTTGGAAAAAAAATTGTCTGGTTCTTTTCTTTTGTTTCACAACACAGTGAAAAATTATTTCTTTTTCAGTGGAACACAAGGACAATAATATCAGCTACCAATATCCAACTTTTTTACCTTTCTTTCTCTACATAATGTTGAACTTTCAAAAAAAAATGGCAAAGCTCTTGAAATTTTATTTCTTTGGTCTGCTGAAGTAGCATGTTATTCACAGCAGCAGGTCAAATGATACAGGAGTTTGAAACTTGCAGCTAGAGAAGTTGTGCTGTACAGTCACCCACTGTTTGTTATTTATGAATAGTTTGTAATTTAAACATAGCTGGAGAAGTTCACTGGAACAAAACATGCATAAAACCAACAAATTATTATAGAGTTCTTTCTTCTCTCCCTGCCATCAGTCCAACTGGTCCTTATCTACTGACAGTTTTATAAGGAGAGGGACAGGAACTTCCCTAAAGGAAGTATCTCTATCCAAATAATAAGACCTTCATGCTGTTAAATAAACTGATGTACAACCTTTCAAGGATTAACCTAAATCATCCTTCTCTCCCTTTGCACTCCACCCCAAACTGCCATTACACCATGACTCTACCTTGGCATAGCACTGGTCTGTGTTGGTTCCTTGAAGTTCTCTTGATCTTGGTATGCAACAATTTATTTTATTGACATGTAGAAAAGATTTTTATGATCTAAGGGAATAATTTATTCTGCATGATGCTCTAAAATGTGTAGAAAAATCTGTTTTCTGTTTTTTTCCAACAAAATTATTGAGACTTCATAGAGGGCACCATGGAGATTTTCAATTTCATATATATTATGAATAATTTATGAACACACAGTGGAGTGGTTGACTACATATTAAGATAAACCCTAATCACTGACTTTTATTTCAGTTTTGCCTGATGTGTCTTTCAGAAAACTAAACTTTTATTCCAGGCATTGCAGTATACACTGAAAAATATACCGTTTTTTTGTTCTGCTTTGATTAGACATGCATTGCCTATTTATCCAGTGGGCTCTTCATCATTATGTAGAAAGGTAACTTTTGCATTATCTAACATTTTCTTTTAAAGTCAATCCATATGTGATCTGTAACTGTGCCTGATTCAGTCAATTCATCAGTTATGCTGGACTAGCTTTTCAAGACTAGAAAATTAGCCAGTCTACCATTCACCTGATATGGCTATGAACAGAAGGTAAATTTTCTCTCAGTAAGTATTGATATTAGGCTTAGTGAAATCTGCTTTGAGGACCCAATTATATATCCTGGATTTCTTGGATCTGCACTATACAAGATTGATCAGATTAATGAGTGGTGTGAATCACAAAATATGCTATGTACGTTGTAGGATATTAATTTTTCCATTCCCTTTATCTCAGCTAATCCTTGTTCTACTCTACTACTTGTGGGAACAGCTTCCTCTGCTTCCAGTATCAGCAGGAACTTCTGGGGGAAGCAGGGGAGAGGTTTCTACAAATCCTACCAAGAGCTAAGATGTGCAGCACAGAGCTCCCTGAGGCTTGTGTAAGAAATCTTTGTGTTTCAGCTTGATTCAAGATTACTTTGAGACACATACTTGTTCAAAGCCTCCTGCAGAACAGCATCATGTCTTTAACTAAGAGGTATTGAGAAGATTCAGAAATTTGAGTAGATATTAGTATCTCCTATTAAGATATCATATTGTCTTTTGCTAGAAAAAGAACGTTCCAAAAGAAGAAATTTCTTGATTTTTGTCTTTGACTTGTAAGTCCAGTGTTCAAGGCCAGAGAATGAAGAGCATTTTCTGAAATCTAAAACTGCAGCCTTGTTCTCAGGTTAAACTATATATATATATATATATATATATATATATACACACACATGTAAGTTTATTTTTTCTGTTTGGTAGGTTGTTATAAACATGGGAATGCAAATTTCAAATATCTGCATATTTTGATTTTTCAGCCTTCTAAAATGTACATTACTGCTTAGTTCAGTTCAAATCCAATAACTTCACTCTTCCTTTAAATCAAAGGAAAATTTTTAGGAACTGAGAGGGAAGGGGCATAGAAGTATTTCAATTATTTAAACTATTTGTGGGTGTGTTGATCCAATCTCTTATTTATTTATTTATTTAGTATTTATGAAAAGAACTCAGCTTTTTCTCCTTCATGAAGCAACCTTGCTGTTTGGTTTCTGTTTCATTCTGGGGGTGGGTGGGTTATTTTTTGTCTGCACTAATGTGCAATAACTTTTTATGGTGGTCAGTACTTACTCATGAGGGAAAGGGCTGAGAGACAGCACTCTCAAGATATTTGTCATTCATTCTTTCCTGGAAATTACTTTTGACTGAGGTTATCAGGCATACCTGGCAGGGCCTGGGCAGCGAGGCCTTGGAGATTACAAGCCAAGCCAGAGGCAACCTGGGACACTGTGAATGACCTCAGCCAGGGCAAGAACACAAAGAATCATAGAGCAGTGGATGAAATACAGCAAGAAGGATGATGGAGAAGCAGAAAGAAACCAATAAACACAGAACTCCAACCTCCTATGCTACCCCTTGCCTCATTGGAGAGACTGGGACAGGTTGAATGTCACCATACCAAAAACAGGGCTTGCGGAGACCAGGGAAGAGGGAGATGATTCTTTTGTAGGATGTAGGAAGTCATGATGGTTTTGCCTGTGAAGATGGGTGAAGAACTTTTTATTTCATTTCAGTGTACATTGCTGAGACATCCCTGTGACATCCATTTCACTTTTTAATCCATTTTCTTTCCTTATGCAGATCGTTATTTGAATCCATACAGCTGTAAGTTTTCCCTAGGTGTGTTTTTACAAAAGATTTTTCTTTCTTCAAATGATGTTCTGTAAAATGCTCAGTGTGCATTTTGATTTGCTGCTTCTTATGTGACAATGAACCATCAAACCAGCATTTTTATGATTAAAAGTATAACGCAAAAAATATGTATAATTGGAATAACTTATAAAGTTGAGAATATTTTATCTGAAGATATTGTTTATATAGAAAAAGAAACTTTTCATAGGTTAGAGATTTTATGTGTAAGTTGCTGAAAGTAGCAAATCTGGCAGTAGTTTTCTAAACTCAGTTATATTTTCTTCTGAGCCAGTTCTAATAACTTAATGGATTATGCTACTAAAATGCAAATATTCAAGTTAAGCTAGACATCTCAAAAGCATTTTGACTATTCTGTCTTTTAATGCTATACTATAGCAGATAAAGAAAGATTGAGCTGTTTGAGTCTTGAGAAATTCCATATTTTTTATCTAGAATTCCCCTCATTTTGGAAACACATTGGAAAAACATTTGCTTCTTTTATTGCCATTAGTAATAGCATTCTTAAAGTGTCTATTTTCTCATCTTTGTTTGGTTCTCAACTCCTTTTCTATTTCAATAAAAGGAGTACACACTCACAGAATCATTTCATAGGACCCCATCTTGAGGATTTGATTTTCATTATTATTGTAGCAGATTTTGTTCTTGAAAATATGTTTGAGCTTTCTAGCTGTGCACTGCTTTTCAGAGCTTCCTTTGCAATTCGTTTCAAATGACTTTTCTTTTCTAGCTGATAAGCTGTGTTTGTGGTTGACTTTTAACATTTGATTATACCCTGAGCAAAGTCTGAACACTTCTTACCTAATTAAGGAGTCAGGCTGACATGTTTCACGAGGAGTATAAGAAGTGCATCTGACTTGCATAAAATAGCTAATTGTTTTCTGCCCTAATATTTAATACTCGGGTGCTATTCATATGAACTACAAGTGGAAAGCCGTTCCATGCTGTTTTGATGTCAGTGCCAATGCTGTTTAGAACAGCCAGAAGTGTCTTTTGGCTAGAACAGTTTATTTTAAAAGAAACCATTACAGATTAAGTAGGGCTTGCAGGAAAAGATAGATGTAGGAGAAACTGAGATGGGAGGATGTAACTTTATTGGTTCCGTGGTAGTAAAATAGCTGAGAAGGCTCCATGTTGCTTTACACACAGCCTACCACTATATAACCAGCACCCTGGGCCAGCTTCCCTTCAGTCTAATCCTCAAAGCTTTTTATGGGGAAGTTCTTGTGAGTTTGCTCCCGTTCCCCACTGTCAGGAGGGCAGCATGCTGCCAGCAGGCAAGCTAAGCTGCCAGAGTGCTACCAGCCACATCACCAAGACCATTAACTCTCAGGGATGACACAGCTCCCCTGTGCTTCAGCCAAAAGCTGCCAAGAGTCTGCAACCTCTTGCTAGCACTGAAATTCCTAATCTTACTTCTTTTATCTATGTCTCACCAGTAAAGTCAGGAAAATGAACATCCATCCTTACTCCAACATTCACTCTTAAATATCTAAAGTCATTTGAGAGTGAGTAGCAGTACTGCTATTTCTGGAGCAGATTATCATCATGTGATACTTATCATGTGAGTCTTTTAAACATCCCTATGTTGTAATTGCTATATAAGCAGGATGAACTGGTTTAAAAATTGAATGTGTTAGAGCAAATAGTGAAACCTAAGCATGACAGAGACATGGCATAGTCCCTTAGGTTACAGCACAGACATATGAGTTAGAGTGTGCCTGAGGGTTGCTAAACTAACCATGCTTGTCAAAGCACCTGATTCTGTTTGAGGATATGAGTAGAGAACAGCTTGAATAAGGATGTTTACCTTAATATTAGTGCAGGACATACAAAAGAGTGCCTTGGTGCTGTTCCAGTCAGTGGTGGAACTGATGACATCTCCTTAGGAAGAACACTTCTATTCCCTCTTTTTCCTCTGTTTCTCTGATTCCTGATGTTTGTATGATCTGGCAAGCATGATCTGACTAGCAGTGCCTTTCAGTGCCTTTCATCCTCAAACACAGCCATGCATCCCAACTCATTTGACTGTAACTTTCTTTTCCAGGAGTTTAATTCCGATCCACAATCAGCAAACTATATATTGTACTCTCATGGTTGTTATAATGCTACCATTTTTCCTCATAATCTTTGTTTTATCAGTTACAACTGAATGCTGCAGTTAAAACTGAATACTGCAGGATTGTTCTTCACAGATTGTTATTTCCGGCACTAGGATACTTCCAGTTAGCTATTACATATAGTACAGTTCAATTTTTCTAGGCCTGAGGAAAAAGTTATTACTGTATGTTGCCTTACTAGAGAAGGCAATCATCATCATACAGCAGGTATGTGGCAGACTTTCTGTCTTAAAATATAAAAATAGCATAATTTAAAGCCTGCTCATAAGGAAATAGGAATTTCCCAGGGCATGCAACCTGCTCCTCTGACTGGTCTGACTTCTGACAGAGCTTCTATAGTCTTCAGGGGCTGGTAATCTGCAGCAAGGAACCATTCATTCACAGATATTAAAAATCCAGTTCATCTTAATTACAGGAGCTTTCTGTCCATCTTCAGTGTTTTTATTTATTTTATGGGGTTTTTTAAGGATCGTCTCCTTGTCCTGTTATCCATCACCAGCTGGATACCTTTTTGTCATAAATGATACTTTTTCCTCAATAAAAACCTCAAATTTAATCCTTCCCCTGGAGAAGTAAGCCTGCACCAACCCTTGTAATCAAGTCCAAATTCATTAGACATTTTCAAAAAGTGTTTTCTGTGGGATCCTTTGCATACCAGTGGTTGCTGTGGCAACCATAGTTTGCCCATTCAGGTTATTTTCCCAAAGCACATAACAAAATTATCTCCTGCCTCCAAAATTCCACAATATGTTCAGCTCTGGTATATCTCCTTAATCTTAGACTATTTTCTTTCTCTTTACTCTGTTTGGCCTCTGATATCCTACCAACCTGCCAGACCTGTCAGGTCTAACACATATCTAATGCAGTTCTACAGCTCTCTTTGGTAGCAGTTCACCACAGGTAGCCTTTGCTAAAAAGTTTCCTTTCCTAATTTTGGATGTCATTAATTTTGCCAGTTCCAGTAGAGCAGAAACACACTAACTACCTGGAAAACATACTTGTTTCTTTGTTCTATTATTTCTTTAGAAAGAAGTGGAATTAAATGTGCTTTTTTCTCCCTCTATAATTTAAAAAATATTTCCGTATCAGTTGAATTGTCTCCTAATATGTCTGGTGTTTGATGCTTAAATTGATTTGATAGTTTTCATTCAAACATGAGAATAACACCACTGTATCTTAATAGGCAGCTTTCCAGAAAAGTGTAAGTTTTGGCATATTTCTCTAAATTGTTTTTCACATTTCAAACATGCTTAAGTAAGACACGTCAACATAATCGAAGCTTAAATGAATGTGTACAAAAGTATCTCCTTTTAAATACAGGGTATATAGCTTTCATGAACAAAGCTCCTAATAAAATATGAAATTTCAATATTCAGTTTTCCACTGTGCTGAACCTAAAAATATTATCAGTTAAGGTTATTCACATTTATGGTCTTCTGAATTTCCCTTCCCCCACCCCCCAATGAACACCAGCATTTCAAAACCTCAGGGTTTTATAACTTTTCTGTCCCGATGAACTCAGTATAAATCACCTATATTCACTTGTCTTTCACTAGTAGGGAATATAACCTGCATTATGTGGTGCTAACTGTTTTCTCATGCTGTCTGAGGGGGTCAAGTACATCTTTTGCTTTTGACCATGCAATCAGTGTACTTGCTATTGCAAATTTTATCAAATAAATCTCTTCTCCCTTGGCATTAAATGTGTCTATTCTCTTTAAAGCCTCTAGTGGTGCCCATTAACCTTCCTACCCTCCAAGGGGTAGGGATCTTTTCCTGTTCAAAATTACCCACAGCACTTTGAACAGAGCTGGTGCAAGATGACAGCTCTCTCTCTCCCTGTTTGCCCCTTCCAGTGGCACACCACTGCACACTGCTTCTCTCTCAGCTCCTCCTGCTTGCTGTCCCTGCAGCTCCCCTTCTCTTGGATCTGCTTGTGCAGTGTACCTGTCAGTCTGCTCTGGCACAGGTTTAGTACAGCAATATCCCATGAGTTCAAGAGTGGCATTATTACCAGGGGGCTGGATGAGTCACATGAGATAAACTAACAGATGTTACTGAAAGCAGAACCTTTTAATACAAAGTGCCCGTCCTTACACAGCTGTACAGAGAAAGCTTTGCATAAAACACTTCCACTTCCCACGTTGTTTTTATTCTTTCCTTTGAACAATCCAGAAGCATGTCATGCAGAAGATTTTTTTTAAATGTTGCATGGTAAATAATATAACTTGAATGTTGCCAGATGATATGATTTTTTTTAAATGCTTGCTTTATAAAATAACATCAAACGGTTATGAACCTTCTGATCATGCCCTGTATTTAGTTTGCAACAGGAAAAAAATTCTAAATATTTTACCACCTTTGTGTGTATGTAATCATCTCTTCCTGTTGGCATTAAAACACATTTTTTTCCTATGAATGTAACTCAGAGCTTCTGCTATGAAACCGCTCTTCTATTCATCTCTCTATTTCTGTGTACTAGAAATGCAGTGTCCTTATTTGGGATTGGACTAGATGGTCTTTAAAGGTTCCTTTCAACCCCAGTCCTTCAATGATACTTATTACTTTGTTTATTTTCATATTAGCTAAGCTGCTAAGAGTTTCTGTTAATTTTTAACATCATTTTTCTATCCTGGAACATCTTTATCATAATTAGAAAGTTATATTGCATTCTTTCCTCACCTAGCACCTCCCTATAGCATAATCCTTCATTTTTTTTCTGGCTAGTAAAAATCTGCTATTCACTAGGACAGCATGCCTCTGATTTCTCTGCTCTAATACACAGAAACCTTTCATGTGAAATGTAACTTTTTCTTGTCTGTATTTATTGTGACAAGGTTCATTTTTTATCTTGATAAATTATGACATATTAACATGTTTTCTCACTGAATTAGGGTTATTATACAGAAGAGCTCCCAGTCTGACAACCACTACAGATTCTACATCAAATTCTACCACAGTTACTATGGCTGTAATACTACCACTGTGTATTTCTTGCTGTTACCAGGTATTTTGGGAAAAACTGTACAAGTTTTTTTAGCAGTTGTTAATAAATCAAACAAAAGCATTCTTCAAATGTACAAATACAGACATAACACGTGTGTGTTATGCACTATAGCTCGCTTGTGTTCTTCACTGTCTAATCTAAATCCATGTCATATATTGTAAATTTTACTCATGGGGAGCTGCAGTTTAAATTATGCTGTACCACACAGCAACAAAAGATTGAAAAAATCAGCTGAAAAACATCTATTCCCTAATTGCTATATAGTTAAGCCACAAAGAGCTGGAGTCCCTTGTTAAAGTTCTTTTAAAAGTGATCATTCTGCTCGTTTGAAACCTCTAAAGAACAACCACAAGCAGACGAGTTCTTCCCACCTGGATTCCCAGATAACCAGAGGTAATTGTGTTTTCCTGTCCCAGATTTTTCTTTCTATTTCTTTTTTCTCACTGCTATTGGGAAATAAGTTGGAAGGACTCCAAGAATGTTTTGATCTTTTAGATTTTCAGGTTAGTAATGTTTACCATTCATTTTTAAATGACAATGTGTCATTCATTTTTTGCTCATTTTTGTCTGACATGCTTCTCAACAAACCAGGAACTTTGCAAAGAGAACATATGAAACAACTTTTTTCAAGAAGCTGAGGTCTTAAAAAACAAGATATTAGCAAATATGTACGTAAATTCTAAATTGAAGGTTTAATACAGGATGTAGTTACTCACCTAGATGCCTTGTCTATATTCTGATGCAATAGCATGTCTAATGTTTATTGATTGCATGCTATCTCTTCACTTCAAAATCCAAGACAAAATGGAGAGATTAGTAGATAAGTTAGGGTACATAGATATAGTATGAGAAGTCTCTGGAATCTCAGATTTCAGCCCTAGAAAAGAAGAAGTGGCTGAACCTGTTATTTTGAAACCCACAGGACCTTCTGAAGCGAGAATTAGTAAGTGAATTCAACATTTTTAGTGCTGCAGTGTGTTTGATTGGAATAGCTTAAGGCTACACTCCTTCAAATTCCCTACCTAGCATATTATTTTATCCTGGTATTCTGCTACTGCACATTTGCATTAAGATGACTGATTAGCCTGCTTAGTACTCAACTACCAGTTCACAAATTATAACATAATCATTACAAAAATGGTTCTCTGCAGAATTGTTATATAGTTATCAAATATTTTAAATTAGCCTACTAGTACCAGTACAAATACCACAATTTGTTGTTAAATAGATTTGCAACATTATACAGCAAAATGTCGATAGTAATATATTTTTCTTAAATAAATATAGTGTATTTTATAAATATAATTAGCATTCTTTGAATATGGAAAGCGTGAGTTTTAGCTCCATTTCTAATCAAATTACCAAACCCAGAAGGTGTATGGCAGAATGAACAACTTCACTGCAGTAACAATTGAACCATAAGAGGAATTTCTCCAGTCTTTCCAGGGGTTATGGGATCAAGAGCAGCATGTGTATTTTTCTGATGAAAGTTTGCTCAACTTACTTATAAATTCTCACCTCCTTCCCACTGAGTTATTTTTTAAATCTACTCTTGAATTATTCTTGCTTATTGCATAAACAAACTGCCTGAACAAGATCACATTAAGTTCACATTTTTAACCCTTTCTATAGTTTTGAAATATTTGTCTAAAACATTTTGAATTACAAGAGTTACTCCACTGACCAGATTTATCAGGAACTAAAAGTCTAGTCTGAGACACCACACTTCCTTGGCTACTGTTGACTCTGCAATGTAATTTGACAGTAAAGACAGGTGAATGATCTCCTCCGAGATTTCTGCCACTACATAAGGCAGCCTTGCTGAAAAGAAATGTGCAAAGGAAAAAACCAAACAAACTTGCTTTAAGACTATTAAATCTGTCTGAAGCTTGGTGGGTTGGCTTGAAAGTGACTAAATAAAACCCCTTTTTTTTTCAGTTTATGCCATCTCACTCTATTCCTCTTCATTTTCCTTGTCGGTTTTAATGCAGATGAAAAATAATTCAGCCAAAACAAGTGTTTTCAATGTTCTCAGAGTGAAATCTTGAATCTATGAATAGAAATAGAGGTTAAAAGTCACCATTATGATTACCTTTGTGTCTTCTGTTAATAATTTCAATTCTGAAATTATATTTTTATATATTTAATATATATTTATATATATTTAAAGATTTTTAAAGACATAAAGTGAATATAGGCTAGGTATTTTTCTTTAAGTAATGTCACACTTTAAAAAATATTTATTCATTTTAACTAGTTTGGCTTTGGCTTGCAATGTACACTCTTGTAGTTATAAGCTAAAATTCCGATTAATCTTTTTTATATTGCCTATAAAATCCCTGAAAGAAAGAAGTAAATTACTTTTTAGCTTCCCTCTCAGTAGACTGATTTTATTGTTTCAGTTCTTCATTTTTTTCCTTGACTTTTCCTATTATTTTAGATTACGGTACTGAACAGAGGTCAGAAAAAGTCATTAAAACTACTCACAAAGAAAGTGATTATGAAAACCTGACTTAGGTGCTAGTTTTTCTTCACTAACATGGGCTTCTAGTGAGTTTGTTTAAAATGCTTAAAGCCGATGCTGTCACTGTTCCCAGCACCTTTCCACCTGCGATCTGATATGCAGTCTGAAACGACCTTGGAACAAAATCAAACATTACAGACAAGACTTGTTGGAATTTCTTGGAGTATCATCAAAACAGAAAGGATCCTGAAAGCTTCCAAGTTGGAAAAAGCAGTGATGCTGGATAAGCCTCTACTAAGCTTTACAGAAACCACATATTTTACAGAAACCACGTATTTAAAGGACCAATGCAGTCTTCATGAAATCACTTGGAATATTTAAAAAAAAAAACAAAACAAACAAACAAATGAATGAAAAGCTGTGACCTCTGGAGACATACAAGAGGGCAAAAGGATTTCATTAAGTCTTTTTAGATAGCATATAGCAATGAAAAGAGAAATCTGAAGGAAACCTGAAGGAGACTGGATAGTTTACATTCTCCCTAGAGGATTTTGCAGCAGTAGAGTTGCTGTAAATAGGGATCTGTGCTTTATGGAAGCCTGATCTTTGTGGGAGGTTGTTTGGGGAATTCATTAAATATTTGATTTCTATTCTGCTGCTCAGATTCCCATTCCTTTATTGCCAAATAAGTTTGCTATGGTGTTGAACCTCTCATGAGGAGATTGCCAGGGGAAGAATTGTAGCTGATTTTGCTTGCCAATTTAGATGGCAGGTATGAGCACATATGGAACCTGGCAAAGGTCCAGAACCAAATTTAATCTACTGATTTAACTTCATTTACCAGTTAAAAAATAAAATATAGTTTACCGTCTTGAAAGCTGGGGAGAATATCTCTTGATGATAGGTTACTGAATAACCATCCCACAGATCTCCTCAGGACAAAGTTACCTGCACAATACAGGTAAGGAGCTGGGACTTTCAACAGCTAATTCCTAGAGCTTTTCAATTTAACAGAGGGAGGGGGGAAAAAAACTCTGCTACTTGATTGTATATAACTGCGACCTGGGAATAACTTCAATACATAGCTATATTACTTTCTCCCTCAAAAATAAAATCCATTTTGACTTCATTTGCATTTTTGTTTAAACCCAGACAAAATAAATCCCAGGCTTGTCTCTACTAATGTGTATTTATTTTTAAAAAATTCACAATACTTATCTAGGAATAGAAAATATTTGCACGTACAATCAATACAAAAATCAGAATAGCACAAAGTTTTCCTATTTAGAAAATCTTGCTCTCTCTCTTCTTTTCTCTGTCTCAAGTATGATCTGCCAATTTCATTTCTGCTGGCTTTTCCATAGAATGTGTATTTCACACATAGATTTACAGGCAAGGTTTTCATGTCCCAGGTATTGTTAGAGCAGAATTTCTTTTTCTTCAAAAAAGAGAAAAAAAAACCCAAGAGAAAAATGGTACCACAGGGGGAGAAAAGAACAAAATAGGTCTACAGCAATTGTTTCTGTCTGGTATCAGACTTCACATGAACAGTCTGCTAACAAGCTGGAAAATGAAGAAGAGGCCTAGAGGTCACAACTAAGTTCAGCTTTTTACTCATCGGTGAATGGTCCTGTGGGAACCCCTTGGATCGCAAAAGACAGCTGGTGGCTCAAGGTGTCGCGTTAAAAATGAGTACAAATATGAAAGCTGGATAAAAGCTCTAAGAGTCTGTATGAGTTGTTACAGTTGCACAGACATGATACAGAAAAAAAAGATAAGTGTTCAAGATTCCAAACAAAAAGGAAATCTTAGACCACACACTACTGCAGAAATTCAAGATAGTCACTAATTTTACCTGTAACAATGACATTTTTCTTCCAGAAGTAATATTATTTATACTGTGGAACTGCATTTTGTACAGTAACTTGTCCAGTGCAGGGCTGCATACTCTATGGGATAAATTATATAAATATATAGATATTTTTTTATGAGTGACTCAAGCTAGACATTTCAAGGACCTGAGTGGGGTGGGGAAGGAAGATTTGTTTCAAATATAGATTCTTTAAAAACTGACTATTTTATAAAGTAGAAGGTTTTAAAAAGCTGTACCAGGAGGCAGCATCTTTGGGAAATACCTTTTACACTTTGCTGCCAAGCCTCCTCTCTTCTCTGTAAGGATGGGTTGCAGAAATTGTAAAAAGCTGTGATAATATTTTTGAAAGGTTTTTTAACTTGATTCATCAATGAAATTTGAATGCATCTGACAAAAGGCAGAAGGGGGTGAAGTGGTAATCAGACCAAAGACTATATCGTGCAAAGGGCGCCAACAAGGGCTAAAAGCACAGTATTCTAGGGCTAGACCACATTAATTATAATGTGCATTGCATCTCGGCTGAGTCTTGAAGAAAGATGGTAGGCACTATAGCAGCACTAAAACTCTATAATCCTTTATTTTATTGAGTCAGTAATAATGCACTTTTCTGTTCTGGGACAAATAGTTGCAAATATTATGCTCACTCCCCAAAAGACATGAGTGATACTCATTCTGAACACAGGCTGGAATGCAGCTTATGGCTTCATAATTTCTTGCCCATACTAATGACAGCACTTTTCAGGAAAAGAATCTGAAATTACCAATCTAGGTAAGAAACAAAGAGGAAGAACCTAGCCTTCTCAGAAATGTTCCAGAAATGTATGAGGCTCAAAATCTGTTGGGGAAATTAAATATTAGTATCAAGGCAGTAAGGTTTTCATTAGTTCAGAGGTACTGAACTACAAATAGTGGTTTGCTGCAGAATGAAAGAATTTTGACTATGCATTTGCATAAAATATTTTCAGAATTCCATATGCATTCTGCATATTACTTCTGTATTGCAACAATTTCTCCCTTCTGAAGGATTTTTTTTTCCTTTTTCCTCCATAGTATATAGCAAAATGCAATGTGTTTATACACAGAAGCATCAAGTATATGTTACGTTGTATTCCTGTCATCCATGTATCATTGTCTAGTCCACATTAAAATAAATGTTGATATTTTAGTTTGTTCAGCTAAAGCTAATTTCTTTTTTTCTACAGGTGGCCAAATCGTTGGTTCCTTAGCTACCCCAGCTGTGCTGTGGTTACATCTCACATGGTAACAGGGTCAGCCCTGCAAGAAGGAATCCATATTGCTGAAAGAAGTCACATTGCTGATTTGGTAGGTAGAGACCAGCCTGTCAGCAGAGCTCCACCACACTACCACAAATGAGGCAAGACAAATGTTTTAGTGTCATTGTTTTTAAGATGAGACACAAATGTATGCTTTTTTTCCTGGAGAAGCGTGAAGCCACCAGACACTGTCATAATTTAACTTAAAATTTCTCTGGTGACTTCAGATACTTTTTTTCATTTCTTCTGATGCTGTGTAGTGCTGTTTTATCACTACACAGTTCTCTTCTGTGCCACTCATCTCTATATCATAAAGATGGGTAGAGATATTACTGTATTTGGTCTGAAGGTCTTCAATATTCACTCTGAAAAAATCTAGCACATAAGCATAACAAAGAGTGGCAATGACTACTACTCATAGCCACTGTTTGTTGGAGGTGTGCTCCTTCCTTATTAATTCCTTGGTATAGCTATGGATTTAAGCTTCAGTAGGTAAAGCAGGAGTATGTATTCACCTCATTAATTTATATGTATTCAGTTATAGCCATCTCTGCTATAACCTGCTTGGTTAGGCTAGGTGCCTGCCACAGAAATAAGAAAAAGTGTCCTTCTCAGCATGTGAGAATTGATCTGAGAAGCAAAGAGTCATCAGTTTCTTTGAAGGTTTTTTGCTTTCCCAGAGCAATGCTAGTGTCTCTTCCACTTGGAGGCAGCAGGGTTTGACAAACAAGGAGTGAAAACGCCAGGAACAATCCCAGCAACAATAGTACTAGGTCTTAAAGATCTTCCTACCAGGGGCTACCACAAGAGGCTTCTCAGCTTCTTATTACAAGTAATCAAAGAAAGATGAGTCCATGTTTAGTCTGTCCTGTGGTTGAAAGGCTTGAGAACGCAAACAAAGCTATATGAAATTCACTGATCTCTAATTAAAATTGGTAGATAAGGTAATCAAAAATACTGCTGAATATGAAAAGCTTTGTTCTGTAGGGAGATGGTCTCTAAACATCCATGCAGGGGCATTTAGATTTTCAAGCATTTTTTGCTCTTTGTTGTTTGGCTGCTTTGAAATTTTTAAATTATTTCGATTTCCCTCTTGCCAGGTGACTGACATTGCTTCCATATACATTCTCCAGTGAATCAAAATGTTGTGCTGGTTTTACATATCATGGAAAGTTATGCACATGACATATTCAACAGACTCCAGTAAAACAAATTATGAAGCTTTTTTTTGGATCATGCAAGCAGTGTTCAAAAATTCTGCTTAGACAAATAAATGAAAATACAGTTCTATATATTTTGAAAACAGTTACTCTAAATATCTTATTTAGTCTAAGTGATAAAAATCTTTTTTTGGTGTTTTTTTTCTACAGTTCCTAGAGGGCCTTTGATTCTCACAGTGTATAGTTTAATCAGATTGAGGCAAGATAGGTGTGATGGGCAGACTTATTTATTTAATGTCAGGAAAGCACTGTGATCTCTGTTAAGCCTCTCAGGCTGCTGCAGGATGAGGCTATCAAGGGGCTATTCCACAGGACAGCTGCAACCTGTATTACAGAGTGACTTTTATTGAACTTCCATTTAGTGCCCTAATCAAAATACTTGTTCATTGACATTTGCACGTGATAGCTTTATCTTATTCTGTTAGCTTCTACAATGAATAGGCTACTTAAGAAAACTAGACTTGGTAGCATTATAAAGCAAACATACATTGCAAAGCCAGGCCAGGCATAGCAACCACAGCAATTCCAATAGTCACTTGTTTTCCTAAAATGTTACATCTTTTGAACATTGAGAATTAATCTCAAGCTGCAGTAACTGAACAGAAATTCAGGACATCTCTTTCTTTATGAAGTGATTACAAGGCTAATGGTTTCTCAATATCTGTCAAACAGGAGAAACTTATCATGGCAAGGTCATTTAGGGTGGACCTAAAAAAGCCAGATTGAGGATACCAGTGCTGTTCAAATGAACATTTTAATTAACACTCTTTCTAGAGGTCACTAGGGGCATGGAACTCAGTTTTAGACACTGGTTTGTTTTTAACCTTTGTTGCCTATATAACAAACCCTTATGTTGGTCAGAGTTTTGAAAAGACTGCACCAACTTTAAAGTGAGCACACCAAAACCTTGCCAGTTTATCAAGCTAGGTTTTTCTGGAAAACAAAAAAAATAAAGTATCTCTGAAAGCAGAGAATAAAGACCAGGTCTACTAAAAGACAGTGGTATTCTAGACAGTTTGTAGGCATGTTTTTCCTTTGCCCAGTGTGCCTGAAGGTTTCAGTGCATTCCTGGATTTGTTTCATTTCCTCAGGGTCCTCAGGAAAATTTCCTCTGTGCTATTGATGGTTTAGGGATCTGTTCTTGCCATGGGCAAGCTCAGTTACCCTCTGCTTTGCATTCATTCTTCCTCCTCTGACCAGCTTTTAAAAACAAGGCTTTCTCCAATCTTCAGGGCTAAACTCTCCTTTTCCAGCATGGTCTTGGTCAAGCCATCAAACAGGAAACTTTCTCTTCCATTGCCCATAAACATCCTTTTTAAACATAGCATGCATTTTCAGCTATATATTAAAACCATGATCAAACCAACCAATTACAGCCTGGAAAGAGTAATGTAGGATGCCAGCTTAGTGAACTCTATAACAGTTGTTTGTGGGTGCCTTTGTACATTCTTCTTTTGGAAACTGTGAAAAATCACAGGGAAAAAGACATTTTTGTATAAAATGTCCCACATACAGGTCCCACATTTGTGTCACTTTAAATAGTGTTCTGTATCTTTGCTTCATATGATTATCACATTCCCTGTGTTAAACTTCATTAAAGTTATTTTATAGGGTTGACAGAATTACAAGTTTGTATTTTAGTTACACAAGAAAACTAAAATAGGTCTTTTGTCACAGCTAAGAACTACAATATATATATTTTTTATTTTGTAAACCTTGCATGGTAAGGTGTCTGCAAAAGTGGTCCTATAAGACTTCATTTCTACTTCCAACTGATTACAGCATAGTGTTGTGTAGAAACTTTCTTTTTCCCCCGTTCTAAAAGTAAAATCAATTTTTTACTACCTCCCTGCCTTTCTTACTAAGCTGACCCTGTAAAATTTCCCTGGTAATGATTAGGAGATAAGATAAATGTAGGTTCTCTCCCTTGAGATTAAACTATACAGGAATGGGAAAGAAAATGTTACATTATCTCAGTATAAAAGTCTGGTGTTGGAAATATTTGGTCCTAGAATGTGGATTATGTGCACATTGATATCGAAATTTGTAACACCTAAATTGCTACAACTACATTACCCTGACCTCTGTGCCCATGAGCACACAGGAATGAAATAACAGTCAACCACTTTTGGCTTTTAAGTGAGAGAAATCCATGAAAGATTTCTGTTAAAGTGTTAGAGCATCTCTCAGCAGAATGCTGAGTCACATGAGTTTATTGGGATGAAGCTGGCAGTAGGTAAATTTAGACCACACAGTACCTGTGGAAGAACATATATTTTCTTAAAATAACTATCAAGGCAATTGAACAATTCTAATGGAAGAACACAAAGCAGCCTCTAGCCCCACTTTCACTATGAGAAGTCTGCTTTTCATTTGCTACACAGCTGAGAACAGGGCTCAGTTGAAATCACACAGTTATTATATATGCTAACCCTGAGGCTGCAGACAAGACCCCAGCTGACTGCAGCTAGCTTTTGCAACTTGTATAAATAGATGCAGTCTCTGAACACTCCATGTTCTCAGGGGTTTTATATGCATGGGGTTATATTTATAGCCAGTGCCCTAACATGCATGTAGAAGACGGCTAGAAGAGCCATATGCTCCAGAGCATTTGTGTGGTATATTTGCATCTACGTAAATGGAAAAAGTTGACAAGAAAATGACTGTTGCACTGGCCACAATGACTGCATCTATGTGCCAGGAATATTTTCTAGACCAGAGACAAGCCAGAACTGTTTTTCCACATCTGTCCACCCAGCTCTCTCATCTTCCAAAACTGAGAATGATTTCATTGGTCTATGCTAATGTCCAACTCATGGTCAGGAATTACCTAAATAAGCAATAGCTGGGGAGGTAAAAAATACTTCCTCAGTCCTGTGCATTTAATAGAAGATGTTGTCTTAATAGACGTTATGGGTTGGTTTTCATTTTTTATAATTCTCTAATTTGGTAATTAATTTCAACCTCTCATCCAGGTATTACCAAATATCTAGATTGGGTTAGGCAGTGATCAAGATGGAAAATTTGTTTCAAAGGAGTCTGATGCTAGTCCCTGTCCAGAACAATGTGTCAGTGAGATATACAAGACAGCTGGTGGTTTGCCAGCTGTGGAGCAGAAAGCAAGACACCTTCACCAATGGGGCACTGCACAAACAGTTCTTGAGAGTCAGGGTGCATTTTTTACCAGTGCTTTATGAAGGATGTTGATGATATCTCTGTATGTCATTGAATACATTCTGTGTCTAGCATACATATAAAGCTGTCTAATGAACCACCTTTACATACATCTGGAGACTACCAGAAGTCTGGATTCTTCAAATCAAAATTCTGGTTAGTGGCAATATGGGATTCTGTAGGCTGCGTGATGCAGATCCAGGCATATATAAACAATAATAACAATTATTTCAGCCCTGTACTTAGTGTCAAGTGCATATTAACTGAATTAACTGCAATGAATTATTTGCTCTTCTTGCATTTTGGCCTGTTTTAGAAATAAAATAAAATATGGATAATATTATTCACAAGTTTTAAGCCAACAAAAATACATAGTTTTCTTTTAAATGACTGTTCAATTTTTTTTTACTGAAATTTGTTGAATGTGTTTTCTCCAGACATGTGATTTGAGAATTGTGTGAAACAAAGATGTAAATGAAATTAGCACATGCTCACCCACCAGTGCACTCTAGTAATTACATGAAGGATTTTTTTATTAGATCATGTTTTTTAGTCAAGCTTCCAAGGGCAGAACATTGATAATAATCTTGTTTGTACTCAGGATTACCATTGTGGATGCTGGTGATATGCATTTTTGAATAACTAATAATTCACCCCTGTCATTTCATGACTAAAATTCAGAAAGGTATCTGACCTTCTACTTTGTGACTTAGTGTCATTGCGGACACACTGCCTTTATTTGGCCAGGGCATAGTTGTGTGCATTTAGCAGCTTGTCAGTGGAAACCAGGCAATGAAAGAATTAAATGTCAGACTCCTGAGAACTACAAGAAAGGCTTTCTTCCTGCAGATCAGAGACTAGAATAAGGTGTCAATCAGACTAAAAGCTTCTTAAAAGGTAAAAAATAGAAAATCCATCTTAATGCTGAGGGTTGTAAGGAAAGAAAGTATTCATACAATTTAAAATATTGTTTACAATGAGTATGAATAAACTTTACAAAAGAATATTTATCAGAAAGCCTTTTTTTAATAAATCACAGGTTATTTAAAAACTGCAGAAGCTCAACAATTTGGGGTGACATCAGCCTGATCAATGCAAGGTGAAAAAAGAAAAAGGGAGTCTCATATTTTCAAAGAAAATCTTTGTATATTTGACTTGCAAACATTAACAAAAAAACCTCAACCTGCCACTATGTTACATTCTGGTAGGATTTGATATTGAAGCACAACATAAGGTTGAATTGCTCATGTAACACAAGCTGCAGTTGGGTTGGAAAGCTGATCTGTTATTATGCAATGAGGCTGTTGGGAAATGGTCTTGCTTATAAAGTGTCTCCAACCAACTGAGGTGGGCATGTAAAACCTTGAGTCAGGAGTAAGGCAGTAGGAGGTGTAAACAGCAATTTATCAACCTGGGCAAAAAATAAATATGTTTTATGGTTTCCCAAACCTCAGATGCACTGAGGCTGTCTGGGACAAATTCATCACTGGAGAAAGTAAAAACAGTTCTGAAATCTCTGAAGGTGCACTTGTTTCTGCAGAAATTTCAGTAACTGTTAATGTCTTCTTAAGCTTTAAGTGTCAAAATGAGCTCAGTTTCTAAAACATCATTAAACATCTCAGCTAAACAGACATTTTGCTCATAAAATCCTTTATTTATTTAATTTAGATTACTACATTATATCTTTATCTTCAGCATTATAATGATTTTCACTCCTGATAAAACTACATAAGCTCTTGAGTATGAACTTAAAAGCTCAGTAGTTGTTTCATCAAATAAAAAACTTAACAAGACCATATCTTTAAAGCTGTTAAAATAGTTGCTGTTTCTAAAATATACATTAAAATCTATACTGTGAGTACCAGTAATTTTCAGAGTAATACAATTCAATTTATATTGCAGGAGTTGGCTATAATTTATAGGGTGTTTTTATAGCCCTTGAAGAACATACTAATATCAGGTTAGAGACTACACAATCCTTCTTTAATGTTATATGTTCCATAGGAAAAATATAAACAAGTATACCGGATCTTATTGTATTATTTTTTACTTAGAAATGTGATCAAGCTATAAAACTTTTAAAATGAGAGGAATACATGGAAAGGTGTTTCAATTAGTACTTCTTCATAAATTATTGATTCCTTGTTTTACCTTCTCTTTTGATGAAAATCTAGCTCTCTTGTTAATAGCCTGGTCATCATTTCAGATGTAGCTAATCGTCATTAACTGCATCTGAAAGAATACTCTAAAATGAGTTATAGCCCTATAAAGTCCTATACCCTGTAGCATATTCATCAAAATTGTGCTGGAGACTGTAACTTAATTCCTTACCATTATTGCCAATATTTCCAATAAAAGATGTTCAAAAGAAGTGTCCATAAACTGGGCTCTTTAATGTAAAGTGGAATTTATTTTAAGGAATTATAAATTCTACTCTGAAATGATGTCTCCCTTGTTTGTTTGATATCTAGAAGTTACTGCAGAGCACTTGTTCACATACAAGACTTAGCTGTAAGCTGGAAAATGTCTGTCCAACACCAAGATGCATACATGTAAACCAACATTTTGAATGTTTTTTCCTTAGTTTCCAGAACTCATTCTCAACAAAGACAAATATGGCAGGTGATTGTAAGTTTCCATTTGTCTTAGTAGGGCAGCAGACAAGTTTGGTAAGACTTGGCAGGGTGGCCCAAAACATAAAGCCTGCTCAATAGTACCTACCTAAAGAAAAATACTGCTACCTATTTATTTTCAAAAGCAGATTTTCTGCAACTTATTCAGTTCATAAATTGAAATTATTCCAAAGAAACAAATTCCAGTCAAGCATGTTTGATAAGTACTTTCACACCAAAAGTCAAAAGTAAAGGATTCAACATTGAAATGAGTGTTTGTGAAGCCAATAAAATACACAGACATGGTGGGTGCTCTAATGCTGCCAGTATCATTCAGTTTGAATTTGCTTCTTCTCAGTATAACATCACTGTGGTTATTATCAATACGAGTAGAAATTCATTAACTTTAACAAAGCTGTATCTACTTACAGCAGGACTGAACTTAGACAATTAAATTAGCTCACCTATGCTAAAACTTGACTTTGTTACTTCTCAGCTTAACAGTGACGGACTGAGAAAGTGCTGAAAGTTGAAAAAGTTTCCTATAGCATTCAGAGAATGGAGTTCCACTTAAATCTAAATTCTGAAAGTTCATTTTGTGAACTACCTTTAATAACATCTTTAATGATAACATGCCACCAAAACTAGTGTGATTTTTTCATAAAGCTCTACATCCCACACAGTGAAAAATTTTAGAATAAATTCTGCCTTCATGAAGAGAAGCACTATTAAAAAAAAAAAAAAAAATTTCTAATGAACATCAGGAAAATCCACATTAGAGGAATTCATGTATAATTATCATAAGTAGATTTCATGCATGATCATTGCTTTTTATTTGTGGAAATAGAATGGACATTTTAGTTTCAAATGGAAAAATTTAGTGACAAAATTTAATTTTATATAAAAATCTATATTCATACTTTGAAATAAAGACAGATGGGAGGAAGGCAAGTGTTAGTAGCTGTGAAGCTAAGAACATCTGTGCTATGCTAATGCATACGGTGGAAAAATAGCAAAAATTCTTGATTTATTGGCATTGTTCGTATACAGATTTTTTTTTTACAGACTCTCTCTGGGGATGACTGGAAAAAAAATTTCAGTTGTAAATGTTTTATAGCATCTAACATTTATGCAAACCTGTATCGATTACTAAAGCAGTAGTACATTTATTTTTCTGCCTGACCTTTTAGAGTTGAAATGGCAGTAAAATACATAGGTAAGCAACATGAAAGATTCCATCAAAGGTGTCCAAAACCTGATCTTTTTTTTCAATAAATGGAGAGTTCATAATGGACACTTACAGGTAAAGTCACAATAGAAGAAAAGTAAAATTATATTCTACAAAGAACTGCTTGAAGTTTAATAGATGACAGTCTGACAAAGGCTTGTTGTGAGAAGGATAGCTCCATAAATTGTTTTATTTTTTTTATCAGCATGATGCTCTAGCTGGTGACAGTTTTGATTTATTTGTAGTTGTGACCTTTCAGACTGAGGAATGTTGCTCTAGAGGGATCTGAGAAATAGATCTAAAATATGAGAAATACTATTCTCAAAGATTTTATTTTTTAATAGTACTTCAATTTAAAAAGTATTTGTGAAACATTGCAGCAAATATTGAAAAATGTGTTTCTTCTGAAAAGTGAGGAAATTATTGTCAATGTTAAATACCATCTCTGTATTTAAATCTTTGTGAAAGAAACTGAAGTAACACACGTGCACATACTGTGGCCTTAATAGAGACACTAAAAAAACATTTTTAGTGCATAAATGGGTCCCATCACCATAATATATAAGCTCGAAATTGACAACATCCTTTCATATTGTGTAATTTATTTAGGCCCTGTCATTAATGTTTTTATAATGTTTCATTTCTTTGTTGTTGGCATGACTAGTTTAGACAGAGATCTACTATTAAATCCTAAAATTCTGACAATACTTGACTAAAATCCTTAATTGCTGCCATTCTGATGACAAGAATGTCTTTCTTCCTTTGTCAGCATGAATGTGGCTTTAGTTTGGATTTTGGTAGGATTTGGGGACTGGCTTTGGGGGGATATTTTTGTGAGTTGGATTTTGGGATTTTGACAGCTTTTAAATCTGTCTGTTAAGTCTTTTAACGGACAATAGTTTGATAATAGTATCTCAGATGACAAGACTGAGGCAGTGACAATTTCAGTGACCAGCAAGCCATTTTTTCCTGATGGAAGCAGGCATTCAAGACACATTTTGCCCACATTTGAATTTAATTTCAAAATGCTGTAAAGGTCTTTAAAAATCTAATGGGGTTTTTAAAAATATATAAAGAAAGTCATCATTTTGATGGCTTCGAGATCCTGCATTTTTGACATAGCAACAAGGTCAGCATCATATGATGCAGTAATTTCCATATGTGTACAATGTCTTACTACCTTTTTATATTTTTGTTTATTATTTCAGTACCTAAGGCACCTCTCTTTATCAAAACATAAAGTTTCATAATTTAATTTTCATAATATCTTTGCTATTGGCTTGCTTCTTCCTCTTATGAATTGCAAATAAAAAAAAAATCTGAAAAAATTTTTTGTGTGATACTCTTCATAGAAGAGAAGCAATATTTATATTCAAATACAAAATATTCAAAATGTAGGTTGAAAGACCTACTGTCAAAAGAGATATATTCTTCTTTTTCTTGTGTCCCAGCAGTGTCATTAACACTCTGAATTTAGCTCTTGACAATCCTGTAAAGTAACTGCTGTCATCTATATCACCAAAATGACTGAAGACAATACAATGTGATACCCCAAGCCCGCAAGAATAAGGAATTTCGCAGAACTTTACATATCAGCTAGACTTTTCAATACCTATCCATATTTTTTAGTTGTTTTGTATATAACTTAGTAAGTGATTACCTAATATCTAAATATACTTGGATTTGATACTGAATAAGTAGGCATTGCAGAACAAAAAAAAAAAAATCTCATTTTAGTAACATGAAAGTGAAGTGATAGAACAGACACTTCCACAACTCAGGGATAGAATTTAGCTTTATGTGTCCCCAGAAAAATTGCTTCCTTTTTTTTTTTTCCCCTTCAAAAATGAATAAACAAATACCATTGAAAAGTTAGCTTGTTTGGGTTTGGTCTGTTTTTTCCTTCTATAAAATGTCATTTTTGTAGTGTTTGTTAAAATTTGATCCTGTGCCTTGGTTTGAGACAGATAGGATTGGATTAGATTTTATCCACTTTGAGTTTGACATCAAATCCCCTATGAAAGTAAGGTAATAGAAGATTGAATGAAGATATACATTAAAAAAACCCCAACAACAAAGTCCTCTAAATAACAGGTATACAGGGATAAAATAGGCAAAGTAGATCAGAGCTGTTGCAAGCTATATGAAATAATCTTTTTTGTTATCTTAACCATTTTTGAGTCTTTTGCTAGTATACTGTGTCCTGGGCACTGCTCTACCAGTGCAGAAATGAACCAGCTGGAGAAGGTTTAGAAGAAGGTGAGAATAATCGAAGTTCTTGGGTTTTAGACTGCCAGAGAAAAGACTGGAATATAAATTCTAAAAATCTATATAAAATAATAATGAAGGGGAAGAATGTTAAGTCTCAAAATAGATCAAAAGTATGTTTCCACTTCTGAACTTGGTCTCTATGTTCTGTGCAGGAGTTTTGTGTCAATATGCTTTAGGAAAAAATACAAAAGAAGAAAAGAAATATAACTTCTCATGTTATAGAAACTATGTTTAAATCTATGAATAAGCAGATAAAAGTTGGCCCATTGAGATTGTAGGAGAAAGGAAGAGGTTATTTTGAGGGTTCTATTTGCAGTGATGCAGATTTATTGTGAGCCATATCTGTAGTGCATATATCTTTCTGATATGCCAGACATGTGCTGCACACATTTTGAAGAAACTTCAACTGCACTGTGCAAAGCCATTTTGATTTTTAATTTTTGGTCACTTCACCATATATGCTATTAGAACTTGTGTCCACAAAGACTCTCATGACTGGATCTCTACAGAATACCATTTTTCCTTCTTATTTGTAATCAGCTCCCTTTAACTATCTTGCACCTCTTGATCCTATGTCTGACATACAATCCTATTCAAAAAATGGCTTCATCCAGAATAGGAACACTAAAAATTGTATGGTCGACCAATGTAAAATTTGTGAATTAAGCTAACCTAGCCATATAATTAAGATTTTTCTTGTACATCCGGCAGCTCAGGCTCTCTGGCGAGGTATGCACATAGTTTATACTTCCACCTTGAAGTCCTGTTTTTAGTAAAGCATGTAAAAACCTATTAACTTTCCAGAGTTTGCATTATCATTCCCTCCGTCCAATTTAAATTAATGCTGTGCTCAGATCATCAGTCCTTCATCAGTCTCATAAAGAGGAGTCAGTAGACATTTAAAATGATTAGGAGTCAGACTATTTATGGTTCTAACATCTTTTAAATCCTCTTGAATAATTACATGGGAAGTATAGACACCTAGGAGAAGCCAGATCACCTAACAAGACATAGGCTACTCATTGCTTGTTGGTTTTATAGGAAACCCTTTGTTTACAAATTTGTTTTACATCACGGATGCTTAATACCTATTTCAGTAAATAAATTTTAAAATACTGATATTAAGATGCATAACATGATATATTAAAAATTCCTGTCTGTCAGAATATTTGAATTGAATACTATAAAAATCCCATCTTCCAGAGAGCTTCTGTAAGTCTCGTGATGAAAAATGGAAAGAATTCTCGCCTGTGTCCTCTTTTTCTGCACAGAAGACACTTTCAAATTTAATTCATTGCAGAAATTCACAAATTTAACTGATTGACAGCATTAATATTATTTCCAGATTATTACAACGCATTTATTGTGTTTGCTTAAGTACATGTGGTCAGGAAAAATACCTGAACAGTGATTGGTGAGTGAAAATAAATGGGATGGTGACAGGAAAAATTTAATGGGCCAATGTGAAGAAAATAATGTGTTTGCCAGCAAATTGTTGTATTGCAATTTACATTATAATTAGAAAGTAATAAAGAAAAATAATATAATTCATAGAACTATGATTTCCCCCAGATTAATATCTTCAAAGCAGGTTCAACAAGAACATTGGTATTCCACATAAGAATTTGACTCAGTTCTACTCATCTGTGCCTCAGTTTCCTAAAAGTTTCAAAAGAGCTGTGAATAACACTTGAATACCTGTGCTGTCCATGTGGTAGCCTTACCAGCACTTCAGGTCCACCAGCAGCCAAGCCTTTGGCCAGCTTCTGACATGCTACTTATTTTAGTGCAGTTGCTCAATCAAATCGCTGTCCTTCATTGCCATACTTACATACAGGGAGCAAAGCAAAAGGAGAAGTCACTGATTTCTCTCTTGAGGATGGATCTATTCCTCTGTCCCTATGTGCATATCAACAGCACCTCCTGATGAAGTGAATTTATGAAGGGGAAGTCATGCATGACCAACATGATAGCCTTTTATGTTGAGAAGACTGATCTGGTGAATACTCTGATTTAAGATTAAATATTGATAGGGAAGAAACTTTACTGATTAGGAATTTATAACATTGAAACAAAGTCAATAAGCATTTTCTCTGTGACAATTCAATGGTCTGTAAGTATGTGCAGTGTCTGATGGAGCTGTGCAAGATCTGAAGAGCAGGATTGCAGAACTCGAATGTTAGCTTTTCCAGAATATGTCACATTCTCTTATGTAGTTTTTATTGTTGAATTTACCTTGGAAAAACAGAATAATACAATATTTTAAATTAATTTAGTTAGGCTAAAATAATTCCAATCAGATTGCTATGAAGTACAATTAAATCAATTACTTACGTTTTCCTGAAAGTAGTTTTATAAATTATTGCAATATTGTCAAGTCCCTCTGAAATTTCCAGGCACTACAAACTCCTTGGGGGGAGGATTACTTGAGAAGACACTTCACATACAATAAAAATTTACATAAACCTACAATGTATTCATCTCCTAATGCATTGTTCTGAATGATTTCAAAGAACTAAAGACATTAAAACAAATAACTGATAACCATGTAAAAAAAGAGTAAAAGTTACTATGATCCAGCTAGAGGTCTGAAAAATGGTCTAGCTCATGAATTTTGAGTAGATTTCTGCTAAAATGTAAACAAACAAAAAAAAAATAGTATTCTGGCTTACCTGCAAAACCACAAAGGCCTGATGACTGTCACTTTTGTGAAACATACACCATTTCTGCTCTGGCAGCAGATTAAATGATTCCTAGAACAGAAATGAAACTACTGTGCCCATTAGGGCTTACAGAGCTTTTAAAGAAAGCTAAGGAGACCTAAGTATTTTTATCATTTTACATCAGGGCAAAGACCAAGAATTTTGCATTGATTCTGTGAAAAACAGAAAAAAATATGTCCGTTGACTGCAATTATTGTCAATACGTTATGGTATTCATGTGGAATATAGCAGATTCAAATGAGGTTTTTCTCTGTCTAGTTTAGACAAGAGTCTGTAATTTATGTCTCCATTTCCCAGATGAGAATTTGCATTCCCAGGTTAGCAGCTGAAGGACTACAGATAATTCTTTTGAAGCTCCAACTTCAACAGTATTTAAATAAATGACTCCTCTTCGTCACACTGCTGAAAAGAAACTTTGTACCCAACAGAAATTCTCAGTCTCAAAAAAAGAATTTCATGGAAATCAATGTGTAAAGCTTTGGTGCAAAGATGTTTCTTGAAGAAGGAGCATGGTATCAAAAAATATTGTAATAGACTCTAATGCGTAACCCATACCCTAAAAGTAGAAAGTTGAGGCAAAATTTTTAAGAGGCTACAAAAAGTATGGAAGGAAAAAGAGGATAGGGATGTTTTATTCGTGAAGGCTATAAAAAGACATTGCTAGAATGCCTTGTCAGCTAATGCTGAACTTCTCCTAAGCTTTGGTCAATTACTATCGGCTAAAAAAAAAAAAATCCAACAAAACATAACATAAAAAAAGAGTAGGAAAAAAACCAAAACAACAAGAAAAAAATCCCTTTACACTTGAACATTAAGTTTCCTAGGATCTCCAAAACTAGATGAAAAATAGAATGCAATTTTTATTTTTAAAATACATATATATACATGCATCAACCTAAATAGTGTAGTGTACAAGCACATTGAGATGGGAAAGTAAAAATGAACCAACTTTAAACAAATAAATGAGGCTCATTGCTATCCCTTTTACCTTCTCTAAGTATTAGCTCCTTACTTTCTCTATATCTATGATAACATTTTTTTATTCATACTGATTTTGTACTCACATGATTTATTACTGATATTTTTATAAAATTAGTTTTATTTACTAGTAGATATCATATGTGGAGTAGGTGAAAGACTGAAAATCTTAATTTTAAAAGCGTAAATGACCGTGTCTGGAACATAGGCAATATACCCTTATTCTTGAGGCTGATTAGATGTGTCACTCGAGTGTTTTGCCATTTTAAATCAAGCATGTTAGATAGTAAAAAAATTAATTGTGTGATAATGCCAGTCTAAGAGAATTAACACTCATATATTAACATCAAAGGGAAGAAGGAAAATGTAACAGGAACTAGAACTGCTTAAGGATTAGCTACAGTCTCTGTCTACAGAACACTTTGCGCTTGTATTCAGGAGTTACAGAAGACAAAAGTTTTCCATTAACTGTGGAAAAGTTCAGACGCAGCTTCTACAAAACCCATCTATGTGTTTACATCCTTCCTTCCTTCTACCAGATGTACAAATGGCCCTAGAAAGTCTTGTTCTTTCATACTATTGCCTTCTTGAATGCTGTTCTCTGTTGGAAAGAAGGTTATGTCTCTACTGAAGGTAATTTCAAAAAACAAGGTTGACATGATGTAGGCCTGCCTTGTGATCCTATACTGAAGGTGGTTTTGTTCTAGTGTTCTAGTTCTCCAAGTGCAAACTGTGTTCTACCAAGGAAAACAAAAATGTACAATGTAGATTTGCTGTCCCAAAGTGAAGCACAGCAGTTCATATCAAGAAGAGTTCAGACTGAATAAAAGCCTATGGAAGCACAGGCCTAATCATTTATAGTGAAATGTTTCCCTTTCTTACGCAAACAAATATATGACACTGTTTGCAATATTTTGTTCAATGCACTACCAAATAGTTCTTTCCCAAACTTCAGGTGTACACTTACTACAGAGTATACACAAAAAAAGTAAATCTAACAACAGAGTAAATTCTTGTGATTGCTTCCATAGTGGTAATGAAGCAATTTGTACACCAGCTTGAGGCAGATGCTTAATAAAGTACTTATTTCAGACTATATAACTGTAGCTGGAGTTTACTGACACTTGAAAGAAAAATTTACTCTAGTGGTGTTTTATCCTTTTGAAAGAGGAAAATATATTCTAAGGTTAGTAGCAACAAGTCAAGCAGTGTGTTTTATTTAATGCAAGGATTTTACCCCAAACTAATACAGTACTAGCACAATTAGAAATAATTGGCTGTGAAGTTTTTGTGCTAATTGAGATCATGTTTTCCAAGTGTGGAACTTGAGTTGGTCTGCTTTCAAGTCCAGGATAGTATACAACTTGGAACAGCAATAATAATGAAACATAGGTAGTGCAGGTTAGGGCTGCTGGCTGTGAGTACAAGAATGGTGATTTTTCATTGTGTATTACTTGTCTAAGGAAAGAAGTATTAATATGAATGGAATTATTCTTCCCCAGATGCAAGACCCTGCACTTGCCTTTGTTACATTTCAGACAGTTCTCTGCCCATCTCTCCAGCCTGTCGAGGCCCTTCTGATGGGCTGCTGTCCTGGGTTGCAGGGTATTCTATTACCATCCTCATGAGCTGTGGAAATCAGGTGGGGCAGTGTTTCCTTGCCTCCTCCCCCCAGACTATCTTGCTGTTAATGGCCCATCATTGTCCTGCGGCATGACTCAGAGATAACTCCCTCCGGACTATCTTCTGTTAACGAGCCTAATCAACACTTGGCCTCATGACTCATCACCCCATTGTGAGATGCTCCACCCAGAGGGAGGAACCAAGCATCCCATCGTGGATATAATCTGGGACTCTGAACACCAGAGACATCCTTTCCACTGGATTTCCTGAGGACAGGAGCTACACAGCCACCACTGGACTTTCTGAGGAAGAGCAAACCCCTTCTACCACAGGATCACCACTTCAGAGGACTGCTACCACCACCCTGCCTAACAGGGACTCAGGTTGTATCTTGACTCTGTCAGTGTTTTCTTTTACTTTCTTTTCCTTTTCTTTAATTTCCATTAAATTGTTATTCTGACTTGGTGCCTCCCACTGGTTTGTTTCCAAACTAGCACAGCTGCACAGCACTGTGGGGTACTGACTGCTCCTCCCAGCTTTGTGTCATCAGTGAAATTGCTGAGGAGGCATCTGCCCCTTCATCCAAGTAATTGAGGAATAAGTTGGAGAATTCTGGGCTCAGTATTGAACTTTAGGGGATGCCACTAGTGACAGGCCTCCAAGAAGATACCAGTATAGGCCCTGCCTGTATTTCCAACATTGTATAACTAATCTTTCTTCATGCAGCTCTAGTGTGAAATCATATTTCCTACAGATGGCTGTCAGGTATTACATGATTACACATATAAATGGTTTTTTGCACCCTGTCTTAACATGCTTATGCACTAATAGTCCCTGCTGAGCTACACTTCATATATCAATTGCTGCAAGAGCATTCAGACCAATTCATAGTGGAATCAGCCGTACATTTGGAGTATTTCTTAAGGAAAACAAAGTCCAAAGCTCTCAAGCTTTTTTCAATAAAGTTTATTTTTTTAGAGTTGTGTTATTGTAGTAATAGTAATATTTTATCCCTTACCTTCAAACACGGAGTTCTTCTAATGATGATACCATGGTGCATACAGCACCAAGGAACTGCAGGTTCTAAAATGTAGCACTTACTCTGTCTGGAAATAACAGAATGTGGTGATGGCTATTTCTCTTTTTTTAGCAGGAATTGCAGAGTGTTGTTCTGAGATATTTTTTCAACAGTGAGAGCACCAATTTATTTTGTTACTTATAGCACAGTAATTGCATGCCATGGATATAATGCTTCACATGTAGATGACCTTAAGATTTGAATGGTAATAACATGAAACAATACCAAACACCAGGATAGTGAAAATGAAGCTGAGTTTTCATTTACAAAGTAAGTAGTGTTGAATTAAACTCTTGCATACAGTACTTAATGCAACAATAAGTGCCATATATGAGAATTTTTTACTCCTGAGATTTATACCTGTTGCTTCATTGGTTATGTACTGGATAACCTGTCAGAATTTCTTTGCAGTGAAGTAGATAAGTAATGTTTATTTTTGAGACTACTGAAGCATTGTGGTACCTACAAGGGCATACAGAAACGGCAAACAGCTTGATTACAGTAATTTACAGTAATTGCATTGTTTTTCTTACCTCAAAAAACAACTGTTTATTTTATATGTTTCAAATATGTACACTGTCTGAAAACGTTATATACTAACACTGAATATAAAGCACCCATCTGCCTTTCAGAAAACCACTGTAAATCCCACAAGTTACTAAACCACTCTTACTTACTGATTGATGCATGGCTGATGTTGACAGTTGCCCAGCAGATCTATCAACAACATGCTTTTGCTGCTACCTCCTAGCCTGGGGTATGAGCAACAGGTTCTGTACTCAGGGTGGGAAAAGCCTCCATGCCACCCGCTCCAAGTGCTCTCTTGGAAAGAATAAGACTTCCTGGACCTGGGTAGGTTCAGTGTTTCCTCAGTGAGTAAGCTGTCATTTCACTTGTTCACTTCTGCCCCAGACTGACATCCCATTGTGCCATGTGGAGAGACTGCTCACCTACGAGACCTCTTTTCCAGAGGGCAGATGCCCAAGTCTCTTTATACCTCATTTTCTAAGTGGTCTTCTTCCTGCTTTTTCTGTCTTTCACCTAACTCCTTTACCCAGCATGGTGTTGCAGCTGTCTCAGAAATAAACATAATTACCCTTTTATGCCACAAAAAAATAACACGCAATGTGCAAAGTCAACATACCTATAATTAAGTTGAATGTTCCACTTTTCCTTTTGTTTCCAACCTTCTAAAGTGATGCTTTCTTCAATAAAAAAAGGAGAAACATAAAGTAGGAAAAAAACCCAACATAATTTGTTTTTCCTACATGCAACATAGAATTTCTTTTTAAGGGACAAATAAACATTTGATATCTAACAGCCTTAGATTGTTTTGCTACATGTTTAAACTGACCTTGGTTATAGATTATTTAAATTATCAGTGCTGAGATGTAAATAATTATGGAATGATGATTTATGAATGCAGTAAATTATAAGGAACCATTCTTTTTAAAGGAAATGGGGGGGAAAGAGTTTTGCTTGTTTATTTTCTTCCTTTTCCCCTTGCTTCCACTAGCTTTTTCACTTTATTTTTTTTGCCACTTGACTGCATCCAAGGTCAGACTGAATGAGATAGATAAGAGATGACAGAGAATGTATTCAAAACCAAATAATGCAATAATCTGATAGTGGCAGTAAAGGAGATGTTACCAAAGCAGAAAATATGCTGTAAGTAATCATTTTTTCTCTGTAATTTCAACCTCTACTAAATAACTAATAAATATTAAAAGGATATGAAGTGGGAGAAAATAGGAGAAAATAAGAATAGTTCTATGGTTCGACAAATTGTTTAAATTGAAGTGATGTGCCATTCAATCAGTTAGGTCCATGATTTAATTCACTGAATAAAATGCTCTATTATAAGATATATCACTAAATTGACTATTACTGTCATGGGCATATGTGCTTATTTTTAATGAAATTGCTGTACAAATCAGTATGTGAACTTAAGTAAAATAATAATTATGCTTTCTGAAATTTTGATTTGAAAAATACCCAACTTTCTTAATATAAATCACATTTCCCCATCCAATAAAACCTTAAAAAACAAAAACCCCCAAACAAACAAAAAAAAATAAAAAACAAAAACCAAAAAAAATCCCCCAAAAAACCAAAAACCTGTAGCGTATTTGCATAAGAGTTTGATAGACTGTGATGGGCTGCTAAAAATTTATTTGTGAGTTAGTATTATTTCAACTTAGTTTCATTTACCTGGTCATTTTATTCCAAGACAAGAAGGCAGAACTGCAGTGAATATGGGTACAATACTGATGTTTTCTAATTTAGAAATGTTTGCCATCACTGCCTTACGTTCCTCTTTATTCTGACTAATTAGCTAATACTTTAGAGTGAGCAAGGCATCAGTACAGACTAAGAATGAAATCTCTCTGATGGTGTAAACCCTCCCTAAAACTGCAGACAGGTGGGACAAGGTCAACCACCAGATATTCCTTCCCAGGAGGTCCACACTACCACTGCCCCAGAGAGAACCACATTTATTTTGGAGGTAAAAGAACAGGATCTAATTAGCCCTACTGTAAAAACTTTGGAAATCAGAGCTAGGTGAAACATGGACCTAATATTTCTACATTGCTTCAAGTTTTGCAGGCTACCTGCATAGGTACCTTGGCACTAGTGGCCTGTACTATGCAGTCATTATGCTGAACAACTGTGATAGTAGGTTCTGTGGAGCCATTTATTTTTTCATTATCAATTCTCAGTTATAAATGTCACACAATACACTCAGCTATTCATAGTCCCAGAGGCCCTGACTTTAGCATCAGTAATACCCAAGTTATTTTTTTACAGGCAGAGGTTTAATTTAATGATCTTCAAATTAACAAAGGGAAGGACAGAACAAACAAGCCCTCTCGTTTTTGTTGTTGTTGGTTTGTTTTTTTTTTTTTAATCAGAGTTAGATTGGTTTTTTCACTGTTGCAGATGCTTATAATTAATAAATATATGATTAGTTTCCCCTTCAAGCACAAGCACATGTAAGAATCACACAACTATCTGTATTCGAAAGTGAAGGAGGGAGCAAACCATTTTAACAAATAATCATTACATCCACTCAGCTTTTGTAGTCTAGCAAATGTGCTGCACTGAAAATGCATTTTCTAGCATTCTGGCAAGGAAACACTATATATTCATATTTGTTTTAGTTACTCAGTAGTAACTGTCAACAGAATATGCCAGTCAATGTCTTGAGTGAAGGTTAAGTTCTCTTCTGTGTGAGTACTGTGAGCTGGGTTTCACTTCTGTCTTTCTTGATTTAATAGTTATAACAATTGAAAATAAAAGCAGTGGGGTTGCATGGGCATAAGTATAAGATAGAAAAAATAGTCTTGTAAGCATTAGATATTCCCAGAAAGCTTTTTAACAGACGTCTTATTGTTGCTTTTAAAAAGGTTCTTTATGAAATCTGCTAAACACCATTATTTATAACATTTAAGTACAGTTGGATAGTTCCCTCAGGGATGCATTTTGACTACTGAAGTGCAACAATATAAGTTGCAGCAGGTACTCCTATACATCAGGCCCGACAGCTTGACAATAAAACAAGCACAATATTTAAGTGTTTCATATTCCAGAGGGACAGGATGAGCTGCTTTCAAAACTCAGTGTTCATGTTCCATTGCAAAATATGTACATGCATCCATGCATAAGCAAAGGCAGACAGTAAGTACTCAGTCTCAACTGAGCACTGTTATCCTCAGAATTTTACTCTTTCAAATTTCTCTTCCTCTTCCAGACTAAGGCCCTTTGCAGAGGCTTCGATCTCCTTGCAGCTTGCATTATATCTGCATGGTCTTTGAAGACTGGCCCACACTTGCTGCTTGCACTTTACAGTAAGTAGCTGAATGTCAGCTCTGATTCGAGGGCATCGTGCCTCAGCTAAGTACCATAATCTCTGCTGGGAAAACAGTAGGTATAGCTTGGAGCTGGTGGGCACCTAGCCAGAAGGAAGGAAGGATGGAGCAAGGGCATTTCTGTCTGCCACATACAGTTATAGAAAACCTGTGGGCTTAAAATCAGTTGGCTTAGATTGATACCTCAACATTTAAAAATGTCTGAGTGTATTCAGATCCCAAAATTAGAACTGTGGCCCCCGTTCAAGCTCTATTTACGTGCAAGTTTTTGATCTGCCACCAGCCAGCAGCACATAAATTTTACAGACTCATTTTAGGCAAGAAGACTCAATAATTTAATCAGTGTTATTAAGGGAAGATTACATTTTCAAGTCTAAGTTGTTATGCTTGTTTTACATATACCCAAGAAGAGAAAGCAGCTTTACTATGGCTTTTCTATTGTTCAGATTTACAGAACCTTAGAATGGTTTGGGTGGAAATGTACTTAAAGATCTTGCTGCTGGCAGGGATGCCACCCACTAGATCAGGTTTCTCCGGGCCACATCCAACCTCGTCTTGAACACTTCCTCATCACCCTCACAGGGAATAATTTCTTCCCAATAGCTAATCCTAATCTACCTAATCTAATCCTAATCTATGTCTAAAGTCATTCCCTCTTGTCCTGTCAGTACATGTCCTTGTAAAAAGTCTCTCTTTGGCTGTCTTGCCTTCCCCCTTTGTGTACTGAAAGGGGCTCTAAAGACTCTCTGGAGCCTTTTTTATCTCAGGTCAAACAACCCCAATGTAACTAACTAGTTGTGATGTGTACTGGTGTAGTTTTGCAATGGAAAAATATTCCATAGAAGTGAATAACCTGTGCACTGAACACAAAAAGTATATACAGAAGAAATGAAAAGCGTAGTAAAATTTGCTACTTAAGAGGTTAAAAGGATTTCAAAAAACTCAGAATGTGACTGCAATAAGCTTTCAAAGAACTCGGGACAGGGGTAAATGCTGATCTTAGATAAAACAGCTTGAAATATGCTAAAGTTTTTCTAGTTTGGGTGCATCTTTAATGCCTCTATTTCCAAGATCATGCCTTTAAGGGGAAAGCGATAATTGAAAAAAGAAATATGACATCAAAAAATTCAAATGAGGAAGGAAAAGCTGTTTTCTTACAATGAAAAATAGATCAAGAATCAAGAATATATTTTTAATGGAGGTCATCTTACCTTTTAGTATTCAGACTATCACATAAAATACTATATTAAGTTATGGCAGTATAATGTCAGTGGTATATCTCATGATACTTTCAATGACAAACTACTTTAAGGCTTTAGAGCATGAATTTGAGACATTTGAATATAAATCAGAAAAACATGTTAAAGTTACCATAATTTCAGTTACAGAATATAAAAACTAAATTGCGTATTCTATACAAAAAGGACTTCCTAATTCCTTTTCTCATTTCATATCTATATAAAATGAAAGCTTTAGATATTTTCCTGCTTTGTTCTAAAAGGAGATACAGAGCTGAAAGCAACATTCTGATTTCCATTTTTTAGGAGTAATTATTTCAAGAAATAAGCTTCAAATAAGGTGGTATGAGCTTGTGATAGGACATAAAAGGTGATCTGGGAAGAAAGCACTCACGGGTAAGTACCTGGGGGAGAACAGTCCTTTTCTGAGATGTTCCACGCAGATACAGCATAGAGTTTTGGACTTAACACCTTAAAAATGCTGACATATGTTTGAAACAGAAGTTCACACAGGGATAAAATAGAAGTTCAATCAAGAAATATCAGCATATCTGAATATTCCCTAGTCATATGAGCCACTTTTACCACTTCTGTGAGTATTTTACTTGCAGTGCTGGAGTCCCAAAGGAAATGTAACAGAAATTTAGCAGCAGATATGACAAGTTGAGACTACAAGAAAAAATATAGAGATTTAAATTGCACAATGGTGGTATCTACTTATTTAAAGGCAAGAAAATGCTATGTGAGTCTGAGATTTTGGAAATTACAAGTTCAGTCTTCTCAAGAGATGAGAAGTCATTGCTTCACACTGTCTGCATGTGGAGGCTCTTGTCAGTCAGTCCGAAATTGAAACACATATCCAGAAATTTTATGGAAATTGAATTAAAATTAAAATTTGATTCCTATAATGTTAAATCAAACCTTAAATCTTAAAATAAAACTGAGAGGTCTCCTATATCTGTAAAGAATAATAAGAGGGAATGAATGAGAGTAAACATTGATCATCTGTCTTTTTGAAGAACTATAATAGCCAAAGGTTTATTACTGATGGTACTTCATCTCACATCCAGACTCATGTGAAGTGCCATATGACCATTAATAGCAAATAAGACAGCTAAGAGTGTTCTACTTTCTTTCAAGTTATGTTAATTATTCAAATAGCTGACATATCAGATGACAATTAAATCAGATATTTTGAATAAAGAGAACACCTAATGACCAAGATATCTACACTTTAACAGCCATAGAAACATGCAAGACTTGAGTGTAAGTATCCATAACCCATATGCAAACCAAAAATTTGTAAGTAGGCTACATTTATACATAGAGCAATTAAGTCCATTTAATGATTTATTCTTTACAGTGGATTTTCTGTATAGCAGAGATACTTTAGTCTGTAGAATCATTTGCCCTTTAGAAAGACTGCAAATGCTGCATGGCAATATTCAGAACAGAATGTTAAAAACACACATATTGCTGTATATCAAAGAGTGCATACTTGCAAGGTTATGTGAGTAACCACATCAGAACAGGCTTTTGTATTCCCACAGAATGTCTGGGACACATTCTGCACTGCATCTGGGAGTGCCTTCCAAGAAGTTTCAAATACATTTTAACAGAGGCTTAGCATACTTCTGGTGTCCTGTACTATGAAAGAGGTCACATCTGTAGTAAGAGATGGAAGTTTTTGGAATATGCAAGAGGATAAAGGTCAGTGCAATCTCACTGTGTGGTATCTTCCTCTTATTCTTTTATTTCCATTCTGTTATACCATATGTATATACCATATGTATAAGACTATCTGGTTTCAATTCAAGGATAAATTCTTCAGTAAACAGGTAGCACACTAAATGTAGTCCAAGATAAAATAATATCTGATATTAAGTGTAACCATTGAGAAATACAACATTATAAAAAGTATAAATGACAAGGGGTTACATACTGTCTAACCTCAGGTACAGTCAGCAAACAATTTGCTATGGGGATTAAATAATTAATATAAAAATAGATTTTATGGTATGTAAAAATGTTCAAAGAATTTCTTTGAAATTCTCTTTGGCAAAGAGAGTTAGAAAAGAGTATGGACGGGGAACAAAAAACAACTCTAAAAACTATGCCACAGTAAGTATTTGGTAAAACCAATGTATAAAAAAAGAAGTATATACTTAAACTGAAAATTATTATGATTCACCTAGTCATGTGAAAAAAACCCTCAAGTATAAAATGACAAAAAGGGGACCACAATATTTATGCATGCTAAATATCTTCTGAAACTTCTGGCAATGTTACTAACAAAGAGTCTTTCTGTAAGAAACGGGATATAGCAAAATTAAGAATGAGTTCAAAAGGTTTTCAGTAACAGCAAGAGTGATTAAACATGTTAAAACAGGATAGAAAGAAGGAGTCATGACTCAAACTTTCAGTTGGTGTTATCAGAGAACCTAGTAGTATCACAAATTAGAAAAGTGGACTCAGGATGCAGTATTTCTCTTTTTGCTTCAAATGCTCCAAGAATGAGAGGCTGTTATCCTAGCTTGTATTGAAGAACTTATATTATATTTTGAAGAATACAGGTAGGTTAATTCGCCTTTCACTTTATGCTGTGAATGGAGTAGCTCTTGAGAGTTAAATTTGTCTATTAGCAAAAAAGTAAGTTCATATTTTATTATGTAAAGTAGTAGTGCTGGATCCCACATAATTCCCGGGTGACATAAACTACTTCTTCCTACTGCAACCACATGTATCTGGTTGGTTGAAGTTTTCACATACTCTGTGTCAAATGTCACAAAACTCTGTGCCAAAAGAGGTTTAATCTCACACAGAGGATAAGAAGGAACAAAAAGAGAGAGAAAATGATCTGCTGGGAAGGACAAGAAGGAAAGCTTGTTTTATCACGTTTGACTTGTCAAGCAGGGATGACTTGGCAAAGGGAGGGCAGAGCAGTACAAGGTCCTTAGAAAAGGAAACCTTGGTTGGAGTGTAAGCAGTTCTAAAATTAATCAGGAAAATAAAGCAATTATACTAGAAACCTGAATGTCAGTGCCCAAGCTGGGAATCCAATGCCAGGAGTAACTGAGAAGGTAAAAGTGGGCAAGACATCCCATAACCTTCTCTGAGCCAAATTCTTTCCTTTTCATGGTGTGCTTATTACCATGCCCTGACTACATTCTTAAATGAGTCCAGGGCCTACAGGGAGCCAGCTGGATTTTCCCCATGATTAAGCTTCAAGGCCAGCTGAGTAGGAAGGCAGGCTGGTTTATATTTTCCCTCTTTCCTGCTACATTCTAGTTTCAATGTTACTATCACAGGTGCAGAGAGATTAAGACTTGAAGTGGTCATTAGGTCAACAAGTCTGGATTTGTGTGCCTCAGATTTTTTTAAATTTCACAAGGTGTTTTAATACTCAAGAATTTGTTTGTACTTGACTGAAATGATCTTTCAAAAACACAGCCAAGCTGAAGAGATGCAGAAACCAAATTTCTTGAAGCTTGTTCTAATAGAATGTCGCGGGTTGGGTTTGTAACCGGGCAGAAACACCAATTTAGTGTAGTGGTTTGGTCTAAAATACTCATTACTGTTTATCTTCTGTGAGATAAGAATTAGGAGAAATGCAAAGCAGGCACCAACTTGAATGAATATAAAGAAGTTTATTAACAGACCTAAAAGAAGAAAAGAAAAGAAAAAAAAATTATACCACCTTTAGAACTCTCCTCCTCCCCCCACCTTCCTCCCTTCTCCCACTGACAGTGTAAAGACAACCCTTAAGATGTTCAGTCTGTTTACCACTTCCATAATAACCTTGTTCAGTCCATTTAGAAAGAGAAGTCTCTTTTTGCTCGTGCTATGAAAACAGTATCACACCGAGACAGCCACCCACTTCCAAATATTGTTCAGTCCATTTAGGAAGAGGAGTCTCTCTGCTTGCGATGTGAGTCCCTTCCCCCGACTTGCAGCTTTTCCCGCAACTGCTTTCGAGGGTCCACTCTTGAAAGTTTTCTGGGGTACAATTTTAAGGTTGAGCTGTTCAGAAACAAAAACAGAGGCCCTTCTCCTTCCCTGGGAGCAAAGGGTCATCTTCATCTTTAAGACTATCTCTGGAAGCATCTCTAGGAATTGAGGTTTTTCTCCTTTCCTCTTTGGAGCAAAAAGTCCTCATCTGGTTCATCTGGTTCATCTCTCTCTGTCCAAACTTCTCATGAAATTACAGCTGTGTCAGCATCTGCCTATCTCAGCGCAGGTGCTTCTGCTTATGAGTTGAACACTCCACCCCCCATATCTTCATGAAATTACAACAGGATACTCTGATATATCATAGCTTCACAACAGACTTTCAGCTTTAAGCATCTCCTCTCTCTCTTCCCTCAGGTTTTCAGCTCTTCACAGCAATAAAAGGGTTAATCTCACCTCGGCCTTACAGCTGGAATGTGGCTTATCGCAGTTGGTCACCTGACCTCTGCCGGACAGAGGTGCCGCTTTGCTGAATCTCGGCCGCAGTGGAGGGGGGGGGTTCCGAGCCGCTCCAGCTGCCCACGGCAAGGCAGTGGGGGGGGTTCCATGGCTGGAACAGGCCCATGGCTCCAGGCTGGCCGTGGCCCGGCCTGGCCTGGCCCAAGCAGGGCCTGGCCGGGCCTGCTGGCCCCTGCACGGGGCCTGCAGCCACCTGTCCCAGCGCCGGAAACGAGAGAGAGCTTGGGGGGGGAGTTTGTCTATTCTTAAGTGTGTATCACAGAGGCGGCCACAACTTTAAGTGGCTTAAAGAATTGTCCATATTCAAACTGGCCAGCTGATAGGTTCTATCAGGTCCCAGAGGAAGCTGTAAGCACCCCTTAGCAAGGATATCCCTTCCGGGACTATGCTTGCTAACCTATGACATAGAAGCATTCTTTTTCCTGAAAAAGAAGTCCCTGAACTTCTCTAGCTTCAGATTTCAGCAATTTTTTTCATGTTACTCCTTACAGAAAAGAAGTCAGACAATATTTAATTTAGGCTGTGCTTTCTTCCTTTGACGTGATACACTGGAAGTAGGTCTCCTTTCAGTCCTCTCTTCATTATTTAAACACATTCCTTTCCTTAAATACTTGCCTTTGAGTCATGGACCCCATTTGAGAGACAATTCTCTGTACTTCATAACTTTTAAGTTCTATATCTTGCTGCCTATTAAAACTCCTTCCTTAATTTTTCTAAATTCTGATATATGTAAATGATATATACCTTTCTCTACTGTAGGTCTAGAGGCCATTTATTTAATATGGAAACTTTGGTTTGGGCAGGTAAAACCACTCTTTAAATATTGATAATATTTTCTGTCTAGTCCTTTCACATGAGTGATTGCAGATAAAAAGGTAAAAAATATAAAGCAGAATCTTCACCTTGCAAATAAAAGGAAACAATCAATGTAAAGTTAAATCAAAGAATCATACAAATAAATGTAGCATTAAACGAAGAAAAAAATCCTGTGTATTAAAGCACAACTATTGACTATGGTCTGTAAAGTTTCTCCCAGCAAGTTTGCAGATTCCTTGTTTTCCACAGAAAAGCTAATTGTGTTCTAGGGTTTATGCCAGGTTAAAATATGGATAAAAATTTAAAATTTATAACAATTAAAAATTGATTACAAAATGGTTATGATATGAGAAAAGTAATTCTGATGGGGGAAAAAAGTAAAAGTTAATATATAAACTTCATGGTACACCAAGAAGTGCTGATATTTTAACCTTCAAGTTAATACAAGCTCAATCCCAGCACATCCCACAATGTTTTCCTGCTCCTACTTGAATTGCTACCTAACAGTTCTCTCATGTGTGGCAAACAATCTCATGATAAGAGAGCAGAAGTGGTAGCTAAGGTGGAGTCTCAGTCAGAGGCAGGTGTGAGAAAGGGGCCCCAGAGATGCCAACAGCTGTCAGTGTTCAAAGGCAGGAGAGGGCTGTGAGCACAGTTGCAGCAGAAAATGGGAGATTTCCCTAAACAGAAACCTTTAGGCTCAAAAATTTTCAAGAGACACAAATCATGAAGAAAGGGATGACCATATCCTGACCTCATCAAAGAGGGAGCTATTGTCTTTCCACCTGGAAAAGTGGGGAGGGAAGAATTAGACACTAAATCAAAAAGAAGACAGCATGGACAGAGCAGAGCTACAAGATCCTCTGTATGACTTTGAAAGAAATGGCATGTCCTAAGAAACATTAGGTTTTGCTCTTATAAAGAACTAAAAAGAGAGCTGAAGAGAGGAAATTTATAATACCTGTGTTCTGAGAGTTTTTGAAATACATCAGCATCGAAGATGAATCCACAGGGTCAGCAGTAAGGTGCAGTCCAAGGGATTTGAACCAAAGACAAACAGCACTTTTGGAAATTATTTTGAGATGGAGAGAGAGGAGAAGCAGAATGCAACAAGCCTCAGTACTATGACTGGTTTGTTCACTGAGGTAGAGACATAGAGTAAGATAAAGACAACTGCATGTTGTTGTAAAACATGCATATAAAGTTGAAATAAGATGGAAAAGGAAGTAGAAAATAAATTATGATAGTAAAATATCTGGCTAAAGAGCCAAAATTTACTTCCTGATTGAAATTCTCAAAAAATACTTTTTCATTCCAGAATAAAAAGAGTACATTCTTGAAAGTGTTTCAATTACATTACCCTCAGGGGCCAGGGACCACTGAACCTTGGCTTATGCTGAGGAATTTTACATTGAGATGAGCACAGCCTCATTTGATCTGTGTTTTCATGTGATAACTATGTAGTGACCTCCTCAAATGGAACTAAATTATGTTATAACACCCCATGTGACTGTTTGAATTTCTCTTACCCTCTAAAATTTCAATTTGCTCATAGTAGCAAAAGCTAGGAAAATTCCAATGCTAAAACCTGGGGGGTTTTTTATGAGGGAGTTATTGAAAGATTTATTGGAAATTGAAGAATTTCCAATAGAGAATAGTAGAACAAATTATGGAACCTATTGACACAATAAACAATTAGAAATCACCAGGAATATGTGGAATCCATACAGTAAAAGAACTGAGGGATGAAATAGCAGAATTGTTATAAGGGGCTTGTAACATCTTATTTCAAAGTCTTTTTGGTAACTTAAAATTGAAAGATAGTATGAAAGACACAAATACAAGAGTTTTAGGGGATACCTGGAGACCTACAAAACTTAAGGCATTACTAACCTTGCCAGGCTAAAAAGTAAAAATTATCTTTAAAAGCCAGGCTTTTGAGATGTTCTCTTCCCTGATGACTTGTAAGAAATTAAGCAGCTGTAGCATAAAAGGGAAGGATGTCATTTTTATTCTACTTCTAATTTTATTCATTTTTATCTATTTACAACTAGCTACTGCTGGTGACATGATTTCGAGCTACATGTAGAAATGGCTGTGCCCTTATTTACATCTGTTTTTCTGCCTTTACTTGTTTTGTTAACTTCATCATGTCTCTTAAGCTCCCTGTGCCTGCCCTGCTAAGTTGCACAACACATATAAATGAGCTATTGTTTCTATTGATTTGAAAAGAACAGCAAGTATTTCAGTGAGGTGAACATATACTATCTGGGCCATATTAAGATTTCCTCCCACATTATCCCAACTTAAATTTACAAATCTGCAAATGAATGCCTGAAGACTAATACTTGCAAAGCTTTTTTTCTATTTCAGAAATCTAAATAATTTTTCAATTAAACTGGAGATGTTACAGGGGGGCTTAAAAAAGTTGAACTATTCATAGGGAAATTCTTTTGAAAAGTTTTGCAATTATGTGATTTTCAAGGTAGAGGCAAACTTCTAAATTATCTTTATGACTTGTAGATGAGACAGGTTCAGCAAAGGTGAGGTTTGCCCTCCAGTCACTCATTCATATTCATTCAATGTGCATAATACTGAAGGAGCTCTTGAAGGCTAAGGAAAAAAATCTGAGTTTCACATGCTAATTGAGAATCAGTTTTTGGTTTAGTATGTGTAAATTAAATTGCATGGGAATTTTAGCTGTTGTAGGTACTTTTATATATATTAATGAGTGTGCTTTTCCCATTCACCATAGCTCCTATACCTCAATGTTGTGCCTTCTAGTAGATTTTCCTATCCATATCAGATATCTAAAGAGTTATCTGTTCTCTACCATACACCTTTTTATCTCCTCTTCATTCCTCTATTTCCCATCCCTTCAGTCTGCCAGGTGGACCCTAGTTCAGTTGCACTTTCTGGGAAGTATCTGTGTAGGAAGAGCAAGCACGGGGTTCCAGGAAAGTTCAGGCATCCTGATCCCAGCTAAAGGATGTCAAAACCATTAAAAGGAGTAACTATTGGCTGTTTGGATGTTCCTTCACTGTCATCCCACAAATTCGAGTGTTTCAGCATTTCAGTACATGCAGATGAACAAATGACAAAGTAACCTTCTCCCCTCAACCTCAGACAAAAATTTTGGTTTCCAGATGGTTGCTGTAATGAACAAATCTGCTGTTGAATCATCTGAAGGTATCTATGGTTACAGCTCTTGACTGGGGAAGAGAACCTAAGAGCCTGGGTGCTCTGATGTATGTGGAGAATGTGGGTTCTCTATAAATGATGTTATGAACATGAAAGCTTCTCACAGACAGTAATATCCATCTGGGTGCATGTTGCCAGGTTTCTGTGGGTAAACAGATAAAAGGTGTTAAATTGTTCTACAGACAGAAAACTTTTCATGATCCTTAAATGAATAATTTACCACCGAGAGTAGATGTACTGTAAACATTATAGAAACAGAAATTGGAATAATATTGTAATGTCGCTAAGGTTCCTTTTTCTGAAAATGCAAAAGATTTGTGGAAACAGCTGTTACAACTAGAGTAAACCCTTATTCACCATACTTATATACATATTTGTTTATATATTTATTGTTTGTATATATTTATATATAATAATATATATATTCTAGGCAATTTTATATTTTCACAGTAGAATATATTATACATTTTTATATATTGATTATATAAATTAAGAAATATACTTTAGTATTTAATTTATAGACTTAATCTACTATTGAATATCAATGTCAAGTCAAATGATTTTCCAACTACTTTGTTTTTCAGCAGAATATCAAAATTCAGCTATTAATTCTCAGAGTTGCTCCCTTTATTTTTGACCCTCGCTCTATGTTTCTCGTGTTCACCACTACAAGTTTGCTGTCTCACATGGGCAAAAGTTCCCAAAAGTTTCCCTTTTTTTTTTTGCTTGCTTTTCTCTCTTACCTTGTTTGTAGAGTTGTCATTTTCAAAGCCCTTTGTTCAGTCCAGTCTCTCAAAATCTGCTGCAGTGCTCTCTCCTATTATAAATGTCAACTTAATCTTTTCCATACCACAGCCAGGTGATTCATTAAGCTCTTCATTATGGAATCCACAAGTATCTCTTTTCTTTCAATCTGCTTCTTAATCACTTTGTTTCTTTTAAATTATATTTTTTGCAATGCCTTAAATTTTTGTGTGTGATGTGGTTTAACCTTGGCCATTAGCCAAACCCCACACAGCCTCTCACTCACTCCCTCACCAGCAGGATCAGGGAGAGAATTTGAAGGTTAAAAGCCAGAAAACCCGTGGCTTGAGATAAAGACAGTTTAATAGGGAAAGCAAAAGCCACACACACAAGGAAAGCAAAACAAGAAATTCACTGCTTCCCATGGGCAGGCAGGTGTTCAGCCATCTCCAGCAGAGCAGAGCCTCATCACACATAAAAGTGACTTGAGAACACAAACTTCGTTGCTCCAAACATTCACCCCTTTCTTCCTTCTTCCCCGCGCTTTATAAACTGAGTTTGATGCCATATGGCCTGGAATATCCCTTTCAGTTGGTCATTTGGGGTCACCTGTCCTGGCTGTCCTGTGCTCCTCCAGCCTCCTCGCCAGTGTGGCACTGCATAAAGTAGAAAAAGCCTTGGCTCTGTGTAAGCCCTGCTCAGCAATAACCAAAATGTCTCTATATTACCATTTAATATTTTCCTTTAAGTTATGCTGTGTTTTCCATTCTCAAAACTTTGGTTTAACGTCCTTTTCATTGTCCAGTAAATTTTTGTCTCTATTTTTCTTTTCTTTATTTTAAATCTGCAAATCTTCAAAATCAAGTTATTTGTGTTTCAGTAACTGAGCTTGGTAACCCCAGGACAGAATCCAGGCTGTAGCGTTTGCAAAAGCAGAGTAGTAAGATGCTATCAATCTATTGTTTCTTTGAATTACTTAGGGCAGTACTTTGTTCATTGTAAGCATCATTCTGATGCCCTGAAGCTTTTTAGATATTGAGGAACAGATCTGTGATATTTAACCCTAGACTACAGAGACTATTATGGCAAAAGGAAATCTTTTGGTTCATACTTCTGCCCTGGAGTTTCTTCTGGAGGTGCTTTTTCAGAAGATTGCAAAGCCATTCATGATGCTGCACAGCTAATCTTTGTTAGAGAGGCAGCCACCAAGGAAACTATATAAAAAATGGGAAGGGCAAAACCCCACAATAAATGGAGTGAGCAAGAGCCCACAGGACCCACCTACATAGGACCCATACACCTCTTGGTTGTCGGCATCAAATGTAGAAAGAGAAGGGAAAGAAGTATAAATTGTCCATCTATGACTTCACAAACTAGTAATTGTGGACTACCTCAGAATACATTGCATGTCAAAGTCATACACCACCCTGACAAAGTGGAGATATTTTGAGTAACTATTCTCTGAAGGCACTATTAAGTCTGTATTCCAGTATGGATAACAACTTTCACAGAGGAAAACTCTGGTGGGGATTATTACAACCACACAGCTGTAAATTGGGAGATAGATAAAGGTCACTCAGAAAAGGTAAATAATCCCCCTGCTCCAGTGTAGAACTAAATCACAGCAGTATCATGTTGTTTTCTAATATAAAAGACATGTTTTTTATTAGGTATACTACCATGAGACCACTTCAAAAATCCTTACTGGAAGTCAGAAGTAAAACACATGTACATGCTTTATGAACAAAATTTGGAGAGTGGAGTAATATTGCCCAATTTTTTTTTTTTTTTTTCATTCATTCATTCATTGTTGTTATTTTCTGTGGGTTTTTTTTCTGGTCATCCAAATTTCTTAATCTTCTTTGAACTGATAATAATAAAAAAAAAAAAATTATTTGGTGCAAGGAATGATTTGATTTTCAAAGCAGGATGGTTCAAAACAGACGTGTTGATCAAAATAAAGAAAAAAAGGAAACAGTAGATTGGAGAATATTTGCATAAATTAGGGAGTCTTAATTTCAGAAGGCCTGATGGATTCATTTGATATTACTGAGGAAACTAGTTACAGCTGTTCAGCTGTGCTTAAGACATTTTGCTCTTAGAAGGGCAGGAAGGGAAGGGGCACCTCTCTCTAAAGACCAATAAGGGTGAGAGGAAGATGTTCTGGGCAAGTCTGTTCCAGCCAACCCACTCTCATTTTTGAAAGACATGAGATCATAAACTCAGTGATAAGTATCTAACAAATAGCGAGACGTTAAAAAGATGGTGTGGACCTGTCAAGAACAAATCATGTCAGAGTACTCTAATTTCTTTCTTTGACAAGGCAACTGACCTGGTGGATAAAAGAAACACTAAAATTGTTATACCTTGACATCAATAAGGTTTTTGACACTGTTCCACATGACATGTTCATAAGATTAGTGTTAACAACCTGGATGACAGAATGGATAGTACACCTATAAAATTTAATGCTGATATCAAGCTAGGAGTATTTGCAAGCTCTTCAGAAAACAGAATGAGAAATCAAAATTATCCTGATAAAGTGAATAAATGGTGAAAATGGCAAAGAGAAAAGGCAGTATCAGGAAAAGCAATCTCTCAAATGACTCTGATTTTAAAAGTAAGGAGACCCTTTACTCCAAAGATTTCTAATATTGTAAAAAATATATTAATTATGTCTTTTCTTGCTCCTAAGTGGTGATTACAAGTGGGGGGAGAAAAGCTTATTTAAAAGGAAAGCATATGTTAAATAATTATTTAGATTTTTAAGGAAAGTTTTCCAACTGGAATAGTCATCTTCCTCTGATGTGAGATTCTCTTCAATGGTACTTTTAAGAAATATGGTAGATAAATATCCACTGGGGATGATGTAAGTACAGTTTATCATGCACCAAAGAATGAGTATGGACTGGATATTCTTGAGAAATCCCTCCTGGTTGTTTTATCATTTTTACCGAAAACTATGAATTTAAGTATTTTGCTAGGTGAGAGAACTGCTGAAAAGAATGGAAAAAAAAATAATGTCTCTATCACATTTTGTAATTGTTAAGGTAGGAATACAATGACAGCACCTTCTGCTTGCAATTTTTTTTTAATTGCACTTCAGGCCAGAATCTGTGAATGCAAAAAAGGACAGTTTAAAATATGGGAGGTTCAAATATGTATTTGAATATTTTGAAACTTGGAGAAATTCCCTTCTAGTTCAGTTTTAGTTTATTTACTTTTTTCAGCCCTACTTGTTCCTAGTGATAACAACTTCTCATTTAAATATGTTCTCTGATGTCCTCCATAATGTACTGTATTAGAGAAGACATTATTTCACTGAAAAACTAAGACTGCAAGATTTGTATCTGGGAATGTATCCAGGTAGTTTGGAGAGGATTTTCCAGCACATTATTAAGCTGTCTACATGTTTCTGTTCTACTCTTCCTCATTTTCGTCATGAACAGGGATGGGAGAGATGAGAAGAATTAAGATAGCATTTGCAATAAAATGATTCAGATGAGTTTAAAAAAAATTATTGTGGTCATTCTAGTCATAGAAATATAGAACAAATACAATTAGAAAGGCAGAGGAAAGTAATTTTCACCAGGGATTTTTAAATAATCAGACCTCTTTCTGCTTTCATCTCAATCATTTTGTAAAACCAAGCAAGTCCTCCAAACAGGAAATCTAGGAATAGAACTAGCAAGAGCAACATAATTTTCTGAAGAAAATAGTGCAAGGACTTTCTGTGGACCAAGTCTACATGTTACCTTGACAACACTTCAGTTAACATAATAAAAATATTTATATAAATGATACACAGAAGTTAGCCCTTCTATTTTGGTATTACAATAACTGTTTCCAATAATCCTGAAGCTGAAGTCCTTTTCCATTTGAAAAAAAACCAAAATGCATTTCAAAAAATTGTAACAAAAATAATGGATTTTCAAAAATGCCAGCATGAAATATACATTCAAAATTCAATAGCATTCATAAATAATATTTATAACTTTCTTGTCACTGAGAAACAAGGGCCTCTACCAAATATAAACCCCCGGCTACACTACAAAATGAAATCAAGTCCCCCACAGCTTATACCAGCCATCTCACTAATAGATCCCAACATATCATTTAAGGCCAGTTGAGGGAGTTAACCAATGGCCCTGTGCTAATGCAGTCATTGTAATTTTAAACTCTAGGGTAGTGTTGTAGTCATTGCACAATGCACAGATAGGACTTTGGATACACATGAGCTTTATCAGCACTAGTTCACTATTGTCTGTACTGGACTGCCCTGGGTGAGTTAATGCATCCTTAGTCAAAGACAATGGGAAAATAGTGATTTTCACATAATACAGTTTGGAACTGGAGAAGATTTTTTGAGTCTTTTTACAAATGAGGAATAATTTCAGGGATGAGGGAAAAAATAAAACGTGATTCAACTGTATTACAGAAGAGTTGCACACCGTGAGTGAAGCTTTGCAGGTACTGAAAGGCAAGCTCATTAATAGAGCTCATGGGACTTTGAATTATTTCAATTAGTTGGAGAGCATCAAAATATTTTGATACTTCTCAATTTTAAAGGTGAGATGTAATGCTGATAAATAGTAGGATACTAAATTATTTGAAGATCAGGAGAAAATTTTTTTAAAAGATGTATGTTTCAAAGGTGAAGCTAGATTCTTTCATTTTTAAAACTGCCCAAGTGCAGTAGTCTGCTCAGGAACTTTTGTCTTATAATCTATGGTTGTCAACTATTACCAAATTTAAAAAGATAGTAAAAAAAATTTAGAAAGGAATGATTAAATGATTCTTAGCATATAAGTAAAAGAGTAATATTAAAAATTTGCATATTTAAATCATCTTTACTTGCTAACACAAGCCTCACCCCTTTTTTTTGTGTTTTAGATTTTTTAAGTAGTTTGTGCCATCTTAAAGTATTCAGGTAAGAAAGACTAGTGACTTATCAGAAGCGGACAGAGTTCAAACTCCTTTTCCTTTGCCCTTATGTGTTGCTCTTACTGTGTTGCGTTAAGATCTTGCAACATTTTAAGTAGGAGTATTCAAAATCAGGGAGTAGTATGCAAAACTGAGAAAAGCAGGTTGAAATTGTTGTGGCACACATTCCTATCTGAGATCAGGTAAACCTCCCCCTTCTACAAAAGCACCTTCTGAAGAAGTCAGACTTGTATGTTGTTGATAATGTAAGCACAAAGATTCAGCAAAACTGGAGTGACCAAAAGTCTTTAAGTCTTAATAAAATCATTTCATTCTAAAAGATAAACAGCTAAACCTACTTTTCTTTCAAAACACAAAATTCTGATTGTTTATATGCCCAACCTGAGTTGTGCTCATAGGCTGTAATGCCCAGAGCTATAGTCATTCACACTAAACAAATTGGAGAACCACAACCACAAGTGTCTTTCAGCAACTTCCTTTAGTCATATTTGATTCTGGGTTAAATTAGATTCATTATATTAAATCTAGCAACTAGATTTAATTCTGCTTGCACAGCTAGCACTAACATGTTTCACTCTTGAAACTGTTGTGAAGAAGGAAAAATTATTCATTTTTGGATCAAATAATAATGTTTTTGAAGAAATAAAATGGGAGTAAAGATCTGAATATGAATATGCACTGGGGAAGCTTCATGGAATTTACAGCTTCAGGGAGTGACAACAAGCATTAAATACAACACACTCTGCCAGCTAAGCAGTGGCATTCACACCCTGATCTACCAACACCACTCTATGTGGAGGGCAAACAGTGAGTCTCCTAAAGAAATCAATTAGAATTTTGCAGTCAGATCCTGCCCAAACATATGGGTTTTTCACTCACCAAGTATGCCCAAATCATACTCTTGTATAACTGGCTGTTATTATAAGCTATCTTTTGACTCAGTCTATCCCTGACTGCCGGCACCCTGCCCAGCAGGCTGAAGAGGCAGCATGGATGAGGACAAGATGAGGACAAGTAGATCGAAAGCCACTTTTTGACCAGACCAGGAAGCATTATCTCCAGAGCAGGCTGGAAAATATGCTCCTGCACATTTGCAGGGAATATATTCTCTTGCCCTTGACAGCAGCCATTTAACTGGTAGGCTTAACTGGGCAATCAGTATCATGTGTGAGGGCAAATTTCAGCTCTTAGATGACAGAGTGGCTATATCTTGGCCACCAAAGAAAGAACTTTTGTCTAGTAATGGATTCACCAAATGTATATATTTTGGCATTGGTTGCCTAACTACAGAACTGAATAAGCATTTTATTTATATATTAATAATTGAATAGTATGAATAATTTATTTATATATGAATACGGAATAATTTGCTGAATCATCAGTATATATCATCACTATAAGATAATGCCACTGATTTTTTTTTTTTCTTTTTAATAGTAACAGCCAAAGAGATTAGTCATCTTACTATAGGTTGTATTGAGAGAAACATCTTCCCTTAGACTGGAACTGCTACTAGTGCACTAGTGCTCATTCTGTATCTGTATAAGAATATTTGCACATGTATTAGAACAATTTTTTTTAAAGTACTTATATACAGATTGTTTTCAGACATATTTGTAAAATAATGTTTTTAAATTATTTTAATATTTTTAAATTATTTTAGTGCTTTGGAAAAGCAAGCTGTATGTGTATTTGTATCTGATCTACATGATCAATTGCAAATTGGGAAATATTATTTTGAACTTATAAGCACTTCCCAGGGGAGATAAAAGTTATCAGAGATTACAGCTCTTCTGATAATACAAAAATATTAAAGTGCCATAGGTTAAAGAAGTGCAATTTTGTCACCTAAAACCAAGGGAAGCTGGCATTTCTTGTAGGCAGAAGTTGTAAATGTTATAGGATTCAGAACATAAAGGAACAACAATAATCATGTGAAATTGCCTCTAAACTCACTGCTTGGTTATTTTTGCATCATCTGTGCACGAGATCTTTTTATTTGTACACAGAAGTGGGTTAATTTCGACATATTTTAGAGTTGGCTGCCACCTGCTGGGATCTGGCCTTGTTTCTTCTTTAAGGCAGTTTGGAGGAGTTAGAGGAGGTTGGGTCTGTGCTAAAGCTTTACTAAGATGGATAACATAAACTGTGAGTGCCTAAATGTAAGAATTTAGTTGTAACAGATTTGAAAACAGAAAGTACACATCCTTGCCTGGTGAAATACACTTAAACAAAAGGAAAAATCATGCTCTCAGCTGCCTTTCATTCATGGGGATATTATTCCCTATATCAGAAAAAAAAAAAAAAAAAGTTGAATCTACTGAATAACATTCCTCTAAGGCATTGCAAAACAGGCCAAACCTCCTTTCCTTTTACCAGCATGAATAAACTATATATAAAATCATCTATTATTCAATACAATGTAATGTTTACGAAAGCTCTGCAGTATAATGACACTGCAAGAACCTCACCCAAGAGAGTCTGCCAGCAGCTAATGAAGACAGGCTAAGACATGTATTATAAAGACCTACAGCTTTTTGGACAGTGATATTCGAAGCACCAGGGAAACTGTTGCATGCTTGGCCCCCTGCAGAGTCATGGCCATAATCACCAAGAAGAAATTATTTTTTTTTCTGTTTGAAACCAATTGCCAAACAGCCCTGCAGTATGCAATGGCAATGTGAGATCCAAACTGCCCAGCTACTGTGGCATCCTTTTTCTACTCTGCTGTACAGTAGGAGAAGAAATCTTAAACTATTTCCAAACCTATGTAATGCTAAACCCAGTTACTCCAAATCTATCCCAGCATTGGCTGGTTCCAGTCTTCACTGCCACTGTCACTGCCAGGAAAGGTTCACTTTGTGTGTTAAAGTTAGTTGCAGCCAAACATTTTACCCAGCCTGTTCAAGTAACCCTTCACAGGATGGCATAACACCATCCTCAACAGAAAGGTGAAAATCTTGAACTGTAGTCTTAGGTTAACCCCAGGACATAGGGAATGCTCTTAGTATGTGAAGATAACCCTCAAATAAATCTCAGGGGAAGTAATTAATTATCTGCTCAATGAAGAGAAAGGCAGAACTTGAGAACTGCCTGTTGATTAATCAAAACTCATCCAGATCACATAGCCTGAAAGTTCTTTATACTTTTTGATAGAAGTAAAAATCTGGTTTCCAAGGGCCTAGATTATCTAAACTACAATTCCAAGTGTATGACTTTACTCCAACAGCAGCCTGGAGACACTGTAGGGGAAGATCTATCTTTATAGGACCCTCATCTAATGCTACTTTTCTATGGTGTAATGGGTTGACTTTGGCTGGGTATCAGCTACCCATCAAGCTACTCCACTCCTCAGCTGGACATGAGGAAAAAAAAGTGATGAGAAGCTTAAGGATAAAGATAAGGACAGGGAGGTCATTCAGCAATTACAATCCCAGGCAAAACAGGCCCTAGTTGCAGAACCTGATTTCTTACCTGCCAAGTCAGAGTAGGTTAATAAGAAAATAAAAACTAAACCTTAAAACACCTTTTCTCCTTCCTCTCTTCTTCCCAGAATCAACTTCACTGCTTATTTTCTCTACCTTCTGCCCCTCTAACCACCCTCAGCAGCAGAGGGGAATTGGGAATGGGCGCTGTGGTCAGTTCATCAAACGTTGTCTCCACACTTTCTTCCTCCTCAGGGCTAGGACTCCTTGCACTCTCTCCTCCTGCGCTAGAATGGGATCCCTCAGTCATCCACGTGAATCCCTCCTGGATCAATCTCTGTTCTGGCACCTGAAGCACCATCTCCTCCCACTCCTTCTGCACAAACCTTGGTTTTTCTGACCATTTCTCTCCTGCCTTCTTAAATACATTATCCCAGAGGTGTTACTACTGTCACTGGTGGTCTCAAGCTTGGCCAGTGGTAGGTCTGTCTTGGAGCTGGCTGCCATTGGCTCTGTCAGACATAGGGAGGCTTCTGGCAGCTTCTCACAGAAACCAACCCCATAGCCTGCCTGCTACCAAAACCTTGGCATGCAAACCCAATACATACAATCTGCCTGGGCATGGCAATATGTCCAAAAGGTATGTTTGGCTATCTAGAAGAACTCTCCAATTTATAATTGTTTTGCATGAGATTTTAGTATACACAGAAGTTCTTCTAAAGTAATGCTGATAGTTAAAGTGTAACTAGTAATTAGTGTGCAACTATTATATACCTCCTTTAAGATTTACACAAAGAGTGAGAAGATATTTCTCTAGTTTTTTAGAAGAAGATATCTGATTGTGATTGACTTAGAAGACATGAGACTTAATGCTATGTTATATGTGACAAGGGTCCATAAAATTCTAATGTCCTGAATTACCAGTAACAGTGATACAACTTATTAGAATCATGAACAGATATTCTGTATTTGTTCCAATGAAATTTAGGCAATGATTTTACCTAATAGATTTTGTGTTTAAGCTTAATATCTCCAGTACAGTCCACCACTATATAATGTTTTCTGATTATGAAAACAAATGTAATGACTCTGTTGAAATAGGTTAGTCTAGTTAGTCTTAGTTATATTAACATTAAAAAAAGTATGAAAAATAAAAATTCCTCACATTACTGTTAAACTACAACAGTTCAGATTTAAGGAAAGTGAGCATTAGTCAGCTCATGTTGGAGCAAAACCTAGAGTTGAATGTGCTAATTTCCCCTCCTACTGTTCGGTTCAAATCTAACAAGCCTCAAGCTGTTAGGACATACTTTGTGAACAGATGAACACATCAGTCTGTGTCCTACCCCATGAGCCAACGGAGTGTATTATCCTGTATAACTGAGGAGGTATGTTGTGAGTGTCACTGGCATGTCTTGCAGCTGACACTGCAGGCAGTGACCAGGCAGAAATCTCCTCATTGGCACTACACAGCTGGGGTCTGGACAGAAGGCAGGATAGCTGTCTTATCAGGGTGTGGGCTGTGAAACAAAGCTATCCTACAGGAAAAAAAAAAAAAAACAAACAAAAAAAAACAAAAAAAAAACAACACCAAAAAACCTGTTCCTGCACTGCACAATGCAGATATGCCAGGTTAATGAGAGCCCACGTCTTCCCCATCTTGCTAAAGGAAATACGCCATGCATAAGTATACTTTTCTACTTTGCAGTTTAAGTTCTTCCTGTCCTTCTTTTCACTTTTATCCGCTTTCCCATCTATCTTCTATCCCAAAGTTCACTTCAGAAAGAGTAGTCCTGGGACCAAGGTGAATATTCTTGACTTCAGTCATCAGTCTTGGCAGTATGTTGCTAAGACTACCCTTCCAAGGGTGCTATAACACCGTATCAGCTCCCTTCAGCAGCCTTCCATTACAGTCTTTGTCATGCATCCTGAGATACATTTTTATCTGCTAGACAAAGATGGCATACATTAACTACATCTCCCTAGTGCAATGTCACATAACCCTGTTTTATTATGCTGCCAAGCTATTCTTATCAAAAAAGAAAAAAAAAAAAAAAAAAAAAGGAGAGAAAAAGGAAAAAAGTAAAAGGTAGCCGTAAGGGTTGTCAGCTTAGTAGTTGTTATAGCTTCGTTTTGCACTCAGAAGGTATAGATGCAGCTTTAGTCCAGAAAGAGATAATGCATCATCACATTTCATCTTATCATTGAATTTACAACTGCAATACTGTTTAAGCAAGTGTCCTCTCTTGCATCCTGATTTTTTGTTTTCTTTTTGTTAAATATGTCTGTGTTAAAATTTATGAGGAATGCTTAATCTATAAGATTTTGTGGCCTTTTAAAAACAGATTGCTTACAGGGAAAATACTCATATGTAAAACAGCACCAACAGCATCATTAGAACTGCCATTAATTACCTATGTTCTTCACTCTGTAGATGATTTATGTGCTAAATTTACATTAGAAAGACTTTTTTCATCAACATTTTTTGCAGATAGTATTTTCCATACTAAAGGCATATCCACACTGCAGTCTAGAGCAGAAATTCCTACACTGGTTTCTGAGAGCCTAGCAGTAGTATCACAAGACAAACTCCTAAGACAATCTACCTTTCAGGCTATTATTAAAATAACATCATACTCTAACTATATTTAAAAGCCTGCTATAGAGACACATGCCTTCTGAGTTGTGATGGTGGTCACATCCAGGGACATAGCAGTGCTTGCTACAAATTAAAACAGCAATCTAGGAGTCTAAACAAGATTTAATTCAATGAATTTCTGACTTTATGAGCTCTTTCTTTTATATTTTAGGAAACATCATCTGAAATTATCATAAACCTCCTCTTCCAGTGTGATTTTGTAACTCTTCTCCACTTACCTTTTGTGTGCACAGCAAATTCTCTTCTAGTCAGTCAGCAAACCCATCTGAGAAATGAGGATATTTCTAGTAGAAGTAGGCAGAAGTTAATTGATTATTTTCACCTCTGCAGTCTTTGATTAAAGACAGTGTGCTTAGGGGGGAAAGTCAACAATTATTCCTAAACATATACAAGCATTTAATTGTAGTAATTAATTTATCTATGCAACTCAGTGTACTTTTAAAAAGCTTCTTGACTGAGAATGAATGTCTCATCAGTCTTAAATATAACAGCCTGAAAGAACAAGTGAAGCCAGTAGAATAACAAACAGTACTGCAGAAACCCCAGGCACTTGCAGGAAACAAAAAGACATTTCCAACTCTCTGCAGAGCAAAATTATGAAGAATTTGAGAAATAAAGGCTGCAGAAGGAACATCAATTGATAGAGCCACAAAAATTAAGAACATCCTTGTATACATTGCCATGTAAAATAAATGAAAAAGCAGGGAAGCCTTGAGATGTAATTACAGCAAAAATTTTGTAGGAGAGTTTGAACAATTCAGTAGTTATGGATCCCATTTTTATAAATGTCATGTTTCCCATCAGTTTATCTGTCCACTACAAACAAGAGTTGCTGTCAGAATGTGAGTCAAAGGCAGAAGCTAATGGAAAACAAACACCCAGAGAAAGACAGTCAAGACAGATGAGCAGCAAAGACAGATAAACAGCTTCAGAAGAATCAATGTAAAAATGGCTGTACCATTAGCTGGGCACGGTAGACAAGCCTTTGTTCTCTCCAAGCTTGAAAGGTTCATTCTTCCCAAAGATGATAGCCTAAATGCTGAAGAGGAGCAAAGTTAAAATACACTATTCTCAGGAAACAGGAAAAGTGATCAGGTTATAGATTATCACCAGGTGACCCCAACTGGAAATATCACATAAAGAAAACACTCTCACCGAAAAAGTTTATGTTTTACAGGTGGATGTGGGACAAAAATGAGGTATTTAGCTGGCAGAGCCCTTGGAAGGACTCTTCTGGACAGACAGGGAACAGAAAGGACTGTCTTGAGTAGAAACAGCTTTCTGCCTATCTAAAAGAGTTCTTTTCTGAGTGATTTTTAATCAACAGCTCAGAGATAAAGACACTCTCTCACAAACAACTCAATTTCAGCAGGGTTTACTGCACACCTTACATTTCTTCTTTTTCCTCACAGGAAGAAGACAGCATTATGGAGAACAAAAAGACAATGGAAATGAGCTAAAAAATACAAAATTAGTGTTTTATTACCTAGTTTTACTCTTCCTCTAGCTCCTCAATACCACCAAACTCCTTGATATTTACATTTAGTCAAGTGTGACAGATTATGCTGGTGACATTAGTCAGATAACTGCACCACATTTCCTGACCTAATCAGAAATGCAATGATATAGAGTCAATATATTAAGGATCATAACTTAGATGTCAATCACATATGTGATGTGGCCATTTTTATCTTTCACAGTTTTATGAAGTTGCATGCATTTCAGAGAGAGACAATAGCATGCAAGTTCATCTAGAAGAGAATTCCAGGATTCTTCAAGTTGTTTTTCAAAAATTAAATCTAAAATCATAGAGTCATTAAGGTTGCAAAAGACCTCCAACATTAACCAACCTTTGACCAAACACGACTGTGTCAACTAAACCTTAGCATTAAGTGCCACATCAGTCATTTCTTGAACACTTCCAGGCATGGTGACTCCACCTCTTCCCTGGGCAGCTCATTCCAACGCCTGACCAATTTTTCAGTGAAAAAATTTTTCCTGATGTCCAACCTGAAACTCCTCTGGTGTAGCTTGAGGCTATTTCCTCTTGACCTGTCACTTGTTGCCTAGTAGAATAGGCCAACCCCCACCTCGCTACAGCCTATTTCATGTAGAGAGTGATAAGGTCACCCCTGAGCCTTCTTTTCTCCAGGCTAAACAAGAAGAGATAAGAAGAGCTTCCAATTTTTTTTTACTTTTTTTCCATATATAAGAATTTCATCAAAGTGAATTACAGGATATTTTAAAATTTTTTTGTAAGAAAAAGAATGCTTGAGTGGTTTTAGTTTGCATTACTGTAGATACTTGTGTGTTGGGGTCTCCTCCCCCCGCCTGTGGCCCTGGGAGCCCTGAGGGAGGCACGGGGTTTCCCTGCCCCTGCTCAGCCTCGTTCCCCATGGGTTGGTTTGTGTTCCCCTGCGCGGGCAAAGCAGCTCGGGTCCTGACTGTAAGAGTTCCTGGGCAGAGCCCGGCCATGCGGCCGGGGAAATAAACATCTCTGAAACATCTAGCAAGAGTCCGTCCGTATGTATTTGTTTCTTTTCCACGGGACTCCTGGTTTGATATAGGCGTGTTGCAGTATCCCCACTGTAACAACTTGTGTATGTGGAGTCTTCTTTTTCTTTCTATTGATATAAGAGTTGTTAATATTTATAAATCTGTTGTAAATATCCAGCAAACTCTTAGGATTCTTTGAGGAGAAAAAGAACTTTTCCGCAAGAGGCAGAACTGCTGTTGCAAAAACTCACTGACATGATTTCCACAGCCTCCTGAAGAACTGCCAGTCCCAAGATGAATCCTATCACCTGATCCAAATGACATAGTTCCAGGTTGAGTAGATTACTTCATATTTCCTTAAAACAGTGTAGAAATTCAGTATTCTTGAATGTACATTCTCAACTTTATTGATAATTCTATGAATAACTCAGCCCTACTTTTTTTTGTCCTATAGTCTTTCCCAGTAAAATGAAAATATTAATAAGTTGAAGTTTTCTTTTTTTAATGTCATCAAAGTTCAAATATAGACCTAATGGCCCTGTGATTGCAGAATACATTTGCTGAAACAGAATGTCAGAAGAAATGCGCTTGGCAAGAACAAGGAAGGTCTCCCTAGTGCAGAAATTCACTTTCCCATGAAGCTGGACAGCTAATACAGTTGATGGTGGAGCTCAGGTCAGTAGTGATGATGTAGATGAGGTACATTAACCTACTTGAAGAGAAGTGTTAGAACTCCAAATGGACCTTTGAAGAGAATTGAGAACTTGTAGGCTCACATAAGTCAGATGGGGTGCAGCAGGAGTTTTATCTGATTTTGCTATACACAGCAGGAGGAAAGGTGCTGCAGTTAGGAAAAAAACAAGAGTCAATGCAAGAAGTAGCAGTTTTATTTGTGGCATTTCATGTGGGCTGATGGATGTTGATGGACAATGGAACAGATTAAATGCTTTCCATTATTTCACTGTACCTACAGGCAGGTGCCTAGGGCTTTCATTTTACTTGTTCTACTGGAATCCATAGGTTGTATATAAACCACTATACTGAAGCTGATACTGAGTCAATTAACAATTAGTGAAATCACTAGCCAAAGCTAAAATATATATAAAATAAATAATATTATAAGGGCACCCAATTTAGCTTGGCTTGGTACCAAAACATCACATAAGTATTGTATTAATAATGTAATCCTGAAATCCAGCAATGAATAGAGAAAATATATAAAAGAAAAGTGAGCAAAAAAGAGTAACCATTCTCTCTCATATCAAGAAAGATGCAGAAAAACCATTTATTAGATTGCCAGTGAGAAAACCAACCCTGAACAGATCTTTGGGTTTTTTGAAAGTGAAAATAGATAATCTGATTTAAGGGGCTGAGAACTAGAAAATAGCAAAAGACACGAAGAAAACAGAGTGAAAGACAGACTACAATTCTTTAAAATAGGGCAAAAAAACCCCTATATGCTTATATATTTATTTATATTTATATTTATATTTATATTTATATTTATATTAAAATTCTGCAGTACAAAATGGGTTGTAAAGAAATTGTTACCCTGTGACCAGAGAAAAGTAAACAAATATCAAGACAGCAACATGTTTCATATAAATAACCTGTAATTAGTAATTTATGGTACCTTTAAAAATATGACTTTATTCTTGGGAAAATTTCCGTGATTTGAAATTATTTTCATATATACTATTTATATATTATTTCATAAAGGTGTTTTACTATTTGCTTGTTTGGGATTTTAATTCATGCTTGAATTTCTGGAACAAAATTCTACAGATTACAAATTAGTCTTTTTTTTTTTTTTTCCAACACAGTTAATATTACAACACTGGGGACTTCCCGCCCCCCCCCCCACCCTCGCCCCCCCCCTCTTACTCTGAAAAGTATTTAGTCCTTAAAACATTCTGGTTTAAGATTCTGTAATTATACTGTGAAAATGTTGCAAATCTATCCTCTGAACAAAAATATCCTCTATGCAGGCTGAAAGCAACACAAGAGAATTCATTATAAAGCTTTGGGAACGGAGGATGCAAACATGCCTGACCTTGGAAGAGTTAGCCAGACCACAAAAAAAAATACCTAGGGACATCCTTGGACATGGAGAGCTTCCAGGTCCAATTAAGATGGGTCCCAGCCATGAGTAGTCACTAATAAAATGACTTGGGAGTAAGCAAACCTCTGAGTTCCCTTAGAGGATAGGAATGCTGAGAAAGTTGAGTGTTTTTTATTTATATCTATTGTTGTTATTAAGAGGTAACCTTACAGTAGGCTATAGGAATGGCAATAGTGTTTGTGCTAACAATAAGATTTTATAGAGGGGCATTTCTGAGCAGAGGTACTGCCTGGATGTAGTTCAGAGAAACTCTAAGGCCCATGGGGGGATGCATTTTGCCTGAAAGAACACCTCTGAGTTTGAACACAAACACGGATTCTCCCTGTATTAAATCCTGGGAAAAGTATATCAAATTCTTTTGGAGGGCTCTGAGGAGAGTGAAATGGAGTTATTAAACTGTGAATCCAAGGCTGAACAGCTGGTGTGAAACTCCAGAGTTTCTAGATGTGAAAAAAACACAGTTCCATTAGTCAGCCATGGCTCAATTGGCTTCAAAGGAGGAAAATTCCCTGCTATGGGAAGTGCTTGGCTTTATGGTGTACAGCTATAGTGAGATGCACCTTATGGTGAGTTTATTTCTGCAAATCTAGGAGCACTAGGGGTTAAAATTACTGAAACTCATGTGTTGGTTTCTGTAATATTATAAGAATTATCCTGAAGTCTGCTGAGACCCTTATTCACTCTGTAAATGTGCAGATGGTGAAATAATGACCCTAAGCTATGATACTGTGCCTTCAGAAAAGTTTGCTTACTTCAGTACATTTTCCCATACTTTAAACAATCAGACTAGAAGTTCTGCTCTGCAGATGCCTCCTTTCATGGCACCCCTTAGTTTCTATTCTTCTGAACAATGCTAAGACAAGTTCAAACTACAGCTAGACTCTTGTCTTTATGGGTAAGGCAACTTTGATTCCACTGCCTGCCAAAAATTACGGAATGCACTTTTTTTTTTCCCTGGACATTAGTGAAATTATCAACTAGAAAATAATTTGAGTGACTGTAAATATCTTACATGGTGAGATTGGGAGGAGAAATACAAATTTAAATTTCCATCTCTGTCAAACTGCCACTCAACTAAATAGTAAGCAGTAAGTACTTGGCTAAAGCAGCACCCAATTTTTGGCAGCTGTGAAGGAGATGAAGCAGAAGAGAAGGGCTGCTCCTGAAGTGAGAAGCAGCAGCTGATAACATAAATTACTGACATGATATTTGGATATGAGTAATCTGAGTAGACAGAATCAACTCTTGTTGGAAAGCTCTAATCCCAAAAAGAAGGAAGCAAATCACAAAAAATGTGTGACAAGTATCTGAAAGACTAGAAATAGGCTCATGTTATACAATTCTTGTATTCCATAGTCTGTTAGTATTTTTAACCTAGTAAAAAAGATTAATAAGACAAAAAAGCTAACTACTTATTGGAGATTTTTGTTCATTTTTATTTTATTTTACTTGCAAGATCACTCTTTCTAAGATTTGAGCACAGCATATTACTCTTTACGTAAATGAATGAATTTTTAAAAAATATTGCTGTTCCTTAACAAAGGTAAATTAAAGTATTCCATATGTGAAATATACTTCTTTTCTTGCACCTCTTTACTAAAAATTAATTCTGTTTCTCAAAATAGAAACTCACTGCATGTAGTTTGGGGCTGAATTCAGCTTAAGCTTTAAATTTTGCCGCATTAAAATAGTTCTGAACTATAGTTCTGAATTATATCTAGTCCCTTTCTGCCTCTCTGTACTACTTCTGAATGTCATAAGAAATAAGGGACATAACTCTATAAATGCAGGTTTAAAAACAGGTATCAGTACCTTTTAAGTATTTCAGCTGACTATAAAAGGTTATCTATTCCTGAAGAGGAGATATTGGATGTGTTTCTATCAGCTTTTTATTGATAACTACCCATGATCCATGTGCTGGTGCTATATTTTTGAAAGTTTGCCAAAAGTGACGCTGGCTTGTATAAAACACAAAAAAACCCATTTGGAATAGCAGAAAAGTCATGGGAAATCTGTAAGGGGCTGGAAGGTCAAATGTAATTCTGCCTGCTTCCAGCTGGCTTCCCACTTTAGGCTGCTGTGAGAAAAGTTCCAAGAAGGATGGAGTTTGGGACAAAACAGAGCACTGTATGTGTAGCACACACAAGTCTTGCCATGCATATTCAATGCTTCAGACTGGAACACAGATAGGAAACAGCTGGCCCACATGGAGAGACCAACATTCCATATCTGACTTGCAAAAACTAATGGACCAAAAATGTCAGTGTGAAGTCATTGTCTATCCTGTGCACAAACATTGTGATGCTGATTTCTTAATAACAAAATACTCAATTTTTTCATCGTATGTATTTGGGAAGTGAATAAATGGTACCTTTAGACCTCAAAACCTCTGAGAGGAAATATAAAAACACTAAAAAGGTTTCGTTTAGGTTTAGTTTTGTGAAAAACTGTTACCCTTGAGCTTTAACCTTGTTATTTGAAAAGGCTTCTATAAGAAAGGTTATAAAAGGTCTTCAGTGTTATTTTCATCTTTCATTTGAAGATATAATTTGCTAAATGTACAAAAGGCTGCTCAAACTTCTTGCATTGGCTCATTTTAGATTGTAACTTGTCAGAATTTCTAGCTTCTTTTAATATTTTAACAGAAATACTGTGCAAAACAATGTTTAACCACTGTTTTGAAAATACTATTGCTTACACAAGCACCTAGTGTCCATTTTCAAACATACATTAATTTGAAACCCAAAGGGTTTATGTGCAAATTGTATCATTTCTGTAAAAGAGAAATAACTCTGGAGGTGAGAAACAGTAAATATTCCTTTACCAAGCTCATTTTAGCATCAAGTTGTTAAAACACACTTTACTCTCAGAGACTGTACTGATTTATAACAAGATTATTTTCCTTTTTGTATGTGGTATCTGGTTAGGCAGCTCCCTATCATGACAAGATGATATGACAAGAAAAAATGAAGTACAGACTGATTTTCCTTAACTTGCTTAGTTTTTCTTCTGAAAGTTTCTTGAGCTACAGAAACTTTGGAAAAGCAGGATGAAGTCAGATTATTTTTGCTATCCTCTATTAATTGGACAGAATCATTAGGAAATTTAATGAAGCTTGTGCTTGTCTAAAACTTAGGAGTCCTTGTAACTCAACAGCGAGCTAAGGGATGTACTAACTAGCACTTCCATAGAGACTTGTAAGGATTTGAGAAACAAGTGACTACGGAATAAATTATTTTCTGATTATCAGGAGAAAATAACTCTGATATATATATATATGCACACACACAAAGAGTATCACTGGTTGGGACACATATAATATCATGTTTGTTTCATGTTTTAAAGTCTATAAAGGATATTGCTTTCTTGGCTTATTCTGACAAATGTATAGCATCCCATAATGCAACTAATGAAATAACTTTCTACTGGGAGGCCATAGATGTGTCAGGTGTCTCCTAATGTTAAATTTTCATTAATCTGTTTCAACTTTCAATTTTTCTCCTCTATCCCATCTGCTGTTCAGACAGGTATCAGTGAAGTATTCTCTTTTTTTTTTTTTTAAGCCTATTTTTTGCTCTTACCTTAGTATGGCCTGTGTACACATCCTTCAAATTAAATTTTAGGGTTTGCAACTACTATGTGTGGTGATACTGGGGAGAGCATATATTCCTCACTAGAAAGTATAATTTTCTCAGCACTCAAAATCCAGCTGTGCACATGCTGTGAACTACCCAGAAAACTGTGAACTGCCCAGGACCTGTGAACTTAATGAATAATCTCCTTTCATCTCCTGTGCTATCAAATAATCAAAGTCCCCTATGCATTATGAGTCTTTGGGCACAGTATGATGCTGCAGTCCTAGAAAATAAGCCATTTTTCTTCTGTCACTAACTACCTAATGGGTAGTTATTTGAGTATTATGATGACCTAGGAGATTCCAATTCATAAAAATGTCTCTTGCCACACTGGCCACATATCTGACAGAAGATTAGCAGAGGTTACATTTTCTTAGAAAAAAAACAAAACAAAACAAAACAAAACAAAACAAAAAACCAAAAAAAAAACCACCAAACCCCAAACCTAAAAATTGTAAATTTATATCTCATTTTAAAGCTGTTGAAACAACAGTACAGCCTTTGTAAAATAGATCACATGTGTTTTAAGACCAAGTTTACAACTAAACCTCATTCAGAAACCTATGAGTTCTATGAAAACTGACACGTGTCACTCACAGATGACTCTTCCAGGACTGAAAGGGGCAGAAACTTCATTAGAATAATTAAAATCTCCTTAGCTTCACCTTATTGGTAGCTTTCTAAGAAAGAAGGAGGATTTGGTCAAGGGGCTTACATGAACACTTTTAACTCCTCTCGTGGCTTTTTTGCAACTTCAGAAGTGTTACAATGTGTTCAGAATAGAAGGCTTTATAATTGCTTCAAAACCTGGTTAGGTTTTAGTACTGGTCAACTTAAAGTTATTGGTTAATTCTGTTCTAGTGTGAATTGTGGTAATATGTTTGTTTCTTTTTTCTCTTCTTTTTTTCCTCTTTCACGTAAAAATACTTTCCAAGGAAACGTTGAAAGTTCAAGCCCAAATAAGACAGAAATTAGTGTTTCCACTCTATGCACCCTGCTTTAAATACTAAAACGTTAGAGTTAAGGATTAGAAGTTTCACAGGCCTTAAAAAATGGGCTGCTGAACAAGGCATTAGCAGGGACTTACAGGAGTGTATTGCTGGAATCTTGCCACTCGATGGCACTCTTTGTTCTACTGTTTGCTCGAGGCTCAACGCTGTAAGTCCACTCAGCTCCTGAAACTCCTCCACGCCAGCAACAACGCACAAGACACTTGAAGTGGTCTGCAAAATGTAAGGGAGGTGGGAAGAGGAGTTGTGTTTGGGAGGGTAGGAAAGGGTTTCCTTTTTGCTCTTTCCCCCGCCCCCACGTGAAGAGTCAGGAGTTGTTACTGATTCATCCTGGGGTATGGAACTATTCTGCCCCCGCTCTGAGCCAAAGAAAATGTATGGGTCTCCCTTCTTGAGAGTCAAAATTTTTCCTTTCTTTTTGCTTATGACTGATTGACTGCTGCCAGCCAGAGAACATGAGACTTGCACATGTTCTGCTGTCTCTTAGGTTTTACAGACTAGTTTAAATGACTTTCTGTTGGAGTACTGGTAGAGCAAATGTTTAAGCATTAAAACAAACATGAAGACAGATCTCAAGCATTTCTACCTCTGAAGGAATTTGAGCATCTATTTCTTAATTAATAGTACTTTTAAACAAATATTGACTTGGATTTTGGCCTACTTCATTAACCCAGTCTAGTCTAGAGAGGAGAGCTGTGCAGGGAAACAGGACGGGAGGTGCGGGGGGGGGGGGGGGGGGGGGAGGACGGGGCGCAATGGCATAGGATGGGACCAATAGCTCCCAGATTATTTTATTTTTATTTTTATTTTTAATTTTTATTTTTATTTTTATTTTTATTTTTATTTTTATTTTTATTTTTATTTTTATTTATTTTATTTTAAGCTTTCACTCTTCAATACCATATCCAGTAATTCAATATAAGCCTTGGTCTTCGTTAAGGAATCATAACCTAGAACTTCATAATGATTTTCTTTAGAACTGATACTGATTCTTTTTTCTGGTAACCTCTGTTTTTTATGAATTATTATAACCTTGTCAGTCAAGAAGTATTGACTCTTCTGATGTTTTTCATTTTACCGGGTCTTAGTGGAATAGAATGTGTGTAATACCATCAGATTATCAGAATAATGTATGATATAAGTTGGTGTGACTTGCCAAACTAAATGTGGTTATGTTTTTTGCCTATGAAGCTTTTAAAGTTAGTGGCCCAATTGTTGTTTTTCAAGAAAATGGGTTTTGTGGCCCTTTTGCAATGAGTCTCAACTGCAAGTTCCATGAATACTAGTATGCAGGACCATCTTGGAAGTATTTGTTTCCTCCTAATACAGTCAAGTTATATGTTTGCAACTGCTGAAAGTGATGCTGAAACACACATCATTAGAAAGAGGCCTTTTTTATTGATCTTTTGGGCTATACATATTTAAGTATCTCATTTTCCAGCTTCTTTGTTCTAGGCATTTATTTACATGTGAAATTTCCTAAGAGTAAGGTTTGTAGTAACACATGCAGACATTTCTTTTTTTTCTAAAAACAAGCCTATGTGTCTGGTAGATATTACAAAAATTATAACTTTAAATAATCACTGTCATAAAGAACAGAATTAGATATGGTCATACGATCTTACAGAAGTGCACTAACACAGCTTAGTAAGTGACTACCAGGACTGTGCTACTACTGAGTTGTGGTAATTCACCCTGGATGTGCCTAAGACCACCCAGCCTGCAAAATGTGACACATTAGCTCAGTGTCCTGCTGCTGTATTTAACAGTAGGAGGTGGCAAAGAGCATGCATGTAGTAGTTACTGGAGCTTAGAAGGTTACCTCGTCACTATCCCTGTTTGAGCAACTTGAACGGAAAGACATTCAGTTGTGCAGTCAGGTCTGAATCACAGAGAATTCTGCATCATTCCATAGTTAAATCCAAACCTTGAGACTTGTGATAACTACAAAAACTGGTTTATTTTGGCTAAAGAAAGGTTATGAAGTCTGAAGTTTAACTTGAGGACAAGAGGGCAAGAAGAACGGTCATTTCTCATCTTGTCAGCATGCTACAACGACAGTGATGACAGATGATTTCCAGACATCTTCTGGTACAACTTCACAAGAATACCTTTTCAATACTACTATCTCTTTCTAACTACAGCTGAGGGAATATGTGTTCAAACATCACTTAAAATTCAGCTGAACCTTGACTGACAGAGCTGTTCTGGAAAAACTTTCATGTGGCACCATTCATGCATTGCCAGAGAAATGTAGTTCTAGAATTCTTTGTGGAAGAAACAATATCTGCATTTGGCAAATCATTGGTAGATCAACAACACTCATCTTTAACATTTTAGAGTCAATCTCAGAAGGATTTTAGAATTTAGAATTTTAAAAATCAGATTATACTGGGAGAAACAGTCATGAGCACTGTTGCTCTCAGATTATTAAACTCGGGAAAGAAATCTTGACACTGAGAGCAGTGGAAGTTCCATATAGGCATGAAAGCACTAATTTCACTTTGGACATTTAAGTTCTCTTCAAACTGCTTTCTTCCTTTATTTTTCTTGATCTAGAGCACTTGATGTACAGTTTACTGATTATACAAAAATAATTCTCATGGTGGTTAAGTGTGGTTGGGTTTTTTTGTTGTTTTTGTTTTCTAATCCAGTACCTAACATAAATGGGAATGCCTCCGGCTGTCACTGTGTAATGGACGGTGTATAATAGGCATGTACTCTGACACTTAAAGTGAGTAAGCCTGCAAATATTTGGGAGATGATAATTAGCCATTGAACCACAACAGATGAGAAAAAAATACTCCAGTTTAGTTAAAAAATTTATTTCCAGGTTGCCCTACTGAATGAGTAGGGAAAAAAAAGCAATAAAAACTGTGTTTCCATCTCGCCAACCTAAGCAGGTACATGATGATCAGAGCTCTAGGAGAAGAGAAATGCAGTTTCAATTTAAAATTAATATCTCTTGAATCATGAAGATGTGTTGCTGTAACAGCCAACTTCCTTTTACATGGAGGAATTAATCTTTACCTGCTGATCCAGCAGGGATACTTGTCACCTCCATGTGATGAGATGATTCAATACATGAATAGTGTCTTGTATCACGATAACATTAGGGCTAACCAAAATGTAAGTTAGTACTGGTAAGTTATGAACAACACTGCATGTTACATAATGTCTTACTTTCAAAAAGAAAAAATGTGTTCAGATTAACAGCAAAATTATGGATTCAAGAAGTAAACAAATGTGATTTTGTTACACCCTTTGGCAGCTGAGACCAAGTGATATCATCAGCTCTGCCTTGCATGCCCCAAGTCACATGTTGTTTGTGACTCATTTCATTTCTACAACTGCCTCTATTGTTCTGTAGAGCACAACTGTATAAAGGGATGTCAATGGAAAAGCAAGAAACAACTATTGCATTGTTAGATGGAAAAAATAAATGTACAAATAATTCATGCTTCTGTCTTTTATCATCTATCTCTAAAGGCTATGAAACTGTTCTTGGTAAGACATACTTCTCTTGTTTCTGGTGAAGCTGGTAAATAAAACCTACATCTTTGACTTTAGTTATAACTTCTCCCATTTTAACTTGTTTTCAGTTAGTGGTAACAGCTGGTAAAGCAGTCCTTAAGGGAGGGGAGGTGGACTGTGATTACACCTGAATGACTAGCAGCCTGTGTCTTTGCTTGGAAGCACTACTTATGTGATGAAATAATCGACTATATGAAAGACAAGTTTCTTGTTTCGTAGTTGTGGCACTGGAAAAGAAGAATCACATTCCTGCTTTGCTTTTCACTAGGTGCTCTACAGTTTTGGCCAAAACCAAGAAGCTTCCAGAGGTGAGGCAGAAGCTGAGGAGAATTTGGTTCAGAATTTATGAAAGATGTATCTTTCTAAAGAATTTGTCAGAACAGTATCAATTGCTTGCTAACTTGTCATTTATCACTTGCAGAAATGCTGATTTTGGGTAAATGTAAATGGTGGTAGTTGACTGCCAAAATATGTTTAGGTTGCTGTTCAAATAACAAATCTGCTTACTCAATATCTAAAGGAGAACAGTATCAGCCTTGTCTATGTTAGTGTATGACAGAGGCTAAGCTGTCATACTGTTTGCAGGGGTGATTTTTTTCAGTAGCTGTAAGTAAATGCTTTAAAAAGGGAAGTTGTAAAAATGACCACTGAGTGATTCAAAGTACTACTACTCATACAAGACTTACAGCAGCTGGGATCTATTTCTGGGAGCTGGAGTATCAGGTACTGTCTAATATTTGCTCCAGTTATTGTTATCTGTCAGGTGTCAGTAGGTGTCTTAGAAATGCTCTCTGTGTCCTGACACAACAAGCAGTGATTGTGGAGTGCTGGGTGTTGTTTTTGCTTTGCATTACACACAGGACTGGAGGATGTAAGCTGTTCTATGGAAATACAGATAAGGCACCACAGTAGGGCTGGGCATAAGGCTAAAGTCATCTTGGTTTGGTTCTTAAATAATGTTGTAATATTTTAAGAGGGCATTTCAATACTTCAGCATATCTTTTTCTATTTTAATGATGCACAGCCTGGCCCAGTAGGTTTGATGCTTTTTTTTAATGCCTGTATCAATGATTTTTTTCATCCAATTTTCTTAAGTAGTTTTTCAAGGGATGTAGTAACTTTACATTGAAGGTTAATATTCTTACTGCCTTCTCATAACTTCCTGGTAGATATATATTTAAAGTTGGAAAACAGTGCTATCCAATTTTAATTTAACAATTGTGAGTAAAACAGCTGTCTATTTCTTATATCTTGCATGGTTGACACTTGAGAAGGAAGATGATGGAATGAAAGACATACTAACACGAAGTATAAAGATATTTTGTGTTGGAATATTCTATTTTACTAAGATCTGAAGATCTGGGCCATATTAAATTGTACTCCAGTATGCATGTTTGGCATCTCCAATATAACTATTAATTTATATCCTTGAATTGCTAATGAAAGTGATGCATGATAGATATTCGGCAGGATGAATAATAAGGTTTAAAACTAATAAAAATAAGCAAATACCAACAGCTGAATCTTCTCAAAAATTATTAACAGGCTTTTTGCACTTCTGAAGAAGCTCCTTTCCTACTCCAGGGTTTCATTTTTGCTGTAGCTGTAAGAACTCAGAATAGCTATCTTAAAATCTATTGGCCTTAAATCTTGCTGGCAAGGAATCGGAACTCTAAGACTAACATCATTAATTACCATTCTTCTGATCTGTGTTGACTTTTTAAATTATTTGAGAATATAGAGTATTTCAGGATAGCTGGCAAGGTGTTAAATCTCAAAGGAAATGTCATATGTTTGATGATCTCTGTGGGATCATAGAGGTTATACCCTGATTAGACTGCAAGACCTTCTTGAGCAAGAGCAGATAGAGTACAGTGTCCTGGGAAAAATATTAGAAAGTTCTCTCCCCTCCAACATGTAATCAAAGTGGGTTTTTTCTATTTGGAAACTGTGTAGTAACTTCATATTTCTCTACTTCAGAACCCTGTGTGAAGGGTGTGTGAAGCTAACTGTGTGTGATGATAGGTTTCCACTTTGTTTCTGATGCTTGAAAACAGTTGTGGAAAAACTACTGAAAATCGAGGCAGGAGGTGGACATGTAAATACTATCTGGTAGAAACAACCCTTGGGAATGTGAAGCGCTGTACAGAGTTATGTGAAAATAAATTTGGAATAAAAAGCAGAGCAAGTAACAATACAGCCAAACGGATAAAGTCCAGATGTTCATTTGCAACATAACTCTCTGAGTAGGTTATAAATAGAATATGCAGGCCAAATACATGAGGAATAGAACATATTACAGTCCTTGTCACTAAATAAAAAAAATATTTCCTTTCTAAACATCCACTTATGCTCTTTATCTTGCTTGTTTCATCTATTTTCTTGGTCTTGCAAGCACTGAAGTTGCAAGATGTCATGTTACCATGGAGTTCACCATAGAGCACCTGAAGCTGTAGCTTTTAAAATATAAATAGATAATAATTCTTCTGTGCACTCTTGTGAAATAATTAAAGAGGAGAGAGAGAGAGAAAGAGAGAGAGAGGGGAAGGGAGCTGGAGGAAATGTCAGACCTTCTACTTCTAGCCCCCAGCCTAATTTCTAAGCATATGAAAGCAATCTAAGCTTTCCTTTGGTTTTCTTTCTCTGAGTTACTTTTTCTTTCACTAAGGATAGCTTAGTAAAAACCAGTTTTGCAAAAAACGCTAAGGCAGCTTTTGAAAATATGAGGGAAGTTATGGAGACGGCCTCCTTCATGTAGGGTATGTACCTAGGAGCAGTGCTGAATAGTACAGCAACTGTATTTGTTATTTGTAGCTAACAGATAATGTTTGCTAATAAACTGAGTGGTAAATCTGACACTTTTTTTTTTTTTTTTTTTTTAAATCTTCTACAGTTATATTAGCACTGTGATGCAGATGGGGGAAGAGCACTGTGTCCACTTCATGTCCTCTTCAATGAAACCCTAAGCCTCCTATGTGGTATGGTTATGAAGCAGTTCTGAAATATGGTCTTGGAATCTTAGGAAAAGTTAGGGTGGAAGTGAATTCTGGAGCTATCAGCTAAAGCTCTTTTTAAAGAAAGGCTAATTTTAAAGGTAGATCAGGTTTTTTCACTTGTCTTGCAAGTCTTCAGATATGGAAAATCTGAACTTCTCTGGACCCTGCTTTGGCACCTAACTACTTTCATTAGATAGAATATCTTTATATCCAATTATAATTGCTCTTGTTGTTACCACTGTCACTTTGACCTTTTGCTCTACTTGTCTGAGCACTGTTCAATTTCCTTTATATCTCTCCTCAAAGAGCGCAACCAGTTTCTCCGTAACCATCTCTTTTCTAGCCTAAACAAGCTCAGTTCCCTCAGCCACTCCTCACCAGTGCCAAGTGGAAAGGAATGACCCATTCCCTCAGTCCAGTTCTCTCTTTGCAGCCCAGTGACTACAGTCATTATACTGCAGAACCCAGCTCACTGGCTCTGTGATCTCTGGGGGGTTTTTTTAACTGCTTGTTTACATGGTGCCTCTTGGAGAAAGTCCACTGTGTGTATTAAAAATAAATAAATAAATAAGACAAACGATTAAAAATCCCCCAAACAAGGCTACAAGAGCTGCAAACAAAACACACCATCATCTGTTACACATTTTTCAGTCCTCACATTGTCTGCACATTGTGTGAATTTTTATATTTTTTGTTACTGCTACTTGGATTATTGTTAGAGTATACTAGAAAGTTAGTCCTTCACTATTTAAAATTTGTTTTAATGCAATAATTATACAGAATACACAGAATATAAAATCTTAAAATTAGTCTTCTGCGGTGTAATTCAGTTGATTCCCTCAGCCCCTAGAATGACTGTGAAATGAATGTATTTAAGATTATATATATTAAAAAAATGCACTCAAATCAAAACTTATCACAATAAAAGCTGGAGGGATAAAAAAATTAAAGCAAGTACACCAGGTCATAACAGTTTGCAAATATCTGAAAAGTTTTATACAATGATGGTAAAACCTACAGTTCTAAATGAGGCAACAGAACATCAGGATTTGAACAAAAGAAGGAAGATAATCCAAAATAAGTAGAGGAAGAAAGAGGAAGAAAGAGGGAGAGGAGAGGAGAGGAGAGGAGAGGAGAGGAGAGGAGAGGAGAGGAGAGGAGAGGAGAGGAGAGGAAAAAGGAAAAGAAAAGAGAAAAAAGAAAAAAGTCTCTAAATAGTGGTCTTAGTTCTGGTTTTGGCTACATTAATTTTCATGGAAACTAGGAGAGCAAAAAAATCCCCTTCTTAAAGGTCACTAAGAAAAATTTGAGATGGAAGTCATGGGAAACAGGAAACTCAGGGAATGTTTCAATATTTTGATATCAGTCTATGAATATCAAAGTGAAAGTATTTATAATCTGTTTAGTTATTCATGTGAAATGTAGAAGCTTCTGCAGTATCAAGAATTATGAATGCTTGCCAGTGCTCTGAAGCAAGATAGCAAAACTGTAGTGCATTCTTACTTCTGCCTTGTGGCCATCGGTTTAGATTTATTCCATGAGATTTTTATTCAATTTACTTGAGTCTTAGGGTTGTTTTGTTTGTTAGAGTTGTTTGGTTGGTTGGTTTTGGGGTTTTTTTTTGTGGCTGCAGGTGGATGGGTATTGCTCATGGGGTTTAGTGGGTGTTTTTAGGTTTCTTTAAGAACAAATACTCTGAAACAGAGCATGATGGCTGAAAACCTGGTCCTGTTCAAATCAGCGATAGACCCCTCAATATCACAGGGTCATGATTTTGTCCAATAATTAGAGTTCTTCATCCTCACTTAAACTGCCTATAAGTATATGAAAACTGGAGCTTGATTTCAGGAAAATGGCCTCTCTTGAGTTTAATCTCAATCTGTCCAGCTGCCCATAACATTTCAGAACTCTTACTCCTCCTGTCTGAGCTTTCACCTCAGCAGATGATTTGGACTACAGTCTGTGCTCTGCAGCACAATGTATGGTTGAAAGCTTTGCCACTCTACACAGCTGTCCAGTAATGGTCAACAATCACTATTGTGATTGAATGAACTGCTTGAAATGGAGCTTTTTGTCCAGCAGAAACTGAAAGCTTCAAGGATGGAGATTGCAGTGTCCTTGGGTAATTCGTTCCAGTGTTTCCTGAAGGAACAAGATGTTTCTACATTTCAGCTTGAACCTCCCAGACATCAATTTTTGGCTATGGCAGATCATTCTTACTGCACTCAATTTCTCTTGCCTGTAAAAATTCTTAACACCTATGCTGGTCAACACTGATGAGGGAAAAACAAGAAACTTAAATTCTGATACCTGTACAAACTAGATTTTTGTGAATTGGAGCCTTCATTACTAAATGTTTTAGTATCCAGATTCATAAATGTTCTGAAATATTTTTTTTTCTTTCTAATAATATTCTACTTTGTATAAAATAATTACATAAAAATTAATTATGTGTGGGTTTTTTTCTTCTCTGAGCCTGGCAGTTTTCAGTTGAGTTCTGGTTCATGTCCTAATTAATAAATAACTTGAAAACAAACAAAAAAAATTGTCAATATGAGATTAGGAATTCCCCTATGGTTTTTCCTTTCTTACCTTATTTGTCAGCATGTGCTCTGCAGATTAGGGTAGTGAGGATGCTTTCCTGGATGCCACTTAAGCAGCATATTGAGCATGGTGATTGTCCTCCACAGTGTTATGAGAAGTGAATCGCCTTTCAATTCTCATCTTGAAATGTTAAGTTATATAATCAAAGGAAATACATCTGGTTTAACTAAATGTGACCTTTGTGCAAATAGTATAGATAACCAGACAAACAGAGCGTTCTGAATAAGTGAAGACATTTTCACTCTTCATTATTCTACCTAATTCATTATTGCCCTGTGGTACTTTACATATAGCAGTGTTTTCATCTTTTTGCTACCAGTCTGAAACCTAACGACCATCCCCTGGCTTGGTAAGAAAGGAAAACTTCCAAGACAAATAATGCTTAACAGAAAAAAAGCTATCCTATTCATTTTAATAACTGTTGAACCATATTATACCTTTTAATTAAACATAAGGAAAGGTGGTTTTAATGTTCTGTCATAAGACAGGAGGCTAAACACTTTTGTAGAAAGGAATCTCATTAAAGTGTGTTGGGTTGCTCCCATTTCAGTGCCTGCTTTTCAGAAGAGATGAGATATAATTATTTTTGCTTACAGTATAACTAGGCTGCTGGAACAATGCCCTTCGTGCTGGTAAGAACTGATGCTGCCATTGAAATATTAGATATGATCCAAGGAGAGGAAGCGCTGCCCACGCATAAAGGGCAAGAGAGGTTAGATGTAACTATTCAGCCAATGAAAAAAACCAGGGGATCCTCACAAAAAGTGGATGAGAATTACTTCATCCACAAGCTGTAAACAAACTTATCCTAGCAACAGGAATGCATTAAGAATTGTATTGACATAAACACCATAATACTTGGGCTTAAGAGCTGTGTTCTTAGTAAAAGTTTGGAAAGCAGTTTGTACAATGTGGTAAGCAGTACATTAGTGCAGTGAGGCATCTCCAGAAAAACTGTAGAAGGAAAAACACGTCTTTTCCTTGAAGTTCCTAAGAACTTTATGGTGACATTAACACCACACACCAAGTCAGTTGTGAAGTCAACTGAAAAATGCATAAGTTTTTTCTAGTCTTCTTTGCAGCAGTTTATGAGATTTTTCTTCAATGTGCTCTTTTATTTCATATACAGCTGCAAAGAAGTACAGTTAGAAAAAATTAATTCAAAAGACTGCAACTCCTAAATGGAGCAAATATGCACAGAGGTATTTATTAACTGTTTCCCAGTACAATACTATTTGATGCACTCTAGTCTATCTGTAGCATATTGGTCCATCTTGTATTTTTTCATTATCTTCTTCACTGCAGTTATATGACTTTCTAAAATTATTGTTTCTGTGGGAAAGTATGTTTATGGTAAATGTGTTGGCCTAGTCTCCCCAAATATTATTACTAAGGCTGTATTGCCAAACCTCTGCAACAAAAATATTTTTTCAAGGTATTTATGTTATGTTACAGGATGGCATTTTTTAATAGACTGTCTCAGAAATACCTTTAGGTGCAGTTCTGCAATCTCTAAAGAGTTAGATAAGTCCAAAGTTAGGTACACCAGGTGACTACAGAGGGCTGCCCCAGGTTCTCTTTTGACAGCCTTTGTTGCAAGGAAATATGAAGTATGCTCCTGATGAGTAATAGCAGTGGTACCTTTTACCCTGGAGAGGCAACAAGAGCTCTGCTGTTTTCCTAATGATCAGAAGAACTGACTACACACAGAAGCCTTTATATTACCAGAGCAAAACATGATAGACACCATACATTATCAATATCTTACTGAAATACAGAATCCATGTGAGGTCAATGCCAGTTGTCCATATGATTTTTACTTTATCATGGAAAAGTAAAGAAAATTGTCTGAGATTTTGTGTACTAGAGATGCAGATTGAGTTCCTCTGACTGGAGGGGGAAAAGGATAGAAAACACTTATGTGAGAAGATGTCTTATTTGTGCTAAGTGCCATTGAGCCATGATTCTACTCAGATTTGCTTCTGACAATCAGAGTGTCTGTTTACAGCTTGCAGATGAAATGCACTTTCCAATATCTAAAGTATTTTGTGTCTTTCCCTGAAAAGTGATTGGTTTGATGATGTGCAGGTATTGCTAAACCCTGGTCACGGTTCTACAACACAGTATCAGTAAATCCAATCACTCTTTGCAGAAAGATGGCATTTCATGGAATTTAATTTCCTTTATCAAAGGTTACTTTCTACTTACAAAATATTGCAATTTAATTGTTTAAAGAATCACTGTATAGAAGAACTTTATCCAATACTGACTATAACTATCAAATTGAAGAAGTGTAACTGCAAGTCTGGGGATCTAACAGTAACAAAGGAGGCTGCATGTAATTTATTTACCTAAAAGACAATACCTTGGCTATCTGGCATCACTTTTCCTTGGAGTAATCTGTAAAGTAGATGAAAACAAGTAATTTAATACAAGCAATGCACAGGCCAGTAGTTGAGACAGCCTTTCAACTGCATATTAGATCAATAAAAGAAAATCTTAGGTAAAATCAGTCTGTTAGGTCAGAATAATTAAATTCTAAGGTCTACCAGGGTGCAATTACTTCGTATTAAGAGCTGAATCACAGCACTTGGAGAAGTCTAGTACACGTGACACATAGATTTTGTTCTGTCAGTATAAAATGTAGTCTTACATGCTCCTAATTTTTGCATCAAATTGAAAAAAGAAAACTTTATTTTACATAAATAGCCTGTATTCTTTTAATTGTTTTTGAGTGAAGGTAAAAGCTTTTCAATTAAAGCATCGAGCATATATTTAAAATTTATTTGAAGTGCTAAATTAGTGTTATATTACTTTTAAGTGTCTTATTAGCAGGATAGCATTCACACTTTTATTGACATAAGTAATTCCTATAAAAATAATTATTTTGAATATTTTTACAAATTAAAAAATGTACATTTGTTCTGGGATACAACTATTTCTTCCAGAAAAATGCTTCATTTCTGCCTCCTGAATATTCAGAGCTTGTACAGAAAAACTTGTGTAGACATGTACAGATCACCTCACTGAGCCAATGTGAAATTAACTCTTCCCAGATTATTTATTATACCTTTTTAAACCTTTTTTTACTTTTTTTAACTTTTAACCTTTTTTTAGTTTTTTTGAACTTTTTTTAAAGGCTCCCAGGTAAATAAGAAAATTAAGGAGTCTCCCTCTTTACTGGTAGATCCAAGAATTAGGCACTGGAAAACCGATTTTCTTGCAATTTAAACTTTTTGCTTGTTATGCTGTCTGCTGTAAAGATGGAAAACATCTCTGCTCTTGCTTTTGACATAGCTAAATATTATCATTCTTTTCCCTCGCTGTTCTTCCTTCACCTTCTGCCCTTTGAGTTGAGCAACTGTAAATTCTTTTCATTTCTCTTGAAATAACATCCTCAGAATTCTACTTTAGATAAGGTTGTTATCTTCTATTCAGGTAATGCTCACATTTGAACATTCTAGGATGATGTTTATTCTTTTGGTTTGTCTTTTAAGAAACTCAGATTCTTGAGTGTGGCATCCCTGTTGGGACAGTTTTGAAAAAAGTTATGGCAAACACATGGACCACTTCATGACTTACGTGCATGGACTTGAGAAATGCAGGTTTCTTTTGAAGGGAAGTGAGTCGAATTTGTCTTTCACACCCTGAATGAATGCTGGAATTTATACAGAAGAAAGCTATGATTGTTTGTACCTGTTGTGAGTTAGCTAAAAAGAAAGCTATAAAAGCGATAGATAAGTGGAGTCACTGGAAGGAATGACAAACCTGATTGTATTTACAATGAAACAGCTACCTGGAGGGATAAATGGAGAGCAGTGGATATTGTCTCCCTTGACAACATCTCTCACAACATCCTCATAGGCAAACTCAGGAAGCGTGGGCTGGATGAGTGGACAGTGAAGTGGATTGAGAACTGGCTGAACAGCAGATCCCAGAGACTCATTTTCAGTGACACAGGGTCTAGTTGGAAGCCTGTCACAAGTAGTGTCCCCAGAGGTTCAATACTGGGCCCAGAACTGTTTAACTTACTCATCAGTGACTTGCTTAGAAGGCACTCTACTCCTTCATCCAAGTTCACTGATGCATCAAAACTGGGAGGAGTGCTTGATACCCCAGGGTGCTATGCTTACCCTTCAGAAAGACCTTGACAGGTTGGAGAGATGGACAGAGAGGAACATTCTGAAATTCAATAAAGGCAAATGCAGGATCCTGCATCTAGGGTGCAATCCCAGACACCAGCACAGGCTGGGCTTGACCTGCTGTAAAGCAGCTCTGCAGAGCTGGAAGTCGATGAGTCAGCTTTGTTTTGCTTTTTATCTGTAAATGAGATAAGGAAACTGCTGGATGATTTAATAAGGGCTGATAGGCTCACTTAGGCCAGTAATCGGGTTGTATCACCATTATTCTTACAGCCCCACTGAGGTGGTTGGCTGCATACTGGGACCCTTCACCCTTTGTCATATTCACTGCCATAACCTTGCCAGATAGATCTCTTTCATCCAAAGTATCAATTTGCTCTCATATTTGTTGTCGACTATTTCAAGTGACCACACACACTCTGCAAGGTATTTTTGCTCATACATCTTAATAATAATGACTATAAACATCACTGTTCTTTGTTGGAGAGCTGGCAGGAAGCTATTTTTTATGTTATTGGGTTAACATATTACAGAGCTTCTTCATTATGTCTGAGCTGCCACTCTACATGGGAAGTTAGTGATAGCCAGTAGGCTGGGTGTGTATCTGCTTTTTATGCAGCCTATAATTTAGGATTAGGTTAGTCTTAATTTATTTATTTTTTGGGGGGGGGGGGCAGGTAAGAATTGACATGCTTGATTTGGAGTTTCTCTTTCTCAGATTAAATGGTTAGACTCACTAATAGACCCAGACATGCTATTTTGCCGCACCCCTATAGACTAAAATAATTTCTGTACAATGACCTTTTGTGACTCTCCTTTTTGCAAATATAAAGTGTATATATGCACACACACATGCACATATATATATATGTATACACTTTCCCTGTAAAGCATACTGCAGTTTTCATCCTGTCAAAGCTTTAGCATATAAGAAATATTTGAATCTGCATCACTCTATGTGTGTACATGTACTTATTCTCTGCATCTTAACCTAATCATCCAAAAGCTTGTGACAGTAAGTGTGGAGCAGTTTCCTTGTCTGTAGCAGCACTCTTTGAAAGGGAAAATTCTCTGGTGAATTCATTATTACACAGAAGTCCCACCCCCATGAAGCTGCTGTAGATACATAACAGGATTACTGTTCAAGAGTTTACTAGGATGCAAGTAAAATTGTTACAGTCAGCCAGCAGCAAGCATCTTTGACTAAGGTAGGAGAATGTTTTTACTGTTTTCTTTTATACACCCCATGAAAACATAAGGAAGCATTTCTATTTATTTTCTGTGCATAAAATTACTTTAGATATTACATTAGCAGTTCAATTTTTATGGAAAAAAAAAAAAGGTGATTTTTTTTTTAACTTCTCTGCATCTGGCTCTATAAAAATAACTTGTTAAAGTTAGTGCATTCAGAGTCAGCAAAGCAGGAGATGAGAAGATTGCTTTACTGTTTGGAGAGTAAATATAGTTCAAATATATTTTAAAATAGTAAAGGGAGGGCTTTTGTACTTAATAGATTAAATTATTAATGATTTTGACAGCTAATATTTTGGGGGGTTTTGTTGCTTAAGATCATTTACTTGTTTCTTGTAGTTTGTAGCAGCAAGGAAATGACAATTTTAGTTTCAAAATATTAGCTGTCGCATATTATATCTTGAAAAAGGATACATATTCTGTCTCTGAATTGGAGTTTTGATAAGGGTAGTTCTCAATACATACAGAAAGGATTTGATATGAATCGTCTAACTTCATTAGCTAATGAATGTGTCAAATGTATTCATGTAATTCTCGGGAAAGAAATTGGCTGGATCTAATAACCTAATGGCATAGAAGTGCTCCCAAATTGTAGAGCTGCCTAATCGATGTGGTGACAAATGAAATGATCTGTGGTCTGCAAGGTTAGGAGTTAATTGAATAAAGAGACAGTATTGACAGTATTTTATTTTTTTTAACAGCTGCTCATATATTCCTAATGGAAAGCTTGGTTTTATTCTTCCTTAAAGTAATTGCACATTCATCCTTAATTGAAATTCCCTGGTTTTATCTAGCAAATTGCTTTTAGGCAGAGCAAGGGTCTCTGACATTTATACTTTGGAGATTTAAGTTGTTGATGTTATATATAGAGCACCTACCTGTAAGTATAAGTGGCTAAAAATCAATTTAACCTGCACTGAAATTTTCCTCTCCTCTCAGATTCTAAAAGCTTGTGTGAGTGCTGGGAAATACCTCAATTTATAGAATATATTTCATGTTTTAGGTACTGTTTGCTCTCCAGATTACTGTACGAGGAAATATAACAGATTTTCATTTTGTTTAAGTAGGTTCTTATTCGTTTGCATAGCCAGCTACATGCAGCATAAATTATTTCATTGACAACTAGATTAAGAAGGCTATTTAATGACATCTAGATACTTACTAGAGTCCTAGTTCAAATCCTAGTAAGTCTCCTTACTAGGATTCAGACATCAGAAATACCACAATAAGTAATATTTAAGTGATTGTCCAGGTCCCAAAAAAAAAAAAAATAGGAAAGCCAGCTGCTTTTCCTGCACTTCCTACAACTGCTCCATCTTTGGGGAGCCCACTGATCAACACTAACTTTGTTTTCCTTACCACTAACTCTGCACACCCACTTGTACTCAGTGAAAGCCCATATCTGTCAGTTGGTTCTGGCAAACTGATCTGGTTGAAGAAGTCCATGCTCCTTGTGGGAGGGTTGGGCTAGATGACTTTTGGGCATCTTTTCCAACCCAAATTATTCTATGATTTTTGTCCTTTCATTGCTTATCCAGCAGCAGCTATCCTGAATGTCTCAATTTTAACACCACCTAATACTGGGAAAAGGAGGGAAACAGATTCAGAAAAAATGCTGTTCAGCTGCAGAAACATAAATTGAGTCATTAACTCATGTTTAAATAAAGTGAAATACAAAATTAAAACAGTGAGAGATAATAAGGAGCTGCCTCCTGCCAGTGATCCTTCTACCTATGTTATGAGAAACTGGTTAGGAGTTTGGCATGAGGTAACAGCAACACCCCTATGCTTTACCTCAGGGGTGGTTGATGAACTGTCCACATAGATGATGTCATGATCAGTAATGATCATGATCAGGTGTGAAGGTGTGCCCAAACCCATGGATATTATTTTAATATGGAGATATCTGAAGATATCCAAATTGTGGAAGGAGGGGATGTCTCAGTGATAACCACGTACCATGAAAATTACTGCCACTGAAGAGTTTGGCAGCCTTAGTGTCAGCCTTCAGACCCAGGACCTCTGGGCCTGACCTAAACATACTGTGATTCAGTGTGCAGTGGCATATGGACCTGTGTCAAGTAGCCTCCAGGCAGATTGGTTTTGCTGCCCGTGGTTTTGGGGAGTCAGTTATGCTAAGTCCAGAAAACAGTAGTTAATTCAGCACGTACTGAAAATTTGTTATGCTATAGATATGTGATAAACAATTTTCTTCATCACTTGAAGCTTTAAACAGGGAATAAGCTGTTGATAAGGAACTAGAAACTGTTTCTCAACAATCAAGATTTTTTTAGAACATCTCTGTAGCACATTAACTTTTAGCATGTGTTGGGCATGTATGCATTTTAGACAACTTCATTCTACTCTTTCAGGGTCTGGCTCTTACCTTCAGGGCTCTTAAGCAGGGGCTTACTAAGTTTCAACTGTTTGGTTTCAGGGAGGTACTGTGCAATGCAGCAATATGAACAATGTTCTCCACTGGTACCTGATACTAACAAAGCTGTCTTGAGCAAGTAGTTCTTTTGTTTCTTGATTTATATAGAGTTTGGACATATTCAACACTAATAGGACTGCCTGCTAGCCTTAGTGGGCTTTAATCTACAATCATGCTTTGGCTATTGCTGAAATAATTTTATTTTTCCTACAGTCTTTGAACGTCTGTTTTCCCCCACAAATCTCATACTTGTCCTCCAGTGCTTAACAGATATGAACTGAGCAGGTCCCCTCCATTCCTTTAGCTTGGGAACAAAAAAGTTTTTAGAACGGTATCTCAGAACTGCGTAGTGAAATAAAGTCTGCATTCTTTGAAACAGCTATGAACAATAATCTCTCCTTTGCTTCTCACACTTGAATGTCATCCATATTTAATATGTGTAAAGTTTCTACACTGCTTCTCTATCTTTTCTGGTTTTGTTCCCCAATGTCCCTCTCTGAAACAAAGCATAAAACATCCAGGTGCATGATTTAGAGCTGGGGTGGGTTTTCACAGTAAGGAACAAAAAGAGAAAGAAAATGGAGGAGGGGAAGAAAGTGTCTAAAGCTTGTATCCACAAATAGGTTTTACATACACTTATAATTTATGTTTTTGTAGTTAGTAAAGTACAAAGAAAAGGAATTCATACATCTTTCTATAACCCTCACTCTGACCAAAGTGCAATCTGACTGTATGGTGAGAATATAAATTCCATATCTTAGAAACTTAGGAGGGATGCAAAACACAAACATATTGTGAGGGGAGAGAGGGAGGGAGAAACCCTTTATTGCCTGGCGAAGAAAGAACCTGCGTTACTACTTTTGTTAACTGCAGAATGAGCTGCTATCCTACTACACAAGTTTTACAGTCGGATAAAAGTAACTTGGCCAAAAGTGACTTCATGATGAAATCGCCTTCTGCAATCACTTTTACTGCATTTTTAACACTATGTAATAATAATTAAAAAACAGAGGGCACTATGAAGTGCAGTTTGGAAGGGAGAACAGCGAGGGATTTTTGGGATCGGGGGGTTGTTTGGTTTGGGGTTTTGTGTAGGTTTTTGGTTTTTAATGTGTAGGAGTTTTTGGATTTTTTGCTTTTTGTTTTTTGTTTAAATTCACAGTCCAGGAAAAAGCTGCTTCAGTTATGCTGTTAGAAGGTAAGAGGAAAACTAATAGCAGAAATTTTAACACACTGTTGCTAATATTACCCCTAAGCACCTCAACCACCTTTTCATTAGAGAAGCATGTTTGAGCTCTTAAAATTCCTTCTTTCTGGGTTTCTCAAATAAGTCCATGCTGACTGTGATAAAATTGCCACAGAGGTAAGGCTTGGAACATGATGGAGTGATATTTTTTTCTCTCCACTTTTCTCTCTACTGAGAGCTGATGAAAAGAGAGAAAAATATTTACAGGAATAGAGATTTTACTGATAATGTCGTGCACAACTTTGAGGACAGTCAGTCATCACAGAGTATATTGATAGTATCTTCTTAATTACTCCCCTATATCTGCTCATACCAATCTGGCTGGTAGCTGGTAGCTATTAAGGCTGCTAATTTGCTGGGTCTGATAAATGCACCTCTGAATGACAGGAGGACTTCTCACGCTAATAAGTTGGCCTTATAAATGCTTACTGCAGACCATCAGAAAAAAATCCCTTTGTTGTTCTGAATATTCTGACTTCAGTACATATTTACAAAATTACAATATGATCCTTTCCCAGGAGTGAATCTTACAGAAATTAAGATACATAGTACGAAGAAACTTTTTGGATCATCTCTTTGCTCTGCCTTGTTTTTCCCATATTATTTCTGTTCTTCTCCTGATTTACCTCTAGGGAGAAAATAATGCAATTGCAAATGCTAGAGACAAAATTACTTGTTAATATAGTGATTGGTCTGGAAATCTCCAGCCATTCAGTAGCTTATGGCAAGAGGATGTGCACAAGCTACACCTAGTGTTATTTGTGTCAGTCTGGGGTGCTTTTTCCCCATGCCTAATTGCCTCCTAAGCATTTGAAAGAGGCAGTCTTCAAAAGGCAGTGGCTGTTCTCACAATGGAAACCACCCCATAACCCCGAAAGACTAGTAGCTATGTAGAAGAGCATGAAATAGTAGCATATAGCTAAAGAATATTTTGGGGAGTCCTCTTTTGAGTTAGAAATCTGTAATAAAATAGAAGTGAGATGTTCCTGTGGTTGAACACAGCACACAGAGCCATAACAGGGAAGGAGGCTGCAGCAGAAAGGAAACAATTGGCACTTGATAAAATTTCCTCCTTCAATAACTACTGTCTATATAGCAGGCACCTCTCTCCCCTCTATTTATCTTTGTTCTGACATAAGTAAGCTAACTTCCTAGTGATTGTTTAGAACTCACAATAATGAAGTATTTATCTTTTAAGTAAATTTGGTTTTGTGATAAAACCATTGATGCAGTACGAATACAGAAATATGAGTTAAGAGTCTGTATGTGCTACTTGGGGTCTAGTAATTACAATTTAAAAAATCTTGTTCTTGGCTTGATATGGATATATTTCATTTTTTATTGTGTATGGATTTATATCACCAAAAAATTAAATGAATGGGCAAACTTACAAGATTTCAATCTTGTTTTCTTAATAAAAATTTGTAAGATAATGAGGTACTTGCAAGCTAAATTTTACATGTTTGTATATTATATAGATGTATAAAGCAATGTGTCAAATGTAGAAAAAATTGTGTGCTATTTAAAGCATATATAAAGATACATCTTTAGATTTCTACTTTGTTTTTACAATATAAACATGAGCATAGCAAAGTATGAAGCTATAAATTCAGAGACGGATACATATACATAGTATATATATATACATATATAAATATAAGTCTATGTACATAAATCTCCACTGAAAGTTCTGGAATTAACTTCTGTTTTATATATATATATGACAATTCTAATGTGTAGTTATACAAAGATGAGGCTCATTCTTGAATCTTTTGAAATGTAAAAATATCTCTGAACTACAATACTGTTCATTAAGCACTTAAGAAGTATGTACTTCTGAAAAGATGGCTGGAGAGTGTATACCAATCTGTATTGATGCAAAAGGAACAATGAAGTAGCTGTTAATTATCTGTGTAATAATTCTTTTATTGTACTTGTAGTTTTGCCATGGTTTTATTTACTTGACTTATCGCTTCCTGTCAAAAGGTTTTTAACTGGTTTAGCAATCAGTTTTACAAGTGGTCTGGATAATTCATCTACAGTGTTAATTCTATTTAGATTCCACTCATGCCACTGAAAGTTATCCAGCTTTATTTGACCTTACATTCACTTAACTGAAGATGCTATTGACACAGCAAAGATCACACAAGTGTAATTATGTATATCTTTCTAGAAACTGGTATAATGTAGGGCAATATTTTTTCAGCAAGCTCTCTGATACTCAGAGTTTGTGCCTTGGTTTTATATTGGTAGAGTACCAAGGGTATCCTGCCTGATCATAAGGAAAATTATCAAAAGTAATTTTCTGGGGAGTTTCAGAGACCATTTGACCAATAGATTAGTAAAAACCTAGATATACGTAACTGAATCTAGAATTTCTTTATCCAGAGATTTCCCATAAATTAACAAAATTGCCAGCACAGTTTCTTTGTTCATAAATTTAATTTGGGTTGACTTTGTGCCTGAACCTCACTTTCTGATTTTAATTTGAGCTTTTAAAAGGGAAACCTTCACAAATACAAGTAATGCAAACATGGCATGAACACTCTCCATCCTCTTTGTAATAGCTGTTCACAGGAGAACAGCCTTGAATGCTATAGAGAATAGAGCTGTGTATAAGATTGAGATTTTGTTGTTTGATGATATTAAATATGATGCTGTAATTTTCTGTATTTCTTATTGGATTTCATACAGTTGCCATTCATGTTGAGTTCTACAAAGACACAATTAATGGATTCAGTTTGATCGAGCTATAGCACGGTATGGGCTTACTCCTTGAAGTTCCTTACATTGACATGTCATTATTACTCTTTTCCCTCATTCTTCTGGCTCTGGACTATTCTTCTTGGTTCTGGACTTTGATCCAGCTGAGCAGGTGAGCCTTTGGACAGGTTGCTGCCAAAAGTGATGAAGGCATGTCCCACCTTTACTTAGGAAATGCTCTGGGTAGACTGTCAGCTCTTGCTGCTCCTATTTCCCCCCCCTATCTCTCATTTGGTGTGTGGGATTTGGTCACTCTATCCAGATTACCAGTCACGGGCCAGAGACCCACAAACTGTGATAGGTATCTGTAAACTGGGCTACTGACTAGCACTGATCTATGCTTCTGCAGTTCATTGGGCTGAGGAAAGCATATGGCTACCAATTTTTTTAAAAAAATTAAGTCATAAAAGCAAAAAAATCCACAAGTCATAAGATGATTCCAGTCCTTGTGAGTAGAAGAGCAACTATATTATTTTAAACTAGGCCATCTAGTTTAAAACATCAGTCAAGATACTGTACTGCTGAATAGTTATTTTCTTAAATGTTATCTTATTCTAACAATCTGAGTATTTGTCAAGGGTGGGAGAAGGATTGTGAGAAGAATTATTTTGATTCTTTACATAAATAGAAGAAAAATAATATACCATTAAGATACTAGGTGCAGCTTTTCTTTTTTGCTTTTTTTGGGGTTTTTTGGGTTTTTTTGTTTGTTTTTTTTGCTGTTGTTGTTTGGTTGGTTTTTTCCTTGATGTCAAGACACAGACCTGTTACTTTGACACAAAAGAGAAGAATTTCCTTCCTTTCTTATCCAAGAGCCGTCAAATAAATCTCTGTCAGGTGAATCTAATGTTTGCAGAAAAGCAGCTCCTGTAAGAAGCATCCAATTAGCCTACTTATGTCACTTAGTACTCTGTGCTTTAGTGTTCTCTGACTATAGATTAGTTTCTGTGCTCTAATTCCTGCCATTAATATTCAGCCACCATAATCTTGCTTTGCTATGCATTATTTATCAAGTTTAAAAAGTGTTATAGCAAGTTTAACTAGGTAACAGGCAAAAACTGTTGTCCAAAAAGTGTTTTTAACCTGAACAGTTCATACACTGAAGAAGACATGTGAAAATGTTATTTAAAATGAGACAACTTTACAGATGCTAGGGACATGCTCTTTGGGGTTTTTTTCTGTCTGTATAACCATCTGTTTCTTTAAATGTTAAGAATGATTCTAAACTTCTATACAACTGAATTTTAAAAAAGAGTTGGAAATTTGAAAAAACCTTCTAAGTATAACAAAGGGGATCTTTCCAACCAGAAGGGGACTCAAGCTACAAACTGTAAAAGAAGCTCCTACAGATAGTTCCATAGTCTGTTGGGCAGAAGTGCTCTTGAAGATGCTTCTATAAGAACTATGGTTTGCAGAGTAGAAAACTGGCTGGATGGCCAGGCCCAGAGAGTGGTGGTGAACAGTGCTATATCCAGCTGGCAGCCAGTCACCAGTGGGGGTTCCACAGGGCTCACTACTGGGGCCAGTCCTATTTAATCTTTGTCAGGATTCTTGATGAGATGGCCAAGTGCACACTCAGTCAGTTTGAAGGTGACACCAAGTTGGGTGAGAGTGTTGATCTGCTGGAGGGTAGGAAGGCTCTGCAGAGGCATCTGGACAGGCTGGATCAATGGGCTGAGGTACAATAAGGCCAAGTGTCAGGTCCTAAACCAGGGTCACAACTACCCCATGCAGCACTACAGGCTGGAGGAAGAGTGGCTGGAAAGCTGCCCATCAGAAAAGGACCTGGAGGTGCTGGTGACAGCAGCTGAACAGGAACCAGTGTGTGCCCAGGTGGCCAAGAAGGCCAAGTACATCCTGGCCTGCATGAGCAATGGTGTGGCCAGCAGGACCAGAGCAGTGATTGTCCCCCTGTGCTTGGCACTGGTGAGGCTGCACCTCAGATCCAGTCCAGTCCTGGGCCCGTCACTTCGAGAAAGACATTGAAGTGCTGGAACATGTCCAGAGAAGCTGGTGAGGGGTCTGGAACAGAAGTCCTGCAAGGAATGGCTGAGGGAGTCATTTACACTGGAGAAAAGGAGGGTCATGGGTGATTTCATCTCTCTCTACAGTTACTTGAAAGGATTTTGTAGCAAGGTGTGCGTCAATCTCTTCCCCTAGTTAGCAAGCAATAGGACAAGAGGAAGTAGCCTCATGTTGTACCAGGGGACGTTTAGATTGATTACTGGGAAAAAATTCTTCACAGAAAGGGCTGGCAATCATTGAAACAAGCTGCCCAAGTAAGTGGCGGAGTCACCATTCCAGAATATATTTAAAAGACATGTAGACATGGCACTTAAAAACATGATTTGGTGGTGGACTTGGCAGGATTGATAGTTGGACTCTATGATCTTAAGAATCTTCTCCAATCTAAGTGGTTCTATGATGCTCTAACTGATAAATGCAAATCACTAATATAAATCTATTAGTTACTCTATGTTATTTGCTAAACAGCATGCATAGTTATACATGAAATTATTTTCATAACAAAAAAATTTAAAACTTTGATTTTCAAGAAGAATATTTGGATTAGGTAAAAGAACAGAGGAAGCAAAATTCTAAGGGAGATTACAGACTTTTACAAGGGCATCGGATTAGGGATAGAATCCCTGAAAACTGTGTTGAGAATGTTTTGCTGCACATTTAATCTGAGACCTCAGATAACAATAACCATGAAAAGACAAAGAAACAAGCATGGGACTTACACTCCTATGAATATAATGCAACTCTCCGGTGGAAAGGGGGACAGCTGCCTTCTCAGAACAGGGTAGAAACCTGGGTCAGTCAGTTAAATGACAGTTTAAGATAAATACATTGATGTTTTAAGGAATTTAAAATTTTTCATGAGTTTCTTCATTAATTTCTTCATGAATTTTTAAATTTTAAAAGTTATATATTTGTGTATTCAACTAAAAGTGAGTACAATTACCACTGGAGCTGTTGCATCAGGTTTTTATTATATATCAAGTGGAGAGCAAGCTAGCTTCATAAATGTGTCAAAACTGTTATGCAGAAGAATAATTTGACTAAATACTTATGCATATTTAAATGAGTGATATGGCTCTAAATATGAATATATGTATACAAGTAGAGAAAAAAAATATGTAACCTGCAGGTATTAAATACATAGACATAGATAGATAGATACATACATACATATATACATACATATATACATACACAGAGAGAGAGAAAGGAACTGTATAGTTTTCTTTCTTAAAGAATAATCTAATGATTAGAGCAGTAAAGTAAGGGATTGGATTTTTTTTTCTGTTCTTTATCTCATTTCAAGCAGAAGAATATTAAACATTTACAACAGTTATAGCTCTTAGTACCCTTCAGTATCTATATATTTTTTTCATAAGTTACATGGCTGGTGATTCTGTTGATCAGGGGCACTACTGAAGGTTTAACCTCAACCCATATAATCTAAAAGTTCACATTTCCATCAAAAATGAAGGGGTATGAGCTGAAGGTACTGTGAGAAGCTGGACCCACAGTAGCTCTCCTTTTACTATATTTGCTTTGACTGGAAAAAAAATTTCTAAGTTAGAATATCTGACATTTGGGATTTGAGGAAAAATATGTGATGTGGAGAAAGTGAATAAAGTTTTCTGGTCATTAGCTAAACTTTAAATCCATATAAGAATATCTTGGAGCTGATGTAATGCATGAGTTGAGGGAAATTATAAATTGCTGGAGGATATTATCATAGACTTATCCACATTTGTGGTTCAGGAATACATCTAATGTTGACTTTGTAAAGCCAGTTGGTTTTTATGAGTCACTTTTAAGGCACTTCATATTCATATGACAGTGAATTTAATTTTTACTGATTCCTCTTTTTTCTCTAGAAAATAAGTTATTACAGATTATATAATATGTAGCCCCAAAACATCAGTTTGAAATTATAAAATTAGAAACATTGAATTTCTACACATGTGATAGTCAAGTACTCTCCAAATGAAGCAAAACGTAATGTTGATATACAGCCACACCATTAAACCAGTTAAGGAATTAAAAGGTTTGTGTTACTTCATTTACGAAGATGCAAATATGTTTTGTGCAGAAACATTCCTTATTCTTTATTCTCCTTGTCCCATGAAACATCTGCTTTAACATCATGCTTCAGCTGATCAAAATCCAAAGCTTTTAAAGATTTAGGTATATAATCAAGGAGCACAAATGAAAGCAAACCAGTGATGCCTGGAAATGAAAGGCTTTATGCTTCCCCTGTGACCTGCAGTGCACCCTGTGAATCATTCATTTTCCAAGTATTAACCTAAGATTATTTTTTCTATAAAATATATCCTCTTGCTTTCTTTTTATTTGTTTTAAGCTAAAACAGATAAAACCCACTTTGTTTTCTCTGCAACACAGTCATAACTAATGCTAATACTAGAACTAAACTGGAAGGAGATTCTTTGTGCCTGGACTGAAGCTATTTTACTTTTGAGGCATATCTATAGTTCTTACCATAATGCCCAAGCCTATACCAGTAGGTGACTGTGATACATTTGTGAGATTATAAGGCACCAACATTTGCTTTTTTTTGTCATCTCCACAAGACTCATACAGCAGGATGTTTCTGTCTGTGTTCATAACTGGCAGTCTTGGAATCCTGAAATTCTAAGCTTATTTTCATGGGACATCTAGATAACCCTGCAGTCGCAGTGATGAGGAGGGCTTATCTGGTCCAGCACTGGAGAGAATAATTTGCATTTCAAAAGATTACATCCTCATGTGCAAGGTTGAGGAATGTTCTGGATGCAGATGGGTTAAGCAACATAGGGAGATGGCAAGTGTTGGTTTCAGTGCTGTTTCCAATTAAGTTTGATAAAGAATTGTATACAAAAGCAACAGTCAAGGGTAATGGGGAGCTGCTTTAGAAGAAAAAAACAGATGTGGAAGACAGATTTATGCTCCAGGTGATTGGTATAATAAGCTTCAGGAAATAATGCACGAGACAGCAGAGCATTTTAAACAATGTTCTGTGCATAATTTTTCTGTGTTTTTTATACGTGGGCTTCATCATTCTGTGGAACATCTGACATGCTCCAGTTGTGAATGTACCTGCAGCCATTCTGGGAGAGAAGATGTGGCTGAACTGAGACACTTAAGCATTAGCATATGATGTATACCGAAATAAGGAATGCATTTCTTACCCTGTTAGGGCTTTTCTATTTGGACGGAACTTAGAGGCCAACTTGAAAATCCAAGGAAATATGTTTTAAAGATATTTTGCACCTCATATTGTTAATTTCTCTCCAAGTTCCCCTAAAAAAAAAGCATGAAACAAATTATACCAGAATGATTTTATGCGTAGTTCCCAAAGTTTACAAGAACTGCTGGTTGAGAGCCTACTTCCCCCTGCACTTGGTTTGGAGGATCTCTGTCTTCTGTTCCTGGTGTGCTGAAAGGTATTCCTATCATATACCTCTGCTGTGCTAAAAGCCATCCAATAGGGCAGGACTGGACAGATACAATAGGGCAGTTGGGGTTATTTAATTGGCAATGAGCCAAAGGCTTTTTGCTAGACATTGTCTACACAGTTATTCCTTTTCACTATGTTTTTACAGTTGTGTCCCCATGACACGTCCTCCACATGGAGTGTTCAGAATCTTCTGAGCAATCTGGTGTTTCCTTTTCCTGTTGCAGGACTAGAGCTCTGGTATTGCTGCACTTTGGGATACATTATAAGAGGACCTGACTGCAGCCTACAGCCTCTACAGTCACTCTGAAACTTCCAAGGTTCCTCTCTCACAATCCCATTAGTCATTTTTTCCATGAAAGCCCTCACACCACTTTCAATGGGGTAAAGAAATAGTTTAAATTTGGTGACTGTAAATACACTGCTTGAGATGGATTTGACAGCTTACTACACTCTGGCATCAGCTCTCTGAACTAAAGCCCTGCTAGGGAATTTCACATCGGTTTTGTCAGTATTTAGGGAATTAATCTACCATTGGAGAAGAGACTGATGATACAGATAATTTGCTTTGGGAGGACTTTTTATGCTTTAGTGTCCTTTTTTCTGAACCTGTGAGATAAACAGATGGGTAGACAGCTGCCATGACACATTGCTGAGGTGAGCAGCAGCAAAAACTCAGGATAACAAAATGTTCTCTCATGAAGATCTACATAGAGCTCACCTCAAACCTGCAGAGCAACATGAAATCTTCCCAAGCAGTTCAGAAGCACACATCTCTCAGTGTATGAGAAATCACTCAATCTGATGGCAAAATGCCAAAACATTTAATGCAGAAAGTGTAGTAGATATGTGGCTTAATTTCAAGATAGTAGTGCCATCACATTTCTTATCAATCCCCAGTCCAGTTTTAGCAACTTGGGCTACTTTTAACAGAGGAAAAAACAAGACATTAGAACTTCTTCAATGTAAATAGTACTGTGAGTCCTCCTTGATAAGGATGGCAGCAGGCAGTCTTCCAGGAAAATACACTAAAAAAAATAATTAACTTATTCATTACTTCCCATCAGCAAGCAGATGTTTTGCCCCTTCATCTAAAGCAGGGCTTCAGAAAAGATAACAGTTACTTTGGAGGACACATACCATAACCATGTCCCCCTTCCTCCTTCTTTCCCTGAGTTTTTACTTTTGTGCATGATATCATATGGTATGGAATACCCCTTTGGCCAGTATGAGTCAGCTGTCTGCTCCCAGCTGCTTGTAACCCCAGCCCTGCTCGCTGAGGGAGGCAGTGTCAGGGGGAGGAAAACCTCAATGCTGTGTAAGCACTGTTCAGCCACTGCCAAAACATTGTGTTTTGGTGTGTTATCCACATGGTTGTGGGGGGTTTTTCCCACTTTAGGAATACAAGAAGTTGTGGCAACATGAAGTAATACTGTTGATACAGCTTGGTGTCATGATCAGACTTGCTGAGGGTGCACTCAATCCCACTGGCACCAAGAAAGACCCTAAGGGTGCCAGTTCCAACACGTACCCCTGAGGAGCGGCACTCGTCACTGCTCTCCACTTGGACATCGCACTGCTGACCACAACTCTGAGTGCCACCATCCAGACAGTTCTTCATCCATGGAGTGGTCCATCCATCAAATCCATATCTCTCCAGTTTAGAGACAAGGATGTCATGTGGGACAGTGTCAAATGTTTTGCACGAGTACAAGTAGATGTCAGTCACTCTTCCCTCATCCACTACCTCTGTATCTATCACAGAAGGCCACCAAATTTCTCAGGCACAATTTGCCCTTAGAGAAGCCATGTTTGCTATCACTTATCACTTCTCTATTTTTCCACATGCCTTACAATAGTTTCCAGGAGGATCTGATCCATGATCTTGCCAGGCATAGACATGAGACTGGCTGATTTGTAGCTCTGTGCTTGTGGAAGATATCTTGCTGCTGAAATGTTGCAATTAAAAAACGCAGAGAAAATACTGTTTAGAGAGACTCTGACACACCTTTCATGTATTATAAAAATTAATCCACAACCCCGCTTCATAAAATTGGTTTGCCCTCTGCCCAAACAGGATATTGTTGTTTCAAGTTTGAGTAGATGAAACAAAAAGATAGTGCCAAGAAAGTGATCTATTTGCTGATAAAGACAAAAGGCTGGGTAGGATGTACCATGTGATAGGAAATTCTTACCATAAAGCTGGTCAGTTTGAGAAAGTAAGAGAGCAGCAAAGTGTTGCTGTAGAAGGAAAAAAGGAAAGCAGGTAAGGACAGATAAGAGCACTTTGTGACTATTGCTTTGGTTCAGGCAGAGAACTTCTTAGAGAACAGAAGGAGAACGTGATTCTATATAAATCCTGCAATCTAGCTGGACTTTTTACCACTTACACCACGTGGAAACTGCTGTGGTATTTTTCAGAGTATAATGTGGAAAAATAAATGAAAGATATTAACTTAGCATAAGACCACTTACTTATAATGAAATCTATTATATCGAAAGATAAATAGCTACCAGCTGACACATCTGGGGAAGTGGGTAGTCAAGTCCACTTTGAGCTCTATGGTACAGCTTCTTGCATAGAAGGGAAGTCTTGGCTCTTAGTCAATATTTCTTTTTCAGAGTCAGCAGAAGCTGTCTTCATCTTTTCTTCCTTTGCCTAAATTGGTCATGTCTGCCCAAACCTCAACCTGCAGTGTGTCTGACTGCAAAATCTTCTTAATGTGGGTGGATTGTGGGAATATTCTTAAGGCTAGATTCTCATTCTTGTTGAAATCAATGCTTTTGATTTGGCAATAAATTATATCCTGGTTATGACCTCGTCCTTTTAGCAGCTCTCTCAAGTCTATTTTGGTTCTGTTTCATTTCAGGAGTTTACTGAATCTGAATGTTCTTAGGCTCTGTGGAAATTTATCTGCAGTTAAAGTTACAAACTCCATTGTCAGCATAATCCAAAATCTAATGTCTGCTTTTAGAGCAGGTTCCCCTCATAGTCTAGTCTTGGCTGTAAATTAACATGTAAAGAGGCAGGTGGCATCTGATTATGACTTCCAAAGAGCAGAGACTGCTCTTGTACATAGATTAATCCACTCTACAGGGATTGAAGAACTATTGGATGACGGCTGGAATGCACAAAGATTAAGAACCTACCAATTTCATATGCTGTGATCTTCCTGCACATTCAAACACAGAATAGACCTGTTAATTGATAATAGTATGTGTGATATCTGAACTGAGAGTAACCTGGGTTGCACATACCTGAATATTCATGTCCTCATGTAAATTTCAAATAGCTGAAATATAGTCATACTGGTTTTCCTGTGGGATGTAGTGGCAGAGCAGCACAATACACATGGAGAATCAGTTTAAACTTACTGTTGATCTTAAGATAACTCAGCTTAAAATGCCAGCTGCATCATTACAACACTGTTGAGTGAGACACATCATATCTGGCTGGACCAGGCTCAGCATGATTCTTTAGTATTTTGTTGTTCTGAGGTTTTTAACTATATATTTTAGGTGTCTTTCTTTCTATTCCAGGATTTTGTCCTTCTTGAGATCCTCATCCTCCTTAATAATTTAATGATGCCTTATTAATCATAGAATGGTTTGGGTTGGAAAGGACCTTAAAGAAGATATTCCAAAGCTCTTGCCATGGGTAGGGACACCTCCCACTAGACCAGGTTACTCAATGCCCCATCCAACCTGGCTTTGAATGCTGACAGTGATGGGACATCCACAATTTCTCTGGACAACCTGTTCCGTTGCCTCACCACCCTCATTTTGCTATTTGACTCTGCTGCGTCTCTGGGTTTTTTGCAGTTAGCAGAAAGAACAGAATCACATATGTAACACAGTTTTACAAATCACTTTGCAAGAGAATGGAAATGGAGGTTATTTTACCCTACTTGATGGAAATAGAGATTTATTGTTTTTCCCTAAATGCCCTTTTATTGAGGCTGCATTATAATTAAATCACTTTGCTATCATCTCCTCATGTTATGCTTTCTCAGTTTTTGTGGCTAATATTTTTAAAACTCTAAATTATGCATACATTTCTCAAATGTCAAAAATACATGCTTATCTCAAACCTTGTCTTGAAATTTCTAGTCTTCTTTGCAACACTTGACTTTTTTTCTCTGAATTCCCTTCAAATTACTAACAATCTTGTGACAACAATGCACCAAAGTAGTTCCTGACTCCACTATTTTGGCTGTATGACTTTGGGAGGAAGGGTTATCAAGAGTAAACTATGCAGGAACATGTTTAAAATCCAATGGGATGGGGTGTTTTTTTACTGGTTTCCACTTTTTCCATACTGATCACATGGGACTCTGCCCAGTCAGACTGAAGTCTGATTGAAGCAGTTAGAAAGTGCCTGTATCTTTATTCATACTGGCTGGCCACCCACAAATCCTCAAAAAAATTCTTTAAACTTCATCCACCGTTTTTATTGTCTTGAGTCCAACAAACAGAATGATCTGGATATTAGTCACAGATGTCTGTGCTACTTCATACTGAGTGTGGGCATTACCCAGATGATGTGTGTACATGAGCTTTTTGGACTTCCATAGTCCAAAGGGGGAGGGGGAAACAACACACCAACACACATGTATATATATAAAAGTTCTCTTGTGAGTGAGCTCATCCTCCAGTATTTTTTGATGATGGGCTTTGGAATGATTTAGTGAGGCAGTTATATTTAGGTATATTTAACTTTTTGTGGGCATGCAGGCAAATATTTGCTATAGCTCTATTTCACCTTTCACATACTATAGTATATTAAACCACAAAACCACACTGGCATAGTTAAAGGGTGGATATTTAACATTATGCTCTTCTTGGAATAGATGTGTTTGAGGAGGGATGGGGGGGGTGGTTTTGTGTGTGCTTTTTTGGTTTGTATGTTTTGGGTCATTTCCCTGCAACTATGCATGCCTAGTAGCAAGTTCTTTTCAACATTAAAATCTTGTCACTGGTGACACTGCAACTCAGGGATTCAATTGCAGTGGACAAAATTACAAAATGTCATCCTAATTTTATGGTGGCTTTGAAGGTGGCAATGCATCAAGACATTTGCTCATTCAACATAGGAACTTAATGCAAAAAATATTAAAATAATTTGTTTATTTGCAAAAAGATTTGATGTGAATACTGTTCATATTGAACTTTTATGAACAGTCTGAAAAAAATTCAAATTCAATACCAGTAACCTACTTTAAAGCTACTCAGTTAATACCAATTGGTACCAGTCTTAATCTGTATTTGTAGTTGCCTTAGAGGTTGCTTTATTGAAGAAACCAGCATGGAACAAAGTATTTGCTCCTTAGGTTGCTATTGCATTAAAATTTGTGTCTTTGACTCCTGTTTCTTGAGTTAAGTGTCATTGCTTAACAGGGAAATCCAAGAGAGAAGAAACACTCATGTTTAGTAAAAGAGACCTTATTAGCCAGCAATGTTTTCTGTAAAACTTTTGTTTTCACCTCAGAAACACTACTAGACACAGCTCACTTAGTTTTACTTTTGCACCATTTACAGCTTTCATTCTTGTGACAGATTCTTACATCATTTCTGCTGCTGTCTTCTGGCACCCTCACTCTCATCAAATAATTTCCTTGTCAAACTCTCATGACCCTTAAAATACAGCAGTACCTATTGATACCATCCTAGTGTTCTCTTGGAGTCACAGACTCCTGCTGATCTCATCAAAACTTATTTTCTTTGCCAGGAAACTCATCAAACAATAAACTCAAACTCAGGAGGCAGAGATAAAGAAATTTATTCTATACTTTATGCTGATTTTCTATATAGATTGTTTTTGTGTAATAAAAACCGTAGGTCATGGAGGTAAGTTTGTACTTTCCTGGACTTACCTTTAACCTGGAATTAATTTGACTGTGCATGTACTTTTATAGTTCCACTAATAACTATTCTAAATCTCTGAGTGTCTCAGGAACACAGTGCATGCTGAAAGTTTCAGTTAAATAATGAAAAAACATGAAACTTCTCTAATGTATCTTCAGTGTTGTAAAACTTAATAATACAGAAAAGTTTCCTTTGAAATTACTTTATTAGAACTGAATCCTTGCTAATAGCACAGGAGGCTAAAGGCTTATTCTTCTTACATCTCTAAAAACTCCAGTAATACAACAAACCATGAAGCTAGACATGACACTGAATACTGTGCTATCACAGAGCTCTCTACATCATATCTTCCAAACTGCTAAAAGTACCTTACTCCCTAAACTATATTGCATTCCTAACCTTGTATTTTGAACAATACTGAAGGCTTCGTGCAAATGTCTTGGAAGTACATTTTAAGAGATGATGCAGGCAAACTGTGTGTTAAAGTGCATAATATGTATTACACTTCCATCGTTTATTTGTATTTTTATGACTAAATTACCTTTAAAAAATCTGTAGCTTCATTCGTACTGAATGTTACCCAGTCACATCAACTACATCTTGTGCCAAACTGGCATATGACTGCGAGAACATTTCATAACCTCATTGCCAATCTATGATTTATGTCACAGAATCATTCTACATTAGACCTTATTTTGCCATGCACAAGAGATCTTGTAAGAAGGATATTTATGAACTGAGTGCAAAGGAATGACTTTTTCTTGCAATAATAACAGGTAGTAGGTGCTGTGTTAATGTGTCATGTTCATGCTTCTGTTTAGAAACCTTATGTTCCTCTGTACAGTCCCTACTTATTTACTTTCTTCTGCATTTACAGTAATTTCTTCAGTAAAACTAAGCTAGCTGTGCTACACCAAACTACACCTTGAATCATAGCATGATTCACAGCGTGGAAATCTAAATGTGCTATTGGGTATAATCCAACATAGCTCAACATGCTCTGAGGGTATCTGTGGAGTGTGCTGGGTACTTACAGCACCCAGTCTTCAGGATGTGTGAGCGTCACACACTGTGTACCCATATGTATTTTGGAGCTTGAAATAAATCAGTAATTGAAAAACATGGCTGGACTGGATTGGTGAAAAGTTATGGTGAGGTGAAGTAGGTCTGGTATCTGTTGCTGCTGATTATGATCTGACATGTTTAGACTTTGCTTGTCCTCTCTTTCTCCCATCTAAGTTTGAAGAATAAAGCAACTGGTAGAAAATAGTGACTAGAAGAAACTATAATCTCAGGTTCATCTAATAGAGGATTGACCCTGTGCCCTATGTTCTACAATATATTTCATAAATCTTTGGAGAGTACAAAAAGCAAATCTTTTCTCCCTATTCCCTCATCGTTAATTAATCCTGAAGATTTGAGAAGCTTCCTTACTGTTCCCATAGTATTTGCTTGTTCTGTTTCATCTTTACACTGACTCAGCTTCTGGCTTTTAGTCAGGCAGCAAAAGTCGTCATTGATGGAGAATGAAGATCTCCATCTCTTCTGGATTCACATGACCTGGGCAAGCATGTTGGACAGCAAGTAGATAACCCACACAGGATCCTTTAACAATTTTTCCTGGAGCCTACAAAAAAAAAAAAAAAAAAAAAAAAAAAAAAAAAAAAAAAAAAAAAAGAGGTCAAGAAGGTGGGAAAGAAACCTTTCAGGATTGAAAGGTCTCCCCCCAGAAATAATCATCTTTCAAAAGGATGGTACTGGGAGATCATTTAGTTATGACTGTCAGGATTAATCTCCAAATCTTCACGAAGTTTCCTATTATGAATAGGCTTTAAAGTGCACTAATTCCAATTTGAACTATGCTGGAATGGGAAAAATTTACTGCTATGTGAGCAAAATCTGATGAACTGAGAAACTGGACCTGAGCACTGAGCTTGTAACTCAGTTGTTCTCAAGATTTTTCATCTTGCAGACGAGCTCATTTTTCTAGTTCTTCAAACCCCATGCAATGTATGATTGCTTCCATCTGTTTATGAGGTTAAATTTCTGAACTATAAGTGTGGAAGGAGAAATTCAGTTATGCATGCTGCTAGCTGAATAGCTCTGCTTAAAAGAGAAAAATGTTTTGGTAAAACTTTTATTTTCTCAAGTTGTATTCACTGTAAATCACTTACTGTATTAATTTCTAACTGTGACATACTTAAATTACAATATAAAGCTACATCTCTCTTTCTATGTTTTCATAATGTGTCATGTCCTCAGAAATGCCAATGGAATTGTGCCTTTCTGTGCAGAGTCATCTAGGCATCAGTCTTTATGACAGTTGCTATGACTCGTGAGCATTTCTCTCTTACTGAGGAATGTAGCTTAAAGTCCTGAGATTTAAGATTTGTGTTACTTGGGACACTTACTTCTCAAAAAATTAGTGTTACACGTTTGTCAATTTTCTCTGAATGACCTAACCTAAAAATATAACTCCCCCTATTTATTACAATTATTGAAGAAGTTGAGATTTTGATTATAAAATTGGAGTCAGTGACAAAAATAATTTTGAACCATTAAATATAAAGTATTTAACTATAAGGCTGTTAATGAGGTGTTGAAATATTTCAAGAGGTACAGTTGCACTTTGGTTGCAGAAGAAAGTGTTTTGCATCCTTATAGTTCCTTTTCAGAAGGAACTTGTCTTCATATGCATTCTTAAGTAGTTTTTCTAGTTGATCTCCATTAGGAACCCTGTTTCAGTAACAGAACTCCGTGTCAGACTTACCCATAATGATTTGCAGATCTTCCCTTAAATCCTTTGGAATTAGGATTTTCTTCCCTTGTTCCTTGAAGTTCATCTAGGAAGCATGTGAATATGGGAAATATACCCAAGAAGGTAGTACTGACTAAAGTGAACAGGTCTTTAACTTCACCTCTTCAGGTTGATAAAATGTACAGTTTACTCAAACTGTTTTAATTACAAGGGCCATTATGTTCCAGGAACATCTTCTCTCCAAAAAGATGAGTTTGTGAGAAGGCTAGTTCTTTCTGACTGCAAGATGGGAAAAAGATTTTAAAGATCACTTTGGTCCTTCGAAATTATACCTAATGGGCTTTGTGGGTTACCCAGTGTCTTGGGGTGACCCACTACACCCAGATATGCAGAACAGTATATTTCAGTGTTTCCATTTGTGCTCTACTTTGAACCCCCCTTTAGATTAGCATAATAACTTTGTGCTAGCTCTTTTAAGTTCTTAACTTTTGTTTTTAGGTGTCTTCTAGGTACTTATGTCAGTCACAATACTTACTATCTGGAATTGTAAGGAAGGAAAAGGAATATAATATCTCCTTAACATACAAAGGAAACCAAGTCAGTGAGAATTTACTGTAATATCTTCTTTAAAACTAAGCTGGCATGAAATAGAAAGAGTGAGTTCACTGAAAACAGGATGCCTATGAGCCTAGCAAAGACAATTAAAACATTGATCTTGGTTAGACAGACAAGAGTTCATGTCTACTGTACAAATACAGCCAGTTTTTAATGCAAAATTGGATATATCAAAGACAAGAGTGACTACAAAAAAAACCCACTGTGAAAATCAGTGGATATGAAAGTGTTTGATATACCTAATCTTGATATATATTTGTGTGTTTATGTTACTAAAAATATGAAAGAAACAGCTTGAAATGAAAACACCATGTAAAAGAGGACAATACATGTCCTTGACATACTTATCACTTTGAACACCTGGAAGTTTTGCTTGAAAAATTTCTGTGATGTCTGGAAAGCATTCCAGATGCCTGCCTCTCTCTCAGAAAAGCTGATTTTAAACTCTCCTTTCCCCAATATCTAAACTAGTCTTACAAATCTAGTATGGGGTAAAGGACGTGAAAGTTGGAGTAATATCAAACATTGATAATTTTGTATTTTTCTTCTTTGACTAATCAGATGAAAAAATAAGGTTATCCAAAATTCTTGTCTTGGCTATGTATATCTCATTTGTCTTATGTTACCTTTAAATCTCAGTTTGTCATGGGAAGCAGAATAAAACTGTTTCAGTTTTTCACTTTGATATGTCATCTGCTGAATCTTCAGGTCTGATTCAGACCAGGTTTAGGTGAGCACAATTGCTGGAGTCCTCAGATCTTAACAGAGCATATACTCCTTTTTTTCCTTCCCTTCATTTTTACCAGTTCCTTACTTCTTTTCAAAAATACATAGCTGGTATATTTTTCCCTTATATGTTACTGCTCTTTGATCTTCCCCACAGATATTTGCTGTGTATAGTTTGTCACTCTTTGTCAGGTATCTTTTCATCATCATGTTCTTTCAAGTGACTTGAAACATATAATTTTTTCATTTCTTACCCACTTTCATGGCAGGATGCAGTTTCCTTGTTCCTTTGGCATTTATAAAAATCTAATTAGTAAATCAGGTAACGATTTTTTAAAAAGGGTTTTGCAAGCAATGCTGAGTTACACTGTATGTTCATGTTCATTTTGTGTGGAATCTGGATTGTTTTATCAGCATAAACTTTTGTTCCAAAGACCAAATTCCACAGTTATCTAATTAGTTCAGTGGGGAGGTTCCTTGCAACTTTAAAATTTGTTTATACATAAACCCTAATTGGAGTTTCTTTCGTAAATGATGGAGTATGGGAATAAAAAATAGTTTTTTGTATTTATCTTAGGTTTCCATTGCCTTTAGTCTCACTCCTATAATGAGAAGGAAACTACATATAATGCTATTATTTACCCTGGTATGTTTTGTTTCTTTAGTCCCTTGCAATTTGAGATCTCTTCTATCTGAGGAAAAATCATTGTTTCTCAAATATTACACACACTCAAAGCTTACTGTTGTGTTTATCATGGTTTTGCTCAAGTTAAACATGTGGTCTTCAAAAAAATATCAAAACAGTCTTTATCACTGCCAGTTTTGCCACTTTTAGAAGGACTAGCAGCTGGGAAACTGAACAATCATGGTAGTCAGACTAAGAAAAGTAGGGAATGTGAGAGAGAGGAAAAAAACCTCTTACTAAGCTAAATTTGGAGAAATATACTCTATTTTAAAATACCATGCAAGAACCAAATAGTGCCAATGAAAATATCAAGAATGGAAAGAGGAAGAAAGCATCAGCAAGGGATGAATAGAATATTTATTCTGCAAAAGGGGAAGCAGAAACCCTCCAAGATGAAAGCTGTATGTGATCTTGCTTTCTACTCAGTCAGCAGTGCCTTTTTAGTGAAAAGTACCATAGTGGTAATTACAATTAATTAAATAAAATCTTTAATGCTAATCTTTAAAGAAAGATTAGCAAACCACTCCAATGTCTAATCAAGATCAATAAAGGCTAAGCTCCCACCTGCCCCTAACAAAACCAACCAAAACTTCCCTTGAGAAGGGTTGTTTCAGAACTCCCTTACTGAGGTTTCTTCTTTTTCCAGATTCCTAATATATCTACATTATCAGGTTAGTGCAAATCCAAAGCTTTTTTTGAGGCAAATCTCCTAGTCATTCCTGTTTACTGTGTTTTAATAGCAGGCTCTAGGAGCATGTGGATGAAACTAAACTGCACCACATGGAGCACACCTAATACATCTAGCCCAGGGTACTCAACTACTTCAAAGAAACACAGCCTCTGAAATGCATATAGTGTAGATCTCACTTCCTCAGCTGTTTCCCTCTACGGGTTTACTTTCATTGGACGCTACTTACCAATGTAGGCATAAGCACTGTGGCCCAAGACCATACGAAACAGACCACAAGATCATGTACACGCTGGTACAGCAAGCGTTGCATGAAAGGCTCCATGAATAACTGTCTTGGCTTAAAGGCATTTTTGAAAAAATGGAAAAAGTCTTGCCAGGATATAAAATTTTATAGGAACAGAATCAAAGCATGTCTCTCTCTAGTTTTTTCATGGTATTAGCTGTTAAAAGCAACTAATAAGGAAGCTTTAAAAATAAAACTATTGGGGTGAAACAACTTAAATTTCCATTTTAGAAAAGTGCGGATGAAAATTGTGGTCTTTGAGTTCTTTTTCCCTTTTTTTTCCACTAACAGTCTCAATGCATCTTGGTTGCGTAGTCTTCTTTTTTTTTTCAAAACCAAATTGTTTAAGCCCAGTTCTTTCTTCAAACTGCTTTCTCTTTGAGGTCAGTTTGTCAGATTAGTGAGATATACTCAGAATTGCATACATCTGTCTTGTCTTTAAATTTTAGCTGGTTGCTGCCAGTTTAGAAATACTAGTCTTGGAGCGTTGAAGGCGAGTGAAAGCTGCTGAGAGTATTCCATGAGAGCTCAAAGCCTTTTAGGCCCTGAGAAACTTAGTGTAAGAGACAATATCATAAGAAATCTCCCTTAATTATGGCTGCTGTTCATGGAGAGTGAAATACTGAGCTAGCAAAATGATGTGCAGAACTGTTGAACTTTACTCTTAGTCATTAGCAGTTGCACATCAGATATTTCATTTCATCTCATGGAGATATTACTAGTGTTTTATTTTCCTTATATGTTCTGTGGTCAGGTTATTGTAGAAACCACCAAATCCTCTGGTTTTAATTTAAATGTTGAAGGGTTTTGAGTTTTTTTGAGTTTTGTTAAAAAAGAAAAATTAAGAAATATATAGCTCAGCATAAGCTGAGATATATGCAATGTGGTTGCACTGGTACATAACATATGGTTGTTATCTCCCAACCTGATTGGTGTTCATGTTGCAGATATGTCTTTTTTCATATTTATAAAAGAAATGAGCATATGCCCTGATCCTCTTAACAAAATTAAGTTACTGCACTGTCGCAATACAATCCTATCCTATTCCTGGATGGAAACCACCTTTGAAAAACTTGCTGCAGATATTAATGCCCTCCTTATTCTCATCACAGCATCCTTATAATTACCATTGCAATTTTAATACTTGCTGGAAATAGGGAAAAGAGAGGGAGAAGGAAGAAAAGCCAGGTGATTTTCTCCCAGCATTATCTAGCTCTGTGCTCTGTGGATTAGGTGCTGCCCTTCATATAGGAGGAGAGTGGAGGAAGTCTTCCCCTGGAAAGTGTAATGAATTCCCTAGAGGGGATGAACAATTTTATTTCCCCTGCAGAAAGAGGCATGAGGAATTACCTTCGCCACACATCTGTAGAGAGTCAAGCCATCTCATCTGGGAGAGAGCAACAGGAAGACTTCTCAGCACCAGCCCAGATGCTGGAGTGACCAAACACATTCCTGCCACTGCAACCTCATCCACAGCTCATTACACAGTGTGTGTGTTTTCCTGATAAAATAAGGAAACTCAACTCTTCTCTGTCCAGGAGATCTAAGCTTTACTGTATTCAAATTGTCAGAAATATAAATTAGGAAAAAGTTTGTTCGTAAAAAAGTTAAGTGTTCTTGATTTTTAGTAAGTTAGGAAGTAGACAAAATAGACACTCAACTAAAATGCTTATGAATATTGTAAATTTCAGCTTTTACTTCTGTCTCTCCAAGGGGGAAACAGAAACAGGTGTAAGGTTGTCAGAAATGTTGGGTTTTCTTGGATTTGTAATTGAATATTCTGTACAAGGAGAGTCATAAGAAAACATGACATAAGAATGATGGTACTGTACAACAAGGTCAGACCCAATATTCTGTGTCTTACAGTGCCCAGGAGCAGATTCCTAATAGTGGCAAGTCATGAAAAATTATAAGAAAAAGACCACCTCACCGGGAGGATTTCCCTGGTAGCTCTTGTCTTCAGTCCCCCAGTTTCCTCAAAAATGCTTTTTGTAGAGACATTTAAATTGTGTTTAAATGCATATCTTTGCACACTGGAGGCTTTTAACATCTTTGATATTATTAAAATATTAGTAATATTTTAGTATATTGATAAGATATACTATTCACATGTTAGTCACATATTAAGTACTTAACATATTAAGATTATTAAATTTTTACAATTTTACATCTGTAATATCAGTAAAGTGTTATGCTGTGTAGTTCTCTCCCACAAAATTATCTTTATGGTTACTATCTGCACCCTTAGAATGTCTAAAGACAAATTTCTTTCTTCTAATGATCATGCCAGCTGCTTTAAGTCAGGGTAGCTAAGGTTAATGATACTAAATAAAATGATACCAGGAAGGAATCTGTCTGAAGTAAGCCAATAATTCCCTGTTGTTTGGCAAGTCTGAATTTATTTTGAGCAAATGGTGATTTCTACAAGAAAACAATGCTAATTATATTTGTCTCCCAAGTATTTTCTCAGGAAACAGATAAACAGCCTTTCTTGGTTTGTTTTAAGAACAAATACATTACCACTATAAGTATTTTCTTATTGACTCCAAAGATGAAACAGGTTACTAATTGAAGGAAAAGTGATACAGAAAGAATAAATTTTTAGGGTATTTTGCAAAAGAAAAAATAAAGGCACAGTTTGCACAAACTTTATAGATTCTGTAGAAATGTTAAACAGAGTGCACGTATCCAAATAGAAAAAACAGAGCACTGTGTTTCTCCAGCACAGTGTTTCACCAACTACAAATTTACAATAATTTACATTATTACAATGAGAAAGAATAAGCTCCTGGAGGTTATTGAATGCTCTCATGCATCCAGCCACACAAAGAAGATTAGGAAGTGGATCAACAGCTTTTATGTTCTTAGATTCCATTTTAGATAGGTAGACAAATATAAGATAATTGATAGTAATGACAAATACAGATACACCACAAAACCAGTATCAGTAGAGGGAGAGAGGAAACAGCCTCAAGTTCCTCCAGGGGCAGAACTTGAATTGCTTGAATATTAGGGAAAATTTCTTATCTGAGAAGTTTCTCAGCCATTGGAACTGGCTACTCAGGGCAGTGGTGGAGTCACCATTCCTGGAACTGTTCAAAAGGTACATGGATGTGGCACTTAGGGATATGGTTTAGTGGGGAACAGAGTGGTGCTGGGTTAATGGTAGAAATCAGTGATATTAAAGGGTGTTTCCAGCCTTAATGATTCTAAGGTCCTAGGTCTGAAAATTCTCATGTAAGTTATGCTGAGCAGACATGGCCATTGAGAGACTGGCATTCCACAGGTCTGACAGCAATTAAGAAGGATGAATCCAAACTGCACAAGTCTGGAACAATGGGACCGCATCCCCAACTACTTTAAATTGAAGTATCCCCCCCGAGTTTAGTGCAACTATTTTGATCCTATCACAAGAACCTTAACAGCAATAAAATGTGACTTTTCAAATAAATGTACTTCAACATCCTTCAAAGAAATTAATATATATGAGATTTAAGGAAAGAATTGTCTTCACTGAGAGATGAAGAATATTGAAGAACCTAACTGCATACTGTCTACTCATACTCAATATTTAATGACACTACCCTTAAAATTTATCATATGCAAGTATGCATTCTCTTTTATCAGTGCTTGTCAATTCTATGGAAATAAAATGTACAACCTGCTCCCAGGAGATCACTTTTAATTAATCTTGTAATCACAATACCTTTGTACAGAATTTAAAAATGGAGTGCAGTTAATGTATCTTCATGCTTTTGCTTGAAATTTGTGGTCTTTAAAAGAAAAATTGTCTTCACAGGGTCTTGATTTAAAACCTAATAATTGCTTGAAAGACATCCCCAAAATAGAAGATACAGTCTTCACAACAGGAAATGTAAAATATAGTTCAGCAATACACAGATTTCCGAGTTTCTTGCCAAGTTATGACAGATATACTGATCGATTACTAAAAGGTAGAAGCAAGGCCAAAATCTGGATAGCATATTCCAGTGAAACCAGAACTACTTATTCTTTGACTAGCTCTTGAAACCTGCTTTGACTTCAGTTTATATCATTGTGCAACACTGTCAACCAAATAGCTTTGCAATGTCTTGCTGAACTTTAGTGTTAGTTGTCTAGAAACATGAAGTGGTAGATTGTGACAGAATTCATTTCCATGGGACCTGCAGTAATTTTACTTTTACAGATTTTGTCATCAATTTGCCAACACAAGAAAAGGTGTGTTCATCAACTAGCATGTCCACTAACAGGTACACTTGAGACCTAATTTGGGGAAAGTTTCATTGTCCTTAGAAAATTTAATTGCATACATCTTTGTTGTTCCTAAAATGTTTCCCTCTACTAAAGTAGAGTAGCCTGAAAGGATTTAATATGAATATTAACAAAAAAAAGTTTTTTTAAATACTGAAACAAATTTCTACCAATATTTTAAAGTTGAAAAAAAGTAAGATTTGTTTGGAGCAATGGCTAACAGTTCATGTTAGGGAAAATGTAACCAACCCTGACAAACACTCTTGAAATAGCCTACTATATTATAAACAAAATCCTTCTTTTGATCATTCAGACCTGAATGTTAATGATCAAAAATCCCAAAGCAGGAAATAGAACAAACAGTTCTAAAAATAGGTAATCTGCCTGAGTATTATCATCTACTCATTTGAGGAGTCACTGCATTCTTTTAATCCATGTTTATCTTCATTTGGCATATTATTTTGGTGTTTGGGACTGCCTCAGAAGCAACCTCAGATTTGAGTTTATCTTCTGTGGAAAAATTATAATCTTTGCATAAAAACCAAAAGGGCTTTAACTTTCTTTTTATCTTCTAATGGCTTAATTATAATCTTCATTAACACATCACTGAGAACAAGAATGTGTATAAATACACACAAGGCTAAGGGCTTCTTTAAAGAATGATCTTAATGTTTCTGTCTACATTATTAAGTAAAGTTCTTGACAATTAGAATTCAGTGTTCCAAACTGCAGAAAGGTAATTAGCAAATTCCAAATAAATTGTTTATTTAGAATAAGTGTTTATTTGGTATTTTTTTTATTAAAAAACCCAACATTGTTTCTCATACTGATACACATAGATATTATTACTTCTCCTGGTGATTTTGATGAGGATTTTTTCAAGCAGTACCAATTATATCCTGTTCATAAGGTCTCGACAGGGAAGAATTGTGCATATTGATGTAGTCTTAACATATTCAAATTAATTTCATTTTGCTGAAATGGTCACTTGTAAATTTATTTCAGCTGGGAAATTGTAAAGAGCCTTTTTCAGACTTCCTCATGCAACACATTTATACTGCAATCCAGTGCACTGGGGCTTAGCAAGGATATGGTCATGTCCCTGAACAGGGCTAGTGCATGAAATCCTTGCTTCTCCCATGCCTGGTCCTCAGCCATTCTGTTATGCCAGGCTGCGTGTGCCTAATGGATGCTTCTCTTTCCCTTCACTTGCTCCCTCTTGTGTTTTATAATGATTTAATCAAATCCAAAATGTCATAAAATGTGTTGACAGGAACAAAATTATGTACTTGATACCCATGAAATATGAAAGTATGGAATACCTCATGAAATCAGCTGATTCCACTGTGAAACCAAAGCAAACATAGCAAGTTTGAAAATACTTTTTAAAATAGAGCTGTGTGTCTGTCTTGCAGTACTTTCAGGTGTATTTGAACAAAACAGGGTGGTTTTTTTCCTATTCTTCAGGTATTAGAGGAAATATATCAGGTTTAAATGTGTTCTTTAGGAAAAAAGGAAGATGTTAGCGAAAGCTTTCATGTTTTTCTGTAAGGCATATGGCAACTCCTATTTTTTAAGAGAAGAGTAAAACCTCATGTGCTCTTTTTTTTTTTTTTAACACATTACTTTCTCAGCAGGATTGTTTTTAAGCATGAAAACAGCTTAGGTCTGTCCACAAACCCTGATGATACTGTTTCACAGAAGTTACTTGAATTTTGCATTCAGTAAACCATAGCTATATTATGTTAATAATGTCCTATAAACCAACTGCAAGATTTGGACAAATTCTTATTGCTTTCTGTAGGGATTTGACTGAGCAAGAACTAAATTATGGAAGAGCCTACCACCATGTGTAGTTCAAAGTCTAAAAAAGACCATCAGATCTTCAGACAAATAAAGTGTCTGAAAATATGCACATCTGCATTATATTAATGTCTGTGTACTGCTGCAACAGAAATTGCTTGGCTACTTTGAATTCTTCTTAGTTTTTTAATTGTTTTGCTAATTCATTTTATATAGGATCATGGAAATAACATATTATTAGCTTCTCTTTCCACAATATGTCATGGAGTGTACTCAGCTTACACTAGTATGACAAAAATATTTTATGTTTGGCAATAAATAATATTATATATGTGTGATTTTTTCCTACATTGTTATTATTTTATAATTATTTTGTAAATAAAATATAATCATAATAAGAAAATAATATTATAATTCTTCAACTAACGTTACCTAAACAAAAATTAGAGTTGTTTGAATAGCAGAGCTTTGAGACATATGGTTTTCTGAGTCACAGAGGTGCCAAGAAAAAAGACCACCTTTGTGTTTGGTTTAAGCTTAGAATAGCAAGGAGATAAATTCTATCATTTCCATATAGTCAGTCTGACTGCAGTGGAAGTGCTATTAACTGGTCTTATTAGTGAATTACCTTGTTTCTCATTAGTACTCCATTCCTCTCCTTACTTTTACAGTTCTATTTATTGTTCAAGATCAAACATAATTATCAAAATTTCAGACTTAAATGTTCTGATTTCACATATTCTTTCTATGCTACCACTGTAAACTTTTATTATGCAGCTTTGAATAAGTATTCAAGCTCTCATTTTTCCCCTCCTTTCTGAAGATGTGCATAGCAGGAAAAGATATTTAAGAGACCATCTGCCCTCAGTTTTCTTAGACAGTAAAAGCACAGACATTGTCTATAATGGTCTTTTCTCTTTTTCAGCTATTGATCAAACACTAGAATATTTGAAATAAGTTTTCTTTTTGAAACTGTTTCACATAGCAGACCATGTTCTAATAATTTCATACCTTTTAAATATGTCCCCACTTATAAATTTTTTAATCTGTCTTATTTCTTGTGACTAGCTTCTGCAGAAAAGAAAAACCACCTTATTTAATTAAAATCAAAGGTTTATGATGGAACATTAAGTGAATTTATCTGAAGAAAAATAATTATTTAAAAATTAAAATTCTGTCTTGAAATGTTTGTTTACTTTTTTGGAACAGTGTGTTTCAAATTTTCATCACTTTTTTTTGGCATTATAAAACCAAACAGTTTTAGTAAATTTTAACTGCAAGGAAACTAAAGGATTTTTGTTTTATTTTTATTCTCATAAACATTAATTTTAATTTTGCGCAATTTGTGCAATTGCATCATTGCAAATAAAATGTGTCCCTTCACAGCTTGTAAGTTTTTCACTAAATTCCAAACTGAAATCTTGCAGGGAAATAGTATAAATCACACTTCACAGTAGAGTTAAAGTTATGGATTCAGAACTGAGAGTAGCCAAATGTAGTTAAAAATAATCCTGAAAAGTTATTTACCTCTGGGGCTGTGCTTCTGGCTGTTCCGAGTTTACCAGCACATGTGCTGTTTCCTTTTATGGGCTTCAAAGACCTCAAAGACCTCCGTCTTTGAAGATGCAGAGGTTAGGCTGGTAAGTCATTGCACTTAAGGTTGTCTACCTCCACTGTCCATGTACATGAAAGCTACTGGGAAAAATTTCAAACCCACTTCCATTTGAGCCTGCATAATTTTGCAACTAACTTTTAAAGTTAATACTGTAATTTTAAGGCTGAAAACTGCATATATAAAATTATATGTATGACAACGAAGACCACATTTGGCAAATTTAGCAGATTTTAGCCAAAGTTCCACATGCTGAGGAGCTAAATCTTGATAAATTAGCTCCAGATATGGCCATATTAGTGAGAGCTGGAGACAGCCTTACAGGGCTGGCTTTTCTTTGACTTTAGAAATGCCCTTGAAAAGACTCAATTGAGCTAATGAAGGCATTATATAAACAGTTAAAAGCAGTTGTTGGAGGCTGGTAAAAACTCATGTATCAGCAGTTAGTAATTAAGAAGCTTTTGTGTCTCCTTTCAGAATAAATATCCTGTCCCAGTTGTGGCAGGCCTGCTGAATGCAGACTTTCTGGTCAGTAAATGTCCAGATATTGTTTTGTGTATAAAAACATCTGCAGTGTCTTACCTCTGCATCTCTTTAGGTCGCTCTGAAAGCCAGCCAAAGGCCAAAGTTTCCAGTCAATAACCTGACCAGTAACTGTAAAATCTTTTACTCAGACCAGTAATTAATAAAGAGAGTTGACAGCTGAAGGGGTCATCAGAGTGTAAGTGATATATGGCTGACCCACCTGGTAAGACGAATAAACGTAGCAACAGAACTACTTTCTGTCTTGAAAGAAAGTGTAAAAAAAAAATTGTGCATGTTGATTACTATTATGAGTCATACTGACTTAAATAAAATAAATACTGAGTAAGTTATTTCACCTAAATATGAAACCAGTGGCCAAAGATGGGGGTTTTCATGTGTTTATTAGTAGAATTTGTTATGTGAATAGCTAATATTTATTACTAATAAATACACTAATTAAAGCCATACTAGTAATTTCCATTAGCTTACCCTCAAACTTCCACAGAGCTGTCCGTCTGGTTTTAATCAAAACCAAATGGTAATCCAAGTTCTCAGGCTGGAACAGCTAAGAGGAAGTCATTCAGAGAAGGCAGAAGAAAGTAGAAAAGATAAACAGACAATATTCACTAAATTTGTATAGAGCAAAGGATGTAGATGCTGTGGGTTACTCTGGAGACATGATTCAGGCACCCTGTCAAACTGGAACGAAGTAGTTACAAGTGTTTTATGTCAGCAAAATACTAATATGATCAAGATGGAGTCTGTCCTTTTGCTTTTGCAGGGCTGGATTTGTGTGACTCTGGAGGATTCTCAAAAGAGGTAAAGCAACATATTCCACTGCCTGCAGTATGACTGTATTTAAACTGTAGCATTTGTTTTCTCAGATCCAGCTTACTCTCTTGAGTAGGAACACGATTTTAGCGTATGCGTTTAAATGGAATCTGTCTAACTGTATATTTGCTTGACAGAATAGTATTAGACCTTTTGTCACTGTGATGTGTTAATTGAGTTTAGACCATTTTTCTCACTACTTGATGTCAAAGGCCAGGTGTTTCAGAAATGTTCTCATGTTGTTCTGGATAAGTGTTACCTTTGCATGAGCATTAGAGATGCATAAAGTATTTTTTTAAAGGAAAAATCCAGGTGGGAGAGGTTTAAAAGCATTTTTACATTATGTAGCTGTAGTACAGATTTTCTTCTTTGGCAGAAATAGCTCAGCAGTGTATAAAGCTAACTGCCTTGAAACACTCAGTCTTGTCTTTTTCTTTTCCCTCCATTTCTGTGCTCTCTCCCTGGCGCAGGCAGGCAGGCTCGCTGTCTCTCTCTCCCTCTCTCTCTCTCAAAGGCAGGAAATACTTTTCAGGCAATCTGGGCCTGGTTGTTGAGGCCCCTTTCACAAAACATCAGTCTGAATTTAGTAGACAGAAGTCACTGGGAAAAGCTTGACAGGCTCGTGCTTAGCTAAGGCTCCCTCCAGCTGCAGAGGGTGTTTTTGTTAGAATCACACATTGAGCAAAACTGCTTAGAATAGAGCAATGATCTCAGTAGCGAAATCTGAACTTTTATGCTAGCAGGAGCTAGCTGGGACTGGGCTCTTTTGTTTGTTTGTTTGCTTCTTCATTTTCTTGTTTGGGTTTTTTTTTTCTTCTTCTATTGACCACAGATTTTAGGGAGGTCATGTCTGCATTCCTGATTCTCTTCATCTAGGTAAGGCTGTCTTGGAATCTTTCTGTACTTTAAACTACCAAAAATTTTTTTAAAAAAAAGAAAAAGAGAAAAAAAAAGAGAGAAAAAACTCAGAAAAAAAACAAGCAGTATCCAGCTCTGGAGTGTTCTGCGTTCAGGATCTCAGCACTAGAACTCAAGGTAAAAACATTAATAATCTTTAAAAATATACATTTAGTTGTAAACTGTGAAAACTCTGTTTATCAAAATATGCCAGACCTATAAAAAAAAATTCATGTTTATTTTTCTTCATCTTTTAAATATATGCTTGAAATGCTGCACTTTATTTGCATTCTTGTATAAATTGAGCTGTATGGTCTTGCTTGCATATTTTTTATTGTACATTCAATAGGAAAGTTAGATGTGTGATCAGTTTGTTTTTTCAGCTCATTTAACAACAGGGAGGGCATTTAGGGCTATGTTTTTTTCTCTCTCCTTACCTTCCCTTCCCTCCACTCCAGCGGTAATGATGATGAGGACTGTTTTAGGTAGATAAATCAGTTATGCCTCTGCTGGGCTTGGTCTCTAGCCTTTTCTCAGTCCTAGGTGAAATTTGTAGTAGAAGTGACAATATGGTCTTAAAGATGTAGACTCTAAATCTGAAATTCTGGAGTTTATTTGTTGGCTTTAGCTAAATTAGGTTATTTTTAGTAACATATGATTAAATACACAGATTGCTCTGTGCTGTGCTAGCATTTAGAAGAGGTAAAGTAAGATTCAGTAAATGTCAGCTGACTATCATTTTCGGGAGGATGTATGGATTTACTCTGTTTTTCCTTAACCTAGTAAACATGTAACTAATAAAAATAACAAGAATCTGCTGTTAAGGAGTTTAGGGAGATAATCAGGATAGTATCTTTCAGTGATATGTGAATGCATGCATATTTTATGTAAAATTGTAATTTAATTATTAAATTTTTATGGATATGAGAAGCATTTTTCATGTCAATCTATGCAGCATTCTTTGTCTCTCTAAAAATTGTTGCTTATAAGTAACCTGAAAAATTCTTTCTTTCTTCCTTTATTTCTTATGTTCATCAGTAGGGCTCCGTATAGTTATTGGCCAGATAGGTAACAAAATAGAAGTCATCCGTTCATGTATTTCAAGAATCTTTTAACTGTGCTTTTACCAATTTTCAAAATGATTGGTGTGTAAGGAAATGACTTTGTGGTGTGAAAGGACATGAAGGAGCAGTAGATATTCCAGAATGGGGTCAAATATCTCCTCTGCAATAGACTGAGAATTGTACACTTTACTGCCATTTGCAGGAAGAAAGCTCAGCGTGGTCAGAATTGGCGCTGGGTTGGGAATGGAATGCATCTGAACTGGACAGGGAACAACCAGTAGGCAGTAAATTGTTCCTGAGTACATTCTGGGGTGAATTTTAACATCACAATCACTTATTTGCTTATGGACAAGTCTTCTCCAGTTAGCTGTTCTGGTCTAGGAGAGCTGTGGTATGTAAGTGTTGGGACCGAGAAGTTGAGAGGAATTTGACTTGACTGAATCTTTTCGTCACTCACGTGAAATTTGTGCTGGAACATTGATGTCTCAAAGGATTTAGCTTTAGTGGCTTTTACTGCACTGTGTTCCCATAGTTGCTGCTGCAAGTATATGTGCACGTATTTCATATTAGTGACTACTCCAGTTAAACAGAAGAAAGTATTCCCTATCAAGCAGTTCTCTTCTGCAGCACCACTTCTGGGTTCTAAAGCACATAATGACCTCATCTGACCTCACTTGCAGATGAAAATACTTGACACCTGAGGCAGTTGAACTACTGAATGGACAACAGAATAGAACCCAGAAAGTATTTTCTCATTAAACTCTGAAGTTTCTTGTAGAATATAAGAAAATATAGCACTGATAGATGCCTGTGTTTTTGATTTAGAAGATTTAAATAAAAGTCCTGGAGAGAAATTACTGTTCAGCTTCTGGTTCTACTTAGCTTAACTTCTCTGTTATGCTAACCTTGTTTTGCTTTTTTAAGATATGATTTCTCAAGAAAAAGGATTCACAGAAAACTTACAGTCTAAAAAACCTCTGAAAATTATTTTATAGATATATAGCAATAATAAACATGGAAAATGAGCATCTAGAGTTTTTTGAACTTGCTCTGTTCCCTCAGAAATGTTAACATTCTTTATTTGAAACAAGAAAATAGCCAGGTAGTTGTATCAAATGACTCCCTTGAAGGAAGACATTAATTTATGTCTGCAGACTTGAGAAAAAATTATGCAAATGGTTACATCCATGTAATAGGAATTATTCAAATAGCTTTTCTTCACCATAAATTTTTGTGCCTGCGAACTTATTTTCTTTTGAACCTTGTACCTGTTGACCTTGATGCAAAATTCAGTAATCAGAGCCCTGGAAAAAAAAGTTTGTATATTTAGGCCTAATTCACAAAGACCTTTGTAACACAAAGCAATCCCTCCTAAAAGAAAATTAAAAGTGAAGACAACAGCTTGGCTGTGCAGTTTTTAAAGAGGCAAGGCTTGTAGTAATTCTTTTAAATTGGTGATCTTAAAATCAATTTTAAAATTATACTTTAAAAATTATAGATGGAACAATCAGAGGATTCCTTTTTTGCTTTTTCATAAGTCTCAGAATTTACTTAACTTTTATTTTTCTTGATTGTCAGTAGTATCAAGGCACATTTTATATGATAGTTTTCTGCTGTTCTTAACATGAATTTTTTTGCTGGAATGTACCTTCTTTGTTGTAAAGCTTCCCTGATGAGGTCAGTAGCAGAAGGAGGAAGGGAATTTACAAATTGTTTTCTCTTTTCTCAAAAAGAAGATATATTTTAAAGTATTGTCCTTTTTTCTTTTATTCATCTGGTTCCATTTTCTATTGTTTGTTTGTCAGCAGAAAAAAAATAAAGTATGGGGGTTTGTTGGTGTTCTGCTCTTTTTACAAAAGAAAAAGCAAAAAGACAAAACCAGAGTAACACATGGGACAGAGCAATTGAAATAGCATATCCAGAAGTGTTAGATCTTGATTTCCTTCCTATTAGGAGAGAGCCTTTGGAGGTCTCTGATTCAACAAGTTATTCAAAGTGGGGTCAACTAGAGAAAGTTGCTCAGGTCCTTGTCCATTAGGGCTTTAAATGTGTCATCCAAAGATGATGATCACTGTGAATTCTTGGTAAGGACTTTAAGACTGGCTGGATACACAGGGGTTTTTTAATATATGTGTGTATACATATGTGTATATGCATGTATGCATATGCGTATATATGCATAAATTGTACCCCAACCCAAAATTATATAGAATTTTCACATGTAAATCCTACATATACTGTATGTGAACGTTATTTTATTGCAATAGCTACAATAGTTAGGGAATTTCAATATGTTTTATATCATATTTCACCATTGATATTTGTTGATGCTTTCAGGTACTTTCAGTATACTTATTTAAGAACAGTCTGTTGGTAGACAATTTCAGATCCACTATTACCATAGCTGGCAGATTCTCTTTGATGAGAAAAATCACTCCTGTTGAAATTAGTAATGCCCAGAGTTTTATCTCTGGCATATTGTACGTCAGTCACTGAACCCAAATGCAAAGGCCTGCCTTAGGCTGTGTGTATCATCAAAACCAATTTCACTTGTATGATGTACTCTTTATTTCCAGCCTTCACTTTCATCTAGGCTCTTCTTTTTCTTACAGTGGTTGGTGGTACTTCCGGTTGTTTATTCCATTGTACCCTGTTCCAAAATCTATTAGCTTCAGATGAAATGCCCTTGAACTTTAGGAAATTTTGTAAACAATTCTCTTAATTCTGAATGTCTACTGGTTCTCCCACCCTCTTGCTCACTCTTTATCAGTTCTAGAGTCTCCAGGATAAATAGGTCTTATTGGTGAGAGTTTCACAATAGGACCAAATTACTACAAATACTCTTTAATGCCAGAACAAATAAATGTTCCAAGTTAAACATCATGGTACTTGTGGAAGGTTTGCCTTATGATACAAAATTTTGGGATAAGAGGGAGTCGATGGTGAGTTTGAAATAATCATTAGTCTAAGAAGTGAGGAAAATCTGGAGTAGAATGGAGGATTGTTGCAAAGTGTTCTTCTGCTAAGGGAGTTAAAAGAAAATGGAAGGGGCAAGAGGAACCGGTGACAAATTCGCCAGACCAAAGCAATCGGGGTTACACTATTAAAGCTGTATAACTTCACTTTATTAAGGAGCATTCATAAGCTTAATATTGTATTATTAGCATGTTTGCTAAGGCTGTCACAAAGTATGAACTTTTTTGACCTACTCATGAATTTTCTGATACATAACACAGACATGCAATGGGCAAGAAGAACTTAATTTGCATTCTCTTTTTTAGTCTGGAGCACTTAACCATCCACTTCTGAGTAGTACTGAGAGGTTCAGCACACTGGAAGTTGTACTGTTAAATTCATCACAGATTTTTTTTGTCTGCAGCTAAATGGAGATATCACTTTTCATTTTGCTTGAATTGTTTATCTTCAGTTAACGCTGCTTTATCAGAGAGAGTTGACAGCTTTCAACTAAATAACATTTTACTACAAAAAATTAGTATTTCAATAATAACAACTAAAAGGAGAAGTTTTTGCTGAAAGGATGGTCTCTAAGAGTTGTATCCTCCATTGCAAAACTTGGGCTTTGAGGATTCCATATACAGAAACAATTTTACACTCTAGTACCATCAAATGCCTATGTGTGGATGTCATTCACAACTTCCAAATATTGAGTCACTGCCAGCCTAATTGGATATACCATATTGGATATAAAGTTTTCTAAAAAAGCTTTTGCATGTTGTGAGAGAATTGGTAGCTGGTAAAGGAAATAGATCTGAATTAGTTTTTAAATTGAGGGAAAATCTCCATGTGAGCTCACAAGTCATCTGTTTTATTTTTCCTGTAGTTATGTACCCAGAAACAGTAATTTCCAGGGCTGAGCATATCTTTCCAGGCAGGCTACAGATGCTGAGTAGGAGAGTATCATTATAAAATCAGGAGACCAGCTGATGAGTTTGGAATTGAGGCACTCTGGAAAATACTGTGGAGAATGTCTATTGACTATAGCAGTCATATCCACATTATGCCTTTGAGAGGCAGAGAGAAAGGGGATATGGAGGTGAGATAAACACACTTTATAAAAGTACTTTGACAGACAGGTTTCCTGAATTCCAAAATAAGAATATTGTAATGAAAAATAGTCAATTTCAGGGTTAGGTTCTAATGCAGACTTTTTTCCTCCCAATTTCACCCAACAGGAGGACAAATTAAATGTTTACATTCCCTTCCTTGGAGAAAGTGGATTTAATTAAGTCCTCCAGAGCATTTACAAAGCACTCCATGTACATTATATGTTATTTCTCTCTCTAGTTTCAAAGAAATAGTGGTACAGCTGCCATTTTGAATAATTTTTGCTTTTCAGATCTTCAGCTACATTCCAGAGATACTTGCTCATTTTGCTCTTGGTACTTTTTTACAGGTGCAACAAAATGGGATTCCAAATGATTCTGCTAATGGTTCATTCCCACCAAAAAGCACAGTCATCTCAGTAGTCATTCTCTGTAGACTCTCAATGATAAAATATTTGTCTTTCTCAATGGAAGAAAATAATTTTCAGCTCTTTATATATAAAATATTGGCACAATAATGTCAAAAATATTTTTTAGCTGTATCTACACCAGGACTGAAAACAGGGCCCCTTCAGCAAGGAGGCTGTTTGCCAAAAATCATTGTCTTTAGTGCCTCATACTACAGAGATTTTATAGCTCATGGCTATAATGAGCACCAGCAACTTTTTTTTTAAATAGAAACACCACACTAGAACCTTAAATCTAAAAGGCAGCAGGAATACAATCTGGTCAATTTATATTGCTTTCAAAAAGACCTCCTGTACCTAAAAGATTAGTTTTTCACTAGAGTTGGCTAGAAAATGAAATGTCTTCTATTTTGGGGGAAGAGGTGAAATATTTGTGGAAAAACATTTCCCTAATTCAGGACCAAAATAATAGCTACTGTTTTCTGGGTTGCCATGTCCCATGGGATGACATTTTCTCATTTCATTTCTTTTCAAGATGTTTCTGGTAAAACCAGGAGGTGTAAGGAAGCCATCAATTATGTTATCTTTTCTGTTCTCTGGAATGGAGAGGCAAAATGATTTGGGGGGAGGATTGGAAGAGCGATGAATTTTCCACATAGACCTCCTATGGAAAAAGAAGAATTTAAACCTTTACACCTCAGATTACTTTTATTACAAAGAAATATTCATATTACAGAATCATATTACAGACATTCATATTACAGAATCAAGACAGTATCTAGAATAACTTTCACACTACTAAATTTTGAAGACCAGCAGACTCACAGATCAGAATTTCTAGAAGGCTCTGATTTTCTTCTTAAAAAGTCTATGCTAGAAATTATTTTTTGGCTTAACACCTTTTTACTTTCTAGTGGGCAGTTATAAATTTGATGGCTGTTGTCACTTTGGAATGATATTGTGGTGAAGGAGATGGATGTTCATAACTGCTAAAAATACTTTAATGCTGATTATTAAGGTATTAAAATGTCACTAACAAAATTACAGTAAAGTGGTATCATTGTGCTATAAATACCTGAGAAAATAGTATTTGACTCTTTTATTGATTATTCAAAATAGGACAGAAACAGAAAGTTGAGTATTTTAAATATTGTGTTTAATTGGTTTTGATTTGATAACTAAATTTGTTTTGAACAATATACATCTTTAGTAAGCCTGGATTAACTGTGGATCAGTTTGGATGCAGTCATTTCCCCTTTCTCATACTTGAGGAAGAGCCTCAGCTAATCTGAGGCTCAGCACTGGAAATGAACCAAATCCAAATACAACCAACCTAAACCCCACTGCAAACACATGTTGGCTACAAGTAAAAGCTCTTCATTGTATGGTGATGAGCACTGGTAATGCAGCTGATTTTTGAGGAACAGAAAATAAAAGAACTCCATGATGGTTTATGTTTGCTACCTATACATTAAGGCATATTGACAAAGTTTAGGCTCATATCTTAGGAGCCAAAAATATTTTCACTAAACTAGCAAGACTTTTGAAGTCTCTGAATGAAAAACTTGCCAACTTGATTTTACATTTTGTGATGTTTAATGTATTGAGGGCTTATAAAACTGCTGGAAGTATCACAATTTTTGTAACATGTTAAATATCTTCCAAAGGAAGGATGTTAACAACCTTAAGTGTATTAGGCATTTACTGATGGTAAACTATAATGAGCATTTATGACATATGTCAGAATCTGTAAAGAAGAGAAGAAAATACTTTGCTAAAGGGGTAATGAAACTGATGCCTGAAGGAAAGGAAATCCTTATCAAGTGAGAAGAATGATGGCTTGATTAACTTTTTGTGTGGTATTTCTTACATCAGAAATAACCAACTTTTTGCAGTATGATTTGTATTTACTACACATTATAGCTTCTATTTACTTACATGCACAAGCAAAAAAATATCTTGGTTCTGTTTTAATATTTCTTTTTTCTATTTCTACTTTGGACTTATGCAAATTCCTGTAGTGAGAGGCAAAATGAATAAATGTTCTCCTTCTTCATGATACTGTTGATTTTTATATGGCTCTAAATCCTCTCTTTCCCAGACAGGAAACATTCACATACTTCATGGCTCTTCAGGCAGAAGCTATACCATACTTTTAATCCTTTCTATTGTTTTTTGCTATATGTCTTCCTACTCTATTTCTCCTTCTGAGATGAAATTACTATAATTACATATAGTTTTTAGTTCATTGCATAATGAGAATTTAGAAAATAATTTTTATTATGCCACTGTATGCTCAGCCTCTCTTTTGCCTATCGTGCTACATATTTTCTAATTTTCACTGAGCTTGAAATTCAGTTGCTGATTAACAGCCACAGTGACTTAGTTTTGCGTGTGTTTTCCTGATTGGTAGAAGATACAATAGAGACTTTTAATATGCATTTACAATTTGAAGTATTTTTTTAATCACTGCATGCCATTTTATTTAGTAACAGAGGGTTTATATGCAGTTTTATCTCCTACTTCTCTGTTGTAAATTGGTGAAATTAGCAAGTGTCATCACTTCACTACTTTTCTTTTTCTGAATGATCTAAATAACACAGGTTTTAATACCTGCCTTCACAAAACTATTAATAAGCTCCCTCTTTATATAAAAATAAATAAATCAATCACATATTCTCACTTTTAATTTTCCATTTGGTTTCTGGCTTTTTAAAAATTTTTATTTTCATTATTAATTAGATTTTTTAGCCAACTAACTGCATATGGAAATCAGATTTGCAAGTATGTAGTTCGCAACCAAGTGGTCTTTTTTTGATTTGATTTTAAACCAGCTATTGTTGCATCCAGTCATTGTTCACAGCATCCCAAGGCTAAGTGTGCAGAGCAACTCCCCTGGTTTCTCCCACCTTCTCACTCTGTGGAGATACCACTCATGAGGCCCAGTAGGGAGACAGGGATTTGAGGGCCAGAAATCCCTCTGCTTTGTATTCCTTTTTATGATCAGAAGAAAAAGAGTGGGAAAAGTCTCTTATCCTAGAAAGGCTGTACTTCCCACACCTACTCCGATCCCTGCTCAGGATCACTTCTGGCTCTCTGGATCTCCCTCAAATAAACCTCATCTCTGACCCCAAAGGCATTTGCCATTGGCTTGGAAGAAAACCCTTCTTGCAGTTCCCCAGATTTGCCCTCTCTACATGTGTCTCCCCTTTCATTGCTGTGTTCAAAGAGGGTAACTTCAGTACCTTTCAGAGTTACAAGTTCAGTAATATTTCATTTGAGTACTGTTATGCAATTCTAACATTTGGTTCCTGATCACTTTATTTTCTTGCCCTGGAAACTCTTCTGATAGATGTTTCAATATGAGTTGGTTCCTCAAACTTATCAGGGAGCTGTTAGCAGTTGTGATCTATAGCTGGGCAGCAATTTTAAAATCCTATATGGTAGGCTATGCTGGAAGGAATGTTTGGATGCCACACTTAGAGCTATTTGCTTCAATTTCTGTCCACTGATTCATGGCTGGAAACCAACAGTAATATCTCATCAAAGAAAAGGACAATATCCCATGAAAGGACACTACTGGGATGTGTTTGTGCTTATCTGTACAAAAATTAGTAAAACCTATATTGCTAGTCTGTGTTCACATTTTTATAAGTGCATCACATGCATTACACATGCAAACTTGACCATTAAAAAGTTATATAAAAGTTTTAAATTGTTTTATTATTTCATTCTGAAAACATATTTCTTTTAAGAGTACTATTCTTTTTCTGACTTTTAGAATAAAGTTGTACATATTTTTAAAATAATTAGTAGTTCAAACAGGTTTTAGCATTTGATTTTACATATTAAAGAAATCAGGAAAAATGCATCTGGTATTCACTAGATTAATACCCCACAACAAATGATCCTTATATTTCTACCCTAGGACAGCAGAGTCTAGCATGGTCTAAAACCCTGCACTACAAATGCTTCTTATATAGAAACTACAGGGAAGGTGAGCCTCCACTTCAGTGAAATCCAAAAGGTGGTCTATGTCCAGAAAATAAGAAAATGAAGGATTGCATTTTAAAAGCAGGAGATCTTTTAAAATAAATAGCTGACTGAAGACCTAGAGGCTTATGTTTTATCTCAAATTATTTGTAAACAACATTCTGTCTCAGAGATTGGTATGGAGTTACTGAAAGCACTGTATGCAAGCCAGACCAGGAAGATGGGAGATGAGTTTATAGGAAACAGATCCTGTTCACTTAGACTTCCTTAAACAAAGTTTGCTGACTGGGGTCACAGACCAATGAAGATAAAATAATGATAACAAAATAAATATTTCTGCTTGATCTCCATTGCTTACATATTCTTGCTATGTAAAAAATGTAATGAAACAGTCTTTCATCTTTGTTTACGTTCACAAGCTAATGTTTTGCCTTTTTATTTTTTTAAAGAAAAGATTTGCATCCCATGTAAAATATTAGCAAAACTTAATTCCACTGGCATGATGGTAGGGCTGTACTGGCTGGGTTGCCCTCTCAGAAACTTTCCTGCCACAGACTTCGTAAACTGTCCTATATTCTCTGCAACTTTCTCCCTTCCAAAGCTTTTCTATTTATTGCAGTGTGGAGGTTGCGTATGATGAAATGAATTGTCAGTATGGAGGAACTGGTGGATGTTGGAACCCTGAGTTCAGAGAATTGCAGCCTTTCAGTGCTGACAGACAGTGATCCTCAGAAGGACACTGCATTTGACCTGAAGCCTTCCCAAATTGTGTGGTAACACTGAGGTTGTTGCTGTGTAATTAAAGTTATGTCACTGGGTGGAATATGTAGAGATGCAGACAATTAGGTTTATGGGATTTAGTAACAAGATGGAGGATTTTAGGTGTGGATTAGTTCTTCTTCTTTTTCCTCCTTCTTCTTCACAAATCTTGTGGGTTTGGTATTGGTTCAAAAAACCCTCAGTGTGGAACATGAATGTTTAGTTATTGGATTATAAGTAAAAACAAATTAGTTGCCATTCCATAATTGGGTAATTTGGCCCTTAAAAGGCCTTGGAAGTTAGAACTCGGGGCCTTTTTCCACCTTTTTAACTTAGAGGCACACTCTGTGCAGCTATGCCATAGATAAGAATTAATAAACATCAATAGAAGAAAAACCTGGCATTTCCTGCATTTTAATCCAAACTCTGTGTAAAAGAACTCACGAATCAGAGGCAAAACAAAAATAGAGAAATCAAAAATTGGGGTCTGTGTGTGAGAACTCAGAGTTTGAAAGCAGAGAATATTAATAGGTGGAGGCAGCAGGGATATCACACCTGGGTCAGTGGCAGTGCTTGCTTTGGCCATACAGGGATGCCACCAAGTGTCCCGCACAGGGGTGTCTTTTTTAGGCCTACTTTTGCCATAGCCCCTCCTTCCTAATGGCTTGGGGTTCACTGCCTCAGCTTGTGTGGTGGCTGCCATTGCTGCATGGCCCCATGTTTCTCTCCTTATCTCTTTCTTCCACTCTGGGAAAAACAGGCATCCACTCCTGTGTCCTGGAAGGCTGAGGGAAAAGATGTAGGACCAGAGCCCTGGCTGTGTGCTTCTGCCTCCACACTCTTGTAACTGGGATTAGCCCCAGAAGGGAAGCTGCTCTGACACTTCCAGACATTCAAGGTATGTGTCCTCCCTTCCCTTTCCATTCTCAGTCTAGCTCCAAGACTTAGTTCTTCCTGCTGCAGCTTTCACAGCTTTCTCAGGTGTCAGTCAGAGTATTGGGTCTGTGTAAGGATAGTTCTCGTAGACTGGCATTTTTCCTTGAGGAGGGAAGCAAGAGAAGGTAAAATGTATCTTGAAAAATGTGTAGCACAGCCAAATCTGAATGGAATTTCATGAGATAAAGAAATAAATGGAATTTCATGAGATAAAAGACAATTCTCTGTCTGAATTTTGAAAGTTTGCTGCAAAGAGTGTAATATGAGTTTTTCAGAAAAAAAAATCACAGGAATCCTAATTGAAGGAAAATGTTAGACAGTCTAATTATAAGACAACCTACCAGTTCATATCATTTTATGCTTTATCAGTTGTAAAGTAACTCATTTCTCTGAGACTAGACCCAAAGTTTCCAAAATAAACTAACATAAAGGTTTACCTTACTTTTCATTAACATTATATTTTACAGCGAAAGAAGATAGGCAGTAAATTATTACAAAATCCATCTAAAATGACATCTAGTTTTGTAAACAATGTGAAGCATCATAGAGCGCTCTTGAATAGGTTTCTGCTTCAGTGTGAGAACCCACTGCTCCGTTTCATTTTCTGTAGGTCAAGTATTGCCTATTGGGTCAATGTTGCCAGTATTCCTTAATTCAAACGCAGGATGCAGAAATTTTGCCCAGAAGAAGTTTTATCCTTTGTATTTTTGTTTCAAACTTTTATTCTTCAGAAAGTCAATAGTACTAATCAGTACCAAACTTAGTGCTATTGAAAAGTAAAGTAAAATATGTCTGAATTACAGCAACAGCTGGATGGCCAGTATCATATTGATAGATGTTTTGATCAGAAGAAAAGGTCTTTTCACTCTGCAAAGCATTTCAACAGATCGATAATGGTTCATCTGACTGTCTTAGCATTCTGTAGAAATCAGATATAAAAGTTTCTAGTTGCAGCATGGCAAGAATAGAAAGTGGGAAAGGGGGATGCTTCTTCCCTTGGGCAAAAGTACAAATGGACTTGAGAGGGGCATATCTCAGAGGATAAAACATGCTGCATGTCAAGAAAAAGGTGAGTAGCAATAGCAAAAAAGCAGTGATCAAGGCAGGAACACTTTTTTCTGCAAAGTGGTGGTGCATTTTGTTCTCTGGCAGAGAATCTCTTTCAGAGGTCTGGAGCAGTGAATCCTCCAAGGCACAGCTTACGTGCTTGCATGTGAGTGAAAGGAAATAGGTTGTCCTCAATAAAGAGGTAGCAAAGAAGGAAAGTTTCTTGTCAGCCCACAAGCATCAAGCAATTAGAGCAGGAAAATAATTTTTAAGCTGAATTGTTCAACACAGTCTTTGATGAGTGGAGAGGAAGCAGAAGAAAAGTATGCTGTCACCAAACTCTGAGCTCCTTTGTGCACGATGGGAATGAGGGGATTTCAGGAACGGCTGATGAAGCTGCCTGGGGACGTGGCATATGTGCAGTAGATTTTCATATTTAGTGCTAGCATACACTCATTTGTTAGAGAACAATAAAAGTGCCCGTGCCATATATTTATTTGTCTTGAATTTCAAGCAAAGTATTTTATGTTCAGCTGTTTAATATTTTTTCTGCAGTCTATAAGGCAGCCAAAACTAGTGATAATGCAAGTAAAACAGAAAGGTTCCTAAAGAAAAATTTATTTGTTTTTCATCCCCCATGAAATATAACTCACCACATCCAAAAAATGAAAACCAGTGACAGATCTGTTCTCCCCTTTCTGTAACTCCATTTAGCAGCAGCAAGATTAACACACACCCATCACTCACATGAAAGCCTGCCTTCTGCGCATTAAGAGCAGCCTAAATATTAGGTAGGTGGATGCATGGGTCATTAGAAAGTTGCATTTTTTAGCTTTTTACCCTTAACATTTCTAGTATCTTTTTTGATTTTTGTAAGAAATTTCTCTATATGGCTGTAGCAGCCATGTTTCATTTTCTCTAAAGTAGCTCTTTTCTCTCTAGTAGGGGGAGAGAGGGAAGCTGCAAAAGAGTTGCACCCAGATACAACTCCAAACATTGCTCATGGAGGACAGTAAAAATCATTAAGCCTCTTCTAGTAAACATGCCTCTTTTCAAAGATCAAAACGAAACATGATGGTGTTTTTTTGATTGATTTGAAGATTTAATTGATTTGAAGAGCTTTAGTATCCATCAGGAAAAGGTTCAGCAGAACTTAAAAATATTGTCATTACTGATTTTTCGCTCTGGTAATTTTGGACCACACACACTTAGAAATAAAATTAAATCAAAATAAGAATGTGCTGCAAATTTATACAATAATTTTACTTTAAATTTTGGTATTTAGGGTTCATCTCATATTCAACCAAGAAAGAAGAAAGAATTAAAAAATTGTATTAACTTTTTACTACTAAATTTTGCCTCTGAAAGCAGATAATTTTTTTTGGCCTGGCTCTGTGTGTTATTTTCCATTTTGCTCAGCCTCCCACACACTAATGACTTGTGCATGGAATTTCATATACTCTATGAATATATGTTCTTTTTAAGCAGAGTCTCCACAGAGGTGGAAAATGTGATTGTCAAATGAAGCTTGCCATTCCTAAAAGAAGGGTAAAGATCCAGGACCGTGTACAAGTCTATCCTGAAAGTCAGTTTGTCAAGACATAATTTATGGACGTTCAGTTGCCCAGGCGTAATTCTGCATTTCTTTCAAGATGAATACTTTTATACCTTCAGGCATGTGATTTGTCAAGGCAGCTTTGTGGCCTGGTGGGCAATAAGAATTTGCCTTAGTGGACTGAAATGACCCAGAACAAACTCACTACTTAATCTTCTTTATTGCTGAAATCAATAACCAGATCCATGCTAAGTGCTGACAGTTCTTATGTAGGGAGTGAAAAGTAGAAGTGTCTGCTCCTTGAACTTCCAGCATTTTATGAACCAGAAGTCTTGTTTTCTTCCTTGACAATGAACTTCTTAATTTTGTTTTATAATTCATAAATTAATAGGAGAAATTTTCTTTGTGCTGATATACACATGCAATGACACAAGATTAATGTATTTCAAATGCCATCATCCAGAATGCTTAATGCAGCAGTCAGTGAAAATTCCCCACATAGAAACCCAAGTAGGGACAGTGGCCTCTGGCAGAGCCAGGCACGCCAGGTGAGCAGCAAATCTATAGCCAACCATGCTGGCTCACAAGCTACCCTTCTGGAGAGCCCTGTCCTAAATAAGAGTTTTCACCATTCTTTAAACTAGAAGACCATGAATATATTCAGCAAGAGGAATGTATGGCAGGGTTCAGATTTTGTAATATATTTGAATGAGGAAATACAAAAAAAGCTTAAATTAGTTTTCCTACTGTTGTATTTTAGGGGATAGGACTATGTGACCTTTAAAGGCCCCTTCAAAACCAAGCTTACCTATGATTCTGTGATTTAATTTTTTTGTTACTATACAACAACTGATTTACTCTGCAGTTTCATGCAACACTCGTAATTACAACTTGGCCTGAAGAGAATGAATAGCAACAATAAAAACAAGAGCCACTGAATGGGCCAAAGATACTCAGAAGACAAGTAGTTTATATATTTGGTAAATTTCGAAAAACCCTCAATTTGTGCTCTACCTCTTTGGGAAATAGAATTCTGAACTCCACAGGTATCTGTGGATTAGGAAGAAATAAAGTAACTTTGTGTGCAAAGCAACTATAGGATATAATGTCATTTATACCCATTGAAATTATTATCTTATGAGAGACACAGTTAAGAGAAGCGTGTTGTAAAATTTTGGCTCTGGAGCTACTTGCTTGTCCATATGCCTGTTTATACCATTTTTGTTTACTCGATATTGGAAAGCAATCAGAAAAAAATGTTATACTGAATTATGAGTGCCGTCAAATTTTGTATGAAAAGTATTAAAACTTTAAACAAAACAGTCTTTTAAATTCCTGTCCTTCTGGTCCCACAGTCTTATCTTGTTTTACACTTTTGTTTAAACTGTTCCTTCCCTTTCTTTTTTTTATTTGGAGTTGATTCAATAACACAGTCTTTTTTTATTTCTTGCAGATGTTAAAATGATGAAACCCTCTTTCCCTCTGGAGCAGTGCACAGCAGCCATGACATCTCCTCTGGTCCTCTGTGGAAGGTACATTGGAGTCTGCTGCTGAACTGTTATGACATGTCTCTAGCAATCAGAAAGAAAAGCTGGGAAGAGCATGTGACCCAGTGGATGGGATTGGCTTCAGAGTCTGTGGAGTATAATACAGCATGTCGTCACGGACTTGTAGCTGATAACTTGCAGACAAGCATGGAAAAAGATGAGGTTTTGAGCGTGGACCGGAAAGAAAAACGTGCTTCATTTCCAGAGTGCTGCTATAGTGGAGAGGTAACTGGCTTCCCTGAAAAGCAGCTAGGAAATGTTTCAAAGGAGGTGGATGAAAATGATAACCATGAGGACGAGGAACATTTTCTGGAGGCCAGCACAGAAACTCTAGTCCATGGGTCTGATGATGATGATGACTATTCTGCACTCAACCTGGATAGTGTTAATTACCACATCACTGCTGTAGGAAATGAACCCACAGATGACGGGCACAGCTTAAATGGAGCAGGCTCCTTAAAAAAGATGGTACCAATAACAGACGGTAACAAAGCAGCTGAATCATCTGGAATAAGTGGAGATATAAGTGAGGAACCTGGATGTGACACAGTTCCTAAAGAGCAGATGAAAAAAGAAGATGTTTGTGGCAGTGTTGGCCAAAGCCTGGAGCTTTGTAATTATGAAGTCTTAAATGAAATAGTAGATGTAGAGAAAGAAAATTGTATCAATTCTCCAAATGTGAAAGAAGTTATTATGTCTGGGAAGCAGCTGCTTCATACTGCTGTAATTGCACAACAGCGCCGGAAATCTGATGCTTTCAAAGACGGCCTTGGAAAGTCTGAGTGCAATGTGGTAGAGAGTGGGATTTCTTCTGAATCATACACCAGTAGTGATGGACAGCTCTGTACAGCAGTGGAACCCAGCAACTGCCTTATGCAATCTTCTCCTTGCTCTTGCATCCTGGCAGTGGAAAATGGTCTGGATGAAAGTGGTTTCACAGAACCTCAAGCGGCCTCTGAAAACAAATGCCTTTCAAATGTCAGTTCAGCAGAAGACATTCAGTGTTTACATGTAAGGAATCATTTGACCACACACGAACATTCAGACAATGAAGTGAAACTGCGCAAAAGAAAGGTAGGATGTTTGTAGACTGCAGAGATTTTTTTCAAATATTTTCCCCCAATTTCTGATGATGGTGATACTGTGCCTAATTCACTGGAGAGAAAAGGGAGTTGTTTTTTGAACTTGATTTATCAGGTTCAAACATTTTCAAGACACATATGACTATACTACAACTGAATTTTAGAAGCTTTTTTTAAGGTCTGACAATGGCTGAGCTATGAATTTGGATGGTACCTTACATTCACTTTATATATATTGGTTTATATATTTCATATATGCTGTTCAAGTATAAATGAGTACATGTGTTCTATGGGTTTGGGGTTTTTTTGTTTTCTGCTGTTATCATTATCTATTTCCTCTTAGGAAAACAGGTTTTGTCCAGGGGTTTGGAAGCCTTATTGAAAAAGGGAGTACAAGGAAAAAAGTGCAACAAGATTTTTAAATAGAAAAAAAGGAGTGAAACTATTTTGCAGTAGTTCTTTGGTTTTTCGCTCAGCCCCATGAGCATATGTTCTTGCAAAAACAAGTATTGCTGAGTCTGAAACAATATTTTGTAATTTTAAAGCAACCAGAGTTTCAATGTCTTCACCAAGTAAGGAAGGGTATCATTACAAAATTTTAATGGAGAGATTCCTTGGCAAGAAAACTCCCACTGGCTTTAATGGAAGGAGATATGCTGATTGTGGCACTATGGAATTCATCTTAAAGTCTGGCTTTCCCAGCTATGCTGCTTATTCTAGCTAATAACCAATTTGTAATTGTTTACTTCTCTCTGCCTTTTTTTTATTTGACATCATCCAGCTTCTTTTGTCTGGGTTTTTTTTTTTTATACATCTGGTTTCTTTTAATTGTGTGGGTTTCATCTGTCAGCTACAGTGCCTCAGTCGCTGTTTCACTAAAGCACAAATCCACATATCTGAAGTACTCTATGCCCACACATCATCCTGAGCTACTGGCCATTGCTTTCTTGTGTAGACCCTTTGGTAATAGTAACACTAGATTAACATGGTTAGAAGCTGTAAGCAACTTTTGCCAAAGGTTTCAGAGGCCCTCAAAGCCAGTCTTCCTTTGGTAGTTCATGCAGTCAGAGTTAATGCAGTAACCTTTCAACTATCTTGCAGTAAGAATATCTCAGAGTTACAACAAAGAAACAAAAACATGACCACCAGTACCAGAAATGCTAATATAAATGGTTCAAGTTTAAAAAAAGAAAATTAACCAAATGGACATCATAGTTGAAAACTATTGGCTATTATAACCATTTCTCAGATGCTTTACTTTGGCATCAAATTTTCTTTTTTTAAGTATAGTTATTGTTATTGATATGTACATTTCATATTATTATCAAGATGAAAAAAGCTATATTTTTTTTATAGCTTTGATTTGGTGCTAGTTTCCATGTATCTCCTTGGATCTTGTTTTGAGGTCACATACTCATCTTTTAAAAGTACACTCATGGGAATAATATTTGAGAATGTATGTATGATTTGCATTTGCGCCATTAAATATTTTAAAAGACAGACTATAAAAATTCCACTGAGACTAATGGTGAGAAAAACTAAGAAAGGAAATGAGTATAAAAAGGAGCAAAACAAGAAGTTTTTCCAAGGAAGCTTGAGCATTACATGGCTGCAGCAACTGCAAAGTTGCATGTAATTTAAAAGGGGTTGTAGTCTGTAAACCTGAAGGAGACCTCATTCTGCTTTGGTTAAGGAAATCTTTGCCAACCACTGTAACATGAATGGCAAAAGGGGAAAGATATGATCTGCTATTATTTGTGGTATTGTTTATCTCTAAGCTTACAGGACACTTCTACAAACAACATTCCTGCATAAGGGATTTTAGCACTTATATCTAACCATGCACTATTTTACAAAAGCCTGTCTGTGTTGGCAATAGTGTGCAATGAAAAATGTGCCTATGTTTACAAACTTCTCCTGAAAGCCACTTTTGTAATTTTAAGAAAACATTAGAAAAACTGCAGACTTGAAACTGAATCCATCCATAAAAGCCAAGTATTTGCTTTGCAGTGACAGGAAGACTTAAGGGATTGGGAATGGTATATAAAACCTTTTCTCTCAAGGTCAGCAGTTCAAACAGTGCAGTTAAGGCCTAAAACACACCACTGTCTGATTAATGCTCAGTGTCAATTCTAATTGCACATAATCATGTGCCCATAAAGCTCAGAATATGGGAAAAGGCACATGGAGATGAATTGCTAAAGGTGTTTGGGGACCCAAATCTTGAGGTAGAACCTTGGGTGATCGTAGAAAGGTGCTAATCTTCAGGCACTTTCATGACAGTTAAAACTTAGGACCTTTGAGTAGACACCATTCTACTCTTGCTGATACTAAATTCTTTTGCAAATCTGTTCCTTGTTAACATATTTTAAACTGTTTTTAGTTGTGGCAATAGAGCATGACCTTCCCTCTTATCTCTAGATCGGCTGTCTTCAAACTGGAGCTGAGGTGAGAGGCAGTGCAGATGTGATATGCTTGCTCTGCAGCCGGATGCAGGTTTGAGGGCTTAAAGGCTTAAAGTTTAGCATCTTTGACCACCACTACCTCCATTGCAGTAAATTGCTTTAGTCATGATGGATGTACTGACAGTGAAGATGCTTTTTGCAAACACGCGCAGTGGTTGCAGCATTCTTTGCTCCCTCAAGTCACAAGGGTTCAAATGGTGGATGAACAGCACCCTCTTTTCCTTTGCTTTCTCAGAAAGACTTCCTAAGGCCCGGAAATAGGAAGGACCTGAATTTAATTGTGAGAAGTTAATGATATTAGGTCTAATTGAAAAATACACAATAATCAAGATTTCCTGTTTTTGTGTTGATTGGTAATCAATTCAGTACATCCACAACATGAAGTTTATGGTTATTAATGGTTCAGAGTAGTAGAAACATAAGTGGATTAACTATATGTGGATACGCCAACTAGACCCTTCTGTATGCTTTCCTGGGTTAAATAAATTTAGATTTTAAGATGGTCACTTCACTTGAGAATTGTATATGGAATAATCTTTGGAACTAAAGAGCAAACTGTAATGCTTGGGGTATAAAAGCAGCTCACATGTTTGTTCATATATATAAAGCAACAGAGCTTTTAACGAACAGTATTATACAAAACTAGAAGAGCAACAACTATGGAGAGAAAACCAACTAAAGGAGACTATTTAGTTATTATGCATTGATTTTTAAATGGAAGAAAATGGCCATTATCTTATACAGAGTCAGTCAAATTTTTGTGTGTGTTCCATTTTATATTTTCTCCAAGCTGCTCATCTCATCAAGCTTAGGTAAAGACAGGAAAATCCTTGCTGGGGCATATTGAGAAGGTGCACAAATGCAGCAGAACTCTAATAAATTAATTTCAGTTCTTGTTCAACACAAAAAGAAATACTTTATTCAGCACCAGCATAAAAAGGTGGGTTGAGGAATATAGTTTTGCAGTAAGTTCTCCCCACTCACTTCCCAAAAGCAATCACAGCTGTGTGCTGTTGTAACCAATGATAATCAGCATTTTGTAAATGCAATTTTTAAAACAAGGCTCAGACAGCTTTTTTAAATGATGAATCAGTAAAGAAGCAGAAAGTCAACATTGTAGAGTGTGGCTCTAAATAGTTTGAGTAAAAATCCATGAAGCTTAAAAAAAAGTGAAACATCAACAAACTCCACTTACGAAAGAAATTTTGGCTTGTTCTGTATATTTCATTGTTCTTCCACCATTCATTCCTCTTAGATTTTATTCCTAGAGATCATTCAATATAAATGGGAAGAAAACAGCTACAGATACAACTGTGACTGTTCATCTCTCTCCTGCAGGACAATGTAATTCCTCATGGTGGTCTGCTTAGAAGCTTTCCAGTTTCAAATAGTTGATGTTATCTCACAGTCATTCCTGCAAGGCCAAAGAATATAACAGTCAGGGCTATTCCTAATGCTCATTATTATTGCTACTGCTTTAATCCAGATTTCTAGATCAAATATTGTGTGATTTGCAAAGGATGCTTAAGGACACAGCTAATGTCAGCATAACAGCTGCTGCCAGTGTCAATAAATTGAAAATTAATTTAAGAATAAGATTATCACAAGTCTGGCAGTAAATGTCAAAAGAAACATGGATAGAAGGTTACCTGGGGTGACATAGGTCTTTGGTACAGTGCCTTTTCCCCACAGGAAAGCTGTGAGTTTTCAAAGCATGGTTTTACATTTCCTGTACTGTTGCAATAAATTTTATTTCCTTATTTCAACAATTATAATTATAATAATGTGAGAAAGCAAAAAAATTGCTTACTTGAATTCAGACTTTCCATCCATATTTGCTTTTTGAGTATTATGCATGTCCATGACGTGGAGGCTGACTCTCGTCCATTGCGATCAGAATTAAATTTTGTTTAAGAACGCTACGACTATGATTTTTAGGGCAAGTTAGAAAGTTAGGCTCTTCCAGGAGCTTCCATTTGTATCACCATGTAAGTTAATTTCACAGGAAACTTACAGAGGTTTGCTTGCTGGCTCATACTATGGTACCTGGAGAGGTAGTAGGAAAGCTTCACAAAAAAAACATAAGAGGTACCTGTTTTACTGAAATTGTTTCTTTGCAACTCTTTCTGTGCCATCTCTTCCATTCACATTGCATGCTCCTTTTAAACTGAGCACTTAAAAATAATATGAGCTTGTTGTGAATAATAATATCAAACCGTGTAGATTTTTTTACTTTATTGCTGTTGGTATACCAGAATTTCCAGCCCTGTCACCAGTATGTCTTTATGAAGTCTTAATCTCTCTTTACCTCAATTTTGTCTTTTTTGAATTGTGATAATTTAAGATTCATTCTTTTTTACATAATTTTTAAAAATTTAGCTTTAAAGACTCTTACAGTGGTTTTGTTATTCCCATTTTATAGAAGCTGGTTTCATAGGGCTCCTTTCTGAACTATTGCTACATAAGTTATCGGATGTGGGCTTGTTAGGGTTGCACAGCAACTATAACTTGGACAGGTCAACACAGAAAAAAGCATAGAAAATAAAAGCACTAATAAAAAACAATATGAATGTGCAGGAAATCTTAATTTGAAATGGCAATATGCATTTTGTTGTATTCTGATTTGGTAACATGGCATTAAATTTACCTTCTTCTGAGATGCAGTCTACAAATGTGTCAGTCAGAGGAAGGTGACAGCTTTAAAAGTTGGTGACTTTCCAATTATTTAATTATTCCTTTGCAAAATATGATAAATAAATGCAGTTATTTCTCACAGTTTGTTTTCCCATTATTTTGAAGGATAGTCATCTTGCAAATATTCTAGTGGTGAAATCCAACAACCAGGGAAGAAATCTGCCCTCTAAAATCATGAGCATTAGAAATCCTGAAAGTGTAGAGAGTAATGAATGTTGTTTCATGGTTGTAGAAGTCCAAGGCTTCTGGTCTTCATTATGTCATTGAAGACCAACTCCCAGATGCTTAAATCTAGACAGTAATAAAGAATTAATGGATGTCAGTGGAACTACTGTGTTCTTAAAGTGTACTTAAATGCCTTGCTGAACTTGGGTGTTATAATAATTTGTAACTTTAGAGACTACAGAAGCTAGTTATTATAGAGATATTATCATAGTAAAATTACTTTCAAGTCATATGGTTCTCTAACTATATTTCCTGTACAATTGAGATCTGCACTTATGCCAGAGTAGCTTCATTTTCATATACAGAGATAAATAATATAATCTTGGCATCTAGAAAATTATTTTCTTAGTCTTGTAAAGGACAATGGCAAATGAAAATATTGGAAATATGATAACCTCTATTTTCTTAGTCTTGTAAAGGACAATGGCAAATGAAAATATTGGAAATATGATAACCTCTTTTTAAAGATGATCTTTCAAACTGTGGAAATCTATTTTATCGAGTGTGAAATTTGGATTTGTTTTTGTTCCATTTCTGAATTCTTGCAATTTTCAAACTTTATACAGGTTTTTTAAAGATACTCAAATTTTCTAAAGGTTTTAGAGAAGAGCATGGATCTCTTTATCTAAACTCATAATGTGAATATGAACTACATCAAAAATTGATGAGAGATCTTAAACCACAACAGCTTTTTGCAAGGTTAACTCCAACCCAAAATTCAGAGCTACAGTCTTTAGTGTTAGTACAGTGGACAACTATTACTGAAATCCACAGTTGCTTCACCACAAGGAATTTGCTGCATTTGCACATTGCTATTAAATGGTCATGGTTTTGAAGGCATTGGGAAGAATCTGGCAAGAGATGCAAGTGAAGCAAAACAAATAGTATGATTTCTTTGGAAAAAAAATGAAATCTTCTTGGCTGTCATGAATATTTGTTTCTCTTTTCTGTATTGAAAATTTGCTTTCTAAATTTACCATTTAATAATGAAAATGTGGTTCAAAAATATAGATGGACTGAAACAGTTGGATTTACATTTTTTAAATTATGTGTATTATCTATGGTAATTAGTAGAAAGTGATGGTCATAAAGAACTCCTATTATTGTGGTTACATGACCACGAATTTTCTCTATTACTCTCACAAAAATATGTATCATAAATATTATCTCCATCCATGAAGCTAAAGAATGCTTTCCCACAGGCTTCCTTTATGTTTGGACTGTAGTATGATGTATTTCAAACAATGTGAGAAATATTTAAAACAAGTTCAGAACAGGATGGGATGATTGCCAGGCCATTACAGTATAACCTTTATGCAAATTTCACTTTGGCACATTTTTGTGACAGTGTTCAGCAATAAATTTTCAAGGCTGACAGTGTTGTCTAGACTGCAAACCAAGAGGCTGTTGCACATCAAGTTATGCTTGGAGCTGAGCTACCTAAAATGGTCATGAAAGTATTTGTATTTATAAGCAGCTCGTAGTCACACACTACTGCTTCACCAAAATCATATACATGCTTCTAGGGACCAGTCTAGAGTTTCATGCAGTGTGTACTCAGAGATTTCTAATTTTGTCCAGCTCTGTAATACTGATTGGAAGAAAATTTCTAAAACGTTTTTCTTTTTTTTTTTTTTAAATGAAACCCCTTACTGGCCAATTATTTACTCTTTGTAGTCTATAAATTGTCAGTGGTAGGTCATGTCAAATGGACCAATGACCACTAGCTAAAATGACACCAGATTTTTAATTAACATCAAACTTTTGAAGGAAGTGGTCTTGGAAGGAATGAACAGTATGTAAAACCTTTAACAAACTGGATTTGAAGTTAAGACATTTGAACAAAACACCCTGGATTACATGACATCACTGTCCATATCACAGTTAAAGAAAAAAATTTGAAAAGGACTTTGATTCCTAGAGCTGTTCCTCTGGCACTTTCACAAGCATAATGTTCGTTTTGAATTGACCTTCAAGTGAAAACAGAGAGGTCCAAGAGGCACACTGAGATACAGCTTCCATCCAAAAATGGAACTTACAGCAGTAATCAGAAAAGTCAGTATTAGAGCATTGTTGCCTTTATTAAAGAGCCTTTGAAGCTGAGTAGCTTTTTGAGCACAGCTGTCCACTACAGACATGACCTGTGCTAAAAGCAAATGGTTTTTTAGTGGTGCTGTGTCAAAGAAGGAGACAGGGAAGAACAGCCTACCGTGGCCAGCTCTGGGAGCTGAGGCTTTACAACAATGTAGTCTTTGCCACTGCTATCAAGGAGTACTTGACCCTAGAAGTTTGGTGGTGGGTTAGTCTGCAGGTATCTTACCAATTCCCATGCAATAGTGAAGAGCCTTGTGAGGTGAACTGCAGCAAGGTGGGTGCCATCTGCAGTGTTTATCATGGGGTTTTTCTGTGGCGTTTTATTTTGGTTGGTTGGGGTTTTTTTTTGCTTCCCATCACAATGGTAGATACCATTGAAACACCTAAAAATGTGCTGCTCATGCTTATCTCCTTTTACTGCTCTGTCTCAAAGGTGACATAAGAGGTTTGTAAAGGCAAGGAGGTTTATGCCACAGATAATACTCAGGGTTTATTGAATATGGCTAAACAAAATGAAACAATACTTCTTGTGCTGCCAAAAACTATTCCAAGCTCCAGAGGATATGGCCAAAAATGGTTATGAATTCCAATTTACAGATATATTCTGCCTCCTTAGAAAAAAAATCTAGGCAGCAATACATGCGTGAGCATCTGCGCGCGCTGAGGTAAATGTGTGGCAAATGTATACCAGATCCTCACTGCTCTTCATAACTCTGTCACAGCTGATGTCTAAGGCTTTTACAACAATGCAATATAAGAACTTGGCTTATGCACACAACGCTAATGAGAATTTGGCTCACTGTAACATGAGGATGTCCTTCAATAATGTGTCATATTACAGCAGCAACTTCCATATCTTAAGTTTTGTACTGTCTTTGCAGTCTCATCTTACCTAAGACTTAGAATAGCAAATGCAATATGTATTTATGTTAAACAGAAGTTTATCTTTTTCTGTAAATTGCTTCCTTCCTAAACCTTTTTTTCACACAGCAGATCCAATTAAACAATGGTTTCTGTTTGAATATCCTGAATGTTTTGATAAAGTATTATCTCATATACCCATCCAAAAAAATGCTGATTCTATTCTTGCATGGTGTGTTTTAATCTCTTGGATGGCATCCTCAAACTTCTTAAAGAAAGATAGTTTGCATGTACTACTAATCATTGATATGTGATTCATGGCTGTTTGATATGAAAGCATGAAAAAATTCAGCAGTGCTAAAGCTCATGGCTTAGTAATTTTAGCTTCAAAATATTTTAAAAGCTGACACCTTTATTACGTTGAAAATGAAAAAACATGGCCACAAGCCAAAATTTGGTAATCTAAATCAAACTACTTTCCTACGTCCAGATTCCCTGAAAAACACTTTTCTTCTGATAAAAGCCAAACTGTATTTATCTAACACAGATTTAGTAGTGATTCTATGTGCATATGACACCTCAGTACATCTACTGAATTTATTCCAGCATGTTAAACACACCTCTTTACAAATACTCTCTACTACTTGGTAGATGATGACAAGATGATGTGGAAAATGAACACTGTACTGTTCAGGCTTTTTATAGGAAGCAAAATTGCCATAGAGTAAATAAGAGAAGAGATAGTCTCTCAAGACCTATATTTTTCCACTGTCTAAGAGGTGAAATAAGACTAGAAAATAAAGAGGTGAAAATCAGTATTTTCTATGTGAAGTGATAACTCAAATCTTAATTGCACAAAGATTTTTCAGCTCTTGAAAATGACTCCTAGTTGACCACTCTGTTTCCAGTTCTTTCTCAATATTACTAGTATCAAAGATAATTTGGAGAGAAGTTATTCTATATTAGTACCTTGATTAATATTCTTTTGAGTAAATCTTCTGCAGGACTTATAATTTATCACATTTCACAAACATATCATTAAGCTTTTAGAAATGGTGTGCTTTAATTTTATTGTAGCTTCTGTTGCAAGATATGTTTTAAATCAATGGATTGTGCTTTTGCAGACTGAAGCCTATGAATAGTTATGACAGTGGGGAAACCAGCTTTAATCAGATTCAGAAGAAATACATATATTCCTGAATTTTACTCTCTTGGGAATAGTAACAGTATCCTTAGATTAGAATGTCCATAATTTTTTTTTTTCTCTAGGTCATCCATACTGTCTGTCAGACACAAAAACATCCTTTTTCATCCAGTGTCTTCTAGTTAGTCATCTCTTAACACCCTGGTGTTAAGAACATTGATACCTCTACCCTTGCCTTTTCACAAATTTGTTGTTTGGGGTTTTTTTCTTACTTCATCTACTATGCTGAGTGCAATATTAAGAATTTTAGCCATTTGGAGCTTATGTGCACATAAGGGAAAGGTTACTTGGTGATATGAGAATAAGGTGTATTTTATTCCTTGCAAGTATCATCATTTTGCAGGGTTTGATTTCAAGGCAGCAGACAAGCAGAGCTGTGCAGTCACATGAAGAGATTAGGAAGGGAATATGAAGTTTTTGGTGAAATGGGTGAGCGACTTGCATGACTCTGCTCCACTTTGGTATGAGGGGAGAGTGGTCCCAAACACTCCCAAATGCTAGTTCTGTAGTAGTGATAGTGGTTCCTAGACCTCTTGTCCAGCATTCATTTCTAGAGTTGCCTAAAATGTGTACTCAAACCTAACTATTATGTGTTTTTTTCACAGCTTCCTTAGTGGGTAGAGTCTGCAGTGACTTTTTCCCTGATTCTGGTCTCCCTCTCTCAGTCCTTTCCATTATGCTTAGTCCATGGAGGACAAGCTCTCCTGTGTCAACAGCATTGCCTCATGAAGCATAATAACGACAGCTTAAATGTCAGCACTGTTGGTCACCGATGATTGTCTTAGGGTTGAAATAGAAATTTCTTACTTTTTAGCCACTCTCTTCAGAGGGAATGTTTACAGCAACAACATATTATTGTGGCACTTTGATCTTTGCTTTGAAATGTCTTTTTGAGTGTAAAGAAAACTCATCTGTGCTGAGAATGACATTAGAAGCTATTTCTGGAGTTAGACCAGGATTCTGAAGGTGAAAGGACACTTCTCCAGCTCTCTCAACAAGTCCTTGGGAAAGTTAAAAATAAGTCTTGCTGAAAAAAATTGGCACTTGTTATTTGAGAAAATTTCTTTATTCCAGGAACTGCCTCATGTAGCAGAAATTTATTTACCATCTGTGTAGACTTGAAAAATTTTCCATCTTACCAGATACACAACTGAAATAGCAACAGATTTTCCATCCCAATGGTTTCCAGCAACCTCTGTTTTAAGGGAGTGTTGTAAAAACTTATGATATTTTTTTGCTCTCCAAAGAGGGGTAGCTCAATTAATAGACCATCTGTCAAACTCTGAGTTTGGATTGTGACCTCTAATAATGTCACCTTACTGTTGCTAAAGCATGTCACTTTGGGGAGGGTCAGGAGGAATTCACAGACCTAATAGCTGAAAATATATTGGGTTTTGTAATTACAGTTCCATTTTTAATTAATACTACAGTACTGACTTAAATAAAAAAAAGCAGTCACTTGAGAAATTTATTCATTTTGAGTACAGATGTACTTCCTTAATTTCACAGCTCTGCAACTACAGGGGGAGAAAAAAAAAGTTTAAAAAAAACGGTCCCACCACCAAAAATGTCCCCACTGATTCTTGAAGTAACTTTAGACCTTTAAAATATGAAGCAACCTGTCTGTAAATCGGAATACCACTTCTGAGTATTCATATGAATACACAGGTCAGAAACCCAAGCAAACAATTCCTGGGAGACAGAAAAAGAGAAAAGAGTTCAGGAACAGATGTCAGAGTACACAAGCTTAACTTTTGCTTGTTGCTTCTGCACTGATTTCTTTCTTTCATCTATTCTGTGGATACATTTTACTTTTGTTTTTATGCACATTGAGAATTCTCAAGAACCATGGGGGCTGATTCTTATTTGATGCTTAGATGGATTTTTTGATCCCATTTAACAAAATAATATTTGTGTGATTAGCAATCTTGGTGTGCAAGACAGTTGTCAAAAAGTTTCCTCTCAATTCAGAAGTCTGATTTGCTGTAAAAATGAAAAAACCCTATCTGCCATTCTTATTATAATTGGAGGGCAGTTCTGCCTTATCTACTTTTACCTGCCACTGTGTTCAGGATATTTGACTGAAGGGGCTTGATCCTAAATAGGCCTATCAACGATGTTTTTGCTTTCATAATTCCAAATCTTTGAACTAGCAAAATTTTATGATATGTGATGTTTTTTTAACTAAAAGTCTTACTGAGTCCTTTAATCTGGCAATTCAGATCTGTATTTTAAAGTTATTCTATTTTTGGATGTCTGTATAACCTTGCAATTTGTCTGCATATGATAAGGTAAGATGTTGTTTCAGCAAAATTGTATAATTGTGAAAATGAATGGGTATAAGTTTTAAGCCCTTCTACATTCTTTCTTGCTGCTGCTAAATCACCTACAATCCCAAAATGAGGAATTACAATTGATATTATCAGCCTTCAGCTGAATGTTATTCAACAATCCAAACTTTAAAATGTGAGTTGCAGTTCCCAGGGAACAGAAGGTTTTAGTTAGATTTGTGCTAGTGGGTTAAGGTACGTATGCACTGCCATGTTTTAGTTTGGGCCAGGAGCATTCTTTTGAAGGGACTTTGCTGAGTGACATGATATAAAGCATGAGAGGTGAATGATATCAGATGGTGAGATTCAGTGTGTGCTCTCTGATTTGATAGACCTAATGCATTGCTTCACAAAGAAAAATTTTATTTTAGAATTATCAATAATAAGAGAATTTTTTTCAGATATTAGGAAAAAAAATGGACCTTGGAGGGTAGCAGATTCATATCTGCGCAGTGCAAGAAGTATGAACTCAAAGACACAGTCATAGGATTTTACATTCCCATCACTTGCAATGCGAAAATGTCCACCTCTGTCCTCCACCTCAAACAAACTGGTTGCAAGATACATAATTGTTATGACTTCGAGAACAATGTCTACAAAAAAATCTTCTGAAGACAGATTTTTAAAATAGTTCAGTGCATCACAGTTTCCTTTTGGGTGAATTTGATAAATATTCCCTGCTAGAAGAATATAGATTTCTATTTACAGAATATAGATTTTGCCCTTAAACAAACTAGGAAGTCTCTTGAGATTTTTATAGGTTTTGCTTTATCTTTCTGAAGTACATCAGATCCAATGTAAAATAGTGCAGAATATTTTCCCCCTGTACTTGTGCTTTCTAGTTCTCTCACTAATTCCCAGTAGTCCTGTGGTAATGTGTTCATTCTGTTGGCCAGCTGTTCAGCTCTCCATGAATGCATCCTCCTGATGTGCATTTCCCAGCATTTTACAAGTCAGTGTCCTTTTCCACTTCAATATAAAACTTTTTTGAAAGCAAAGCTATGTACCACTGGGAATCTAGACAGGGAATCTTATGTAAACATAAACTCACTCAGTGAGGAGTGAAGAAATAGATATTACACACTATAAGCCCTAAAATGGTTTTAATGTGTGTTTGAAATAGAAGTAGAGAGAAGATTGTCTTTTGTACTAAGGGTTTGGGTTGTTTCGTTTTTGCTGGGGTTCTTTTTTGTCTCTGACACAATTTGCTTTGTTTTGCTCTTACTGCCTGTAGTAGAAAGAAACTCTGGTTCCCTTCTCTAGGCCCTTGGTAGTAGGACCCAATAGTAAAGCAAATAATATCCCCCACCACTGCCATTGATGTTAACTTCAGTCTTTGTTAAGGACAGAGTTGTGAGCCTCAAAGGCAAAGTTTGTCTGTACAAGGGGAGTAGAAAATGTACAAGCAGACTAAAAAAGAAAGAGCTGATTTGCTCCCCCTCGGAACACATTCTTCACCAAAAATTGCTTGTGGGATTAGTAAAGACCAAGTGTTAAGAGAGCTGAAAATAGGGATGGTTTTCTTCCTGGTACTGTCCCTGATTCTTCAAGACAAAAGAGAAATTTAGCAGCTAGAAATCACTGTACTCTCTGGTCATCCCAAGGCATTTGGGAGTGTGTTGTGTGGGGCTGTGTTAGTGAAAAATGCAAAGGAAATGTTTGTCTACAATGTATTTTAGGAATCTTTATTTGGTTATTGTGAAGCCTAACATTTCATTCATTGATATACAGTGCTTGGATTCAATTTGAAATATAATTCCCTATGGACTGGGAAGAAACTGTTGTGCGTGGGACTCCATAATAGTATAGTGTAGTTTATAGTGGGTATTTTGGATTTTGGCCATTTGTCTAATTTGGATTGCTCTTTCTTATTTAACATCAACTGAGATTTACACCCAGGCCACAGTTTCAGCAGGCAGAGAAAATGTGGACTGTGACTTAACCCAGTAATGTATGAGAAGGCTCTGTCTCAAGAGGAATCTATGGCATCTACTTGATAACACTGTTGTACATTCTCTGCTTGAGTGGTTCCCATTACTCCATGACAAATAGTAAGATTTGTCTTTTCTACCATGACCATAGCATAAAATTTTACCTTTCTCTGTGAGTCCCCATGTTGAATGCACATGTATTTTGTGGCAGAGTTTTTTTGATCCTTTTTGGCAGTATGTGGAACAGTTGTTTTGTGATTATATCACTTCACATGTTCTGTAGGGAAATAAGTACTCATTTGTTCTAGCTCATTCTGTCCTGTATAAATGATCTCCATCTGTGTATAATTTGTGTTTTAAAAGGCAGCATAAGAATTGCAAGAAGTAATCTTTGTAGAAGCTTGTTGTTAAAAACAGTATATAATATTTATCACATAATCTCAAGTAAACACCCTGAATGGTTTTGATTTGTTCTTTAGGGACTATAACCAAAATTTAGCAGTCTGGGAGAAGAGTTCCTGATAACAACATCAGTGCAAACATGAATAAATAAAACCAGAGGAATTACATATTCTCAGTCAAAAGCAGAGCTGGTGTTAGGACTTGGCAGTTCCTTGAATTCCAATATTCAATAAACTTTGAGAACATAGCATTCCGGCAAAATGTCTATTTTATTATTATGCCTATTTTCAATAGTCAGTAGAATAATATTAAATATGTAACTTATAAAAGGAGTATCTCCTTTGAAGTAATATCAGCTACAGAAACTATCAAAGACAGTAGAAAGATAGTTTGGAGGTGTTCTGGAGATCTTTTGCAAGCTTAAGCCTGTTGGCTGGCCTTTTGTAGCCTTAGGTCCTGAACCTGGGTCGGGGAAATCACAAGCACAAATACAGGCTGGGCAGAGAATGGATCAAGACCAGCCCTGAGGAGAAGGACTTGGGAGTGCTGGTGGATAAGAAGCTGAACATGAGCCAGCAATGTGTGCTTGCAACCCAGAAAGCCAACTGTGTCCTGGGCTGCACCAAAAGAAGTGTAACCAGAAGGCCAAAGAAGGAGATTCTCCCCCTCTGCTCCACTCCACTCCACTCCCATGAGATGTCCACCTGGAGTACTGAATCCAGCTCTGAATGGAACATAAATACTCCCAGTACTCCCCAACATAAGAAGGACATGGACCCACTGGAGCATGCCCAGAGGAAGCCAAGAAAATTCTCAGAGGGCTGGAACACAAACTGAGAGAGCTGGGGTTGTTCAGCCTGGAGAAGAGAAGGCACTGTGGAGACCCTGTATCATCCTTCCAGTACTTTAAGGGGATGTGCAGGGAAGATGGAGAGGGACATTTTACAAGAACATGTAGTGGTAGTACAAGGGGAGTGGATTTAAATTGAAAGAGGGTAGGTTTAGTTTGGATATCAGGAAGAAATTCTTTAACATAAGGGTGATGAGGTACTGGAACAGGTTGCCCAGAGAGGCTGTGGACTCCCTATCCCTGGAGGTGTTCAAGGTCTGTTGGATGTGGCTTTAAACAGCCTGTTCTAGTGGAAGCTATCCCTGCCCATGGCAAAGGAGTTGGAACTAGGTAATCCTTAAGGTCCCTTCCAAAACAAACCATTCTATTATTCTATGATATGATCTTTTAGGAGTGCTCTGATTACTTCCACTTTTGCCAGATATTTAAAGAGAGCTGTCTTAGCAATTGCTGGAGCCTTCCACATTTCCTTTCTTTCACAGAGAGTCAGAAAATATGCTTTCTAGGTAGTGATGGAGATATTTCAGATAGGTTGTACCTAATGTCAAATGAACCACCTCACCCGGGACAGGATACGGCTACTCGCCATAGCAGCACAAAAACTGCGTGTACTGGCGAGGAGCATATAGACAGAAAAATTACAAATGTGGAATGGGGACCATTTTTTGTCGACTATAGTACCTTGACTTTTCCCATCAACCCAAGCCATACAGAAGAATCGTATTCTTTGTCACTTGGTGGATTCATTGGGTATGACAATTGCTCTACAATCTTTATATAAACAGTAAAAGGGTTTCATGGCTGTGACAATATATACTGATAAAAGGACACAGAAAAATTTGTTAGGAATGATCTTAACATTTTATTTAAATGAACTGCTTCATGTGAGCCAGAGCTCCTACAATTAGGCAGTCTGTGCTAAAGGACACTGCAATGGAATTTACTAACCAGAAAGAGAACACTTGTTCCTTGAAAGAAAAACTCAAAAGATTTGATAATTAGCTCTCAGAGGACTCCACTGGTTATTTTACAGCTGTGGAAAAAACAGTAGAGACCTATTTATTGACCTAGATATCTGATAAATCAGAAAGAGATCAGTGTCATGGAATCTTTTTGAACAGACCACCTGCTGACACTGGGAAAGAGCCAGATGAGGTCAAAACCCTCAGCTTCCTGTCTCAGAGAGGAAAAGGAGAAAAAAAATCTGATAAACATAAAGCTACACAGAGTTGCTTTAGAAATCTCTAGAGATAAAGAGAGCAAGGGAAAACATAAAAAACCCAAAACTTATTAAATGTAGCAAGAAAATGCATGTATTCAATAAATACATAGAAAAATGCCTTCTGATTTACATTTTTCCCATTTAGATTACACTGTCAGAACTGAGCCTGAAACATGAAAACCAGCAATTAAACATCCCCAGAAGACAAAATCATTGCAAACATAGTTATTATCCCACTAACCAGAGCATTAAATACACTTTCAGATGTTACCACTCCAGGGGTGGATCACAGAAACAGGGTTCAAAACAGAGGGGTACTCAGCACTGCTGCTTAGGTCAAGTTCTGCTTTAGCCTTGGGAAAACACTTATTTTGCCTGTCATTTTCACATCCTTAAAATGGAGTTAATAGCCTTGTCATGTGTAATGTGAGTTTAGTTGTATTAAAGATGCACTAAAGTGTTGTAATAAGAACTTTGCAACTACCTAAGATACATAGGTGAAAGTTCCCCAGAAGCCTTAAAATCTTTGAGAGCTGCAGTATTGCTCCTGCTTGTTGCACTTCCTTCTATTCTGTATTAAACATCATTATTTGTTCCCAGTGAAGAAAAGTCTCCTGTTTTTACAGTAGCTGTGCTTTAAAATCAGATTTAGATGGAATTAAGCAGTTCCATGTAAAATGTCTTATAGGTGTGCCCTTACTCATTTGCATGTGCTTGCTCTCTCCCTGAGGTCTTCACACAGTAGCTTGAGGAAACTGGACTTTCCAATGCCATTTTCTGTCATTCTCTGTAAGCAACTGTTCCTTTCAGCTCTCTATTTGTCTCTCTTCTTTTCAGGAGTAATATAAATACTCAGCCTCTTTTGAAGTGTATCAATATGACAATTCAACTTAATTGCGCATTTAGAGATATTTATCTTCTTAAGCATAAACATCTGCAGAGCAACTGTACCCTGGACACAAGAAAAATAAACTGTCAGAATGAAAAGGCTTCTCCTGTTTGCCCTGGGTGACACACATAGCCGAAGGACACAAATCAGATTGGTGAAATACTAATTTTGTTGCTAGCAAAACCTGGCTTATTTCATAGGGCCTCAAATTTTACCTACATTCATCAAGTTGCCTAAGCCTAATAATAAAATCTATTATCTCATTTTTTAAACAAAGGAGAGCCAAATGGGATTTTGCTCATGTTAATAAACTCACTGACTTAGTGAAGCAGCCTTATTGTCATTTATGTCTCACATTGTTATGAGTCAGAGGGAGCAGGATTTAACTAAATTAGTGATGGAACTGCAGTTTATACTTTATTGGAAATTCTATAACAAATAGGCTTTTTTCTTTCCCCCCTATGCAGAAGAACATGTTTGATAATAGTAACATTCATTTCAACATTAAGTTTCTGTACAGGAAGAAATACTTTTAGATTACAAATGTCCTATTGTTCAAATTGAGCAATCACCAGTCCAGCACCACTCACCATAAGATGCTTTGAATGCACATGAAGTCCGCAGTGTTCTCAGTGCTGTTCTTCCTTGGGGAGGCCAGCTGGCGGTGACTAGAAATTCACTACAGATGGTCACTGAGCCAGGTCCTTTCTCCAGACATGTATTTCTGCTATGAGTTTCTGAGACTGTAATTTCACTCTTTTGGCCTCACTAGTGAATCAGTAGCCAGAGTTTTCATGCTTTTCTTTCTTGCCCTGAGCTGATTTTGTCATGGCGTGTCATGTGTTAAGTCAGTAAAAGTTGGCAAATACCACAGATAAATATCAAGCCAAATAACCTGATATTAAATACATATATATACATATAACAGTGTAGGGTTGGTAATTCTTCAATTCTACTGGGAAAATGCAGTCATACCTCATGAGATAATGCTTGATTAAATTCATAAAAAAAAAATACTGCAGTGTACTTAAACACTCTCAAGCTGGTTATCTCAAGTTCTCTAATAGAAACATTTTGATTGTATGAGGACATAGGCTAATCTGTGCCAGCTGTTCTGTAGTTAACTATTCTGAAAGTCTCATTCTCCCTTCTCAAACAATTTTTTTTTTCTCTGCAGACATATTTCATGCAAAAGCTATGCTGACCTTTAAAGATGTTTTATGTTTTTGTCACAAAATATGGTGACAGTGCTTATTTCTTTTAATATTAAGAAACCTCACTTCTAAAAAGGTTTTTTAAAAGTGTAGCAAACATCTAGTTATTTCTAGCTTTGTGAAGGGTAAATAACCATAACAGCTCTATGGTTGTTTATATAGGGGAATATAAGGGAAGTCTTAAGACAGTAAATTTAGTGTTTCATCATACAGAAAAGAAGTGTTGTTTTTAAAGAAGTTAGTAAAGTTTCAGTCAAGAATGTATACATTTCTTTAATTCCTCACCACATTTACTAGAGATGATGGCTATTGTTTACCTTATGGACACACCTAGGAATAATAGGTATAGAAATAGTATTGCTCAGCTGACTTACTCGATTTTCAAAGATTCAACCAGTAGATATTCTTTTTCACAAAAATGTGCAGTGCTATTTTTGCACTTTTAAGTACAGAGTATGCAATATACGTACATATATGTTTGAAAAAAAATCTGTTCAAGAAATATCCCATTACCAAAAATCACTGTGTTGCACTGGGAGTCTTCTACTATTCATATTTCTGAAGTGCAAATCATAGTAAAATTGGTCAGATTTTAATCCAGAAAAGCAAGGGATTGAGTCTAAAATTAAGAGGGGCATTTCAGCTTTTTATCAACAAAAAATTATTTTATCATGAAGGAAAATAAGGCTAAAAATCTATAAATGCTCCCATTTAGAGCAGATTTTTAAACAAATGTGTATATTCCATTCTATGGTGGCTTTATAACTTCTTTTGGGGACATGCTGGTGTTACTGCATCATGTCTTCTTTTCTGTATATGGAAGCAGACAGTGATATATCCAAGGTTCTCTATTGCATAGCTCCAAAGGGAATGAGTCACCTGGAAAAATTTAGCTGAAATAAAAATGTGCAAACTTCATTTTTGTTTTGCTTTAAAAAGAGTTTAAAAATTAAAATGGCATGTGCTTGTGCATGTTAAGAACCTGAAAAAGTTACAATGATCAGACATTTCCATGCAAATATAATTATAAATGCAAAATATTATCCAGGATTTGACATTCATGGATATATAAGCATAAAATTTTGCTTAAAATATTTAATATTAAAAGTGCACTTTACTGCAATCCACCTAAGCTGGCATATGCAGATATGCAGATGGGAAACTCTAAGGCATACAGACTGCTTCCTACCCCATGGTAATTCTTCATTTTTCTTTGGTAATTCAGTTTACCAACATTCACTAAATCGGTTCTGCGAATACCCGTTGTATGCATCTGATCATGATAGTGTCTCCATTGTCAATACCTAGATTCCACCAATCTGAATTTAATTCACTAGATCATATTCAGAGACTAGTCTCACTGATTTCAGTAGCACTAATTGAGAAGAAATGGCAAGCAAATTATTTTAGTCTGTTAACTTGAAGGGTTGAACTAATGAAAATGCAATTCAAACAAAAGCTGAGGATTTGTGAAAACTTGATCAAGTTAACTGCTGGGCTTTTAAATCTCTTTAATCTTCACAGTTACAGCAAAAAAATTGTTCATTATTATCTTCTGCATTTTCTTACACTTTAATCTTTTAAGATCAATTAGGGTATCATAATCTTGACTTAAATTATTAAGGGTCAGGAAGCATAGTCCTTAATATTACTGCTAAGCCCAGAATTACAATAGTTTCACCACTTTCACTTAGCACCAGTTTCTAAATGCATTGAATTTCTATAGTGCCATCATATTTATTTAATGGTAACACCATATAGGCCCACTAATGATCCAAAACTATAATATTATGTGTCCTTGGAAGCTGTGTATTTGGATTTCAAAGAGCTGGTAGGGGTCTTCCCATGATGCTCATAAACAGTAGAGAAAATATTTTTACATTCTTTGCTTCCATCAATTCTAACAACTGTTATAATCTGTCCCATCCATTTGTAGCTACAGATTACAGTAACTTTTACATTGCTTGCAACATAAGTAATACTGCAGAGGCCTAAGTTTTTCACAAAATATCCTGGTCACTGACCTAACTGATCATATGCCTTTCTACTGCTTTAGTCACTGATTGTCCATTCAGTTTTCATTCAGCTGAGGTTTAAATCAGGCACTAGCTTCAGAACACAAGAGATATGACCCATTCAGTAGGTCCATCTTGCACACTGGACCTGGCAAGAGTTTTTCTCCTGTGTCCATGTTTATACCCAGTCCAGCTGACTCGTCTATGGACAGTGCTGACCAACCTGTCCTTCTCACAGTCCCCACGTTTCCCTGAGTCCTGTGGTTGCCTTTGCAAACTGGCAGCTCTTCTCAGAACACCCCAATTTTTCTGCTTGAATCTTTCCCCCATTAAATCATGAATCGTGAAATCATTACTAAACCACAAATGTCAGTAATACTCTCAATGACACAATACAGACTGTTCCAACAGCATATAATTCAAAGAGTCAAGGAGGCAAAGGCAAAAGAGGTTTAGAAACAAGATATTACTTCAGCACTCTTGAAAAACCATGCTCTCAAAATGCTGAGATTTTGATAGTAATATGCTTCATGAGAAACATTTATTTTGCAGAAACTCAGTTTTGTATTTCAAACTGAGGAACTGAAAGGAAACTTCATTGTGCAACTCTCCCTACATTTGGGATCTCTTCCTTAAAAAGGAGAATGCTGTTGTGGAATTCACTTGAGAAGATTGAATTAGAAAGGCACGATTTGTGATCGTTGTCTATTAGTCTTAGAGCTTTTGCAATCTATGTTAGTCCTAGCCCAACTGGCCCTTCAGTCAGATCACGTGGATCATTAAGGATTTGTTTTGTCAGGTGGGCTCATTTCAGGGGGTGGTTAAGATTTTTTCCACTGGTCTAAAGCATGGATGAATTATATAATGGGCTGGCTAGAATTTCTGAAAATGCTTGAAAAAAAATATGTACTCTTATTTATTTACTTCTCTTGAGTTGAACTGTTGATATGGCTTTCATGTCATTAAGAAATGGCAATTACACCATGCTGAGTTTCCCAAAGAGCTACAATTAAATCCAGATAAATGAGTTTCCCCCGCAACGTATCCAAGCTAACAGTCTGCCTGGATACCTACTCAAAATTGTGATGCTCACTATTTTTAAAATATCCCTCACTATTTGATGTTCATATCTGAATAATTTAATGTTTCATTGATGACAGGAGACTTCAGGCAACTTGTGAAGAATAACAGAAAGCCCAAAATTATGAATTTCACATTTTTTTATCTTCCTGTCTTGAATGCTACTTTCTATTAGGCCTTATAAAATCTTTTTTATCCCAAAAACTGTTTTGGGATGGAATACAAGTTTGTTGAACATTAGTTAAAATATGTGATTTAATCCTGGCCCGGATATGTTTGTCTTTTTTATTCTATTGCCTCTTTGTGATAACTCTGGAACTCAAACCTCCTATTTGATTTGGTAAAGCTACACTTGGAAATAACATTGACTTCTGAATCTGTTTTCACATCTTTTATATATCCATGTAAGCAATGTTTGTATATATATACATGTGTATGTTTGTGTGTGTGTGTGTGTATCTCCTGCAGCACTGTGGGCATATTTACAATATAAATATGTCAGATGTTAGTCAAAACTAGAACATGTAACCAACCTCACCTCCCATTCAAACTGTCCAGCTCCTAATCATAGTCTGCTGCATCCTTTGTGGACAGACACACTGACACAGACTGACTGGCTGAAGCCAATTTGAGCAGCATGTCCTTCCTGAGCTGCAGGCACTTCTGCTGCTCTGTTCCTGGGAGACAGCAGCTGTGAAATGAAGCTGTCAGTCATCAGCTCCCCAAAATGGAGTAGAGATATGCAGGCACATAGAAGTGCTGCAGGCTGAGCTGGGAGGCAAGAACTCACCTCTCAGCTGGGGCCAGAGCAGGGCACAGCACTTTTCCTTCCTCCTGGTCCAGGCTGTCAGAGCTGAGCACTAATGCCATTACCTGCTGCAGTCTGGCTGGAACTTTCAGAGACAAGAAGAAAAACGAAAATGCTGTGGCCACAGCCAAGTCTCAGCTGGACTCAAGTCCAGCTAGGGCATCACTAATTAGCTTCTCCCTGGGGTAGGGGCTCAGGTTTCAGCTCAGGCTGTCATTTACTACTTAGTTACTCCTTATTACTCTCTTGATTGACAGTGTAAACACAGCCTATGATTTTTAGATAAGGTTAAGAACTTAGGTGTGATACACAATAATCTGTCACATCAATATTGCTTATGTGTTTTGTTTCCTTTATTATTTTTTCCTAACCTCAGTACACCCATGAGAGCCATTTTCAGATTTTATAGTAAGAAAACCTGAGTTTTTCTTCTAATACTGATGCATAAAATTTGGAGTAATATAGTTTAGTTACTGCTGATAAAGTGAAAATCCTCACACAGTCCTTGTATATGTCACACAATACAGATCATGTCTGAGCTATGATATGAAAGAAAATAATAAGGTGATAACCCCATGTAATGCTATGGGTGCTGAATTTTCCCTTTAGTTGCAATAAATTCTGGGTGCTTTTAAAAAGAATATACCATACTATTCGGTTTTGAAGGTATTTTTCTTCTCTTCCAAAGAAGATTATTTATCACATGATTCGGTATAACTCATTTGCTGGAGGGCCTGGCTTCAGGGTATGATAGGCAAGTATACCCTGTGTGTGAAGGTTACATACAAAAGCAGCAGTACCTATCCAACAGCAGTACAAACGCTAAGTGGAACACAATAAAGAGGTAGATCACTGAGTAAAATGCTTAGCTGCATTCAGTAGTAATACTTTCTACCCAACCTGATTTTACCAGTAACTTTTGTGGATAATAATTAATTTCCATCCAGCAATGGAAAACTTAAAGACAACCCTAATAAGTGGTTGGAAGAGACTTCAGGAGGACTGTACTGAAGCAGGGCTAGATCTGAGATCATACCAGGTTTCTCAGAACTTTATCCAGTTGGGTCTTGAAAGCCTCCAAGGATGGAGCCGGTAGAACTTCTATGCAAGAAAAGTTTGGCTATACCAGAATCATTCCTGACAATCAATCATTCATCTCACCTGCTTGTTGCTACCTGCATGCCTCAGTCAGCTGCCAGTGCTTTGGACCTCACAAATGCTGGGAGGTGAAATGGCTTCAACTGACATTTATTTGCTATCGCAACAGAAAAATACCCTGAGAATATTGTACTCTTCCATTCCTAGAGACATGCTTTTTACATCAACTTCACCTACAGGGAAGATAGAGGATTTTTCAAGTTGCTCTTCAAGAGGAGAGTCCAAGAGAAGCTCAAGAATTGATGTGAGAATGGCCAGAGATGGAAGAAACCCATCCCTGCCATTACATTGTGGAGGGGAAGGAATGAACCTGAATATGGGGATGGAGGGAACACAATATTTCCAAGGAGAAGAAAAGTCTGCCATGCAGAACAAAAGTCGGTAAAAATAAGAATTCATGAGTTCAAGCTAGAGAAAGATTGTGATTCCATGTTAGAATTAAGTTTTTAGTACTAAGGAAGGTAACACTGGGATAGCACCCATTTTGCTTGGGGCAGTTTTGGTGGTTTGTAAGAGTAGCTGGAGAACTATACATCAAGTATGACGGCCTTGTCATTGAGAGAGTGACCGATGACATTACCTTCCAAGATCACTTCCAGTTGTATTTTTTATGATTCTATGACTTTTTATTGTTAGCTCATGAAGAGTATATCTAAAAGTGCAATATTTAATATTGTGTAATATTTCAAGCAATTAGTGTTAATGATTTCAGATTAAAATTGTCACTAGACTTGAGAAGCTGAACTTACAGCTGAAAAAAAGTTAATGTTAAAAACAATCATATAAAATGTATTCATTTAAATATCTCTGGAAAAATTGGTTAAGTAGCAATTATGTGGTGAAACTTTGGGCCTCCTAAGGATTTAGGATAGAAATGCAAAAGGAAAATGACTATTTAAAGTGAATGAAAGAAACATAAGCTGCACACTTTTAGGGGAGAATGAATTCAAGGATTCAGAAAGGTAGTTGCAGAAGAATGAGGCTTTCAGACTAACTTTGTCTTTTGGTTCTGTGTTATGTGGGTTCTGTCCTTTGATGTGAATGGAGAATGAACCCTAAAGGCTAGTCTACAGGCCAGTGTATGTGTCTGAGCAAGCCTCAGTGCTGGGCACTGTGCACAGATCAGTCCCCTTAAGTAACATTTAATAGCCAGAATAATTCCAGTATGCATAAACATATTTCAAAGGCATACATGAAATAGCTGAATATATTATAAAGAAAAGCAGAATTCCTTGTCTGAACCACAGACTTCTCCAAAATTCCAGTCAACCACTTACCACATGGTCAGACACTTTGCTTTGATGAATTTCAGACAACAACATACAGAAGACAGATGCTATTAAGGGGTGCCTGAGGTAAACAAGGGAGTTTTGATATTTTTTTACCAAATTTGGGCCATTATCAGCTCTTCAGAAGTCATCTCTGCAGAGATGGTGCACTAATTGTTGCAGAGTTTTAGAGAAAATTGCGTGACTGCAGCATCTTTGTTACTTATTTCAGGAAATATCTTAGTTGTAAAATATGGTGTGTGACCTATAAAGGGTGATCCAGCTTCCTTTGATTCTGTATTTTCTCAAAACCTCTAATTGCCATTCATTACTATTTGCTAAGAATTCAAAGAAAAAGAAGATTTTTTTGAGCTATCTAGAATCTTTCTAAATGTAGCTGAAAAGGATTAATAATTTCCCTGATCAACATTTCCACTCCCAACATGTTTGATCCCAATCCCAGTTTGGGGGCTTATTTTGCTTGTGACTAAGCTTTCATGTAGTTAAACTAAGAACTCTGATATGAACATCTAATTTTGTAACCCTTTTGTTGAAACCCTTTTTTTGAGGCAAGTTCTGAACATTCACGTTTATTTGGCATTAACCCAAATCTGAACTTTAACATTGGTCTCATTCACAAACAAAAATTTTATCCCCTTTCAAGATCAAGACCTTTGCCACCACTTCCTCAGTCACCAGTAATAGTTCTCATAAATATCAGTGTGCTGTGAATTGTGATACAAAAGTAACCTTAGTTTAAATCTCACAGCGCAGAAGTAATTTAATAAGAAGGTAATTGTCACTGGGACAATCCAATTTTCACATGGGAAAGAGTGAGTTCTCTCCCAAGAAAACAAAGCACTTAAACTTCTTCCTTTGAATATAAAAAATTAGCAAGGGGTTTTCTCATGCTATCATGTTCTCTTACAAACTTCTGACACAAAAAATATTTCTGGCATTTCTTCAGCTGCATAGATTGGCAAAGCTAAAGAAGAATAAATGGGTGAATTAAGAGACAGAGGACAGCAGTGCTGCTGCTTTTTGACAATATACCTCTCTTTCAGACCCTCAGAAAGTTACAAATATACACACTCCCCAAGTTCTTTGTATTGGCATCCTGAAGAAAAGCATCTGAGAAGACCTCAAGACCCTACAATATCTGTAAAATAGGCTTAACCCCACCGGCAAAACACAAGGTTACAGTTAAGTGGTCACTTTGCACTTTGCAATTGAATTCCAAGCTTTTGCAAGAAAAAATAAAAATCAGTTCAGCTTTCTGTCCTGCCTTTTTTAGTCTTCATTGGCCAGCTCTGACATTTGTAGGGTTGCACAGAAGACCCTGATGAGCACTACACCTTCCCCAGGGATTGTGTTCAGCTGGATCCCCAATGGCTTTCTGGGACTTACTGGAAACCAGTTGTTGTACAAGGAGAATTGATGGATAGCCCAGGCAAATAGATGAGAGATCAGGAACTTGTTAGAACCAGGAATCGGGGGAAGATTAAAGTAACCATGTAACCATGACCTGTATCAGATAATGATTTAGATATCTATTTTTTAAAACTAAGTTTGGAGTACAGCTATAAACAGAACAAAGTACAAAGTTACTAAGCAATTGTTTTCTGATCACCCCTGGTTTTTGAAATACTAAACTGTTATTAATATCATGTAAGGTGAAAGTATAACTTTAGTCATTGTCTACTGTAAGGTTTTAGAGAGGATTTACTATACAGTAGCAAATATCCATTAGAGTTTGTCAACAACAAGAGAGTGGATTGATTTTGAGTGCCTTCATAGTAATAATTTATAGCTCTGTAATCTCATACACCCAGGGTGCTTATAACCTAAGAATATAAAACTCTGAATATTCTGATAAGAATGTAGAATAATATCTTGCTTACCTGAATATCGTCTTTGCCTAATATTTGGCATCTCAGAGAATCAGCTGAGTAGCCTAAACTAGATTGTAGGATTCAAGAGACTTCACTTACTGCTATATGTTTGAGGTTTATTTTCCCTATTGTTTTCTCATCCATCTTAGTTCTAGTGACTGTACTTTATGGAGAAGGGATGTGGTTTTCTCTGATTCTTGTCTACCCCCTCGGTATGCTGTATGCTTACTCGGAAAGTGTTTGAGTCACCGTCTCTGGAGATTATTAAAGGGCATGTAGATGTGGTGCTTAGGGACATGGTTTAGTGGTGGACTTGAAGGTGTTGGGTTTACAGCTGGACTAAATGATTTTAAAGGTTTTTTCCAACTGAAATGATTCTCTAACTAAACCAATTGTGTCATGCAAGTCATATGCAAGCATAAGTAGCATTCTGAGAATCTGTTCCAGTGGTTTTATTGCAGAGAACATTCTGCCACTGAAAGGAACAGTGCTATTTTGAAGTTCACTGTTTCTAAACAAATTCAGTCTTATTAGAGAAAAGAGAGAGCTTATTCTCAGCTTCTCTATTTGTCACAAAATGTCTGCAGAAGAAAAACATGACTGTGCTATAACTTCTGCAAGTTTGCAGCAGCCTTTATCATTCATTGCTACATCTGCCACACTGAGTCTAAGAAAATCTTTAAACAATTCTCCCAGGTCTCTTGATAAAATCTTCAGCTAGTGCATTGTTTTCTGATGAAATTAACCAGATGTAGCACCAAAATATTTAGGAGAGATTTCCAAATAGCTCTGCATGGAAACCACTGTCTGTCTGTGCAGGAGCACAGGAAAGTTTTGCAGCACAACAAAGAACTAAACAAAACAACCACCCCAAATTATGTCTTACATTTTGCCCATCTTGACAATGGGATCATAACCTCATCTTGTTATGTCATATGTAGAACACCCCACACCCCATCACAGTCTCCTCTTTCAGCCTCCATTCTTAATTTAACTCTTAATTTAATACATTTAGGCATTTTAACCATCTAAGACAGCAATTTCTATTTCTCACCTGGAAGAAATAGGAGAGTGCTTTACGGGTTTTGATTTTTCTGTGGTGCTCTGATACATTTGCCACTAAACAAAGTAGGTCCCTTCTGCAGTAGAGCAGATTAACTGGTGACACATTTAAAGTAGGTCTTATGTACCTGGTTTGATACTTTTTGTGCCTTGATCCTGTGTGTGCTTGCAGACACGAGAGTGCTTTGGCTCCATGAGATTCGATACAGTTGGTATATACCTCTCTATATCCTATCTCTTTTCATACAAGAACTTCTCCCCACCTCTTTCCTTCTGCCACCAACTCTGAAGTTCCATTTTTTATTTCTTGCTTCTTTATAGAGGTATTCATAACCTAGTCGTGCTTCAGGGTTCAGGGAAAGAAATGACTCCATGTTGAATGCACCATATCTAAGATTTCCTTGATTCCTTTTGTCTTCTAATGGCCTCCTCGAGATATGAGACAGGTTGGAAAATATTTGTGTCTGGCACAGAATCTCATGTAAACTGCTAGCTTGAGCAAGATTACGAAAACCAGAATGGTAAATGCAGACTTTTCTCTTCCTACCTAGATATCTAAGTAATTTACCAGTTTCTCAGAAGCCATAAGCACTGGGCTGATTTCAATAAGTTGCAGGCTATGACAAAGTCTTCCTAGATTTTGTCATTCAAGATATAAAAATGCTCAGGCAACTCCTAATAATGAGCCAACCAATATTTTTTTTTTTTTAATTGCTGTCTCCAGATAAACTTGTAATACTTCTGCATTCAGAAAATGCCAAATTTGAACCAATGTACAAAGCCTCTTCACAGTACAAATCAGAGTGCATGCATGCGTGTGTGCTTATGTTACTTGTAAATACATAGAAATATTAATAACCCCACAGAAATCAAGAGTAATCTAAAACTAAAGGAAAGGTCAGAAGCAGTTAAGCATTTATATTTTTAACAAAAAAACAAACAAACAAACAAACAAAAAAAAAAAAACAACCAAAAAAAAACCTGCAAATGAATGATAACTTGGAAGTCTTCAAGTTAAATCTCATGGAACAATTACAATGTTAAGTAACCAGCTAAACCTATTCCCCTTGTATCAGGAATTTTAATGATTTCTGTAGGACAAAAAAAAGTGAATAAGGGAAATTTTCTGTAATGTGTTAACTGGACTTGAAACACTCAGTGATGAATCCTCACCACCACCTCACCCCCACACACTCCCACACATGAATAATATGCAAATTGATTTAGGTATGATTAGCAAGGGCATTGGGTTGTATATTTTCAATAGGCTTTTTCATTTATTGATGTCACAATCATGTAAATGAACAGATATCTTATCTAAAAAGACTGAGTTCACAGTGCAACCTGTATTCTCAAAACTCCTCATTTACTAGGGTAGCACGAAAACCATTTAGAACAAGAACTCCTATTTCTCACCTATTTCGAGTGTGCAGAGGTTTGTTTGTTTTAATCTTTATGTCTGTCTTAGGCCTGATTCAAAGCCCCGTGCAACTGTGGGAAGAGTTGCATTAATTTCAGGAGGCTGCTCAGTACTACTATTGCTCCGTCTTCAGGTATTGCAGGCTAACTCAGTAATAGACTTTACATGATACTAGGCATTACTTAGATTCTATGTTTTCACTGGTAAACTGGAGGACAAATTAGGCTTCATATTAATTCTTCTTCCATCATTCCCCTTGCACTGTATTCAGTGCAGTGTAAAACAGAAACTACTTGGTTTGCTTTCCACCTGTAAAGAATTCCTTGCTTCCATGTTTGACATGCACTAAATGATAAAGACATATAAAGTGTAAGTACACAAACAAATCCACTTATTGGTGTATTGGTAAAACACATGCCAACAAATGTATCACAGCTAAATTTCATGTCACTGGTGCTGATTTAATTGCTGATTAATAAAACGGTCTCTATTTTTCCTCCTTTCAGTCTTTGATTTATAGTGTAATAGAAAAGCAACAAGAAGATCACTGAAGTATTTTCTTGTTGATTTAGCACAAAATTACTAGATCTGAAGTCGTTTTTCAACAATATAAAAATGGAACATCAGTTACCAATCACTCATATTCACATCACAGTTCTATTTAATTACATATTTTTCCAGTCTGATAATTAGTGTTCAGATCACTGTCATAATATTCTCCACAAAGCAGAAGTCTTTCCACTCATAGCAAACAGAAATAACGTCCAATAAAGGTAAAAATATGCTTTTTTTGCTTACTTTATAAGTCCTGGTCATTAAATTATAGTCATAAAAGGTGATTTTAGAATAATTACAATGCTAATTCAGAAAATATCAAGAACAAAGCTGGAAAGTATCTGAATTTTGTTTATGTTGGAAAGAGCATGATTAATTACATTATGTTTAACTATACTTTTTTCCACACAGTGAACAGAAATTACATTCATATTGTGCTCTGTGTCTCTATGGAATTTGATTTCGGCAAATTTCTGTAGTCATAGTCCTGATATGATGCTAAATCAGGAATTCCTACTGGGAGTTGGGTGTCATCAGACTAGCTACTGTAATCAAGTGTAACTCCAAAGACAGAGAGCTGGGTTTCATACATTATTCATACTTTATGAAATTGTATTGAAAGTATAAGATAATTGTCTTGTACATTGGATAAAATGCACCATTTTGAGCTGGTTAATTATACATTTGGTTTTGCTTCTCTTAGTTGCTGGAACTAGTGCCACCACTTATTTGCATTAATACTGCAGGAAAATTGGCATAATTCTAATGTAGTAATGGCAGCCTGAGAAGTCTATGTTTTCCTTTAATAGTTACCCATGGTAATCGGGCATTGGCTAGGAAGTGACCCTGATTGACTTCGTTTAATAAAGAGCTGTTCTGTTTCAAGAACAACCACTTCAGGAGTGACTACTACCTGCCATCCCTGCTGAGTTAACACAGCTGTGCAGCAATGATTCCTCAGATTATTTTGCACCAAGGTTTTTGAGTGATTTTCCATTTCATCAATAGTGAATTACTAAATTTCATTATCAAAACAACATCTCTGCTAGACAGTTTACTCAGCTGACATGAAACATGGAAAACTAGAATGCTAAAAAAGCCCTAAAAAAACTAAATAGTCTATGGGTTGAGTATGTGTTTAGGCAAAAAAAAACAGCTGTAGAAAGGAAATTACTACAAAGGAATGCTTTTGTTTGGATTAAACTACCTTTGAACATGAAAGATGTCAAGTTTTTGCAATGGAAATCAGGTTAAGTTCAGGAGACTGTATCTGTGAAGAGCACATGTGTTTGGAAGACCTTGGGAAAAGTCAGGCAAATTGAGAAGCTGCACCTCACTTCTAGTGCTGAAATCTTGTTCCTGTAACTTACCAGTTGGGTATATTTGGATTTTGTGTTCTCTGTCATTTTTCAGCACATTTTATTCTTTTCCCAAGAGTGCAGCACTATTCCTGCAAGCACTCTGCTCTACAGAGGGAGACATATTTTTTGCCTAGAAGTAGAAAAGACATTGGTTTTGTTAAGACAACATGTTATTCAGAAATTGTTTTTCTAATGTAGTTGTATTTTTTACATTTCTCTGAGGATAGAGCAGTGAAAATCACAGTTAGGACATTACATAGGAAACAAGGTCCTCTGAAAACTTCACTTTTACAAGCATAACTTATTTGTCTGATTAACAGGAGTTAAAAAGCACATGTATATAGTGCTACTGAATACTTTATATTTGGAAAAGCTGAGTCAGTGATCTAGAGTTCTTGTAAGGAAAATGAGAAGAAAAGCTATTCTCTCAACAACAAGTGTGAATGTGTAGGGTGAATAGCTGCATGAATATATGAGCATGTCTCCTCACCTGTGGTGTGTAGGTCTATGTGGTTTTTTTCAATTTTCAGTCTGTCCTATATATTAGTTCAAACATGATTTATTACAGTAATCTTACTGGGGTTTTTCTGGTCTCTAGGCCTTGTGTCTTATGTGAAAAAGGAACAGGGTGCTTTACCTTGTCATTGTGTTTTAATGTTCTCTGCCTGCAAAGCTTCCAATGAGTAGGACTCTAATCATAGAATCAGAGTGGTTTGTGTTGCAAGTGGTTTGTATTTTTTAGCCAGAAAAGACAAGAATGAGTAATTTAATGCCATCTGAAATATATAGCATTAATATAAGATTTTAACTCTGTCCAGCTGGCTGCAGATCAATAATACCAGGCAAGACTCAGCCAGCCCTTTCCATAAATGATCCCTTTCTTGTGTGGGTACTCCAGCTTGCCTTGTCAATTGTATAAAAATCTTGCCTCTAAAATCCAAGTTTTCCTTCTCAAAGAAATTATGAGCATCTTGACACAAGAGTGTCAGGAAGGAGGTGGTGCCCTGATGGCCCTAGCAGGGGATGTTTGGAATGTGATATTCTCTCCCCTCCTTAATCACAGGGGACCACACTGGTACAGATAGGGGTCTGCACAGTCTGGAAATCAGCAGATGCTTCCAAAGAGGGAACCTACAGGGAAGAGGGGAGTGACTCAATCCCCCTGAGGGTATTAAGAGAGAGCACAAAGTTAGTTTTGAGTACCAATTGCCTCTGTACAAAATTTTTGCTGTGAAAATTAAAATAGGTGTTACACTTAACAGTCTACACCCTTTTCAAAAGGCACCCTTTGCTTCAGCTGTACTCAGCCAAAAGAGGTATGTGGGAAAAGGGACTGCAGTAGGGACTGTGTGTGATGTAAAACAGTGGCTAGAGGTGAAAGGCAAAAACACTCTTCGAGAAATACAGGATTTAAGAGAGCAAGGACGTGAAATGCATCCACTTCCATTTTGCCATACCTGGATAAAACAGAAAGGATGCGTTAAACCCAAATTTATTCTCATACTCTTTAATTGGTTTCTTTTGTTTGAGTTGATCAGAGTAATTGTAATGTATTGCTATTATGGATATTAAAATCTTGAAATCTTAATTAAAAAGGAGGGGGTAAGTACTTTCTAGAAATACTCTGCTTAATGCTGCCTTCAGACAGCATTTTTTATCCATTGGGCCTTCAAAATAAAAATTATAACATTATGTGCAGAGGACATTATATTCAGAAATTGCCAGGTCTTCTCACACTTTGCACAAGGCAACTTGGCATTAAAAAGACACACAAGCACTTGAAGACATGGGAGTACATCGTGAGAAAATGTAGTGTTACTCTTGTCAATAATGATATGAGCTCCAAAATTATAAAAGTGGCTAAAAAAAGTAGCTAAATCTCATCTGCAGGCATGTTCTCAAAAATGTTTTCATTCTATTAACATGATGATGATAGCAACAGGACTTGTAGACTGTTTTCTTTGTAAAAACATTTGGTTTTAATAATTTAGGTATAATTCAAGTATCCTTCATTCTAGGAACAGTTACAATGTTTTCTGATCTAAACATATGGATATATTCAAATTTAACTAACTTCTTTATCACACCAGTGAGGATACAAATTAAAAGAAATATTGTTTTTTCCAGTTCATGACCTAAACTATTTCCTCCTTGTGTGGAGACATGTTAAAAATAAAATCCCCAGACAAAAAACATCTCAAGTTTTTATTTGTGATGCATGCCTGAATTGCCTTACGCAAATGCCTTAAGGCAAAAATTAAGGTCATAAGGTCTTTCTTTGACCAGACACTTCTGATGCCCAAGTTTTGACTTCATAAAGGTAGGATTTCTGTATAATTCTATAAATGTGATTTATATTTTTGGATTCTAACTTGGAAGGTAAATAGCTATCAGTGGGAAATAATGTGAAAGACTGGAAACAAAGAAAATACTTCATTTTCAAAAGAAAACAAATTAATTGCTGATACCCTGATGGTTATAGATCGTATCATACTTCAGTAATAAAATCTCAGAATATACACAAAAGAGAGATACAAAAAAGATTAAAAAGTTATAAAGATCTTGGAAATTCATTGGAGAATATCAAGGCTAAAACTGTCTAAACATAAATTGATCTTATAATAATAATTGTTCTACGTGTTGTGATGAATTTCCAAACCAAGATTAGCCTTTTTTTATTTTTATCTCTTAATTTTTTGTATAATTCTTAGACTTTCATGTATACAAATTGATACTGCCCTAGCAAAACAGGTGTTTAGTAAGTTGTAAAAACAGAAATTATATTTAAAATGTTAAATTTCTCATGTTTATGTGAACAGCAGCCAGAACCACAAGGTTAGGACTTCTAAACAGAATAGCTAAATTCCATAATGATAATATTATTGTTTTCTGAAAGCAGTGTTTCCCTGCAAAGACAGCACATTGTGTCAAGCCTGAGTATCACTTTGAGCAGTATTTTGCCACCTCTTTATTTCAGTAGATTCTTCTCCAGCATTCTCAATCTGCTGCATGCAAAGCAAGTTTATACTATTTTGGCAGGATGAATCAAACAATTTGCTCGGGGAAAATTCCAGGGTTTTTTTTGTCTTTGAGTTAAATGCCTCATATCTTTCTAGCCTGAGAAAAAAAACAAAAAAAACAAAACCAACCACAAAACAAACAAACTAAAAAACCCCACCCAGCCACCACCCCTTCTTCTGTTGTGGTGTGGCAACAAATTTCTGGTTTTTAAGTCAAGTGTAAATTTTAGGTTGAATAGTCTTTACAGTGGTGTATTTCCAACCAAAACCAGTAGAAATAAAGACACAGGTAGGGGACTGTGTAGGAAGCTAGTTTAGTAACAGCACTGGCATCCTCTGGCTGTGTAAACTGGCAACAGTCTTGCTCCCCATGGTGAACATAGCCCCTGTCGCAAAGGAGGTCATGTCTGCTGTGTTAGCACTCAGCTGCTTCACTGGGCTTTCTGTACACATGCAGATTAGATGAAATAACTGTTCTGACATCTGTAAACCTCAGGTATCAATTTAACATCAGTTAAAATGAAGATCTGTGCAGTGGCAATGAATCATTTGGGACGCTGTGGTTTTTTTGAATGAAAGTGAAACTTAACCTATTTCATTGATTTCCAAGGTATTTTGAAGTGATATTCTCTCACAATCACTCTAAACTCAATTCAAATTCATCAGGGGATCCTGCAAATTCAGCAGCTTTGTCAGAATCCCAATGCAAAATATCAAGTTGTAATGTAAAATGAAGTACACGCTTTCCCTGGGTTTGACCTTTGCACTGTAGATTGTTCATAACTCTGCTATGGACAGACAGATTTGTGTTTCTGCTTTTCTAAGATTTAGTTAAGTAACCTTCACCTCTATCTTCACCTAAAGATCGTGTAGATCGTGGTTTATATGACTATTTTATCTATACATATAATTCAATTCTAGCAGGAATCATCTAATTCATGTTTTGCAATGCCTTTGATGCAGCCTATGAAAATCTTGCTAATGGAATCCTAACAAGAGAAGTCTCTGTAAAGTCTGAAAAACAATTTAGTGACTATAAAATAAAATGCTAATTTGGACACTTATATTTCCTACTTATTGGGCACAATGATGCAATTGTAACATATTTGCATCTGTTTCTTGAGAAGGATCTATAAAGATATTATTTCAAATGAGTTAATGGAACTTCCTAATTTCTAATTTTCTATTGTGAAAATCCATAGAGGAAGCAGTAGGGGTTTTCATATTCCTGAATTTTGAGACATGTTAGTTATCTAACTTCTGTGTTAAGTCTCTATATAAAAGGGAAAGGGAGGAACTCCTTGAGAGCATTATTTAGTCCATCTAACTGAACATCTTGCTTTGAGTTGCGCTTTTGAGGGTCTGCTCTGTCTCCTTTTTCTATGGAATATAGGGAAATTAGCTGCATGAACTGGGTGTTTGAGGCTGTGATGTGAATACCCCTCATCCTTCTCCCTTTCCAGTCGGAGGATCTATGATGCTGTGATCACTATTACCATGATGTACGTCATGTGTATCAAGAATTTCCAACCAAGACAGAAATCTCTGCTATGAATTGACAAAACATAGTTACACTAATGACTTCCACAAAGAAAAGAAGTTGTGGTTATCCTCAGCTGGAAAATGGCCTCTTTGAACTACTTCTCTTCTGTTTCCGTCACAGATTAACCCTCATCATTTGTATTTGTACAATCAAATTCATTAAGTTGGGGTGAATATTTTGAGGAGTGTTTAGAATCAGTAGCTGTTTTAAAAGTATGTGTATCGAGGTAATAATGCATTTATTCCAAACACTTGTGCTTTTTAAAAAATTTACTTGCTATCATGGATATATATTAAATATTTGTATAACATATTTTCCTAACAGTACATCAATACTCAGTAAACTGGTTACACAAAGTAGTATTTAAAAAGAAAAAATTCTGCTTATTATTCAGTGTGCTTTCTTGGCAAATTAAGAAACAGAGCTTTCAAAATTTAAGGTTATTCTTTCCAACTAAAATCATTTCAGATTTATCAGTTGTATTTTCTGCTCCATAGGAAATAACAGAAGATCGGAATCGTTCACGGCTGGATTCAATGGTGCTGTTAATTATGAAACTGGACCAACTTGACCAGGATATTGAAAATGCTCTCAGTGCAGGCTCTTCTCCATCCAGCACCCCAACATATAAACGGAGGCATATACCTGTAAGCCAGTTTGCTCAATATTTTCTTGTTATTCTAAGTAGAATCTTTTTGCTTCACCTTTCTCTTTCAGTCTTCACATTTTTCAGCTCCTTGGTTTAGAACTAAAGCTCTTTTCATAAAGAATTTGACTTGTATTTTTGTTTATATATATACATGTTTTGAAGGCAATAATATTGGCATCCGTCATTTCCTCTTGGCATCCTTTCGTAAATGAGAGCTTCAGAACTCCCAGATGAAACAGAGGGAGATCAACAAGATTCAGAAAATGTCTGGCTCTCTAATTATCACTTACTGTAAGTGCAGAGTCAGCACAGACTCAGGATCACACCAGTCTCAGAACACAAGTATGTGTCATTTGACATTACATAGAACTGAAAGTAATTCTGAGCTACACGTCTTGCTTTCTGCTAGTGGGGGACACAAAATGCTCTGTCACTCAAAGTAAGATTCTGGACCGAACCTGAATTATTTAATTTAGGGTTTTTTTTAATTACTTAAAAGGATCATTCTTTGCTGAGAGTAATCCAAAAGCAGATGGGACAGCTCAGAAACATAACTGATGCATTCTTTGTTTTCTGTAAAGTGTTTACACATATAACTCTGAAGAACATGAAATGGCTGATCCAAGGTATTCTTGTGCAGGCTTCCTGTTAATTTTACCCACATGTGCTGCAGCTGCTTTTCAATTCAAGAAACCTGAGAAACACTGCCCCAAGATCTCTTGACTAACATTTGTATCATTTGTTTTGGTTAGTGATATTTTCTTTTAAATAACAAGGAATTTCTCCTTTGAAAGCCATTATTGCTAAGTGAGTGATATGTAGGTGAGAAAAGCTGTATTTCAGTGGGTTTGATCAGCTGAAAATTATATAATATGCCATTTTTAGAGGAAATCACATAATTTCACTTTTCATCATTAAACATTTTCCCCCTGGATATCAATGTTCTCACAGTGCCTCCTTAAACACTGATGACGCAGGAAACCTGAAATGTAATGTCAACATCTGTTCTCTATATTTCATCAATCCATGCCAGCATTTTAGCTAATTTCTTACAGCAATAAAGGGAGTGGAGGCAATGTGTATAAGTAACCCTTCGTGACAATCAGAGGTGGTACCACTTACCATGCTGCAAAGCAGCCCTGCAGAAAGACAGCTTGCATCAAACATGGAATATATGTTACTATGAACAATGACTTCCTAGGACTTTTTGAACCTTTGATTGTTATGGACCAGAAGATCAAAAGATCTGGTTTTCAAGAAATATAGGTATTGAGTTCAGGCTCATATTTAATTTATAATAAGAAGTCATTTGAATAATGTAAAAACCTGGGTAATAGGGCAAGGATCTGCACTGTGGCAGCATAGCTCTGCTAACCAGAAATTTCTGAGGGCAGCTGTAGCCAAACTGACTGCTACAGAGGCTGTTCCATGGCTCTGCTGCATTTCGCAGTGCCTCACATTGCAGTCAACTCACTGGCAGGAAATATGACTCAAATACATGGTCCTACCTAGAGCACAGCTTTGTGCCTAATTTCTAAGCCTTTTCAGAATACCACACACTTGTGTACATGGCATAGAGGCGCCTGTCTAAATGGCATCTTTGGTTTTGCAGACCAGACACTTAACTGGAATTAATGAATCAAAGGGTGCTGTATCTTTTCAGCTCAGGAGCAGAACCCCTGAGATGTCTCTGCCCCGTATTTCACCTATTCTAGAAACCTGGCATTAGGCAACTGAGACTTTCTCTGCACAAAGTTTTCTGGAATTTAGAGTTCAGGGAGGGTTTTGTGTACTGCATAGCTGTATTCATGCAGGCTGTACCTCAGCTAATAATCCTGACAGTATAGGTCTGGTTTTACACATAGCCAGGTCTTTGCCAGACATGTGTCACAATTTATCTGCAGACAGTATAATCCCCTGCCCTCACTCTATGCAGTAAATCAAGCATGCGCTAAATTTTTACTTCCTCAACAATAAAACATGCTATATATCTTCCTTTTGTTTCTCAAAAAGAGGAATGTAATCAGTGTCATTAAGAGTAAGGACATTTTAACCAGAAATAGTATTTGGCTGATAAGTGTCTGGTGATTCAAAAAAACTAAGGAGCTGTACCTCTGAATTGTATAAACTGCTGAATGGTGATGTCATTTCATCTGCATAATGGTTTACAGATGTTCACTAGCTTGCAGCACTGCAGAGACAGAAGGTGGGAGCACACAGGAAATACTGAATATCAGAGAAAAATGTCAAACTTCTGCAGCCCTTAACTGATTTTTCTTACCTTGCATTCTACCATTTAGGGGAATTATAGCTTTGATGTTAGTAGTGATTTATAATTTCAGAACAGCAGCTAATGCAAAGCAGCACATTGAAAAAGACAGCAAGCATATATATTTAAGTGAGCTTGCCTAAATATTTCCATTATTTAGCAGAACTATGTTTTTATTTCACATTCACAAAAGAGACTTGCAATATTTTTCTACAGGATGTTGAATCTGGTTCTGAAAGTGGAGTGGATGTTGCTTCAGTAAATCACTCACAAACAAACTTGTCTTCTAACATCCATGCTCCTGACCTAGCATCTCCCTCTTCAGTAGCCAGCTCTGGAGCTAAACCAAAGGCTGGGGTGAGTGCAAAGGTTATATTTTTTTAAACTTCTCTCATGATTCCAGATTGGGAGTGAAATTTAAAAATAGTATACTATTCATTACTTGGGTTGCACTGCAGAATGTGTGTGACACTGAGGAAAAAAAATGCAAGTTGTCTCAAAGGGCCATTTTAGTGGCAAACAATACTAGAAGTTTCACATTTAAAAACACCCTATTAACAGTTGATTATTGAAATTAGCTGAGTTTTTATATGAGAAAATAATTTAAAGGAGCTATGCTCTTTAGAAAGGTAAATTTTTCTGAAGTGGTATCACTCAGAACATTTCCTAAATCTCATGAAGGATGAAGCCAGAGAAAAAGTGTGGCTGATTTATGATGTCCAAACCCAGTCATCCTAGTTCTCTCGGAGGTACCTACTACCCTACTGATGTGCAAATGTCATTCTAAGGCAAAATTTGGCAAGTGGTTCCAGACTCTTAGGATCAGAGGGGAGCCTTGGAGCAAGCAGACACTTTTCTGCAGGTCCCAGTGCATGATAGGCAGTGAGGAAGGGCTGGCCTGAGAGCTCAGATATGGCAAGGAGCCTCTTTCTATATCCATTCATAGATAAACATAACTATGAGAGGCATGGTTCTTTCTTTTGCTGTTTTCCATCTTTTGAAGAATTCTTCATAATGCTTCAGCCATCAATATGTGCAGAAATGCTTGGATGTCCTAGAAACTCCTGACATGCTATCTGTTCCCTCTTGAAGTTGCTGTTTCCACTGCCTCAAGAAGCACAGAAATCTAGACTCCTCTAAGCTTTGCCTGTCCTGAAAAGTCTTAGCATAACTCCTGCTCCATCTGTTCACTTATTGAAAAGCTTCTGGTAACTAGACCAGCAGGAAAATCAGGGATAAAATACTAAAATAAAAAGTGTAGTTAGCATAAATATATGTTTAGAACAAGTCTATAAAAAGTAAAATAGAGGCCACCTGTCATTTACTGCACTGCAATAATAGCAAGTTAACTAATGCCTTTGATTGTGGCTAACAGAAGTTCTAATAAACATTTACATTTGGGATTGTTCACTTGTACAAAAATAAATTCACTTGTAATTTATCATCAGTGCATAACTATAGCAAATAGAGAGCTCTGCACTCTGTCACTGCATACATAGCAGCACAAATTCTCAAATAAGTACATATGTTAAGCTAGAAGGTAATATTCCATTTTACCAGATCCTGAGAAGCACACAGACACTTTCTCACTTTTTAAGGTATTAAACATCCCTTTTAAATGTTGGCTTCTTTGGTAATATTTGAGGAACTCTTAACACCTGGCTTTGCAGAAGCATGGGTCGCTTCCTATAATATTATGTGTTAATTCAGCTTCAGCAAGCATTTATTTGACTTTTGCTGAGATTAATATATTATGCTGCATATATATGCAGTTATTTTATTCTATAATTTTATAATTGTTTTATGAGTGAAGTTAAATTTTCTACAAACATAGCTCTCTTCTAAAGCTTTGCAGGCTGCAACTCCTCACACTCTGCAGCAATCCACGTAGTGATGGCCTCTGAAAATCCACACAGTGTGGTGTTCTGTCTATAAAGGAGACTGTAGGTTTTGGGGCTTGGGGAATTTTGTTTTGTTTTAGTTTTGTTTTTCTGGTTTTTATTTGGATTTTGTTTGGGATTTTTTTGTCAGACTAGCTATAGGAATAAAATTTTTCTGCATTTGAAACTCAGGGAGCTACTTTTTAAAAGTAATGGACTGTTTCAAAGATTTTACTCCCTTTCTGGCATTTGTAACTGCAGATCTTCAAGGATTCCAGATGCTTAGTCTCCAGGGACAACTTCTTTTGTTGTGTTTATTAATAGTATGTAAACAGGAGTACAAGGGTGATTAGTTACATTACGGAATGATATGTGGTATTTTTAAACAAACTATAGCAAACCATTTACCACATCAAAATCAGACTGTAAAGCTAAAACACCACGTCATATGCAGACTGGGGAGTGGGAATACTAAGGCAGGGCAGGGAGATATGAGCTTGGATCTAGTTCCTGATAAAGAACTTGTAAAAGGTATTACCTACACAGGATATAACTTATAGATAGAAAATTTGTGTACAGACAAACTACATCCATTCATGTTCATTCAGCTTTCTATGGATTTAGTCCAAACGATTTCAAGCAGCATCACAATGTGTTGGGATATCCATAAGCACAATTTGGTTTGATAATCCTAGTGGAAATGATTCACTCCTTGGTTTATGGAAAGCAGGACATTTTAAATTTTCATGAGTAGATTTTATGAAATGCTAAACAAGAATTGTATTTAAAATTCAGTATCAATTAGAATTTTCTCTGCAAATTAATAATAGATATTATTTTAAATAAAATTAAGATTATGTGTGTATATTTTCATGCATAAGTTATTTAATATTTCATGAAGATTCACTTCTGGATAGCCAAATCCATTCCTGTGTACAGTACATACCCATATATATTAGCATACACCTGCATGCACACACACACACACACACACACACACCCTGAACTCCTTCCTGAATACAGGCATGACAAGGAAGAACAGGATTCTCCACAGAGCATTATGGAAAGGCTTTTCTGTGCTTCTGCAGGGTGCATAATGAAGGCCTTTGATATGCAGATGTACTTGGGATTTCAGGCTTGTGAGAAGCATACAGCTGACTAACCTCCATCCTAAATTTAGGACGCCACCATTATATCCCATGGTCAGGGTGAAATAGCATCATGTGACCAATAGGGTGTTTGAGCCACAAGTGGTATGTGTTTGGAAAGGTGCATATATGGACAATCCTTGCGAAAGTAAGGATTAATGTGACTGAACAGATACATTTCCCACATAACTTAGGATGGGATACTAAGAAATGTTTTTGGCATCCTTATATTACTTATGATTACAGAGTAAAAAAAATTCATGCTTCTATAATTAGCACTTCTTTATGGTTTGGGATTTATTAATCAGTTTCCAAAACAGACAAATATTTTTGTATATTAACACTTGAGGATATACACTTGGTTAGCACTAATCACATGAGAGTTGAAATCAGCTTAAAAAAATAAGAAATCAACAGTCTTTTGCCCCAGTGGCCATGAGAAACACTGGAAAAAGGGAGTGTCTTGTCTGGATTTGGAGAGAAAGGAATGTAAATATTCTACATGTCATTGCCTTCTACAAACCAATGCTATACATCTGGACACTTAAAATATTCTTAAATGTAAAAACGAGAATTTATTTATTTTTAAATTTGGTTTGATTATTATAGAAACAATATGTGGCTACAGTATTTAAAATGCATTTTAGTAACTAAAGGCAAGTTGCCATATCCTTCTCCAATGTCCAGTTAAAAGCCAACCACTTAAGGAAAACTTGAATCAATTATCATGTCCTTTTTTTTTTTATTATTTTTTTTTTTTACTTCCTCTGTACAAAAAATTGGCTAAAGGACAGCAGCAACTAAGGCCTAAAAGTTGTGGCCAAAACTTTGTCCTTGAACATCTGCTCTGCAAAGTGTTTCTTTTCTGTTCAGGTAAAAAAACCCACCCATGATTATTTTCTACTCCTTTTTTTGGCAATCTTATCCCTCCTGCTTCAACAGTCCCCAAGTTAACCTTAATCACACTGTATAAAGGTAATCAGGCATCTATTATCACCAGAATAGCTGGTACCTAGGAGCAGATTGTTTTTCAGATTGGCTATAATGACTCATTTAAGATGCATTCAATTCTCAAAGTGATTTAAGACATCAGTTATGCCTGCAAGTATAAAATTGCCTAGTCTGTCTGTGCATGGGAATGGGCTTCAGGCATAGCTGCTGGTGTCACTGAAGCTTTGGATGAGCTCAAGAGTCCACTTTCACAAGTCTTGTTGCTGGATTGGGAGAAAAACTTGTATTATCTAGATGACAGATTTGCAAACTTTTCATTTATATGCACTAAAAGAATTTAAGCAAATATGCTTTTGATTCATATTATGTTTTAAAATTTGAACTCTTTAAAGAAAGCCAAATCATTTTGTGAAAAATAACTTTGAGATTTGTAGAGTAAGAAAGAGTTCAAGTTTCTTGCTAATTAACTACACTGGTTTTTAATTATAAAAGAAGCTAAAATTTATTGTAAGTACAAGGAAACCTCTATTTCAAATTAAATATTCATGAAGGAGAATTATCAGAATTATTTCAAGGGTTTGAAATGTTTGCATTTCCTATTGCATTAGTTTTTATAGTAAATTTGATGAACTGTGAGGTATACATACAGAATATGTCAGTGCATTTGTGCTGACAAATCTTTAGCAGAAGGTCATACAATTTGCAAGGTGATAGATTTTGGTCTCTGAATCATACTTTTATGTTATGTTTGCTTATTTATCAAAGCCCTCATATAACTTTTCTAAATTTTGCTGCCATTTTAATATTCCTTGAATTCTTATTTTACTCATTCAGGCAACACTGAAAGTTATTCTGGTGAGCATCAAGGAGAAAGACTCTTACTGTCCAACATTAATTCAAATAGTGTTTCTTTAAAACTTGATAATTTTTATGAATGCGAGATGAGTAAAGACTTCTCAGGACCTGATCAAGTTGATTAATTTAGTATTGTCTTTCATATCTATGTTTAAAAGAAAGTGTTTTAGAAAACAAGGTAAGGAAATTAATTATGAAATTGACTTTTCACACAATCAGAATTCCATTTGAATTCTAACAGCCTGTTATTTTACCCTATAAAAAGTAAAATACCGTGCAGTTACATTTGCCAATCGTGTATAAGAAAACAGCAGGATTATGCTGTATTTGTTATATGAACTTCTCAAAAATTTTCTTTGACTCCATCTTGCTCCCCAAAGGAATCTGAATTCTGTTTGAAGTATCTCTTCCTGTGTTAACCCTAATTGTACTTTTTTTTTTCAATAAGAATATGCTACTCCTACAATTTGAACCAAAACCACTGAATCCAGTCATGACGTCTTCGACAGGCATCACCTTTGCTTTGGTCAGGGACAGTTTCTCTCTCTCTCTCTTATTCAGTTCCTCAGTATTGAATCCTGAGTGATCAATGTAAATTCACAGTGCAACAAAAGGTTTGAAATTTTATACAGCTAGAGCATGACCCAGGAAATACATATATTAGGCAATCTGCTCTGTGTTCCAAGTTCAATCCCCCAAAAATATTTGGAATCTAAATAAATACCCAAATTCTGAAGTGCTAAGCATGAGCACTTCTGAGACTTTCCAAGATGTCAAATTATACATATACATTTGCATTTCTGTCTCTTCTTGCAACTTTTTTGGTGCAGCCATGCTTATATACTGGGGCTTTTTCTCAGGTTTTCCTCCTTTTGTAGCTGACACTGTCTTCAACACTGTATCCATCTGGTTGTGTATGATTATCATTTTTTATAAACTGAAGAAAAAGTTTATGACTTCTTCAGCATTAACGTCATTAATTGTGCTGTTAGTAATGTCAAGTACATTTTTTCACTGCGTGCTGCCACCTGGTGTCTTGCTCTTTTAGAAGAGGGGCACCAGGGGACATCAAGCACTTGGACGCAGGCAGATTTGTTGGTGCAGAATTAAGGCATTATGCTGCAGTTAAAAGGTTAATGATGAAAATTAATTGCCATAAGTTTGTAGTCTATTTTCAGTTTCTATTTAGAAATTATACATTTAAACTTTGATAACAAAAAGCTTTGACTGAAGAAAAAAACTGTAAGCGAAAATTTGTAAGTCACTTATTTACTTAGAAGTTGCTCCCAAAGCAATGTCTGTATTGGAAACTGAAAGGAATATGCAGACATCACTTTGCAAGTGGGGAAAAAGATTGTTTTATCTACTATGCATGGCTAAAATAACCTGTTTAGTTATTTTCACCCCTTTCAAGCAAGTAGATGCTTCTCAAGACAACACACTTATTGCCAGATAAGTCTCCTGGCAGCCTTGTCTCCTTCTAGTGGTTTCTGTATATGCTTAAACTGTCTCATTTACTGGAATCTTCCAGGTGAAAATTTTAAGCAAATGACATCTTCTAAAAGCTGTTTCCAGCCATTAGGTTGAAGGGTTAACTTAAATATTATGGTGATGGTAAGAGTGGGTGGACATTAATTTTCCCTTGGTTTGAGACAAAGAGCCTAAAGAACTTCCAAAGCATAGCAAATAGGAAATTTTAGATGGGCCTGTAGAGTATTCAAATTATGTTGAATACTCTGTTTTATCATACATAGTCTGATTTTGCAGACTAGCAATGTGGAGGACAGGGATTCAGCCTACTACATTAGATATAAACCTGGGAAGGAGGAAAGCAAAATTATACCATGTGTAAACTTAGGTGCATCTGCACACTGAAAAAAAAATTTTAATTATTCTTCATCAGTAAATCTTCTTCTCTTGTGAAATCAACTATAGAAGGCTCAGTTTCTCTAGACATGGTAGAATGTCAGAATATCAGCATTATTTTTTGGTTTAACAACTGTGATAGAAACTTGGTCAAGTCCAAATTTTTGAGAGTTTGCTGGGCTTTGCTTTCCATGACAATATGTTCTGAATGTCAGACGCTACGTGAAATGTTCCCATTTGTTCTCCAATTTTATTGCCTGATAAGTTTAGTTCAAGTCTGTCTTCTGTGCTCTTCCATATGGATTGAGTTGAATCCCTACCAAGTTTCCCTTTTTTTCCTGATGTTGCTTAAATATGTTTAACTGTATGTCAGTATGAAATTTTAACTCTTTTTCAGCACCTGCCAAGAAAAGCTTACATATTTATTCCACTGGGTTTTTTAAAAAAATAATTTGCAAGTTTTCCCTGTCAGAATGTAATCTATAGACTGCATTTCTGCATTGAGGAATTTAAATTCTGAGATGGAGTATGGCATTCTTGTTGCATGTATGTGCAAAGATGGGAAAAATTGTTAAATCATTTTCAGTTAGAAGCGTGTGAGTGCAAAACTGCTGCAATATAAGTAAATTCTTTCTTAATGGCAATGGCATTAAGAACTTATTTCTCTGAAGAAAAACAAAATCCACTAAGCCCTGAAGATTTTTATTAATAATTTTTTTGATGTTTTAATTGCTACAGTGCAGAGGGGTATACAACACTAGCAAAAGTGGTCACCACAGATACACAGGATGTAATCACCACTTAAAAACAAGGGACAATTTTTTTAAAGATTAAATCTGTGAAAGTTACTGATATTTTGGAAGCTAAAAGTAAATTGGCCTCAAAATGTGTTTAGGCATTTTTCTGGGAAAAAGTTTATAACCCATCAAAACAGCAGATGGAAGCTTGTGCACATTATCATCACAGTCTTACTGTCAGTCATGCAATGAAGTCCCAATGCAGGATTTGCATTTTACTCAAGAATCACAGTCTGTCATTGGGATTTCCATGTTTTTATACACATCCTCTAATCTGCTGCAGGTCTGAGGAGAAAAAAGTAGTCTGGATGGATCCAATACAGCCACAGACGTACTCTGAATCATTGATAGCTGTACATGGAAGCCCTTACTGGGCTATTTCTCTTGTGTGGAAGCTGTTTCTCTTGCACTGAGTTTTATCTCAATATAAGTTCTCCTAGTGACACATGTCTTCTCTGTTTCATGCCTGATAGAGCCTTTCATAGCAAGTAATAAATGCCAAACATTTCTGCGAAACTGTCTAGTAGAAGGAATCTGAAATTTCCTGTTAAAATTTTACTGAGATATATTGCATCAGTTATTACATCTGTACAGCTCACCATTTTCAGAATTCCACCTCTTTGAAAGGAAATAATTGGAAGATATGGTTGTGGATAAATTACACCACATGCAGACTAGAATAAGGATTTTAATGATGTAATTCCTTAAAACAGTGTTGAAGATCTGTGCTAAAATGAGAAAAAAGTATTCTGTGGGAAAGCCTTTAATAAACACCATAGAAAAAAAGCGTTCATACATTTGTGACTGTTTACATCCTGTTCAGTAAAAACTCAAGACACCTTCAAAATCGCTCGGTGCAGATTTTCAGAAAGGGTCAGTACATCCCCTTGCTGGACAGTATGAAGGGATGGAAAGCAAGAGAGCTTGGAGACTTGCTGCAGAAGCTAGGTTACAGATTTAGTGGGAACTGGGGATGAGGGGCTTTAAAGTTGTGAAAAACTTGAAATTTTTGCCAGCAGACCAATAGGTGACAAACGGCTGCAACTTCATACAGCCCAACAGTGTTGCACAAGACTTTCAGCTGGGACAAACTGTTGTTGGAAGATTAATTGTTCATTAACTCATAATTTTACAGGGCCACCTTCAGTTTTAGTTTTGGATAGCTCTATAAAGAAGTCCGTTGTATCTCTATCAGACTCTGTGAGTGCTTATTACATCTCTGAGGACTTAGATCACTGGGAGAGAAGCAGTCAAAATAAATAGCACAGGTTGAAGATCATCTTGTGACTGAGAGCCCTTACCTTATCCCTCAGCAATTCAGGAGAAGGGAAAGATCAGAGTGTTTTGAAGATGGAAAAAATAGTGTCATTTCAGGAGTTCATTTGTAAGGTAATTCTTAGGTTCAGGGGTGCAGTTGCTTTCTGTCTCCTCCTTTGTGTGATTCAAGGAGGGGGTTCAAACCACCCAGCTGTCCCATGCAGTACTGCCATGTAAAGCAGGTGAGATGCACAATGATTGCAGGCAATCATGTGTGAGTTGCCAAAAAAATACTGAGAAAACTGCTGCTTTGAGTATCTGCTATGCTAATCTCCAAAGTGATAATAACTATTAGTGTCTATTTAAACTAATATTAAAAAATTGTTTTGACAAGATAGGAATTGTTTTATTTATTATAAAGTAGTGTTATTGTAAAACTGTTTTTAAGTGATCTTCTACTACTCATATCCAAAAGTTTGGTGCTTGATGAGACTTTGGCCGATGTTGAGATGTTATGAAATTTAAATCCCTTTTGGCATAATTGTGTATATAAAAAACAGGAAAGATCAGAATTATTTTTAAATTATGATTTACTTTATCTTAACTATGTTCCTGAATCATTAGTGTATTTTTTCCTCTTCCTTCTTTTTCTTTTTCTTTTTTGTCTTTTTCCTTTTTTTTTTATTTCTTCTTTCTTTTTTTCTCTTTTTTTTTTTTTCATTTTCTCCTCTCTTCCTTCTATTTTCTTTGCATTTTCCACCTTTCTGACTTTTACTCTGGCTCTGCATCTTGCCTAAAGTCACTATAGTTACTTACACGAAATTGTACCCACCCTGCTCCAAAGTACAGTTTGTCTCCCACATATTCCATGGCCGTCTTTCACCAGATCGGTCCCAATAAGATCACTGGGATGGTTGTGCAGCAGCAGTCTTGCTCATTTCTGTAAGCATTTGAATTTCTCCTTTTCTAAAATACAGCTGGACAACAAGTCTACCTGTGAGTTGAACAAGGTGGAATATTGGCACTTAGTGCAAAGATAGGTATTTGATGTTTTCCCAGCCATGGACTGAAGACCAGGGCCCCTGGGGGACAAGTTCATCACTAATAATTGTTTATGCTGTCAGTCTTGTTAGTATTGAATTCAGACTCCACAAATTCATGTCTCTGCTTGCAGTTGTGGTTCTTTTAAGCATGATTTGGGGGGAGGAGAGGGTGAAGGGAATAATGTGTATTTAGCTGAAGAGAGAATATGCAAAACCTCAAGAAAGAAAAGCTGTATTAAAGGGGAAAGAAACAATGTAATATGTAAATATGCTTTTTGGTGAGAATTTCCTGTGTTTTATCTAAGAAAGAATTTCAGGCTTGAATCCAAGACAAATAAAGGAGCACAGAACCAGGGAATGAAGACAGAATTTGAGTTAGAAAAACAGTGACAATAGTTTATTCTTTCTGCCAGTAGGTGGAGAGCACAGGAAAGTAGAAGCATGCACATAAAGAAAGAAGGAAAAAACCTTGCATCAACTTCTTTAAGGGAGTGAGAGATGAAAGAAGAAAAAGGCAAGAAGCAGGGTGGGGGTTGGAAGAGATTGTAAACCAGGAGGAAATTGGGGAAAAAAAGGATTCTGAAAAGAAAAGAGGAAATGACAATTCCTAAAGTATCAGCTTGGTCAAATCACTTTGCTGGCAGCGTATAAATTATTATCTTCTTTTATGCCTTGTACACAGTATTCTTTACTTCTGGAACATGGCTGGAAAACGTGGCATGAATAGTTTGCATTACAGAAATGGAATAAATCCATGTCTGCCTTTTCAAGTACTTTTCCAGACATAGACACGCTGTGAGTGACATCATGGAAAGCCATTTCTTTTTGTCCTTTACATATACCTCTTGTAAGGAATTTTCTTCCTCCTGAGCTCTCCTTCTTCCTGTCTCTTGCACTTTCTGTCTCTCTGTCTCTCACTCTCTTCCATCTCTCACTTCTTGCTTGCTTGCTTTGGCTTTTTCTTTTCCTTTACTCTTCTTTCCTTTTTCCTTTTTTTTATTTTTTTTTTGGACTTCAAAGCCAGGGTGGAAGCAAGGAATTTTGTTAGCTCTCTGTTTAATAGTTGAAAGAGCATGGTTTGGGGTTTTTTAATGCACAAAATTCCTCTCAGTGAGACATGCCACACATTCTGATCTCTCCCCTTCAGGCAGTTACACACTATTAAATATGGGGTTGGAAATGACATGCGTCTGGAAGTGCAGAAATGAAACAATCTTCCACTTTTTGCACTGCACTATACAATGAAGGTGTTGTAAATTGTTAATTGAATGGCATGGGCTTCTAGTTAGTGGGACTTTCTAGAAATAGAAACTGTACATTCCAGTATGTTGCCACTTTTTATTTTCTTCAAACTAACTGAAGAACCTTCCTATGTTACATAGAGATTAGCAAAGTTTTTAGTTTGTCTGTTTTTATTCCCTAACACACAGCTTGTGCTCAGAACTTTTTTCTATTTGCCTTCTCTTACTAAACTGTCCTTATGATATTTTTGTACTAGCCCTGTTTTAAAAGAGAAAAAAATCCAAACAACCTATAATGGCACTTGATATTCCCCATATTCTATCCCTCAAAAAATAGTGAAATGTGATTATTGTATTTTAAATAATACTGCACACATTACATAGAAAATAATAGTAAAGCATTGCCATGAAGAATACAGAAAGGCAAACAGAGTTCTGCTTGAGATGGAAAGACAGGAGATTCTTTGACCTTCCAAAGTTATTCTGAAGTTCTGGATTTCATCTGTAAAAAGACAATACTGTATCTGAATGGCACCAGACTGGGAAGCTTATTATCCCACAGCAGTTTTATAGGTGACAAAAAAACTGCACATGGGAGGCATCTGGTGAGGAATTATAGGCCACTGAGTCTGAAGACTGCAATGTGAAAACAAAGTAGGGTTTAATTTCATAGAAGAGAGAGGAGTAGATGATGGAATTAATCATTCAGTAGTGTGTGATCCTTCAGAATGCACTTTCTTTGCAAAGCCATCACTCTTAGTCCAGCATATTTTAACTGCAGTGTTATAGCCCTAGGAGTCTGCAACATACCTTACAAATATTAGTGAGGAAATGCAAGATTATGTGGGATTAAATATACTGATTAAATTGAAATGTGATGTGTCTCAAAACACCTCAAAAAATTGACTGAGATAGGTGTCCTTGGAAGCCTGATGGAACTTTCAAATAGCAATATTTTAAATTTAAAATATTTAATATTTTAAGTGTTTAATATTTAGAATTCTGAATTTGCTGCTACTAAATTCAACAATTCAGTATCTGATTGGAGAATCCATGGGGTGATAGTTTTAAGGCAAATTGCAAAAAACGTGACAGAAAGTGATAGAGCCAATTTCATATCCAGCTTTTGAACCATTAAAACAGAACTGTGTTGGCTCTTTGTGGAGCTTTGTTACACAGTCACATGCAATTTGTCTAATTCATCTTTTGCTGCTTTGCCAATACAAAAGCTTTGCTGTTGCCAACACTGAGTGATGTTTCAAGATGCTTAGGGATTTCAGGGTGTTTTAAAACCTCTGTATTCTTCTAAGAAAAGGAAATAATCTTTAACAGGTTTTTCACATAGTTTAGCACATCTTGTGGATAATGTCTTGGAAATACAGACATTACAGGGGAAAATCAGAATATAAGGAAAGATAGACATTTAAGGTTGTTATTTTTTCTAATTCAGAGAACCTATCTACCTAGAAGCCATTTTGCACTTCAGAAAGACATGTGATTGTCAAATATTGCCAAGAAATAAAGGAGTCTGGGGATTTATATGTTCTCTTCCTTGCACTTTTAATAAAGAAGAATTTATAATTTCTTCCAAGGGTCTAAGTTCTGCCTTGAAAGCAGAAAATTTTCAGAAGTCTAGTTGACTTTATGTTAAAATTTCTCTTCTGTAAGCAACATAAACATTTGGGAGTCAGTGAGGTTAGGCTTATAAGTACTTCCAAAAGTATGTTGCTCTTTTCCTCTTTTTCTTTTCATGTTCCAAAGATATTTGCACTTTTCTGAAGTAGTTGTTCCCTTCATCCATCTGAACACAGCACACAGTACTGAATTCAAAATATAGGGGGTTTTTTAGTCATGGGCTGAAGTTTGTGCATACATAGAATGCAGGTAGTTTTTCAAAGTGCTACCACAGAGAATCTCTGATAATGTTTCCCTGTCCCACATGATACTTATATCTTTTTTCTCTTTTTTTTTTTTTTTTTTTTTTTTTTTCTGATGGGGCCTTTGACACACCTATTGGAAAATATTTAGCTGATAGATGAGATTATTTGCCAAAGGAATTTTGAAGACCAAGAACATTTGAAGAGCAAGACCTTGAGTCACTGAGACAGAACCGATATGTCTTGTAACTTTATTCAGAATTTCACAATCCTTGCTAAACTGCAAGATAAGTGCCAAAGGCAACAAACCAGCAGGAGCCAACTCAGAATGTGCCAAAGTTCATAGAACAGTTGCTTCAGGCTAAAGTTTGTTGACCCTTAATCACTCGGGGTCATCAGTGGTTCTGCTGCAGGGCCCTGCAGAACGTGAGCTCGATCAGATCTCCCGCTGCTCCTGCCCAGGCTACCGGTAGGGTGGAGTGAAAGCCGGGATACACGAATTCCAAGGCAGCGTTTCATCAGTGTCTGCCTGTCAGAATGCTTTTTTGGACTACCATCCTTCCGTAACACATGCGTTTTCTAATTCTAAACTTCCTTAATCTCTTGGAAATGGTGTAGGTGGAGTTAATCACCACGTAGGCAAAAGATTCCTTGCATTTAACATACCTTGTATGCTTTTGGTACTGTGTTTTGTCATTGATTGATATTCATGTAAGCACATAGGTACACAGTTTAAAATAATTTTTAAGTCACAGTGATAACGTTGAGAAATGCCCTTTTCCTGTTAAGTCTCCTTTGACCATTAGTGTTACCTCAATAACTGCATTACAATGAGTATGTTACATTGCTGCATAATCCCATAAAAGATTGTAGAGAAACAACGAGCGTTTCACACTCTAATCTTGCAACAAATTCACCATGTAAGCATACACTGACAAAAAACATGCTTCTGTCTTGTGGTCTGTAACAAGATATCGAGTAGTAGCTAGTAACAAGTAATAGTTAATGTAGCTATAATGCCATTCATGATATAGTAAAATCTTTAATGCATATTTTTATGAGCTGCAGTATACACTTGGACAGTTCACAAATTTTTACAAATACAATCTTTATCACAGTGATAGAACTTTAGAAAATTTCTCATTCCTTCAAGATAAAGGCATGTCAGTATAGACCATGAAGAACATATATTGCATAAACTGGTTTTGAGAATTCTTCAAAAGCTCCAGAACTGTCAGTGTTTCTCATAATCCTTTTACATATGAAAGCAGAAAAAGAGAAAAGAGTCATAAGGGCATACTGACCCCTGGAGCAGCAGTGTTTTGAAGGGCCTGACTATTTGGGAAATGGATGATCCTCTTTGAGAGGAAAGTGGAAATGAGGAAAAGGGAAGGATAACAACAGTTCATGTTTCACTAAAAATAGAAAGATGAAACAGTTCATGAAGAAAAAAACACCAAAATGTTCTATATCAAAAATATTCTGTATTTGTAAGGCTCAGGATTATGAGAGCCTAGATGCTTCAGAAAAAAATACTTTTCTCACAATTGTGAGAAAAGCCAAAACACAGGAGGCTGGAATCTTTCACACTCTCCCTCACAAGGATCATCCCCACATACATCAGCAAAGCTGTCTCATTGACTGTTCCAAGTGCTTTCAGTACTGTACTCTTTTGCTGGGGTATCTGAAAACATTTGATATCAGTCAAGATCCCAGGGTTCCCAGAATACTTAGAACATTATTTATATGACACAAACGATCATTTTCTTTGTACTCCCACATCAGTCTGCATGAGGATTGTTGCTTTATGCTGGTTACTTTCCTTCTGGTGTATGGGTAATTCTTCTGCCCTGTCTGTACAGGATCTTGCACAATGTGGTTGTGGTCCAAGTCTGTGGCTTTTGAGTGCTTCAGTAACACAAATAATGTTGTCACTACTTAAAATAGGTTTGTGAAGTATAAGCATGTCTGATCTTGATGAGAACTAAAGCAAAAGTACTACCAGGCTACCAATATCACCACTGTTCTTACTTCTTCAATTGCTGCAAGTATACTGTTTAATTTTAGTAGCAGTTCTATTTCAAGAAGATTTCAGTCTAAAGGTAAGGCAGTTCACACTAGGAGACAGACAAAAAAAATCACAGAATTATTAGTGAGTAAAACATTCCTAAAAATGCTCTCTCATTATCTTGTCTTCAACTAACAATGGGCTAGGGGCAATATTTCACATGGGAAGGGACACTTATAAGTCTTTGGGGAAATAATTGCTGGATGCAATGATTGACTGTATTTGACATGATAAGCCAGTGAACAAGGCATCTATGAGTATGTTTTTGATCCAGGAAAGAAGGCATACTGTGAGAAAGAAACAAATCAGCATGGTCACAGTCTGTCAGAGTTAAGATCAGAAGCCAGTAATAAAGGAATAGCAATGTAGGTGCTGATTTGGACTGTGTTAGGTGAAATATGAAGATGATGACTGATAATTTCCATCTGAAATTGGTGAGTGTCAACCATCTCTACAAATGAAAATCAAAACCATTTTAGACAGGAAATACAATGAGTAATTTATACTTAATATTATGGAAATGGCATAAATAAATTATATGCAAAAGTATCATTTGAGAAAAGCATGTAATATGTAACTATGATGAGAAAGTGTATATGAAGAATTAAGTAGAAAATTTAAATGCAAGTCTATTTTTATTAATACAGAATAGATTGAGGAATTTATAAAAAAATTTTTTAAAAAGTCTACACATAATTTTTCCTAGTTTTGAGGGGTTTCTTAAATATTCTCTCTTCTAGCTATTAAGGAGTGGATTTAATCATTAATCTATGTGAATAAATTATACCTTTATCTTCTTCCACACGTCTTGTCATCTTCTAGCAGATAGTCTTTAGAATTTACTTGAAAAAAAAGGCACAACTTTGCATTTCCTGCTGTCTGGTGATCTTACAGTATTATTAGCAGATTTTACCCCAAAAACACCATCAATACCACCTTTCAAAAAGAGAAATTGACTCAGTTCTTCCAACCAGTAAATCACCTTCCTGTGTGAATCCACATGGAACATGCAACTTCCATAAAATGCACGGGAAATCCTTTCTTAATTCCTGTTGAGGTCTGTGTGGTTCTCTGAAGTTCCCACAGAAGTTGTACAAGCCTTAAATCCCTCCTTACTGTTTTCACTGAATTCTAATAGCTAGAATCAAAGTAGTAATTACGCTGTTGCTCTGTTTTTGTCTCATGGGTTGTGTATGTGCGTGTACGAATTTCCCACTCTTGCAAGCATTGGTGCAGCTCAGCTGTAATGTCCAGCACTGGGAGCTCTGGTGTTTACCAAGCATTTCATTTCCAGCTCTTCAACAAACACATTTGCTCTGCCAGTTTCTAGATACTCTGGAATTGACTCTCCCTCAGCTAAATAAGTTTTTCCCAAGTAGTGCAGCTGTCCTTCCACTAAAAGGCTGTACTTGAGGAAAATTTTGCCAGTTCTGCCTGTGGCTCTCCCAAGTCTTGGCCCCATCAGCTGTTCATTAAAACCATACTGAGCCCACTGTGCTAGAGAGCTGTGTTCCTCACCTGCAGGAGGAATTAATCCAAATGGGAGACATTTCATTGATTTCTGCTCCACTGCCCATTTTATTTTGGACTAAAGTAATTTTAAAAGATTTTGGTAATTTCACTTATAGGTAATAGGTAAGTTGTATAACACATAGAAAATAATTCCATGTAATAGGATCTTAAATTACTTTGAGAAAATTTCTTTCAAGTAGAATAATAGAATCATTAAGGCTGATCACCTAAGATCCAACCATGAACCTAACACTGCAAGTTCCCTCACTAAACCATGTCCCCAAACACTACATCTATATGCTTTTGCAACATCTACAGGAGTGGTAACTCCACCGCTCCCCTGAGCATCCTGTTCCAATTCTTGACCACACCTTCAATGTGGAAATATTTTCCTAATATTCAATCTAAACCTCCTTTGGTGCAACCTGAGGCAATTTCCCCCCATCCCATTGCTTGTTTTTTGGGAGAAGAGGCTGATCCCCATCTTGCTACAGCCTCCTTTCAAGTAGTTTTGGTATCAGAAGCTGCATTATGTAACTAGACATTTTAAAAAGAGATTCCAGATTGCTTTTAACCTGGCTCCTCTAACTGAGCACTATAAAGGCTAATTAATTGTTTTATGACTCCTTTCCATAGCTGACAGTAGGAAATGGACTTTGTCTTGTTGGATTTGTGACTTAGGTGACAGAAGGCTTTCTGAGCATAAGGCAGCTCAACAGTTCACTTCCTTCCCACATGAGGTACAACATGACACAGGCATGTCATGACCCTTCTTTGAAGAGGTACATTCAATTTGTTCCCAGGCACCAAAGTTTGTTCTCAAACTTTATTTCAGTAGCGGCTTGTAAAACTGACAGGTCAAATAAAGCATCTGATGAAAGTGAAATTGAATTGACCAAAGAAACATCAATTTCTTTAGCATTTGAAGTCAGAAAAAAAGAGGGAAGATAGTCTGCAGTGATCTAGGAAATGATTCAGTGCTTGCCAAAGTCAAGAAAATCTTCCCGCTGATTTCTCTTAAGTTTAATTAGCAAAATTACTGTGGCAGACCTGTGTTCAGGGTTTTACATGGGATCATGATCAGTGATTACTCCTGGAAAAGTTCATTTATCCACAGGTAATTCAAATTAAATAAATACGGATGGAATTGAGGTCACTTTTGTCACTTCAGAAGTAAATACCTTTATAGTATATCATATCTTTCATTCCTGGCAAGCACTTGGGAATCAGCCCAAAGTATAGTAAGTGGTTTGATAACTGTATGTAGGAATGTGGAAAAGATATCTGGGAGTGACTGGCTTTTAAGTCTTGCCAGCAAAGGCGTAAGAAGATTGATTAATTTGCTACAGAATGCAATTAAAAGTTCAATTTTGTATTACTTTAATGGCAAAAGGATAGTTAATTTTTACACCATTTACAAGAGAAAGTTGCAGATTGGAATCATCTCAAGTCTTTAAAACATATTAGGTTATTTCCTAGGAAACAGTATTGGATCCATCTTTCCATGTCCTTGGAAAGATGTGACATGGTTTCAGAAGTCTCTCTTGTTCCAACAGTTCCCATCCACAGTAATTTCTTTCTTAGGTTATGAAAAGATCAAGATTTGTTCGTTAATCAGTATGTCGGCAACTTCTTTGCTTTAGTTTTTTCAGGAAAATAAGAACTAAAATAAAAGCTCACATTTTATTTCATCACCTCTAGGCTTTGGAACAGAATGAGCCCCCTTGCTACCCAGGGGCTTTCAAAGGACAAAAGGCTGGCAATACTTTTCTCTAAAGCATTCATCACAAATCACAAGAAGTGAGATACAGACCAGAGAAGCCAGGGATAGTATGAAGACTCTCTTTAGCATCCAATTTCATTATTAAACAAATCTTCAAGAAGACTCTCTTCACAACTACTAGAAATACTGATTTATTTTTCTTTCCCTTCATCATAATGTCCTACACAAAATTTTATTTCTTTTCTGTATCTGGCTTATTTTATTTAATTTACTAGATTAACTTACTGCCAAATACTTATGACCTAGAACCTGAATCTCTCCTGAATATTTTAGTTGCCTGAAAACTACTTCATTGAAATGCATGGTGGATAATTTCCTGTAAGATGTAGACTAGCTGCTGTCCTCTACTTTGCTTCATGCAATTTTTGTGAGAGGGAAGGAAGGAAGGAAGGAAGGAAGGAAGGAAGGAAGGAAGGAAGGAAGGAAGGAAGGAAGGAAGGAAGGAAGGAAGGAAGGAAGGAAGGAAGGAAGGAAGGAAGGAAGGAAGGAAGGAAGGAAGGAAGGAAGGAAGGAAGGAAGGAAGGAAGGAAGGAAGGAAGGAAGGAAGGAAGGAAGGAAGGAAGGAAGGAAGGAAGGAAGGAAGGAAGGAAGGAAGGAAGGAAGGAAGGAAGGAAGGAAGGAAGGAAGGAAGGAAGGAAGGAAGGACTAGGAGAAAAACTAACCACATTATTGAAATCCTTTAAATTTTACAATACATGAGTATGTTAATTTGCAAAAGAAATAGGAATATCAGGAAGTAATAATTGTCAGCACTTTCAATACTTTTTAATCAATGATAGTCTGAACAGTATCTAACTGCCTTCAGAACATATTAATTTTTAATGAAAGCCAGAAATCTGTTGCTGCAGCAGCTTTTCTATAGCTTCGTATGAGAGAACAGAGTAGATGAAGATAGAGGCTATCCTGAAGTCCCTCTCTAGTAATGGAAAAGTAGTCAATCTTTTGTGACATATTTTCCTTAGTCTCAACTTTCTCATAACTTAACTATGGAATTTCCAGCATAGGAGAAAAAAAAATCAGGAAACTTGCTGCAATGTATTTGTTAGTATGCCAGGGTTGTTTCTATGTATATACAAACATTATGGTTTTCTCCAGAACTAGGTGCTTCTTGTGACAGTATTTCAGGACTGCTCTGTTAGGAATATTCAGGTTTCATAACACACATACCAATCAGGAGAGCAAGTGCTGAAATATGTGGTATTTTGTGTGGTGTTTATTAAGCTGAAGGTTTGGATTGTTTAGTCCTGTCCAAATGTAGCTTTGAAGCTATGTACACTTGTAAATACTGTCACATTCTCACAAACATAAATTAAGCTTCCTCAGACCACTTGCAAACCCACAGAAATTTCTTTTTACTACTTATGGCAACACCATCTCGTTCTGCTGCCATTATTTTTCTTGATGTCCGTGGAAAATACTTCAAGACAATCTGTCACATCTGCAGCAACTGTAAGTGTATACTTTGAGCCAACATCTTTTTCCTGCTTGGATTTCAGGCTTGAAGTTTATACATTTCTTTGATGTCTTCACAAGAAATTCTTAGACTTCATAGGACTCAGTGCACATAGCAGGAGATATATCAGCTTCCAAAAGTTCCCATCCTCTGCTTTTTGGGGAACTCCCTGAAATCTCATTGATTCTAGTTTTCACAGAATTTTATGTTTTCCTCAGACTCAGTACAGAACTGCTCCTCTGTGTTCAGCAGTGTTTGGCATTATCTTCTCAGCCATTTTGCACAGCATCTAAAAGGGGCATCCAGATTCCATTAGGAGCCCAGAACAAATTAGTTCCACCTCATTCTAAAAACTCTAAGAGATAAGCTGGTTTTGAACTAGATACCTTGGCTAAAGATGTCAGTTTTAATGGTTTGGCAATTTGAGTTATGTTAGTCCAGACAGTTTTCAACCCATTTCACTGTCTGCTCTTCCAGCTCATGCTTCCAGCTTTAAAATGAGACTGCTTTGGGAGACACTGTAGAAATTCTTATGAACGCTAAGGTATGTTATATTGTCTGCTCTCTTCTTGCCCATGTAGCCAGTGATTACATCTTGAAAGACAAATCAGGTTGGTCAAGGATTATTTGTTCTTAGTTAATTGACATTGATTGCTCCCAGTTGCCTTCCTGTCACTCACGTCTTTGATAATGGATTCCAAGGTCTGCTCTGTGATGTTTTCCTGGTCTGAGATGGGCTTACAAGCTTAGAGTCCTTGCTTTCTTACCTCCTTTGAATATAGGTGTAAGTCTTTCCCAGCTATCAGGAACACCCCACAGCTGTCCTGGTTTTCCACTGATGCTAGTGATCCTGCAATCACATCAGCCATCTCTTTCAGCATACCTGGGTAGATTTCCTTTAGTCTCCCAGGTTAGAATACATTTAGTTTGTCTAAATAGTCCCTAGCCTGTTGGGTTCTCACATCTGGATGTTCCCCTCTTTTCTAAATCATGTTAAGCCCAGATTTTAAGGAGTAGGATTTGACTATGAAAAGTAATCAGAGTGGTGCAAATTTTGACTAGACTAGAAATACAAAACAATGGAGAAATAGGCATTAGAAAGGCAGATTGAAAAATCTTGATCTAATTTATCTGTAGGTTAGCTTATCACAACTATCACCACATCACTTAAAAAACAGACAAATATAAATAAAACCTTCATTCTATACTGCTGTTTTGAGAGACACAGCAAGTTTTGCAACTTGCAGCATACACAGCCCATTCTTTCCTGAACTGAGTTCAGATCACAAACACTGAGTTTGAAGGCCTAAAGTACATGGGTGGTCAAGGATATTGCATTCCCCTCTTCTTTCCAATGAAAAACAAGCACTCATACAAGGATTGGTACAGTGTTGTTTTGTTTGTTGGTTGGCTGGTTTATTTTCACTAAGTCATATTTCTGCTTACTTTGCTGCCAAGACACAAGAAATAAATAGGGTTTTTTTGAAAAAGATATCTACCCTTCCTGAAGCCAGCCTGTAATTTGAATTTACATGCAAAACTAGGGATTAAAGATGGGTGGGTGGATACAAAATTTTATATTTATCTTACTCATATAAATCTTTTCACAAAACCTTTTTCATATGAAATACAGCTATTTTTTCATAAATCTACTCTGCCAGTCAGCAGACTAACTGCTTTTTAAAAAGCACCTCTTCTTTCCATGTGATGAAATGGGGTTTGCAGCCTTTTAGAGTTTTTTGCACTATTGTAGCGGTCAGGAATATTTTAAAATGCTTGTGAAAAATTGGTTCTAGAAGAGTTGAGTGTGAACATAAGATTCAGTCAAAAGTGTAATGGCAGAAAATGCTTCATACTTGTAATAGTCCCTCTTAACTAAAATACAGAATAATTCAAACTCTCCTTACGGAACTGGTATTGGTATGAAAGCCAAAAGTGTACTTGGACTCTTGTGTGCTGTTTCCCTCTGGAAAGTTTTGAAAGTTTAGAAACTGTGAACTACATTTTTGTAATATGCCACGCAAAGTTTGGGAAAGTTGGAACAATTCAGGAAGAAACTGTACTAGTAAGGCATGATCCTGGGGAAATACAGGAAATGCTCAGCACTTCACAGAATTGGACCCTCTTAGTACTCTCAGGATCTGCAGTGCATCTGTCTGCAAGCCTGAGTGAGATTTTCATGGGAATAGCGTGGGAACACAGACATCGATGAGATACTTCTCTGCTCAGAAACCAAAAATAAAATTCAGAACAAAATAAATAAAGTGATCCTGAAAGAAGAGCAATTTTAGAACTTCTGGAAAAGGAAGGAGTTTAAAAGGGCTCTCTTCATAGTAAATGTAGCAATTAGTAAAAGTTTTAATAGAAATCCTGTGTTTTAAGAGTAGATTTTTATTATTTTTCATGCTTATCCATATTTGCCTACACAGAACTGTGACTTTAAAAAGGAAATGGACACAACACAGAAAGGAAGATTTTGAGCCAGGTTGCCTCAGCTTGAGGCTTCACTTACTGAAGTAATTGGCAAAGTTCCTACCACAGCTCTGTATTGTGCTGTGTATCAGTAAAAATTTCTTTTTTCCCATGAATTAGAAATGTATCATCTATAGAAAACAAAATTGTTTGGAATTTATGTTAGATAAATGAATGGCAGTATTGAATAATCTCCAACTTTTAAGTGCCCCATAAAAAGAGTTTACAAAATAAGGATTTTTCAGACAGAGCATGTCCTTCACCAGCTATGGCTGGCCATTCTTTGAATACAAAATTATTATACCTGTCAATTAAGATAAAAATTGCAGTATCATTTTGTGGTGTATGGACCTGTGTCTACCCTAACTCTCACTGATTCTAATAATCAAGATCTTATAAACAACTGAACTAAAATATGGAACTTCTTACTGGAAAACATTTTGATATCAGAATGCAAGCTACAAAAATACAAAGCATGCAAGATCATTTAGAGTAGAAAAGTTTAGTAATTGTAAGAAAAAAGTGTATATGTCCAAAACTAAGATTAATTAACTTTTTTATGTGTTAATCTTGCAAAATCCTACACTTTTATGCATGATGTGTAGAAAAGTCTATCACAACCATCAGAAATACTTGCAGAATTGGCTTTTTAAGCGCTTGAAAGTCCCTAAACATTCCTTTTAATGGTAAAGCATTATTACTTACATTTTAAAGATGAGAAAAATTAGATGTTTGTAAGATTTGTAAGTGGCAAAAAAGATTGTCCAACTACTATTAAAATTTTAGTAGCAGACCATGACTCCCCAGTAGTCTTGCTCTAAGAAAAGGAGTAACTAGTCTGCCAGTTTACCCATGCACTAAGCTCATCCTAACTTTAACCTGCAGCATATATAGCTGATTATTAAGGTGTTGAATGGAACCCAGAATCCCCTGCAATCGTTTGCAAAACACCCCTCCTTCCTCCCAGGCTTTTAAAATATGTCAGCAGCATGAGCAAAACTTCACAGATGTATTTCCCTTGGTTTCTGTGTTTTTATGACATCAGAGCTCCCAGCTTGGCAGATAATACCTGAGAATAAAATGCAATTACTGCAGAGACAGAAGACATGGAGTGTGTGTGCTGTCTGTGCTGTTGCCTCTCCATGTAGGTACGTACTAGAAAATGTTAGTTCAGGGATTACTCTGTTGAACAAGGTGTTAAAAGACCCTGAAGACATGTAATAGGAGTTGATCATATCACAGACCTGGAACAGTGATCCTACTGGTAGCACTTCCAGCTGAGGAAATTATATGGCAGATGAAACATATATTTCTCTGGTTTATTAACTGTACCAGAATAACCAGGTATTGGGGGTTTTGAACAGAGGGAATTTGATACTCAGTTTGACCAGAGTTTAAATATTAAAATAGAAATGGATATAATTGTATATTTTTTCTCAAACGAAAAGAAAGGTGATTAGGTTGCAAGCATGTTAGCATACAACAGCTGTGCAGATGAATCTTTTGTTTTCCAAGGAGGTTTTTCAAGGGCTTGGGGTATTTTTTAGAGGTTTCATTTTTATATTTGGATTTTAAAAACTACTTTGCATCCTTTCCGTAAGCTCTTTTTGGAGTCAAAGCTCCCATTTATTTTCAGAAAAAGAAAGTTCTCATGTTTACTTGTTATGAGATTTTCTTTCTTTTTCCTCTCTTTTGGTTGTTTTCATACGAGCAATATCCTTTGAATTTTTTTTGAACTTAACTATATTGAAAGAAATAGGAAATCTTGAATTAACTAAAATGCCAATTTTCTACTTTTCACCCAAAACCTGTGGTTTTGATTTACTGACTCCGTCACCCAACCCTTGACAAATGTTTAAAGGTTAACAGACTAGGTATCCAGAGAGCAAAAGAATTCATTTCATTTCATCTCTTTTTCTCTTGGATGATCTAGAGATATACTGAGTTAGTAAAGCCACAACATTGGTGTTTGGTTATTTTTAAGCTCAAGCTTGCTACACATGCATGTTGAAGCATGAACAAACTGAGATTCCAAGAATATGGTCAAATAAGCAAATGAGATCCCAGTAGCATATTTTATTTCCCTCCTTTATACCTCCACCTCCTGCCCAAGGTATAACCACTGTCATCTTGTGTGCTACTAGTGCTTGTCATTTTTCCTCTCACTGTAAAAAAAAATAGGGTGATTTATGTTAATCTATGTTTCTCTATCAGTAAACCAAAATAAAATACGATAATTATCATTTTTATCAGGGTTGGTGATAACTTACTGAAATACATTAGTTTGACACTTACTCTCTTATTCTCATTCCTACTACCTTGCAAAGTTTGATGTACTCTTTTTCCATAATCGAACACCCCCCTGATGCTCCCAAACCCATCACTGTTTCTGTCTGGCATGCTACTCCTCTCCTGTCTCCATCATCTCACAATTAGCATCACTATTTTGTGACTCTGCAGCTTTCTGAGCAAATAACTGTGAGGTTCTGCAGAAAGTAAAGGTTTCATCATCATGGAAGAAATGTAACTTTTGTAGTAATTTATTCTTTTACACCTGGAATAAAACACAAGATCAAGAGCCTCCTGGAGGATCTGCTTTAGATCTTTTTCCAGCTGGTCTAACAAAAGTAGTATCCCAGTGATTGAATATACATGAGACTGTAAGCATCAATATTCATTCCAAAACTTACATTTCGTGTTTTAAAAACTAGCTTCCTGGGGTTTGCTTTTTTATTTATTTAGTTAGAGAACTCCAAACAGTTGTAACAGCCTGCTGTAGCTAACAATGGGAAGAGGCTCTGCAGCTGGGATTATCTGCAGAGATTCAAGAGTGCAAACTCACACAGGATCAATCATAGTAAATCTCAGTAGTCGCTGCTCTCCCAGTAGGTGTCAGTTGCTGCAATGCTCTACCACTGATTTTCTTATGCAGAACATAAAGCTGGATGCAGTGAGGTCTCTTTGACCAGCATAAAAACTGATCCTTCACACATAATATTCCAGAAACTATTGCAGAGTTATGGCTGCTAACTTCAGTGATATCTGCATCCAGGAGAATAACATTAGTGGAATACAAAAATGTAGACAGCAATCAACCACTGGATTTGGTCTGAGTATCAGAAAGATCATTAGAATCAGATTGCTCCCTTACAAGGCTGATGATTTCTATAGCTAAGCTTTGTTCAATTGGCTCATGAAGATGCAGCATCGGTGTTATGATAGATTCTGGCACTTGTAGCCATGAGGTGAGCTTCCTCATTTTCATATCTGCACCCTTCAAAATTAGTAAGAGCTACTTGCTTTTCTCAGGATGAAGGACAAAAGACTCCTTTTTTTCCTTTGAGGTGGCTAAGGAAAGACAGGAATGGTATGATTCTGTTGGGTTTAAATTCCCTTTTTGTTCTGCAAGTAGGTGCTCACAGGTGCTTTGTAACTTGGACTCATCATGTAACAATTTTTAGTTTCTATCATCACATGATACTATGAATTTTTTATTTACATGAAACATGTTCTAAGGTTATAAATTTTATATATAAGGGGAGAAGTAAAAGCTGAAATCACCTGGGATTCCTGTCAGCCACATAGAAACATTCCTCAGACTTCAGGTCTTTAAGGAAAAATCACATTTGTAGACATTACATGATGTTGAAACTAATAAGAAACATGAGACTAATTATCTTTATACTGTTGCCTTATAGAGCTGCATGCATTCTGGTTCCCAAATAGTTCAGTTTTGCCGATGTTGCAGGGTTTATTCATATGTTTGTTATTGTAAAAGGTTTTATAAGATAAATATTAGCCAAGAAATTTACTTGTGAGCTTGGGAAAAAAGCTCTCTGTGTAAATGAATGGTAATAGAACAACTGCCGATTGATGAAAAGCATGAGCACTCTTGGGGCTGCTCCAGTTCTAGACGTAGTGTGTCACATCTCAGCTTTGGTGTTAACATTCAAGTTATGTTTTCTTTAGGGAAGAGATACACATGTTTGGGGGAATGAAAGGAAGCACAGATTGTTGTTATTACCAAAAGCTATATAAATGTTCCTTAACATGGAATTAAAATTTAACTGACCCCATTTTCAAATACCGTATGTCCATCCCAGAAAGTAGAGGGTAGTTTAAGTGAAAATCAAATTCCTTATTTCGTGAACTCCTGGGAAGTACCAAAAATAATTTTATTTAAACCTTTGCTTTTATTTCAAGTTGAGTCCTTATATATAAAGAAGCTGAGGTCTAGCAATTGCTAATTTGAAAAAAAAAATCATAAATTTTCACAAAATATGTGACAGTAAATCTTGGGGTATTTAGGAACCTGCAGATACTGCTGTGAAGGCTTTAGTATCCCTACAGAGAAAGAAATTAATTCTTTACTATGGCCAAGCTCTACTTAATGGTCTGGACAAGCTGCAGACAGGCTTTTGTCCTGTCTGTCATATGAACCAGCTTCATGTGGTCCTGACAGATTTCAGAGCATTGGGAGCTTACCTGGATCTATGGAGAGTGATAAGACCAGACAGAACACAAGACAGTTACCCTGCATCTTTGTTTAGTACTTCCATTCCAATGAGAGTCACACTCTGCCAGCTGAATGACGAAGACAGAGGAAATTATCAGACCACCCCAAATGAAGGCTCTTGGCAATGGCCTCATGGAAGGAGAACTGCCAACCTTCCAGCACTAACTAGAAGAGGTCTCTGTGCATGACCTGAGGGTCATAAAGAGGCTCGAGCAAACAGAAATACCTAGTCAGGAAACCAAGTAAGTGTGGAGAAGCATGCAACAGACTGGAGTAGAACACATGCAGGCAAGCATACAGCTTTGTATTTCCATTACAATTAAATTCATAGTGTTGTCATAAGCTTAGCCAGACACGTCTGAATGTGACATTAATTTCTTTTTAAAAATGAGATAATTGATGCAGCTTTATTGTTGCGTGGATTTTAATTGCCTTCCGTTCTACTCTTCAGTAAAATTAAAGACCACAAAGAAGAAAGACCTGTCTAAATTCCACTTCTGAAGCTAGTCTGTCATGAAAGTTGGTGGTTTTATTTTTTCTCTTTCCTCACCCAGATGGAAAAAAAAAAAAAATCGTGGGGAACAGAAAACTTAATTTTAAAAACAGCAAGTTTAATAATGTTTTGTAAATAAGTCTGAATTATAAACTAATCATTCTTGTGGGTTTTTTTATATTATTGCTACAATTTCTGTTCAACGCAAATACTAAAATATTATGGCACTTGAAATTAATTGGAATTTTTGAAAGGGTTTTCTACATGTTTACTCTCTTAATTTGATTCATTAGCATGAAAGGCTTTGGTTTCAAAAGATCAGAATTTACCAGTAGAGATACTTACTCAGTATTTTGGTGTAATGGGGATATTCCTGAGGAAATTCTGCTTATGGACTGCAGTATTTCCCAATTCCAAACCATCTGAATGATTGTGAATTTTTTCTTTTGTAAAACAGCCCAGTTAATTTTTAATTACTACTTATCCAAATTAAGCAAATTGGAGCATACCTTCTAAATAAAATAAAATAAGAAGTCTATTTAAGAACTCCAGATTATACAGAACACACACTGTTTAATGATAAACTGAATAATCCTTAAAATTTGTTTTCTGACCGAGCATTTTTTACCTCGGTTTTCAGGTACAAACTTCTTGTTTACTGGAATAGAGTTCTCTGTCATTTGGTTCATTATCCTTCCTTGGTAATTGTACATTGTGTTGATATTACCTCCTTTTATTCTTGTTAGAAGCTCAGTACATCATCCATACTTAGAGGATTTTAGATTTTTGTTTTGATCAGTTGAATAGAAAGAAGATAAGTGAGATATATCTCAATCTACATAGCTGTTTCTGGTCTTGAAATCAATGATCCTCTCTAAAACATAAATATAACATTATTTTCTGTGTTTGCAGCCGTTGGAGGTTGATCTCTTTTCTGCTTCTATTGCAATATAAGGCTTCTAGTTTTATAGAATGGATTTGGTCTTGAAGCAAATAATTTCAGTGGAAACCACAATTTTACTATCTCTATTTTTCATAACAGAAGCATCCACTAAGGTGAGAATTTATACCATGATCTTTAATTGCAGGAATAAGAGGTGAATAACATAAAAGGGATTCCAAAAATAGGGTAGGGGATTTATAACATCTTAAGCTCAGCAATAGTGAGCCACCTGTGAAGGCTGGATTTTCTCTTTCTAGTCAAATCCCCATATGTTCATCTTTGCCCTGGAGTTTTCCTTTCACTCTGGGCAGTAAAAGATATTATCTCCTCATGCAAAATTGTAGAAAAATGCTTACAAATCAAGATGTATTGCATCATTAGCAAGGAAATTTTCCAGCATTCCTATTCAAATACCTGAAAAAAGCTGAATAGCTGACAGACCTTTAAGATGGAAGGACTTAATAAAATATCCATTGTTGGTTGAGAGGCAGTAATAAAAATGTGATTCACGTAATGCCAAATGCACTTTATCTTCTGTAATAAAAAAAAATTTAAAAAGTGGATTTATTAACTTTTAAATAGAGATGCTGTATCTTTTTTTTGTAAAACTGAAATATAGAGACATTCCAATGTTTCTATGAGATACTACAACAATAAATAGATGTAACTGGATAATTTCTTCAGAAATACTATGATACCTGCTCCTCCACAATAATTAGCCAGTTTATACAAATATTTGCCACCTAGGGCAGCCCTTTACAAATGTGTCAGTCATGATAGAACTGTTTATGTTATGTGAGTGCAAGGAACCAAAACAAAAGCTACTTTAATTCTAATCATAGTGGCTTTCTCTGCAGGTTTGGAGTCAGTGTACAAATAATGCAGCCTTGCCTACAGTTAAGGGAGAGCCCAGCTCTGTTCAGGTCTGTCTTCTTTGCAGATGATGCCTCTTGCTTTCACCACCAAGACACTGCACATATTTATGGACTACACCACTTCTAATCTGGAAAGCTATGGTTCTAATTTTTTATCCAAGATCAGAGATGAAATATGTGAATTTTGACACTACAATGGAAGGAATCTCATTTGGAGTGTGCTGGGGGATTCTCTCTTTCCTTATTTCATAGTGAAGAACTGCTCATGGCAAAAATGAATGGTTTCTCTTGGAAATTATGGGCTTTTGTTTTCATATTTAATATTCTTTCCTGTTAAAATATTCTTAAAGCCAGAAGAACATTTTGCTTGGGTCAAACAAAATTTTAATTTGTGCAAAATTTTTATTTAAGTTCTGATTTACCAGAATTTTTACCATTTCTTTTTCTTGCTGGAAGACACCTTTTCCACCAAACTGAATACCACCATCTAATAAAATTCACAGGAAGTGGCTATTTAACCCAGTATTACTAGGTAATAATATCTGTATGGTCAAGGTAACAGCAATTTTAAAGAAAAATGTCCAATACGTGTTCAAAATGTACAGCACGCCTTCACCAAGGACAAATTCTACCTGACCAGCCTAGTTGACTACAATAGAATGACTACATCAGTGGGCAAGGAGAGGGCTACAGATGTCATTTATCTGGACTTCTGTAACTCCTTTGACTTGTGTGTCCCTCAGAATCCTTCTCTCTATGTTGGAGATAGAGGGATTTGATGGTTGGACCATTTGGTGGGTAAGGAATTTGCTGGATGGTTGCACCCAGAGGGTAGTGGTCAATGTCCCAGTGGACATCAGTGATAAGCAGTGTCCCTCAGGGTCTGTATTGGGACCAGCGCTGTTTAATGTCTTCATCAACAACACAGGCTGTAGAGTTGGGTGCACCCTCAGCAAGGTTGCAGACTACACCAAGCTGAGTGGTGCTGCTGACACACCTGAGGGACGGGATCCCATCCAGAGGGACCAGGGCAAGCTTGATGACTGGGTCCATGGGAACTCCATGAGGTTCAAAAGACCAAGTGCAAAGTCCTGCACTTGGGGCAACCCCTGGTATGAGCACAGGCTGAGGAATGGACAGATCAGAGCAGTCCTGCCAAGAAGGACTTGGGGGTATTCATGGGTGAGAGGCTGGACATGAGCCAGCCATGAGACAATCTTGGGCTGCATCCAAAGCAGCATGGGCAGGAGGGTGAAGAAGGGCATTCTTCCCCTCTGCTCTGGTGAGACCCCACCTGGAGGACTGTGTCCAGCTCTGTGGTCCCCAGCAGAGGAAGCATATGGAAGGGCTGGAGTCCAGACAACGGCCATGAGGATGGTCAGCGGGCTGGAGTACCTCTCCCATGAGGAAAGGTTGAGGAAAGGCTGGGATTGTTCCACATGGAGAAGAGAAAGCCTCATTGTGGCCTAAAGTACCTAAAAGGGACTTGTAAGAAAGATGAGGGCACATTATTTGGCAGGGCAATGGTAATAAAGTGAAAAGAGGGTCAATTTAGATTAGATATGAGGAAGAATTTTTTTACAGTGAAGATGGTGAAACACTAACAACTGGCACATTGCCCAGAGAAGTGGTAGATGCCCCATCCCTGGAAACATTCAAGGTCAGGTTGGATTGTGCTCTGAGCAACCTGATCTAGTTGAAGATGTCCCTGCTCATTGCAGAGAAGTGACCTTTAAATGACCCTGCTAGCCCAAACTATTCTATGATTCTATAATTCTATAGTGTTCTACATACACTTTACAGTCATATTTGCACACATATTTTCAATGACACAGTTGCAATATGCTAAGGATGTACACAAAAAAAAACATATAACATTTCAAATAAGATTTTCATAATTTAAAAATCCCATCCTCTAATTTAAAAGAAAAAGCTGCATATATTTCAGCAGTGGTCTGGCTTTTTTCCTCTTTTTCTCTCCTTTTTTATTTCCTCTTCTTTCTTGGGTCTGCTAAGAGGACATACTGTTAGAAACATAGAGAGAGGTGTGACTTTGGGAGGTGTTTGTTGAAATCTTTGAAGGGTAGGCATCTGCTTTTTTCTAAAACACGTGATCTGATCATGCAGAAATTGTTAGTCCAACTCTTCAGTTCTGTGAGGAGAGTGAGAAATAATGTGAAGTTACAGTGAACCCATCTGGTCAAGCAGGAAAATCCGGTTTAATTGCTCCATTGCCAGAAATGTTAAATCACTTCCTGGGAATGCAATTCATTTGGAACATATGGAACTCATTGGAAGGTCTCCAGTGAATTCAAAACTGTACTGAAGATGAGAGCATTTCTCATAACTAACAATCATGTTTTCCCACTGGGCAGCATGTAAGCAGCATGTGTAGCTGTGTTAACAAAAAACTAAACAATAGGAGGACTGTCTGAGATCTTGTTCAACAATATTTGCTCATGGTTTACTTTATTTTAGATTTTCAAGAGATGCAATGTCCATTTAGGCTTCTTTCTTTCAGCATTTGAGCAGCAATAGAATGTGTGGATGGAACTTTAAGCTCATTTTACATCTTAATTCAGAAGCACTGCACTCTGTTTAGAAAACAGATATTTGAAAGCACTCTACCTCACTCTACCTTTCAGTTTTCTGGAACTTAAAATGCTTCTTCATCTTACTTAACAGAAGTATAAATTTTGTGACTTCCACATCTGCCCTGAGGCTTGATGATTTTATGTATTTCCTGCTACAGTTTCTTACCTGGGTTAAATCCACTAAACACTAGCAACCTTTAAGACTGCCATCTAACAAATTCACTAAAATATATTTCACTGTAAATCAACATGTTTTAATGATCATTGATTAGAAATATTGTATATTTCCAGGAAATAAATTGATGTGACAAACGGCATTATTAACAACTGATTAATCTGATTAATCTCATTAAATCTGATATGCCAATATGAACAAAAATCTACATGTTAATGTGAATGATGACAGCTGTTTAGGAAGAGTTCATCCAGGTTAAAGGCACTGCCAGTGACTCGCAGTGCAATTATAAAGATGATAAAAGCCCATTTAAGTCTGTCATAAAGCCACCAGAAAATTATCTTCTCCACTTGTCATTATTGTATCCCCATTGAGTCCTCTAACTGCTTCCCCTGAGCTGTTCATCTTGGCTTTGTATTTTAGACCTTCCGGAGGCGGTCCCCATCAAACTGTTGTCTCTTTTCCATGACACAGCTTATGATTTCAGTGCAGACATTCTTGGTTTCCACATCTTCAGCCATCTCAGTGTTGTTCTCTAAGCTTTTCTTATCAAAAGAAGATCCCTTCTTTTGATAAGAAAATCATACCTTTTCTAGCTAATAAAGCTCAACATTAAAGTGTGATATTAACCTGTCCCCATCTTTCCTTCTTTTGTCCTGACCCTCTCATTTGATTCACACTAATATTTCCTCATTCTTTCTTGTGCCATTAGGGGTTTTTTCCTGTTTGTTTGCTTATTTCTCACCTTCATCTCTTTACAAAGTTGTCTTTACAAATTTTTTTCTTGAACTAATGTGAATAGTGAATCTGAGGTTTTCTTTCTTATTTTCTTAATTATCTTAGCCAGTGTAACCACTTAAGTCTGGGAAAGAGAAGAAAAATACATACTCATTTTCAAAATTATATCAACTTTTTATAAAAATTAATACATGATACACTTTTTCTTTCTTTGAATCCTAAACTGGATTCACTCTGTGATTTTATTGTTTTTTGTCATGTTAATTTTCCTCAGTCGATGGAAATTAATGACTTTGTTGCATTACTGGTCCTTCTTCTGAACAAATATATGCTTGTATAATGCAAGAAAAATGCTTTTCCAGCAAAAGGCTATTGTTGGTTTGAATAATATTAGTCTGATCTGATTGTATAATATTTTTGAATGTCAAAATCAAACAACACACATTTAGCCAGCAAGAGTACAGGTGAAAAAGAAAGAATCACAAAAGGCATATATTAATGCCTATCATCTAAGACATGTTCTAGTTGAAATTTTGTTGAAATTTTATGCAGAAAATGCTATGAAACAGTACTGTATATATCAGGACAAATCAAATCCTGAAATTAAATTTTCAAAGTCTGTTTTGAGAAATTCTATAGCAAGTCTGAAGTTGGTTGTTTAGTTATTTCTGTTCATCTCTCCCCTTTTTCTTTTACTTTGAATCTGCAGCAGGAAAATCTGCTGAATAAAGACTAGACTAACATAAGTGAAAAGGCTGTAAAATTGATACCTTAGCTCATGTGGCAGTTCCGCATACATTGCATACACAAGCCGATTTATCATCTAGACTTTCTTGCCTTTATGCTATGAGCACATTTTAAAATTCTTTTTATGTGTTTGATATATAAATTTCACTTTACTGTTAATTCAATCTATAGCCACATTTTTTCTAGGGAAAATACTCTCAGAAAGTTCTTCTATATTAGTCTGAAAGAAAAGCATAATATGAAAAAATTCTACATCTATTGCAAAAAAAAAAAAGAGACATCTCATGCAATTTTCCAAGCCCAGAAACAATTATAGCAAATATGAAAACAATTTTATTACTTGTCTCTGAAAATTTATATAAAAAGTAAGAAACTGGTCTATTATAGAACAACACATATTTGAGCCTGCAGAATAAAGATTTGGCATTTCAGTCTAATCTTCAGCCACACAGATTTTGTCTTCCTCCCTCAAAATTATTAAGTAATTTCCCAGAGGAATTTTGTGATCATGTGTTCTAGGATGATTATTTCAAAATGTGATCATAGGAGTATCTTATTAACACCATCTCCTCCCTTCTCTCCTTCCTGGTTCTTTCTAACGGCAATTAGTTTCACAATAGATTATAAGACACTCAAATGGGAAGTGTATGTTTCTCTCCAGAGTGCTTAACACGGTGAGAAGTCAGTTTTTTCCAGACCTTCTAGACACTCACAAAATTTACCCCAAGATTTCATAATGTTTCCCTAATATTACTGGTATTCCCTAAATATTCCCTAATATTTTTTAATAGTGGTATCTTCTTTGTTTTCTTTCAGGCTATGCCAGTTATTTCAGAGAAGGAGAAGGCTGGTGAGTAAATATTTACTCGTTTTCTCATTTCCTTGTTGTATTTGTTTTTGGAATACTCTGTTACTTAACTAAGTGATAAAAGACAGGCTTCAGCTGTGGGCTTTCAAATGTATAGGATTACAGATCTGACCAATGTCTGTATAAAGGCTATTTGTTGTTTCCTGAATAGGGTAATCTCTCTTCCTAAAAAGCAGTCCAGTTTTCTGTGTCATATAAATAAGGATGTTTGAAACTGTCCTACAAAGTTGAATTGCAGTTGCTCCTTACATGTCAGTATTCCTGTAGTTACTAACTTGTTATTTGGTGTTAACATCTATTATGATTTATTTGATGTCTCAATCAACAAACATGGGTGCAAATGGGCTTTCTCAAGTCAGTGGAATTTGCCTTTTGACTTGGTGTAACCTTTACTGTCTGTCGTTAAATATGGCAAGAAATTTCAGTTACCTGGAGTATTCCACTGGAGATAGTAACATTTGTTTTGGCTAAATACTTCTAGAATATTGAAAAATTGTTTTTCTGTTGTTTTCTGTTATACGTGTCATCTGAACACTGAATGTGCTTTGGTGTTGGGATGTGAAATCTGTTACTGATTGCCTGCTAGACACTGTCAAATGGATGTATTCTTGTGAAAAACACTAGAGAACACTCCACTCAGCACTATAGCTCTCAAGAATCTCTGTCAGTTGCTTGTCTTCAATTTTAATTGATAGTTTGCTACTGTACTTTGAATATAGCTTGAAAAATACCTCAAAATACCCAAGTTCCACCTGGCACTCAGATTTATGTCTGATTTTTGTTGGTGATGTTTTCTTGTATTAACCTGGTTCAGACTGTTTCTTTTCTTTTGCTTATTAAAGGAGAGGAATAGTTAAAAAAACTGTTTGAGAGAAAATCCAGAGTAACAGTCGGTACTATAAAAGCTATGGAGCTGTCTGCTCAGGATGTTGCTACTTTAGCTGTTAAAGTTCAGAAATAATTCCCAAACTGTGACCCTTATTTAATAAGATCTTTCTTTATGGATTTCACAGGCAGCATTATTCGGTGTTTCTTTTTCTGAGGCAGTTCATATTTGGTCACATCTTCTAAATTATGTCAAAATATGCAAACTGATTATAACTGGCCTTACCATTGGAAGCTAATTTCAAATAAAACTCAAAGATCTATGCTTACTTCTTTGGTGTGAAAATTACCTATAATGTCAGTGTTGGTAATCATATAAAATAAATGTATTTTTGACACACACTTTATAACCTGTACATATGTATATGAGTTTCTCTCCCTTTTCCTTCTTTCTGGTCAGACTTTTATGCTGTTTTTTTCTGTGGACAGTATTACATTTAATATTACAAATATTAAGTGGAACTTCATGCCGCATGAAATCAGTTTGCTGACATTTCCATGCACATGAGCACAAGCTAGACTGAGAATGAATATGTGGTTGCCTTTTGATCAGTTTTGGCATTTCTTTAACTCTACAGCTCAGGAGTTCCTGAGGCTATGATGGGTTATTTTGCAATATTAAGCATTCATGAGGGAGATGATTATTAAAGTCAGGCCTAGTCACTTGGTTCCAGAGGCAGTAAGTGCTCTTTTGTTAAATGCAGTTGGACCTTGAATCAGACGTTCAGATCCCATGCTTTGCAATGTAACTTGCTGGTGTTTGATCATTGCTGCTGTCACTTCACCAGAATGACATCACCTATAGTCATGAATGACAAAGATATACGTAAGGTGTGAAAGCCTTCAAAAAAGAATATCACATATTTGCATGTCTGCTGTAAGAGAACAAAAATACTAGTGTTGATATTTATTTGGAAATACCAACAATCTAAAGCTTTCTACTTCATACTATCACAAGCAAACTAAAATATATCACAAAATATTACAGAACAAAAAGTAGTTGTTTATTTTATTACTGCAAAGCTAATAACATCATAGGTAAAGAGATTGAATAGCATTGTATTACAATTGGACTGAAATGAACTCAAAATTTCAAGTGAAACAACTTTTCTCATTTTGAGAATTTGAACTAATATTCTCTTGTATGTCCCTCTTTTCTACTTACTACTATTTGGTTACCTCTGGGACTGGAGTAAGAAATAAAAGAAAGTAGAAAGGCTTTTATTCCAGTGTTTCTGGTTTAGAAATTATATATATAAAATAAAAAAAACTGTTTTTACAAGACCTTCTATTCTGTAGACTCCAGATACTTTGATATTTTCAAATGCTTTTCCTATAGGCAACCAAACATTTAGATCCTTAAATGGACTAAGCTGCCTAAGCAGCTTAGAAGTTCACACATTACTGATTATGTTTATAGTATTTTTTAATCCTTGAAATTAAATATTTTTTTTTATTTTATATATTTTCCAACATGCAGTAAATTTTGACATCAAATGCAAACTCCGTAAAATGAATACTTATTGAAAAGAAACTAAACACTCGTACCATTTTTAGATTTGGAGCAAAGCCAAACATCTGAAAACATTGCTGCTTTTGTCAATTAATAACTCAAGAGTTGCATAACAATTTTTTTTTTTTTTAATAGTGGAAAGCGCAGTAAAACATGCAATTGCAAAGTGCCTTTGGCAAAAATCTATAAATGATCAGTATATTGAGCAGAACATTGGTCATGCCTAGACATGCGCACAATTGCTTCCACTTGTGTGAATTAGGGCATTGCAAATGATATAATGTGGCATCAGCTATTTCTGAGTAATGCATTTTTAAGAAGTCTCAATATTGTTGACATTTCTGGAAATGTTGAAAAAAATAACTTTCAAAACAACATTTTGAGGCAGAAGTTACGATCAAGCAGTATTCACAGTCAGCGAAAATGATGGCTCAAGCCAGGAGATGACTCAGGGCTAGTAATGTTGGCACCTACCTTAAGAATGCAAGCCAGAAACCAGATTCAAAACACTGTATTTTCAGATTCATCTGTTTTTCTTTTGAGTAAATTATGTATTTGCATACCTTTACTCACCTTGCTGACTGTAGTGATTTATATTCTCAAATTCTGCCCAAAAACTATGAAATTTGAAGGATGGAGAATTTATCACACCTGTCAATAATGGAGGTGTCTGTGTCAGGGTTTGTAGTGTTGACTCCATTTATGGTCTAAAAATAATCAGCATCTGAACCTTTGGTTCACGTGGCTGTATATCAACATCTGTTTTACTGACATGAATCACATATGAGGCTTCATGAATGGTATTGGTTAACTCTCCATTAACTGTAGATTCAAGATGGCTCCTGACACAGATGCCAATATTCAGTACAATGAATCCACTGTGAGCTTCCTAATTCAAGGCTAACTCCTGTTTCTGGAGCAGTATTCTCAAAACAAACGTGAAATGACTTTAAGCCAGTATTAGAATTATTAGAATTATAAGTCTCTTTGTGTACCTGCTTCATGCTTTCCCAATTTATCCTCAAATATTTGTACGGAATAGTGAACTCTGTGACTTAGAAGCATTGCTACAACAGAGCCAGTGGGAAAGGTAGAGTAAATATCCACATCTGGTCACAGACAAGCACAGCTGGTTTCTCTTGAGGTGATGAAACTATGTGCTATCAATAAACAGGGCAGAAGGTTTAGTCTAGCCCTAAACAAATTTTAAATAAATATTAACACCATTGGTCCATAATGCTCAGCATTATAATAAATAATTTTTTCCTGTGCATAAAACAACTGCCCTGTGGTAATTTTTTGTTGAGTATACATTTAGAATAGCTGCTGCTCTAAAAGTAAAAAAAGTTATTTAAAGTGAGAATAGCAATTGAACATGCTTTTTAGTTTTCATGATTCTACCAAAATATTCCCTTGTGCTTTAAAAATATTCTGTGGAGAAAGTGCACAACCTCTTTGGGTAAATCTCAGTATTCTCTCCAACTAGTAGGCTAGAGAGATCTACTTCAGCACAAATAAAAGTGTCAGACCTTGATATGTAGGAGAAGAGATTTGATAGCCCATTTCTCATCTGTGTTTTGTTGATCAGCAAGCCAACAAGAGGATAAAACATGAAGCACAGTAAAAAATAGCAGCCTCAGTGGATCTCTGGCCAGCATACAGTGTTTGAAATCTCCCAGTGTTAGTATTACAGTATGGGCCTAGCAGTGAACAAGCCTTTTTTTTTTTTTGTCCTGAATCTAACCCAGATTTCTGGTAAAGACACTATTTAATAAAGTATTGTTGTTTGGTGTTAATTTTCCTGGTTGTCTTTTGATTCAGAAGGAAGGCAAATACACGGAGGATTAAAGGGACCTTAATGGCAGGGTTTTTCCTCTCACAGACTCTAATTGTCTGTGTCAGGCAGCAGAGGACACTTGGTGCTCAGCCCCATGGTGAGATGAGCAGCAGAACAGGAGGTGATGGAGTGATGACAAGGTGGGTCGGGCTGTCTGTGAGAGCTCGCAGCAGGAGGACCTGGAAAATCCAGTAGTGACAGGTTCACTGTCATGTAACAAGGCACATAAAAAACCAGCTGCTTGGCACATTAGGTGGAGGTCTTTTTATTTAATCTAATTTAGCTGCAGCTCTAATCAAAAGAGAAAAACAATAAAATCTTCCCTAGATTTTACAAACATATTCTAGATCCAGAGAAATCGATTCTTTCTGTGAGCAGTGTTCACTAGATGCTGCTTTCATAAAGTCATTAAGGGCTCATCCATATATAAGTTGTTTTGAGCCCATAGCAAACATTAAAAAATTCAGTTTGACTGGTTACAGGATATCAGTTTCCACATAACCTGGAGAGAAATACAAGGTAATTGGCACAGTGACTAGCTTTTTGGCTGCCTTACTTACTTACTCTTGCAGTACTTTAGAATAAACCAGGCAAAATGAATTACTAATTGTTCCATTTAGCAAGTGTTTTATCTGGTTTTATTAGAATAGTCTTACTAGAGTTTTTGTGAGACCTTAGTATGAAGTACCAGTTTCTAGTTAGGTAATCCTTCTTTTATTGTCAATATTGCAACAGTTATAAAATTTGGTGTTTGCTTTCTAAATAGCAATGTCAGGTGAGCACTCCCACTTCAATCTGTTGTACTGAAAAACAGTTATAGAAGCTCTGCCAGAAAATGCATGGATGGCTGCCAAACACTAATAGATGCTAATAGATATATTTTTATTCCACTGCTATTTATTTCATTACTAGAAAAAATTATGATGCCAATAGATACCAAAAGCTGACCTTTCATTATAAGATTCCTAATCATTTTTAGTTGTTTAGTTTTCTTTATATTTTTTTTCTAAATGCAGTAAAATAGCTGATGTCAGGATTTTTGGTATTTGATTTTTAGTGGCTTATTAACCACACACTTGTGTAGTTGTTCTTCTGAATAAATTACTTCATTTTTAACAGTCACATCATATTCACTGTATGCACACGGACATAAACACATAAACTTTAAAATCCACATAGCACTGTGCGAAGCCAAAGGTGCTGTTGCCACTTTCTTTGAGTTTTGGAGGAAACAGTAGGTCCTAGGACAGCGGCTTTCCTATGAAAATCCCCTTTAAACCATGCTAAATGCACTAGAAGCAGGATGATGCTTAAAACTCTTCACGGTCACCTCTAGTATATTACTTTTGTTAGTCTTAAAGAGTGAAGGGTAGGGTCAGGTTGTGTCAATGTGCTCTGAGGAAAGCCAGTGGTAAGAAGGCTGTGTACCCTTGGAGAAGGACACAAAAGTTCAGGTACCAGCCTGGACAGAAAAACAGGTGTTTTGTGGAAGGCTAAAACAACTTCCATTAAAAAAAATTATAATAATTAAGTACATCTGTAGTATCTGGGAACTAGCAGAACCTGTTTTGCATAAAATTCCTTAGCCATCTTCTGCTTTCTTTCTCCACCTGATTTGTGGAGAAAGTATGGGTCATCAGTATGGACCTGCTTTTACATTTTTTAGAAGAGCTTCTTGAATCAAAATATGCTGTTGTTACTTCAAAGGCATTTAATTTTCTTCATATCTTTAATATAATCTCATTTATTTGCATCTTTAAAAGCTTAGATAAAGAAGCTTAACTGAATTATTTCAGGCTAATAACAAGGATAGGCCATTATTTTTACATTGTATTATACATACATATACTTTATCATATACATTAGGGTTTTTTTAGCTACAATATCTTTCTAGACTCTTTGATGATTTTGTTAATTTTGGAAACAACTTTAAATATTTCTTTGACAAACGTTCAAATGTAATTTTTCATTTTAGAGGAGACAAGCTGTGCCTAAGTGCCTTATATTCCTGTGATGAGCAATCAAGTTTTGATTTTCTGCCAGTTTAATGTCTTTTCTTAAGTAATAAAATTACCTTATTCAAATCAAGATATTTCCCTGATAGGAATAAAACTTTATATAATACCAGCTGAGTGATTGCTGCTGCCAGCTATCATGCTAAGTCTTTCAATCCAATGTCTTTTTAAGGCCTGTGCTTTCCTATTTAAGGCAAGTTGTTTTTATCACAGAAATTAAGTGATTATAAAAAACACCAAGCATTAGCATTGAATTATTTTAAAGATATTTGACATTGATAATATTTCATCACAGATTGATAAATGTAAGAACATATAACAAACTTCATGACCTATTAGTGAAGTAGAGTTAAACAAAGAATAACTCTCTTCAAGGAGACCTTTGCAGATTCTTTCTCCAACCTTCTGTTCAAGCAGTCCAGCCCTGAGTTCAGACAAGTTGCTCAAGTCTTTTTCCAGTCCAGTCTTGCAAACTTCCAAGAACAGAGCCTGTGCAATCTCTGTAGTTAAGTGTTCTCTGTAGTTAAGTACTGTCTCCATGGAGGAGACACTTTTCCTGATGTCCAGCTTGGTCCTTCCTGGTTTCAGCTTATGCCTCTTGTCTCTTCTCTTTTCATCCTCACATGCACAGAATAAAGAACCCAGCTCCATCTGCTTGTTTCCCTACTGTGAAGTCCTGGGGAGCTGCTGGTAGGACCCCAAAAGCCGTCTTTGCAGGCTGAACAAGTCCTGCAGCCTCAGCTCACAGGCCAAGGGATCCAGACCCTGACCCGTTTGGTGGCCATCCCCTGCACTTTTTCCCTTTTATCAATGTCTTTTGTGTGTTGGGAGGATCCTGAAACTGGACTCACTGTTGCAGATGTGGCCTCACAAGCACTGCACAGAGAGGGATAATCCCTTCCCTCTATCTACAGGCCTTGCTTTTGTTGATACATCCCAGGCTGCTGCCAGCTCAGTTTACTGCCAGGGCACGCTGCTGGCTCATGCACAGCTCACTGTCTGCCAGCACCCCAGGGCCTTTTCCATAGAGCTGCTCTCCAGCCAGTTTATTATCATTTATTTATCCACCCTTAGAGACTGTAAAATCCCAACTTATGAACAAAAACATTGTGAAAATTGTGCTCTTTGTTGTCAAAACAGAAAATACAGCAGGAGACCCAAGAATTTGTTACTTTCAGCCAATTCAATTTTGTATTACATTATAAGTAATTAGAATATGTTCAGATTTTAGACCACCAAACAGATTGTGAACTGGTACTCAGTATATTCTGGCTAGTGTCATATAATTAATTTTAATCAAGTGGCTTCTCAGCATAAAGTTAGGTATCAGTTACACAGTGACTCAGTGGCATTTATATTACCCAGGCCACATGGTGGTCCCCTTTTGAACTGGACATCAGAAACATTCTAAAAGAGGTAGTCCCTGAGCAAAAAATAGCTTTTAAATCAAAGCAAACATGATCAAGTTGTTCTTCCTCTCCTTTTTTGGCTATAACAAGAGTAACAGAGAATGGTAATAACCAATTAATCAAGTTATTTCTAGGCTAATTTTGTTCAGGTTGAGTTCATGGCAAAGACATGTGTTGATTCAAATGAAATAGAAATTAGGTTCATTTGGTCCTAATTGATACTGACATGCAGTCACCAGGTTGTGGTTTCCAAAGCAGTGATGATTTGGAAATCAGGTGGTAGTCTTTCTTTTTCAGTGTCCAGAATAGAGGCAGCATCTGCAAAGCTGAGGTGCCTGCAGCCAAATTTTAAAATTAACTTTTGATTACATTTGAATAGTTATTTAGGTACCTGAAGATGAAAAACAAGCTCTCTGTGACACCTGCTAATTGTGCACCAAAGCTCAGCCAAGTTTACTTCTGGGCGGTAAAGTCTGCACATGGCACAAAATCATGATGATTCCTAGCCATTTCTGAAAAAATTCAAAGATGCCCTTCTTTACTTCTTTGGGTTCCTAGACAACATTCAAAACATCTGTACTACATTATGGTCCTGTGTTCATATTTGAAAACAGGACTTGAGCTACTAAGCGGCTTCAGAGTTGTTGAAGATGAACCAAGGAGAACCTGAACAATTTTAAACTAAATTTAATATGAAGAGGTTAGAGTACTTAAAAAAGTGTGAAGATAACTTCTCTTTTTGCATCTGTTAAAACAAAAACCCTTCTGTGGTTTTGGAAAATTATTTCAGTCCCAAATCACTGGAACATGTTTTTTGTTGCTTATGCACTTGAGGTACTTGCATGCTCACTTTACTAGAGTAAAAAGTTGCTATTCAGAAATTCTTAGGGAAAAGAGACAGGTCTTTTATGTTTGATGAGAAGACATGATTGTTTACATTTTTCTAAGGCCATGCTGAAAATTCAGGTGAGAGCCACCCAAAAGCACACTTTGGATTAGGCACACCTGGAGGCAAAATGTCCTCCTGATACGGAACCATCCTTGGCAGGACAGTGATAGGGCTGGATGTAACTGCAGTGTCACAGGTTGCTCAGAATGGGTTGGTTTTTTTCCTAGTTGGAAATTTTGACCTGTGCTCTAAATGTCTCCTGCTATAGCAAGTGATGTTTGAGAGAATTGTGGCTTCTGCCACAAATAAATAGTGTGTTCAGCCTGAGCAACTAGAGCTTTTATTGTCTATAATCTGAAAGATACCAACTACACTGACAAAAGGTGTTTTTCATTATCCTGAAGATTTTAAATAGCTTGTGGTATCTAGTCATCAAGTTTAACCATTTTCTCAAATCTTCTCAAATCTTCTCTGCAAATACTCTTTATTAAATTGCTTTTGCACATATCAGGAAATGGCAATCAAATCAAATGCTGATTCTCTATAATGTGGTAGATGCCAATGGTCTTTAAAATGCACCAGTGTGCAATTCTTATATGCAAAGTCAGTCACTTGCCTCATGCTTTATTACCTCTGTCAATCTACCTCTGTGTTAATTTTGACTATTATTAAATTTCCCCTTCATGACATTTTAGGAAAGAATCTGATAACTACTTGAAATGGTTGCTTAGTTGCATTTATTTGTAATATGAGTATTACAAATAAAGAAATCACTTAAAAAAAAGTTTATTGATAGACAAAACTGCCAAATGATCTCTAAACCATAAATCTGCAAGGAGTTATTCCTGCAGGTAATAATTCTAGTAACATGAATTTGGACACAGCTTGGAAGTAGAAATTTGCTAAATCTCAGTCTAAAATGATTTCTCTGAAATTTCCTCTGTGAATATTCTCTTTAATTCAATTAATTTAAATCCAAGTCTATTCTGGATTGAATTGCACCTGCTGCTGTACTTTGGCCTAAAAGAAGAGGAAATATTTGGTAACCAATTCCAGAGGGTTAGCAAGGTATATCATGTCTCAGTAACTGCCTATGAGCAGAATTGAAAGGCAAAGAGGAAAGTAACCATAGATTTTAATACATATCAAAATACAGGCTTGAAATTAGAAAAGATCATTTGAAATATCTGTTAAAAGGCAAGGAAAAGAATTAAATAAACCACAACATCCTCTAGGCAGGTGTCTAATTTAATATGTCATCCCATAATGTGTTTTCATATTGCAAGGAAGAAAAAGAAAGACTGAGACTTTTGTCAAGACTTTATCTATCAGTTGATTGACACAGAATACTGTTTACAGAACAACCCATCCATACACTAGAAAGATTTTTCTCATGTAGTTACCATGGGAGGCTCTCAAAACAGGGATGAAACTCCAGAATGCTCAGAGAATGCCAAGGCTTTGGTTTCATGGAATAGCTCACACTAACTCTGTGAGTGGAATAACATTTTTCGTGTGCAAGTCTCTGCTGCACATTTGTAACTGATATACCTGGTCTGGTACAAAACTTTAGCATGTGTATCAAGTTAATCAATTTTATCAGGTATAAATTCATGATTGTCAGTGAATTTGTGACTGGAAAATGAAAACTATATAGTTGTCCTTAAATTTTTTTCCTCCTTTTAGAAGAAGATCTCAGATTTTTATGCAGATTGCCCTTGGGAATTAAGTCTAGTCCTGTATTTTGAACCATGGATCCAGCCTAGAATTTCTAGGAAAAATGTCTTTTAGCAGCCATTCAATGAGCTGTTACAGGATCAGACAATAACAATGGATGGTGGAGAAGACACTGTCTCTGGCAAACTAGTAAGAGCAGGATTTTCTTCTCCTAGCTTGTAAGTGGTACTGGCTTTTTCAGTCACAGATTGAATACCTGCCATTTCTTTCAACAATCAAAGTTTTTGCACCTCATCATTTTTTGTCCCGCAGGACAATAGCTGTCCATGTTTGATCGCTCTTTGTTGATAAACATTTGATTTTTATGTGCAATTGCTTGTGTCTTCTTCTAAAAGAATGAGAGGACATCAAATAGAGGTGGCAGATTCAAAGCAAACAGGGGAGGCAATCTAGAACTGAGCTATGGAGCTCCTCACCTCAGTAGATTGCTGATGCCAAAGTTATGCATAGCTTTAGAAATCTAGACAAACTAGTAGAAGAACAGAGAAGTTGATTAGTATAACAATTTCATCAGTAAAATTTAAAACAGTTCTTACCAATGACTTTTGTAGGACTTACACAAATCATAACCCTCTATATACCAAGTCAAAACTTGCCTAGAATTCCAAATTAGTAATGCAGTACATCATCTAAATACTGAGTTCAATTTTAATCGGTCCAAAGCAGTATTTTGTAGCAAAAATATACTGAATATTCAGTCCTAATACGTACACTGAATATACTTTTATTGCATGGGTGTTTCTTTTGTTTTCCCCCAGGAAACTACCAACTACTCATCTTTAAATTAAGAATCCTGTGTAACTTATACAGCAACTGCAAAAGACATCTGCATGTTAGGAAACATTCTATCAAAAGTTAGAGGGATCTTAAAATTTGCAGAAAACCAATCAATGATCAGAATAAAGCAAGTCAATGCAATTCTTCAGCTTAAAAAATATCAAAGAGAAAAAATATGAGTGTATGTCATAAGAATATAAAAACACAAACATAACCAAAGAACATATAAAAAACTGTAAAAATAGATATATATATTTTACAGTTGTAATCAAAACTTGGCATCATTTTGTCTTTAATGAGGAAATGGACATTGGAAAACTAAACAAAAAAGTTTCCAATCTAAGAAGTTGCTACATATATTAACTTTTGCAGTACATTTCAAAGGCATGTCCGGAGAGGCAATGTATGCCACATTAGACAAACTAAGAGGAATAAGAAACAGACGTCTTTTCATAAAGCAAATCTAGATAAAAATCTTCAGCAAAGTAAATTGCATTTATTTATATTAAAAGACTAAGAGATAAGAAATGAGCCACACTTTTTTTTTTTTCCTCAAAATAATCATTATAGCTTAAGTAGGTTAAGCTAACTGTACTGATCCATAGAAAAAAATTCCACATCTGGAAAATCTTTGCTGCATCTGTGTTGGGGTTTCATGCTTTTTGGTGTTTTGTTCACCAGTTCCCATGACTCTAACTTAAACCTCTCCCTTATTTTCTTAAGTGCATTCCAATACACCTAAAGATACAGTGATCATTTCATTTCGTGATATATGTTATTTAAGCTTACTTACCTGTTTTCCTTAAGCAAAGCAAAATAAGTCCTCAAAAATAAAGCAACTTAAAAAAAGAAAGGACAGTGTGTCTTTGTAGCCTGCTGCAGTATGGACAATTACTTTAGTAGATTGAAGTGAGATCAAGAATTGTAATTGTCAAAGATAACAGAGAAGTAAATGTGTTTTTATGGTAGACTTCTAGCTGTTTCTAGCAAATAGAAGCAAGTTTAAACTCATTCCAGCACCAAAATCCCCCATTTGCCATGAACAATTCACAAGCAGCACTGCTTTCAATCTGAATTAATTATTGGCCCACAGTGCAGACAACCAGAAAATAATTGGCTCCTATATTCCCTTCTGGTTGTTTCCTATATAGTGCTGCACAACTGCTTACAAGTGCTCTTTGCCTCTCTATTTAGAAATCCAGGAGATAGATTTAGAAATATAATGATGACAGAAAAAAAGTGGCACAACCAAAGTACTCCCAAAACTGGGATTATTCTCTCTTGAAGGAGCTGTGGGCTAAGTCACAACGGTTTGTTTCATATGTATTGTCAGAAGAAAGTATGAGCTAAATAAAAAGAAATTAGGAGTGCACACATCCAGCAGTCAGTTGCCAAGGTTTAAAGGGCACCTCTTTCAAGAACGCAGTCACACAGCAGCATCTGAAAAAGTAAATTAAACAAGACAAGGACTTGAGTACTGGCATAGAGTTATCCCAGTTCTTTAGTTATATTGCTTCCTGCTCTAGTTTTGGTCCATGTCATCTGGTAGTTTTCTAGAAAAACCCATGAGGCTTGAAGATAAGAAGTGCCAGGAAGTGTTTGAAAGCAGCAGTGGTAGGAGATTCACACTTACTGTCATTGATCAAAAAGGTCAAACTGATTAATTCATTCTGATATCCTTTGTCTACCACAGACTTCTCCAGGCTTAGTCCTTGCTTAGAGGATTCAAATAGGAATTTATGAGCAAATCGTCCTCTCGGTGGAAAGATCTTTATCCTGTTGCTTCCCAGATGAGGCTTGGGAAGGGCAATACCTCTTGTATTGCCCTTCATGGAAGAGACACCTCAGTGAGATTCTTGAATGAGAATTTGAACCACTGCTTTCACCTACCTCATCTCTCCACATTCCCTCCTTCAGACAAACTGTCTTCAAGGTTTTTATATTTTAACTTTTACTGCAAATGGGATTTTGGAAATTATTTTTTTTCATTTACAGACAAGTGGATTTGATGACTGCACTTTTGCCTTTTAATTGTTTACCTATCATGCAACAGTTCTAGTTCAGGAGGGGGAAAAAAAGCAACAACAGTGAGCCAGAAAATTACCTGTACTTCTGCTCTGTTGCAAGTACCTGGAAAGTGGGGCACAACTGGCTTTCAGCTTCTTCTCTGAATGTCAGGGCAAGATAATCCCTGGCATAACTGTGGAGAAAGGTGGGGCTGACAGTGCACTGGCAGGCATTTGCAACTCTCCTAGTTTATGGCCCCTGTAGAGCAGCTTTTAATACCAGAGATTGCTGCTCCAACACTCCCCCTCCTCTGAGACAAACCTGTGGAATGGGCAGAACCATGCTGAGCCGTGCTTAGCACTTCCTACTCATCTATCACTCCCAGACCATGGTGAGTTATTAGTAGGGGTAAGTGGAAGTTGCTGTACCCACAATTATAGCCTGCATGCAAATTGTTATCTGCATGAATGCTCACTCTATCAGCAACCTAACAACAAATTGATGAAACTTGAGAAAGCCTTACATGTGTGTGACAGAGAATAAAGGAGCTCAGGGAGAAGGCTCCACATTAATTTGATAGAAAAAGAGCCCCCTTTTAACATCCCAACCCTATGAACACCAAGTAAGCATTGCCTTACCAATGTCCCCACACAGCAGGAGTCAGGATGGAATTTGCTTTTATTCCTAATGGACCTTTGAACAGCAGATCTCACTGATAAGAAGCAGCAGATTTCACTGATTCAGTCAAATGACTGACAAGTGAACTCAAAAGCATATTACTTTCCTGAGCCTGCAGCAATTAGACACTCACCCATTCATAGAACAGTCCTTAAAGAAACAAGAAAGGTATGCTGTGTTCTCCGGTGTATGCTATAAATAGTAAAAATTTTGGAGCAAGTTCACTCGATCAAGAAAAAGCTAATTCATATTCCCAGACATTAAAAATATCCCTCTGTTAACCTAGAGAACATATGTCAGCTGACCCTATATATCTGTAACTGAGGGATAAAATAATTTCAGAAGAGCTCTTACCACCAAAATGAAATTTAAAAGTTGCCAAAAGTTAAATCAAGGTTTATTCCTGAAGAGCATCCAAATAAATTATGGTAAGAAAATCAAAGAGGCATATTTCTGCTCTTCAGTGATGTTAGAAAATATGTATACCGTTAAGATTAAACTATCATCTTTCCTGTAATATCTGATTATCCTCAACTGGTTTTGAAAGTGCAATACAATATTTTTTCTTTCCTACTTTGCCTGGTCTGGACCTATTGAGAGAAACACTGTGCCTAACTTGCAGTCCAAAATCAGTAAATCCCTTCACATCTAACCCTGAAAGGATACACACTTCTCTGTAGCTTAGGCTGCAGCGCTTCATGGTGAGAGCAGTATTAATTCATGAAGGAATGTGCTAAACCTTGTAGGTCACTGATTCATTTTTATTGAGACTTGGTTACATTTCCTATGCATCCTTCTAATTTTTCTGGACATTTTGGTATGTTTTGGATTTAATACCCAAATGACTTTCATAAAAAATAGGGACTTCGTTCCCACTTTCAACAACCAGGGTTGCGCTGGACTCCAGCCCACTGGCTCTTCAGCTCTATGCTCCTCTCCAAGCCATTCTGTCTTCACTGTCTTACCCCAAACATCTCCTGATGGGTTTTCCCAAGGAAGGTCTGGGTTGTTTCAGGCCTTCGGTTCCAGAGCTGACCCCAACTAGCTTGCCAGACCTCTGATTGTGAACTCATGTTTTCATTCTAAGGGACAGTTAATTCCTCTAGGGTAGCTAAAATTTGTAAGTGAACCAATCAGTGTGTCAGGTATTTTTTAATAATATTCTTTTTAGCTAGCTTACACAGAAACAAAAATAACAAAAACAGCATTCATTTTCTTGAATCATTTTCCTTACTTTTATGATATATAATTCTGGCTTAAGTCCAGTCATCTTGAATATCTTAGGATCTTACTGTAGGTCATGTTGTGTCACTTGAATAGGGCCTTCCCAGTTCATTTTTCAGAGCATTTTCATATTCACTGCTGCAATCACCAGAAAGCAATGATTCAGTCTATGATAAACTGTCAAGATAAGTTTGTCTCTACCATCTTCTGTTAAAGTCTTCTTGACACCTATTCAACAATTCATTTCATTCATAGTTTCTCTTTGATAAATTTCCGTTCCTTCAAGCCTTTTCCTCACAACTAGGAAAGAAATCTAGTTCCCCTGGGGCTATTTGTCATAAACTCTCTACCCAGCAAGAGCTGACCAGAAAGCATACTTAGAGTCTGAACCAGAGCCTGGAATGAAACTTCTTCATTCAGTAGCACCTACAAAGGCTCACAAGCACATTCCTCTGTTAGCATATCTATCAGCCAATAGTGTCTACTGATTCTCATAAAGTGTATGTCCTGTATCCCTTGTTTACCTTTCCTGTATGCATTTTTTCATGGTTAAGAGTTCATTCAGCATGTAACCAGGTGAGCACACTTAATTATCTCAGATTTCATATGGAAGAGCTTACCAATTAGAGAACATGCAGATCTTCAAGGGGAGTTGAATACTTTTCACCACATTCTTACTGTGTCTCTACTTCATTTTTCATCTCTTGGTGTTCCAGCAATCAGGTGTTGTATGTTCAGTCACCTCTAGGAAGTCTACCTACCTGAAATGTTGGGAAAGGCATGTGAATCCCTAAAAGTTGTACTAATTGTTTAGCTATGTATCTCAATGTGGATTTGTGTTCAAATGCATCTTGCCAGTTTTTAAATGGAATTTATAGTCTGGCTTACAGTTCAAGCAATAATTCCCGGGTTTCATTATGCATGAATCCACTATGTTTGAAAAAATATATATCCCTCTTCATGTATTCAGTGGGCCAGACTGTGATTCACCTTAGCACAAATAGATTGAAAGTTGTAACTGCCTGAAAGAGAGCTTTGTTTTGCAGGTGAGTCACAGTGTTGCATCCCCAACTTTATTTCACTACCTTCTAAGTTCAGGAATTCAACCATTTGCTGTAAACTGGATATTGAAATTATTCATATTAGGTCTATTTTTTACCCTATGCTGTTTTAATGAGCTGACTTGCAGCGAGCTGTGCAAACAGCTGTGCCAGTACCAAATGAGAGGACAGTTTGCTCCTCAAGTAAGGGACACACACAAAAAGACTTTGAAGAATTAAATATTTCCTGTAGCAGCCTTCTGCTGCTAGTGTCTTGGGAAATAAATGCCTTAAAGAGGCTGCACAAGACTTAGAGAGGCATAGAGAATTTGGCATAGAAAATGTATTTAAATACTAAATTATGCATTTCTAACTGACCAAGAATTAGGACTATGTGGCTACACAGCCATTCAGATGATACTACAACAGTCTCTGTTATTTAATAGAAACTATGGAGTCCCTTCAGAAATTTGAGACTGTTACAGACTGTCTTCTGCAGACTAAACATCTCCCTTTGGCCCTTGTGTTTGGTGTGCTGGCATATGTGATCTGCACAGACATCCTCACGTGGACTCTTGGTACATGTGACTTGCCACTGTTCTACTGTCTTTTGTGACTCTCCAACCTGTAGAGTGTCCATTGCATTTGTCCCCTAATCTATTCCAGCTGAATTGATTTTTCTGTCAATCCTTTAGCATTTCCAAAATTATGTCACACATTCAAAATCAAACCATGTCTTTACATAGACTGCTGATATATTACCATGCTCTAGTCCTTCCTCTTCTTGCTAAGGGCTACTGTTCCTAACAGAGGTCCCCACCATTAACATCTTTTATTTCCTGCAGGCATGCAAAGAACATGTAACCTTGGTGCAGAGGGTGCTCTGCTGGGAACTGTAAAAACCATGTGTGTTTACAGTAACACTAGGCACTCTCAGAATAAGTCAGCATTTTTTGCCCAACAGGAATTGAGCACATTGGTTCTCAGGCAAGGAGGAGCAGAGTGGACCTAAGGTCAGGATGTGCTTGCTGTTAATGCTCAGCTCAGTTCTTTGTTTCAAGATTCAGCCCCACACTTACCCAGCCTTTTTTGAGCTTCCTTCTTGGTAGATGTTAGGAGTTAACAGCTGGCCTCCCCTTATTTTTCTGAGAGCTCCTTTCATGGGGTTGTCATTGATAAAATAAATATAGTAATTGCAAAGGTTTGCATGACCTTTTCTGAGTTCCATGGGTTCATTCGTGTCTGTACAAACCATGCACAACAATGTGAAAAAGTCCATTTTTCCATAAAAGGGTATGGAAACATCTAACCCTCAATAGATTATGAAGTTTTGCAACTAGCACAAAGTTATATCTGACAAGTGAGCAAGGCATTTATGGAAGAAATTATGATATTTTAAACAATTGATACAATTTAGACTTCCTTGGTAAAATAGAAAATATTTCATTTGGATATATTTACATTTACTTTGTATTGCCTCTTACAGAGGAAAAACCATATCTACTGAGGATCAAAATATGCAGTGGATTTTGGTGAGCTATACATGTTTAATACTTCATGGGTAGCTATGACACCTATACACTGACTTTGTTTTGATTGATGATCAGTAGTACTTTACTGGAAATATTGTAAAAAGTGCATGGGCACAGGTGGATAAGGTACATATGAAGGTCTTCAGTTGAAATTAGAGTGAAAGCTCTTTTTCTGCAGTCTTCTCATCTCCAAAGCATGGTCAGCTTTACAAATGGCATCATTCTCCAGATGAACACTAATAAAAGGTGTTTAAATTTTGAAGGCCAAAATCCAAAATCTAACGTATCTTTGATCTAAAATAATTTTCAGTATCTGTCAAGGATGAATTTGAGAGCTTTTTTGAAAGTGTACTTAAAATGATACGTTATTAATAATCCTATCTGCTAGAATTTATTTTTTAGTCATTTGATTGTCCAGATGCTGAAATCTTACAGTTCTTTCATAGAGGAGGAGCTTTTAAGCATCAAATAACTAGGTTAATTAGGTTGAAATGAGGTTAATTAGTAACTGAATCTAATCTTATTAATTGAAATTCAGAGCTGTCATGACTTGATAGCGACAGAGCTTTTCAAAGTTTGTTTAATATTGAAGGACTTACATTAAAACCTGGGTTTTAGTTGCCACTTAGGTTTTTCTTATGAATTTTTATATACACTTTAGATTTAAGTCTTGACCTTTTGAAATCTACTTCTGTTCTATTCCTGACTTTTATAGGCAGTTATCCAAGCTCAAATTTGCTATCAGTACACTGACAGCTGCTCACTTCAAATTTCAGTCTAGAATCGATTTTTTAAGAAAAGTACACCAAGAGTAGAAGGGTATACTTGCTTGCTGTACCAAAGTACATTTTCTCCTATAACTTATTGTGGAAGTTTTCATTGAATGTAAAGAAATGTTTAACGCCCCCATACATAATCTTTTCCAGTACTTGACTAAAGGGTGGTAGGTTTGGATTGAAAAAACTTAGCAACATCTAAGATTTGACATGCTATACTTTCATTGCATCTTCTAAAGAATTTTAATGTTTCTCCTTATTTTGGTTCCTTATGCATAAAGTGTTATAGAACACCAATGACATTAAAAAAAAGATCTCCTGGATATATTTCAAATGTCTCCTAAAGGCACACTAATTCTGCATGCCTTCAGAAAGTTGCCAGTATCAGCAAATAGGGTTGAGCTGGTTTAAACCATGAAAAAAGCATCCAATGATGTTTCAATTAAACTTTCAGTTATCAGTGAAGTTTTGATATGACAAATTTTATGTCTGAATAGCAGGTCCTTTTTTACAGGTTATCGAGGAACTACGAAACTTTCTGAGCAAAGCAAACCTACTTTCAGGAGAGGCTCTTTCTAAAAAAGTTGTGTACTGTGATACAGATATATTCTTCCTCTAAGATTATATTCCTCTCATTTTTCATATTAAATATTTCTTTTTCAATTTTGATCTTGCTAACTCCTGTGTTTAAATATATACTACATCAAGGACTTGCACCACAGCTGAAATACGGATCATTCTGTTTTGCATTTGCAAAGGTTTTTTTCCTTGATTTTGAACAGACATATTTCATTTTGTCCTTACATAAGATCCACAGATTAATTAGCCTTAGTTTGGAGGAAAAACATACACAAACACAATACTCTCCCCAATACCAAGTCAGTATTTTGAAATCTTTTACCACCTTAAAACATTTCCACACTTTCCTTGACGTTCTCATACTTTAAATACTTATAGGCTCTTATCATGACTCTTCCCTTGCACTGTTAGCTATCATAAGAGAAGAGATTTTAATCTTTTCTTTTAAATCAAACTTTAATTAAACTTAATCATTTTTGTTGCTATTATCTGAATTCCTTCAAAACTTGTTGACGTCTTCATGGTACTGGAGGGTAAAACTACATGCTGCATTTGAGAAGCAATTAATTTGTGCCAAACAGAGTGTGTCTGGTTGTTCTTTATGGAAACATTAGGAAAGTAAATAATAGTTATTTTTTATAATATAGATGCACCAAAAAAATATTATGATGAAAATTTCAGAAACAATAAAGAAGAAAGTACATATATTTTACCATGCTTCTCAATCAAACATTTGACATTACCCTTTCACGATTACTGCAATACCTTATTTTTAATAAATATGCCTTTAAAATATTAGTTTGACCTATCAGTCTCAGGTGTAAGCTTTGTTTTCTTGTTTGTTTTCTTCTTCAACTTCTTTGGGAGTGTTTTATTCCCTTCTTACAAATACCACATTTTTCCAAGGAATTTCTACCTCATCTACTCATAAATATGAAATAACTTCTCTTATATTTCACCAGCTCTTTAATTGCTTCCCTCCCCCCTTCTGCTATGAAGCACTTAAAGAAACACTTCTACTTACTTGATTCTAGTGTACATCAGAGTTTGTAAGTAGTTTTTCCATGTATGTGTTGCAGCTGCTATTTCAGATATTTACATTTTTTCAAGGCGTAATTTGGATTATTTCAGAGCCAGTAATATCTTGCATTGTGCCCAAGGACAAGACTCATATTTCTCATTTTATTTAAGAACTGCATAAATTCACTATTATAATGATGTCTCTGAAAACTTAAGTTTACAGAAGGTAAATAGAATTTTAGATTCTCCTATGTAACCCAACTCATCATCTAGATATCTTTTTAACAACAAATGACAACAGTATGTTCAGACTGAAGAAGAGCAGAGCAGATAATTTTAATTACAGATCCCATTCATACAGAGATGCCACCATATATGTCTATTTTCAAAATTACTTGACAATAGAAAAAATATTAGGTCCGATATAGAGCTATAGCAAAATACAGATCAGGCTGCCAGCTCTACAAACACAAGGTTCACATTTTCACCTTGGTTTTGAGACTATGAAGTGTACAGTTTGCTAAACATATACTAATAAAATGACCTACTAAAACAATTTAGGAGAACTTTCCAGCCAGTAACTAGTCTCAGGATATAAAATTTAGGCTAAGTACTGCTGAATCCTGTCAACCTCCTTTTCCCCAAACCGCCTAGTCCCGGCTCACTATTTTTACACAGCCAGGCTTCAATACAAGTGTCATAACCTGAACTCTAAGTGAAGATTTTCCACGCACTGCAGTGGGACTCCAGAGGGCAGATATGTCATGGCTGAAACCAGATGCCAGCAGGAACAGTAAATTTCATGCAGAAGTAATTTTGGATAATTAGCTGTGAAATAAATTAAGTACAGATACGGAGAAATCCAATTCCTAGAATAGCAGACCAGAGTGTCTTTTTAAAACCACATTTAATGGTGTTGCTAACTTCATGGAGTAAATATGTAACATTAACATCTAATAATAACTTTAGCTAGAGTTTTAGATTTCTTTTGTAAGTGTTTAAGGTATGCTGTGTGCATTCATTATTAACAGAGACTTTATTATGGAAAACAGAATGTATGTTTCAGTTGAGATGACGACTGCTTTAATCTTCCAGATAATTATATTTGACACAGTCTCCATAAAGCTTCAACTTGCATCTGTGATACATTACACTTTCAAAAGGTAAAGCAAAATATTAGATTCTTTATCTTTTAAAGTTTAGGCATGAGAACTTCTAATCAGCAAGATTTCAGTTCAAATAACAAACACCAGAAGAAAAACATCCTACCAAATTGCATGAAACACTTGGAAAAATCATGGGTTTGCTTTTTGATTCTCTTTTTTTAGAAAAAGTAATCTAATTGTAGCCAATGTTCTGAAAAAAAATCTGTTCAGAGCAGAGAAGACAATTGTTTGAAATTATGTTTATTTAGTTCCATCAGAGCAGAACTCAAGGAAAGTTCTCACTAGCCATGTAGTGGCTGAATTTTTATTCTCAAATGGAAGCATGCAATTAAAACTACAGTAGATGTCAGATACACTTGGACTCTCCTCCCCTTGTGTCTTTCCCTGTCTTCTTGTCTCTACTTCACAAAGCAGTGCATACACATCTCCCTCTTGATCCTAGCACAACTTTCTCATTCTGTATTAGTATTTCATGAGGGACCAACCCTTTTCCACCCTTCTGTGAAATGAAGGTGGGGCGAGTAAAAGCTTGGGAGAGACAGGTTCTCTCATTCGTCCTGCAGGGCTGGCAGCAGCCTGGAGCTGTGTTTGCAAATACTTTTTAGGCTGTACATAACACAGGAGAGAAAAGATCTTCTAAGATGTTGGTCACTAATATCCGAGTTTGCAGAATTGATGTGGAATAGAATTTCTCAGAGGTTGACAAAAGGCTACAACAAATGAACTTTCCAGAAAGATTCTATGTCTACAAAAGAGCAAATTGCCTTACCAAACCACTATCAAGTATGTAGGGATAAATAGCTAGGATTTCTCAATATCAGGAAAATAACATATCTTTTCATCATTTCCCCAAATACTGGTTTTAATATGAACACACAAATAAAGCACCTCAAAGAAGTTATGTCACAAGCAACTCCAGGACAAAGAGTTAAAGCATGGAAGATACCTGAAATAGAAACCCAGAGTCTGAGGAAGGTAGGCAGTGTTAAAAATAAATCCCCAATTCAACCACGTAAATGAATATTTACACAAAAATGACACAAGGAGAAGTTACCATTCACAAACTGTCCAGCAGTGCCTTAATTAGTGAAATCTTGAATTCTACTGAAGTATTGTTCCAATACCTGTTCGAAAGTTTAGATTCAGTTTGGATCCTACTTTCTGTGTCATTGCTCCCTATGAAAATTCCAGTTTTTCTGCTGTTTTCTCTACCAGTGAGGCTACAAACCAACAGCTCAGAGATGATTATTACATCCTGCTTGTCTTCACGGTAACAAACCTGTAGAGATTGTGTTTCACAGTGCTGCAGTGGCAGCATCAGGGATGAGAAGGGAGGAAGACAGCTCTGCCTCTTTGCATCACTTAATAAAACACACATTACACAGGGCAGTGATAATGGAAGATGACTTATATGAGACCCCTAAAACTCACTAAATCTTCTCAGGAATAAGCTTTGTCCATCATTCCCTGCAAGCACTGGGACTTTCTCTTTGATTTAAAATTTCTTGCCGCTCTTTGATCTCTCTGTTCAGAATGATCTCTGTACTCTGAGTTATCTCCCTGCTCACCCTCTGACTTCAAGGAGTCCAGCTCACATAACACTCCCCACGCTCCCGTTCTGCTCCCTGCTCCATACACAGACACCAGCCTGCCACCAGTAGATTATATTAAACTCATTGAATCAAATTTGCTCCATTCACAATCACTATTCATGTTGGTCACCACAAACAAGCTCAAAAGCTTTGTTTCTTTGATATCTTATTGTGCCATTTTGTATGAGAGATGTCTGAAGAGGAAGACATGTAATTGAAGCAGCTTATCATCTTAGTATGACTGGGTAAACACCATCTTAGTGTGACCAGGAGGGACAGAGAGAGTGGAAAAGAGAAAAAACAGAAGAGAGGGAAGGAAAATTTCCAATCATGAAAGAAGATTGTAGAGAAGATTTTTGAATAGGGAGTAACAATAGGAAGCTGGGGATTTTTTTTGAAGTGTTGAGCTGTTTGTTTTGCTTTGGGGTCTGGCGGGTTTTTTGTGTGCTCTGCACTTTTCTATTACTGCAATTTCATATACAGCCTAATTTGCATTTCCACTGGAAAGAAAGAAGTGCCTTCTGCCATGCCTTTTATTCTATGAAATTTTATTTATCCTGCCCTAATTCCAGTGATGGGATCAGTCAATTTTTAATGTATTACTCAGCTGACAGAAAGCTATGTATGGGCAATTTGCCTGTCAGGTCACTTAAGGAAGGAGAAGCAATGCTGTTTAACACTCTTTTGCTGTAGTGAATCATAACACGTGGCTAATGCTCAAAACTAATCTCAGTTCACAGCTTATTGCCATCAACTATTTTATAACCAAGAAAGTTCTGTGGCTCAAGTTTAGATGCTTGGAAATGTTTGGACACTACCATAGATTAATACTTCCATAAACATCTCTAAGCAGGTGCCTCACATATGGGTAAACAGAATGAAGCTTTAACACTCCCTTCCTCATTTGAATTTTAAACTATGGCATTAGCACTAATGTCTCTTTTTTTTTTCTTCAGTATTCAGTATTTCAGCAAACATTTGGCTAAATGGGCAAGATCTGTGGGGTTTTTTAATAACGTAAGAATAGTTTTTAACCACGTACATTAAAAACATTTTAAAATGGAACAATGTGCAAATGAAACTGGAAGCCCATCTTCTTTCATGTTATTCAGTTACTTATTATTTTGTATTCATGGATGTGATTAGGAATGCTTTCTGCGTTCCTGTGTTGGTTTATTTATTATTCTTGGAGCACACAGTGATAGTGAGACAGCAGTTCAGAAACAGCCAGATAAGCTTACACTTTGAAGTGCACAGAACTCTAATTAAGCTGCGGGGCTGTTTACAAAGCAGGGCCATAATCACACCATGAAGATTGTTCATATTTATTTGAGATCATGTTTAATTTGAGACTCATAAATGTATATTAGAAGGCTACTCAGTTTATATAAACCCATCAGTATGTATTTATGTCACAATATAAGCTAATTAAGGTAGTATTTTGACAAGAGCTACTCAGTGTTCCACCAGAAGAAGGCTTCAAGGTTTAGACATTTAAAAGTTCATGAAAGCAACGACAGCTGTAGTTTGCATCACGTACTGCTGCTGGGGTGGGTGGATTTTGTGCTTTTTCTTTCTTATAATTACACACCCTTGTTCAAAAATACAGGTCTGGACCATGGCATGAGGGTAAAAAGCATGCACATCTTGCAAAAGCAGTGTATACAGAGGCAATTACAGTCACCTGGAGAGAAAGCAATTGTCCCTGGGGCTTCTCCACACTTCTCCTACCATAGGGGAGGAGCATGGAGAGATGCCCAGCAGTGCACTCTTGACATCATGGAGGAAACTCAGGAAGTTTTCTCTGTTGGTCTACTCTCTCATGGTCTACTATCTCTTCTCCAGACTGCATCCATTTAGCCCCTAGGCTGTTCAAAAGTTGACACCAGGGTGTTGACATAAGTCAAATGGGCACTTTTCTGAATGCAAAATATGGTGGCACACATAGGGTTGAGTCCAAGGACTGACAAATTGCCCAGATACTTGCACAGTTACAAAAGAACACCTATGTGCTAAATGAAACTTCTCAATATTTTTACTTTACCGGATTGAAAAACAGAGATTGGTTTTTTTTAAACCAATCCAAATGAATCAAAACGTGGCTTTGTCATATCAAGAATTTTGTTGAGATTTGTAAAGCTTCTGTTGGAACTTTTATATTTCAACAGAATACATTTTATTTCCCTGACTTTCCATAGGAATTTCTCTAAATCTTTCCAATCTGCTCTGATTGGTGGCTGCTTCTTGACCTGATACATATCAGATTTCTGAGATACTGCAGATATTACAGTACCAGGTTTTTTTTTTGGAAAGCAGCGCATGTCAAACCCAAAATTCGAAGTTCTTCTTTCCCAGCTTGGTCTCCTAGATAGCAGTAGGACTCATCTCCTGAGACATGAAACAATGACTCTTTCCATGTGCCCAGCAGCCTTTTTTAATTAGATATAAAATTCTGATTCTGAAACATTCTTTTGTTTTGTGATACTTTTGGAGAATTATGGCATTGCTTTTTTTTGCTTCTCTAACAAGGGGAAAGATGTTTGCATGCATCAGATCAAGCAGGCTGCATAGGCCACTCAGCAAAGATGCTCTAGATTTGCCACACCATTTGTTGCAGTCTGTAGAGAAGTCACAGCAAAGCTCAAACTGGCAACATGTTTAAAAATTATGTGTCTCTGGCGGCCTGCGCATATTTTGGATACATACATCCTTCCAGACCCAAGGGGCCAGAATCAGACAGATGAGCCAGAGATATACATAAGAATTTGCACATTCATGGAGAGTCAGAGGGGAGGTTGATATATTTTTAAGCAAGCTTGAAGAGCATGAGGCTTGCACAACTCTTTGTTTATTTCCTGAGAGCTGGACTTAGTTGACAGAACTAAAAATGATATCACCATTTCTGTCCATCCTAGTATCCAATGCATTCTGTCTGCTCTTTGTCTTTAAGAGCAAAAAGGATCTTTGGTATTATCTTTACAGAGCAGAGCATGGATGGAAGCACTAAAGGACAGAAAACAGATAGCTTTGGCAAGTGTAGGTCCTTCAGCTGGAAGTGCTGAGCAAGGGTAAGGTTAGAGGGAATTAGCCTCTGCCTCCTGCCCTTGGCTGGTTGGAGAATTATGTGTTTAAGAATGATGAGCAGCACTTTACAAGTAGATCCAGCCTTGACAGGAAGATTGGAGAGGCACCGCTTTGCTTATGTTAACAAGAGGTTTCTAAAAATATTTCCAAAACAAGAAGTGGGAGAAGTCAGGGGTTGCAGTCCCGAGGCCCGCCAGGGCTGGGGGACAGGAAAGACGCTGCCCTGGGACAGGCAGTGGTGGAGCTGGTCTCAGCTGGTGGGAGGGCTGGAAGAGCAGGGAAGGTAGGGTCTGGTCCCCATAAATATTTGCTTCTGGAATTACACAAAGACTCTTCCTGGGCATGCATGCTGCTCCTCATGCTTGGAGCGGGCAGCTGTGTCTCTCCTGAGGATGTACTGTCACTCCCCAAACATCAGATGCTGCATTCCCCTCTTGTCAGCAACAGAGCCCTCTCCTTAAGGATGCCCTCATCTTATTTTTGGTTCAGCACACGTCTTTGTTGACCCATCCAGTTTTTAAGAATTTACTTGTTTGGGTTTTTTTCATCTCAGCCATTAAACTGAAATAAATGAATAAAATGAAAAAAAACCTGAATAAAATGAAATCATTCTGGAAGATAGATGGAGTATTGAATGCATTATGACTGTGGTCATCACCAAAACTATTCAAATACGAAAACCTGTGTCTGATGGTGGTCATTCTTAAGTTTCCAGACACAGTGAAGCCAAGAGATAGAGCTGCCTCATAAATTTTACCTAGACACTGTTTTAGGACTTTGCTTATATTTGCATGCATTTTGCTGTAACATCTGTATACAGCTAATTGAATTGTAAATGTAAGACATGGAAGGGTGTGTTTTCCCAGTTCCAGAAAGGGATTTGTTTTCAGGAGATTTTCCAGTACATTGTCAAATAAAGCAGCAAAAATTTTGCCATTTTCTTTAAAAATATATTCTTTGCCAACCCATAAATCTCAACATTAAAACCTTTTGTCTTTAATGTAATTCACAGTGTTCCAGTATAGCTGTTTGGTTCAACAATAAATTACTCTAGCACACTCATGTTGATCAACATCAAAGGTTCCCCAGGTGAGGTCTGTACCATGTGTGCTTGGTACCAATGGCCTCCTCTCCCAGGTCAGACTGTAAGCATGAGTTTAGCAGAGGAATGGAGGAAATTCTTCCACACAAACCATCTGCAAGTAACTGCAGGTCTGTGATTCAGGTAGATGTCTCTGTGCAAACAGCTACACCTTCAAGGGGAGAGGGAACAAGCCTGAGCTGCAGTGGAAAATATCCACATAAGAAGACATCATTTGAGCAGCAGCAACTGGGAATGTGAGGGGAGCTTGCCTGAGATGCAGAGTAGAGCTCTCAACAACAGTATCGAATAATGGCACAGTGGTGGTGGCATCTCAGCAGCTTTCCCCTGAACACATGGGTGTTTTCCAGCACAAAACTCTTTGTCACTGTCACCCTGGCACTGCTGCCCACCAGCTGCCTGTACACTGGGCTTGTGGATGCCTTTTCAGCATCATGTGGGAATTGAGAGGTGCAGACCAAAACTGAGTGTATTGTTCCACAAGGGGCATTAATTAAATAGTGCATGAATGGAGACTGCAGTACAGCTCTGCTCCAATACCATCTTTTAACATGATTTTAAAAATCATTAATAATCATGTGCTTTTATATTCCATGGCAATCTCTTATCTTATCTCATTTTGTGACTGTATTGAATGTCATGAATCTCATATTTCCTCTCCTGATCACATGTATTTGCTTTTAACTGTATTCCCCATTATATCTCAGTCTACATACACTTTTCTAAAATTAACGTCCTTTATTTTCTATCCATATTTCTAATCTATCTATACCTAATTATTTACCTGTCCATGGCCCATTAAAAATTTTCTGACATTTAATTTAATTCTTTCCACAATCTTACTTAGATTATCTATTTATTTGTGTTGTAGCATCAGACAAGCAAAAGCTTTTAGCAGTATTTCTCTGCTTTGTTACAGTTTATTTCTCCTTTGCCCTTTGCCATTTTCCAGACCATTTTGTTAAACTGGTTTTAAGAACTGTTTTAAACGTTTTGAGCCATGACATGTCTACATGTGTAACATAACCCACTGTAACTCTCAAAGAACCAAACCCTGATCAGAAATATATGTATGTTGCTGGTTTTATTTTTAAATTCTGAAAAGTTGTTCTGGCTTCCAAAATGAATAATGGCCTGAATGTTTTTATTGACATTGTAGCCTGGACTAGGTACATGCTTTTGAAAAGGCTCCCCCAACAGCATTCCTTGGTTCGTATCTCCAAGCAATCTTGCAGTATGTGAATTGGATGGTTTTCAAATGAAACTAAGCCAAAAGATGCACCCTCATGGTGGGCCAGTGATCTCCAACCTGTTCATGAAACCCCGAGGATTCATTCAGTTCACAAGATGCAGGTAGACATAGTTCAAAGTAACTCTACCCTGAGATGCGTCAAAACTTTGGTACCATTTATTTTGCTGTATAAATCCATTCTTTCTGGGCCATGTTGCTGGTAATGTAGAGATGACCACTGGTAGTTAAAACTCTCTTGAGACTGTCTTCACCCTTGCTGCCTTCTAAAATAGAGAAATTCAGCTCCTGATTAAGTTACATTTAAAAATGAGTAATGCTCTTCTGAGCTGTTCACTATTAGAAACAACAGCAGATCTCATCTGAACAGAGTGTACGTGTTTCAAAACAGATATATTGTGCTCTGCTCATCATGTCAGCATTTGTCTATGTAAGCCTATGTCAGTATTTGCCAGTGCAAGCATTGCCACTTGCTCTTCCAGGAAGTTTTGCAATAATAGTTAAAAAAAAAAAAAAAAAAAAGAAGAAGGAAAAAAAAATACAACCACGCAAGAGTGTGTTATCATATTGAATTTCTCTAGAGAGTTGGCTGCTTCTTTCTCTATCCGGCCTCAGAAGGAAGGAGGGGTGTAATGAGGAAAGCAACTGCAAACTATAGCGATCCTTCACCACTGTTTTGTTCAAAGACATACACAGGACATTAGTGTCTGCAGATGCTCTATAAAGATAAAAGACTAAGGCCTAGATGGGAAGAAATTATGATCTGCATTAAATAGATGGTGAGCCAGTTATTCCCTCAGTTACACTATTGCAAATCCCATTAATTTCTTTTCATTGTCAGCATGAGATAACGATGTGTCTTAAAGGAAATGAGGACTAAAATAAGAAAGTGTGAAATAAATTACCTAATGTTATGAAAATAAAAACTGTTTTGTTCTAGGAAGGAATTCAAAGGGACTGAAAATCCATAGGTTAAAACACATTTCTGTAATTTGGTCTCTGTATGCCAACCTTGTGACAAGTTAATCAATCAATTTAATGATAATACTTCTAAAGAAAATAATGGTATCTAATATTAATAGCTGTAGCTGCTGTAAAAAAATTAAGGACTATCCCTAGAATGAACATGAAGACAACTTTATTTGACAGTTTTTGCTTTCCCATATAAAAAAGGGGATTAGGTTTTTAAACTGGCATCTCTCATCTCTTCACATATTACCATACATAACATTAAAAAGGGAAAGAGAGTCTCAGGTACCCTTTTATTTCTCCCTTTCTCCCTCAGGGAAGCCACAGGACACAGTAATCAATTTAAAAGGTCAAAACAAGCAAGGTCAAATGGCTTAATTTACTGTGACTATTAATCTCTGTTACATTCATAAACATTTTTCATATGGGAACTTATCTTTCCACTCAGCAAAGATGTGGAGGCTTAGTTCCCTCTCTTTTTTCTTGTCTCCCCTTTTCCTCTCATTTTTGTATTTCTATTCTTTCATTAGTGCACTGTCATGAAGTACTAAATATAGGGAACTCAGAATCGGGCCCTATTCCATGTCTTAGCTAGGGTAAAATGCAAGAAAAGATATGGTAACGAAATAAAATACCTGACCTCTAAATACTTAAAATTACTTTATCTCTCTTCTATTTCTTACCTTTTTCATGTTCAAACATGAAAGATTACCTGAAATATCAGCTAAGCAGGGAAATATTGTCCTAATAATTGAGCATGCAAGTATGTGCCTGGTAAGTTATTTGATTAAACAGGAAGCTAGAATAGTATAGATATCCACAAATAAAGCCCCAAATCTAAATGACTATATCGTTAGCTCATTTGTAAACTGTTCCAGATGTAAGATTTTGGCAGCTTTCCAGTAGGCTGGCTGCAGTCTGAGCTTTCCTGCATCCGCAGTGAGAACTGCAATGCCTGACTCTTCAAGGAAAAGCTCCACAAGGCTGATGACAAATTATATAAAGTAACAACCTGCCTGCCTGGCACAGAGAAATCCAAACAGATCCCCGGGCAGAGAATGCCCTTTTTCCTGGGGCAAAGCTACAGTCGTTTGACCTGGAAGTGTGATCGATCTGCATTATGCATCACCCGGTGAAAGCCCCTCTGAGGAGATCATTTAGTGATCATATCAGGGACTCCACTGCTAGAGCCTTGGATGTTATCTGGAAAAACACGAGAGACAGACGACTGGCAGGTGAGAAGGACATTACATAAATATATTTTAAAATTCATAAGGGATCAAAACCTATAACAGTAATTAGTGGTATCATTTGCATACGTATCGGTGTAGCCTCTGAGTATTTCTCCAGCCTTTTGTTTGTGTGTCATGTTACATCTGTGCTGTGCCTAGGGTGGAGCTGTATGTGCTCCTCTAACTAGATGAGACAAACTTCGGTTAAAAGAAAAGCAGCAGCGAATTTTGGTTCAGTATTATGGCACAAACTCCTCAGACTAAAGTATGCTGAAGCATTTTATTTTGCTATTGGGTCAGAGCTCATGCTTTACTGCCGTGATGTGCTTCAGTGAGTTGCATTAAGGAGCGTTTTGTAGCCAAGGAGTGTGTCAGTTGGAATATCTGGGCTGTGCACTGAGCAATTACTGGTATTTCCTCTGGCAAGGATTTCAGTACTGTGCACTCCAAGTGAGTGTCAGGTATGCCAGAGCTAGGCTTCTGAGATACAAATTACCAGCCATCTATATAGTTTCAGTCCACATTTTTATTTTGACTTGCAAATACTCAAAAACTCGAGGCAGACCATCATAGAGAGTTGGAGAAGAAGATAATTTAACTCACTTTATTTTTCTCTTCTCTTATTGTCTGTCAGATGAATGCTTCACATTCACCCTGCTGGGGTTGTTACTTTTATTTTGCAGCATTTAGAGGTTTCAAAGAAGGCAGCAGAAATGCACAATGGGTGTGACTGCCAGAGGGATCATTTTGGTTTGTTTGTATACTTACAGTGGGGGTGGTTTATTCCAGGGGGAGTGAATGAGGGAGGAGAAATGTGAGTAACGATAAGATCAAGAATGAGATGACCAAGAGGCAGACTTTATGGTCTACTAATGTAAACTGAAAGTTTACATTACTCTCCTGCATTTATGTTTTTGAGAAATAAGAGTAGCTAAGTGCATAACATTTAGTTGAGCACTAATTCCAAAACTGATTACATTGGGTAATCAGGCAGTGAGTGGCCATTGCCTATAAAGAAACACATGGGCAAAAATCTGCTCTGAATTAGACCTACTCATAAAAACCTTGTTCTGCCCACTTGTGTTAGTGACTGGATTAATTCTGTGCCTGTTCCCATAGATGGCAAAGGACAGTGAGTTTCCTAGGCAGAGGAACTCAGCTTTACCACTATTTTACAGTAAAACCTCATGGTCACAGGAGATGGGGGCATCACATTTACTTTAGTGCTCAGTAGGTGGTCACAAATATGGCAGTGTCATAAAAGCACTGGACATTAACATCTCTCCACGGCAAAAGGAACTAGGCAGACAGTCCACTTCATCTCTCAAAGGTGTGTTATAAAAACTGGGTGTCTTTGGTAGCCTTAACCACTGCAGGGCATGGAGCAGCAGTCACAACACAGGTCCTGATGTTCAGGACATTTCTGAAACTTCACTGGAAGAAGCACTAAGAGGAGAGAAATTCTGAGTGAAAAGGCATGGATGTTACACAAATCTATAAAAGGGGAGCCGGTGGGGCCAAGTCAGCCTTTGTTTAATCTGCATGTTGCCCAGTCAGCTAGACACTAGTTAACCCTGACATTCAGTGCCATTCTACCTGCTAGAGATGTTTATGTGAATGCTTTGAAGTATGCTTTTTATTTTATCATTAAGTTCAGAATGGCATTTGCATCAGCAGACTCCAAGTACCTCTGGCCCGTGTCCACGTACTACAACTGCTACCAACTGTCTTCTATAAAATTGTTTTCCTCTCATCAGCTGACACAGGAAAGCATGTAATGATATGTAATTTATACCTTCAGAATGTGACCTACATATGAAAGTATGCAGATTTTATCAGGATACAAAGAGACCTTGATAAATGTATATATTTAACCTTACATATGATTATCAAATATTTGGAGGCTAAACAACTGCTAATTATATTTCTGGAGACTCTGTCACATTCCTAGAAACGGGGAGTGAACGTGAACCCTTTAGCCCCTTTAGCTGCGCTGATAAGGCTCGGCATGTTTTTATTCTACTTGGCATCTGGTTATGAGCCATCATAGTTTTTATCAATACAAGGCTTAGATGTTAGAGGACCCTTAAAAACAGTGACAGTTCCATTTTCCAGGCTGTGCTGGTGATGTAGACTTGTCAGTTCACCAGTATATTTGGACTGCTGTCAGTCACAAAATCCAAAAATCATCAAGCTAAGCCCCCAATAAGAAGTACAGCATGTAGTTGGAATAGATGTCAGGGTGTATTTCAGAAAATACTTCATGAAGAGATTCAGGAAGAGAAACAAAACAGCAAGTTGTGTTGCTGTTCTGTTTGTTCTCCAGGATATCAGCAGTTTAAACTGCTGACTACCTGAAAATGGTCAAGAAAGGTCATGACACTGAAAGGAGAAATCCTCTTAGATCAGCAATTTGTGTTATCAGGACATGCCTTTAAAAAAAACCCACATTATTTGCAAAAGAAAGAAGAAAATATGAAATATGTGTTCTTCATGGCATATTCAAGACAAAGTAAATGTTTTGCCTTCAAAACATCCTTCTAGCCTGCACACAGAAGTAGCATTTCATTAAATATAATTTGATATCATCATCAAACAGGGAGTACTATCTACTTGCTAAGTAGGAAATATATCATGGAAAATGTTTTTTCCATTAGATAAGAATGACTGGAGAAGAAAAGACTTTGGGAAGACCTTGTAGCAGCTTTCCAGTATCTAAAAGGGGCTTACAAGAAAGCTGGAGAGGAACTTTTCACAGGGGCATATAGTGAAAAAACAAGGGGTAATGGACTTAAGCTGAAAGACAGTAGGTTTACACTAGATATTAGGAAGAAATTCTGTGCTGTAAGGGTAGGGAGGTGCTGGAACAGGTTGCCCAGAGAGGCTGTGGACTCCCCATCCCTGGAGATGTTTGAGACGGGGCTGGATGGGGCTTTGAGCAACCTGGTCTAGTGGAAGGTGCCCCTGCCCATGGTAGGGGATTGGAACCAGATGGTCTTTAAAGTCCCTTCCAACCTAAACCACTCTATAATTCTAGGATTCTATGATCCTGTAGTCTTACTGACACAAAAGAAAGGGAGCAATAGTCCTGTGCAAAAGGTACCAAAAATATTTGAGATGCTGTTATTAAGATTGTCTGGAATTAAATGACTGTAGCTAAAACCACTTTGATTTTGAGTGGGTGCAGTAAAGGAATGCAAATGAATGCAGACTGCCCTCTCAGATCACCTCTGTGTGCTCTCCTACACTGGGCACTGTAGAGCAGCACCCTCATGTTGCTTTCGAACCCCAACACCAGGCCTGAGTTACTGCCTGTGCCATCTTATCACGTGGCAGAACAGCCTGTGGTTCAGCCTGCTGGGGTGGAGCACACTCGTATAAATGTGGTATATTGTTATACCATATTATGATCTATTGTTACTGTTGTATAAATTTGGTATGGCATATAAATATAGTGTATATTTATAAAACACCTGTCCTGAGGAGCAGTGAGCTGCAGCTCAGCATAGTCACATCACAGCAGCACAGATCATGGTTTTCCATTCTGTCTTTTTACCTTCTTCTCGGTTTATGTAGACAAAGAACATCTAGACACATTTATAGTGATATCTGGTGATCTTAAAATGTGGAAAATTATTCATTAGGTAAATCATTAAACATTTTCAGTTTCTGGGACATCTAAAATGCTCAGTAGAGGTGAGAAACAATTTTGGGTAGTGGAGTGAACAGCAAAAAATGACAAAGAATAAGACTTAAGTTTAGAGAGCCCCTAAATAGGCAAGATGAAAATTGTAACTTTTCTTGTTACTGCATTCACAAGAAATAGATATGTTTCCTTTGGAGTTCCCAGTTAATTTCTCTTACTAATGTCAGACCACATCCTCAACTGGGAAGGGAAGAACATTCTGGCTTCTTCAGTGGACAGACCTCCCAAAGATACCAGGATTTCATGCACAAGAAGGGCAGCAGCACAGAATGAGCTTTCACAGAACAGGAAGCATCATTCTCAGCTCTCAAATGCACACGACCTCAAAACATTGTAGACAGATTTCTCCTAGTGCCTTCACTTTTGTCTGAATTTGCATGACCCAATATAGCATTTATCTGCATTGTACTAAGAGCCATTATGTGCACCATACAACATGAATAAAGATCCTGGCTTTTTCATTTTCACCAGCATTTTTTGGAATACATGATCAGATACTGAGTAAAACTGACTGCTAATGTGCCTCTCTTTTTAAAAAATGAGGTTGTTTTATGGTGCAAAAGTTGCATTGTCATCTGAAATTCTGGTATCATAGACAAAAAAAAGAATGTGTAGATAGTCTGCTGGTGGTGAATTACTGACAGTTTTGCTGCAGTAGCTTAGTCATTGAAAGTCTGAGGTAAAACATTTTTTATTTGTTATATTAAAAATAAACTTTCAGCTATTCTGTTTGAAATTATATTGTTTATTTACCTACTTACCATCCCTCATATTCAATTGTCATTTTTTTTCTAATTTGAAGTTCACTAAAACTTCTCAATATGTATTTATCCCAGAAATGAATTTAATTTGTACCTTTTAGCCTACTTAAGTGGGCTTTTGCTACCATTGTTTTTCTTGGTTTTGTTTTCTGTTAATTGCCAAAGAAATGCTGAATTACTCAATTTCCAAGATCTGTTACAGACCAATTCTCATTATGCCTATTTTGCTAGTACTTGAATCATCTGGAAAGAGTCTATAAGTCTGTGTAAGTTATTGCTAAAGATGTAGCCAGAGAGAGAACTCTAGGATTGGAGAAAAAGTAATCTCATCGAACAATTCATTTCCATTTAGATTCCTTTTAGAAGACTATCAGTCAACTTTCATCTAGTTTTCATGGTTTTAGTACAGGCTAGGTTATTTTTGAGTCTCCTTGTGAAAATTTTCTCTGCAGGACCCTTTGGGTAGACCTTTTATTCTTTAATTTATGATGATTAGCTAGAATTATACCATTATTTAAGCTTTTCTGTCTACTGGCCATTATCAATTTGCAGGACTTGTCTAGGAACACTGTGTGCATCTGCTTCCTACTCTCTGTTCTTGTTGATGCCTAATTTGTTCTCCATTATCAACATCCCTGTATTTCCAGTGGATTTATAATTGCTGTTTTCTCATATACTTTGCTCTTACCTCTGATGCCTTAAAGCATACCCATGTACAGATTATGAAGTCTGTGAGTATATATATATATTTAATAATTCTTAAACATTTCCCAGATATTGCTTATACTTCAACGCATGTCTGTAGCTATCTATAGCAAGTAAAGGAAGGAAAGAAAGGAATTTTTATCCTTTGAAATTTTTTTAAGCCCCAAGTTAAGGTGAAGAATTTTGCGCTGCATTTCAACTGTCCCCAAAATTTATGCTCATGCAGAAGAGAAATTACTTCTTGAAGCGTTTGCTTTGTTCTGAGATTGGAGAAAGATTTACAGTGTGTGTAGGTGAAATAAGGTCTTAAAAAATGGATATGTTGCAGAACTCAAGACCACTTGATATATAGCTTCAGATATATCACTGTTTGTCTCTATCAGCATTTTTAGCAAATTACTGACCCCTAATCTGGAGACAATCTCCAAGAGGTTTGGTGCTTTACTCAGGCTATTATATAAATATTAAGCATAGCCACCTACCATGATGTGGAGCATGATCAGCTATTGATTTGATACATATTTGTAAAGAGACTGTAATTTATGGAAAAGAAACAGGAAAACAGTAAACAACAGTTGTCTGATAACTAAAGGAGCTATATCTATAATAAAGCAAGTGTAGCACATCTAGTGCAAGACAAATGAATAATTTATTTTGGTTGAATTATTAAATATCATTATCATATAAAGTCTCTTCCCTTTGAGAGTGCTCATGAGCTTTGCTGTTATCCATATAATTATTAAGAAAGCTTATAGTGTAAGCATGTTTTTTTGAGAAAACATCAGTTTCATTCTTGTGGTTTATTATTCTTCACATCTTTCAAATTCAGATATCAAATGAAATCAGAAATAATGTGTTTCATAAATAGCACGTGCTTGTCTAATTTTTTAAAATATTGCCACACTAAGTTCCAATATGATATATAGAGTATTGTATGCCTTTTTTAGCATTGGTGTTTTTATCAGGGAATGACTGTAATTCATTTAAGGCAAAGTCCTTCAGTCAAAATACTCATTCAAAATGGCATTTGGAATTAAATGCATCATTGGATTCTTGTTCTATGTTCTGTCTCTTAATTTCTTAATCTCTACATGTAAATGTAGAGAAATTCCAGAAAGGTTGTAGGTGCCTGTAGTGAAACTGGTGCTGTTTATTTCTGGCTACTGGAGTGGCTTGTTTCCAACCCTCTCATGCTTCTAATTTGAAGTCTAATACCAAAAGAGGTTAGAGCTCTCAAAGGGAAGAGAATGTGTGCATACTCTGTCACTTTGCCTATTTGTAATAAATATTTTCATACGACAGAGATAAATTGCACTGTTGGAAGACTGGACAATTGGGAAGTTTTATGTATGACTTTGCCATTTTCCTCCATTAGTGAAATTTTAAGCATTTTTCTCATGGAGTTCCACCATCATTTCTGTAGTCAGGCTACAAGAATGGCACTGTTTAGTCCAAGTTTACAATAAGAACACAGTATACTAGGCATATTGTAAAAGTGGTTGCTACAAAATCCTCATGCATTCAAATTTCAGCAGCTGGAGAAGATTATGGAAATACACCCTTTTTTCAGTATTCTGTTTTTTTTCCACAGTCCTTGTAGCCAGTTTTAGGACTGCAGCAATCAGCTAGCAAGCCCATGTCCTGTCCTGCCTGAGATTTTAGGGGTGTGCAGAAGAAGAATCCAGTCCTTGAACACTTCAGCAATTAGGAATTTTTAGCAATAACTTCCTTGTTTTCTTGGGGACTCCAAAATGATTCTTTATTAGCATGGGTCAAGGAAGGAGGAAGCACACCCAGAGCTGTCCACACATCATGTCCAAGAGGAACTTAGTAATTGTGTCACTCTGCAAATGGAGAATGAGCACCCAAATGAGAAAAAATATCACTGTTCCATCAGGAAGCTTGGACAGGAGTGGAAGGAAAAAATGCAATACACCTGGCAACCACCTGTTAGGAAACCAGCCTCATCATTTATACTTTTCAGCATGGAAGGCTTGTATGCAGTACATGTTGTCAAATGGGGATTAAAATGAGTGAGAAAGGTGAAAAGTATGGTCTGCTCTCTCCAGGCCCAGTTTTATAATTCATCATTGTAGATATTGTTAAACTCTAGACTTAAACACTGGATAGCACAAGATAAGCAGCATTGTGTCTCTTCTAGAAGTCTATCCTAATGACAGACAACCAGGAGGCCTCATCTTCTCCTGCTCTTTGAACATTCAAGTGCACTTACCAAAAGGGGAGGCTCACAATCCCAGACCCGTCACCCCAGACTGAATATTCTTTCGGCACTGGGCAGGCATTTTACACATCTAAAAGACCACGATATATTTGAAACATTACTAAAAACTGCTGAAAGTGCTGAACTGCTTTGCATCTGATTGTTTGGAAGGAATCTTGCTCACAAAATATTTCAACTGCTACAGTTCTGCTAACATCTGGACATCTTTACGTCAGAGGTGGATGATGAGATCCAGATGTTATGACTTACTGATGTTTTCATTAACTTCTTAGCAGTTTTGTCTTTGTTTTGTTTACCAACTGCAACTTCTTAACTCCAATTCACATATGTGAGTATTACTGGGGAGAGCAGGGAGAAGAGCTGGAAAGGAGAGGGGCAGCCAGAGAAATTAAATTAGTCTTTGGCCTAGATCCAAAACAACTGATTTCTCTTATTACAATACTCTGTTCCAGGATATGCAGTCTGTGGGAAGGTCAGCCCCAGATGATAAGAAGCATTTCACCAAGCTGCTATTCTCAGTAAAAATGAGCTATATGATTTGCTAATTATGTTCTAATTTAAGAGTAAACATATTAAGCTATGAAGACAACAGAAAATAAGGATGTAAGATAATATTAATGGCAACCTTGTGAACTTTGGATTTACAATCATGCCTAAACCTAATTGCTATATAGAGCATATTTATTACTCTAAGGGAATGCCACTATTGGAGCAGACACAGGAGGGAGCCTACTTATATTGTAGGCTACACATTAGGAACTCACTGAATAGTTCTTTGGCAACAAACGGAGTTTAAAAAAAAAAAAAAAACAACAGAAAAAATGCCAGCATATTCAAGAAGCTGTATAGTATCTTGGTGACAACAAATGTCTTATACATTTGCTAATTTTACATTATAGAATTGCTTTTACAATAATTTAAACCATTTCCAAAGACTAGTTCCTTCAGCTTTTCCCCACTAGTGCTGGCAGAACAGCTTTCCTTGTGATGTACATCCTATTAAGAGGTTGCAGTGAATTTTCAAAAAGTGACTAAACTTGCATTTGCATTTTATGTAGCCATGTTCTTGAATTTTTTGAGGGGATGAAAGAGCGAAAAGCACAGCACATTGATTGCCTGACTGATCAATACCCTTATTCACTAATTGTTGTGGTACCCTTAGCACTGTGAAAAAAATTGAGATCAAGAAAATCCTGTTTTGAAGAGATTATAATCTGTTAGTCACTGTTAGTGCTCAGTAGGAGGAGGTAAATTCAGAATCCATGTAAGTATGTACTATGTACCCAAGCAATGCAGCAGCCACTCAGACCAGCACAGGCTGAGAACTTATTGATCCCCTGAGCTTCCTCCTGCACTGCCATGTTCACCAGCTTGCAGCAATGTGGGAAAACAAAAAGTGGGCCAAATTATCCCAGTGATGGAAATATCTCCCTGTGCTGGAGTTTGCTCATTAATATCAGTATTTCCAGACTGTGAGAAGGTCAATTCATTTATTTTTGGAGTTAGGGATGTGTTTGTCTGAGGGTGAACATATCTGTGTTAATCTTACACAGAGGCAGCTAAGAAAAATAATAAGAGAGGAATGTTTAGGCAGATTCTACTTCCAAGTGGTAAATTAAACATACAAAAAACTAATGAACAAAAGAAATTGATAACAGCTAGCCAGTCAGTCAGTTAGTTGGGCAGCAGAAAAAAATACTCTAGCACAAGTGGGTAATAAGCTCTGAGAAGCAATTTTCAATGTAGTATATTAAAAAGTTGTGACCAGATGTGCAAAGATGCTACAAGGTAAGATTTTATTTAATTCATCCTACTTCACACCCAAGTCTCTTGTGATTTGACTTTAGATGCATCTTCAGTTTCTCATGTTCTCTTATGTGAAAATAGAATAGAACCCATCCATGACTGTAGCTTTTGGATTACACTGTAATAGAAATTAGAGTTTATGTTTCGCAGTTTCTCGCAAATAGGGATGAGAGGTTGGCACATTTTCTGAGGGACCTGAACTAATAGAAAATGATTGCTGAAAAGGCATGGGGACAAAGGAATTCCACATTCTGCTTTTCTTTTTTCACATTTTGAGGTCTCTCTTGTGTACCAATAAAATTTCATTTGGCAGAGAGATAAGACAGAACCAATACAAGGCAGTTCAGCTTTAGATGATTTTTTGTTGATGCTCCAAAATGCTCTTAGTCTCTATCAGTATTCTGTTCAAATTTCCCAGCATTCTTTCAGAGTTTCTGCAAGAGCTACTTGATAATGAAGTTCTATTTTGGCAGCCATCCTGCAGTATCAAAGTGTCTGCCATCTGAGCTGAAGGAACAGCTGGCCTGCTGTGGTGAGCCATAGGCAAAAAGGGTTTGGCGTATAACTGCCTGTGACTGCCAGTCACAGCAGAAAACCTCAAGGCAATTAACCAGTACTGGTCCATAAGATTGAGGAAAATAGAAAATTTTGCTTTCTCATGTATATTTTATATATCATTAAATGTACAAGATGGTCTTTTTTGCTTTTACTTTGTTTATTAATCGGATGGTCTTCCAGGTAGCTATCTGTGAAATATATAAAAGAAAGTATGATTTCGAAAGGCTAAGTAAGCAGTTCACTTCCATCCAAGATTCTTGTATAACACTTTCTTGTGCTTTGCAATATCATTTGCACATCCTTGCAGTCAGTATTCAGAGCTGAGGGGACAAAGACTGTGAAGTGTTCCCAGAAGGCTGCTGCAAAAGTAGCCTGACCTCAATCTTATATTTTCTCTCTGTATCTGCCTCTTGTCAAGACATCTCTATTTTTCCCTTAGTGAGGTACACAGCTTCTTTGTGTGTTGTGCTTGCCTTGATATACTAGCTCTTACCGTGCCTACTTCTCTTCATCCTGAACATGCTCTTTTAAAGATGTTAAATTAGATCTTCAAGTATTCATCTGCCATGTTTTCTCTGATCAGTAGTTCATCAAATATTCCTGATTTTTGTTGAACCCCACACAGAGACGAAAAGCAAAAAGCTTCTCAATGCAAATGAAAGCAACTTTCCTGAGCAACCTGATTAAGAGAGTGTTTGCTTTAATATCAATTAGTTTGTTAAAGAGTGCTCAATAAATTGGGGGAGATATAAATTTGAGTGCTCTTGCTATAAAACAGCTCAGATTAAACTGAAAATTTGGTAGGTTTCAAAAAGCTAAGAGACCTTGGATAATAATTTTGAGGACAGTTGCTGAAGTCAAGGAGAACGCTGGTTTTGTTTCTTAATTTTAATTGATGACACAGTGACAGAATTTAATGTAACAGATCTGAAGAAGAAAAACTCTTGTCTTTTTCCTAACGAGAAGGTGCTGCCTAAAAATCTCTCATTGTGCAGAACCAAGACAAACAGGATTGCAAGCATACATTTATGTTGATGAATTTGTTTGTTTTTCTGCTGCAAGAATTTGCTGAATGGACATATTCACAACTTCACTAATACAGAAGTGCTGACCATATTCTTCTGCACACCACATATTTTAGAAGCCTGAGAACCTAATGAGGCTTACAGTATTGATAAAATCCAGACATTTAATCTTTTAGCCAGAATTAGAGGGTTTTTTTCACAGTTGTAGCAGCAAAGAAAAGGAAGATGATGTTTCCATATGATATTTTCAGTCTAGTAGATATTAGTACATACAGTGCATGCATACATACATACATACATACATACATACATACATATATATGCTTCTTGCTATGTTGATTACTCTTTTCTGGATTTCTACAATAAAGTGAAAGAGATAGGAAGAATTCTTAGGCAAAAGTAATCTCATACTCAGAATTTTTTAGGTTCTCCACTAAGATTGTTCCTTGCCTTTAAATCTAATTTTGGGGTCATTCCAGAATTCCCTGACAACTCTTTGCTAGTTGACTGTGAGCTCATTTTTTTTCATCTCAGATCATATGGAATAGCCACAGTTCCCTTTCTGAGGCCGAAAAGAATACTATGATCAGCAGCTCTAACCTTCTACGTAATAAATCCCATAAAATCTCACACAGTAACTTGCACAACATCTGAGAATTCTATATGTTTCATTTTAATTTATGAGTTCAGATATCTATTTTCTGAATTTTCATACTCTAGTAGTAACCTCTATAATTTGATTTTGACTCTTGTTCACTGGAAGATGAAATTATCTGTGGTCTGTTAGGACCCTCAAGCAAGCACTCAAATACTTACAGCAAAGGAGGGAGGGAAATTCAAGGGAGGGAAAATGACTGCACAAATATTTATCACTGGCATCAGCACAAGTATTACAGAAACACAGATTCCTTGGCTTATTTCCCAGCCATGGCAGCTTTTAAGATAACTTGAAGCCACTTTTCAGTTTGAGTCTCTTCTTTGAAAGCACTTGATAAAATCTATTCTATTTCTTATGGGCATATGTTGTCATCTATAGGCTTTAAGGGTTTGGCCTGCAACCTGACAGAGTAAAATATTACCTGTGTTCACTTTGTATAATTTCAAAAGAAACCTCCTAGAAATGTCATAGTGCAGTGAAGTATATGCACGGTCATGTTCCATGGTATGTTAACCTCACAGAAGCTGACCAGTGTATAATTATGTTATAATCCTCTGGAGATTTTTTTCTTCAACTGAGTATGCAGAACCCCTGAAACAATGGACACTCAGTGAAAGTGGAAAAATTAGATACCAGACTAGAAATTAAACATCTCAATTTGTTGATCAAATCAAATTTCTAATGAACTTAACTTGGAATTTTCTTAAGTATCTTGTAATAGGCTATCGGATGTGAATCAATAAAATTAGATGATCTCAAATTCAAATACTTTCCCATTTCAGAGAATTTAAATAGCTTCTATCTTACTAGGAGTAAGGAATTTTGCTGATGTGAAAGCAACAATAACTTCACTGAGGAAAGAATGTAGTGCAACAGAATATCAGTGTATTGAAGACAGGTATTTTGATGAGATTTTAAAGACGGTTAAAAAGATAGTCCACATTTCTCAATCTTTCCAACTACCATGAGAAGTAGAAATTATTTTACAAACCTAAGTAGAAAAGCTTGTGCCATGTACCCTTACACTTTACTGCCATTGCAACATTTATGGGTGACCATAAAACCTAATTCTTTTCCCACTATCCCTCTCTCTGAATTCCTATATTGCTCTATCATCCATCAGATCTATGTGTTTAAAAATGGAAATGACAATCTCCTCTCTTTATTTTCTTTCCTCAGACTGAAAAAAAAAAAAAAAATCAGTGAGAAACTTGTCTTACTTCTTTCACAAGTTCATCTTCTTCTTCCCTGTTTTAATTAGTACTATTTATAATATTTCTTTTGCTCATAAGACATTTTATATTGTAATGTCATTGGGGTTAGCATCCTCACACAGCCCATTTGAAAGCTGAAACCAGTAGTTTCTGATCCCTGAGCCCACCACTGCTTTTAATAAGATCTACTGAAGCTGTTAGGAATTAAAGGTCATTACAGCTTTGTGTATATTTGGGCTATTTGGCAAAATTAGCTTGCCATGGTGGCCTGATGGGTAATGATGAGCACATCTGGTTCCATTTCTTTGGAGCTACGACAGCAAGATGTAATTTCAAACATGAGGTTTCAGTATTTACCACCTGGGGAAATCTTCACAGGGATTTAACTCTTCTCTGCCCATTTTAAGATCACTCACTCTGGTTCTTCCTTTGTCTTCAGCACATCAAACCATTTAATTCCCACAATTTCAATTTTCTGCCAGGGGCCAGTTCACAACAAGAAGTAGAAAATTGTTTGTGACAAGGATAGACAACACCATATGTTCATGCAATGTCTGGAACAGGTGCTGGGCACTAACTTATACATCTCTCCATAGAGTGACAGTGCCATAAATGAAATTTTGCCTTAGGACAGAGGTTCACAGCAATGAGCAAACCTGACTTTTTTTTGAATGGCAGAAAACTTACATAATGTATAATGTGTTGCGAGAAAGAGATCAGAATTAGACCACCAGGAACATTTATTTTTAATAAGTAAGAGTATTTAAAGAAAATATTTAAATAAAAACATTAGAAACTATGATTTTTTTTTAATATTTTAAAGACAATTCAATAAAAATGTTAATTCCAGTACCACAAAAGGCATAGCAAAAAAAGCCCCACACAGATGACTATAGTACAGTTTCTTAGTTCTTAAAAATACACACAATGAACTTTATTACAAAAATGGTGTCAAATTTAAAATATTACTAAAACATACTGTTCTGTACATCTTATACTTTTTAATTATTTTGTTCTTTTTTTTTTTTTTTGGCTGGTCATAACTCATTAAATTAAAAGGACATGAGTGGAAATGAGGAGCAGGACAGATGTTTGGCTATACATAGGAGTACACCAGAACTTCCATTGATATTTTCCTGTATTCTCAAAGCAGATAAGGTTCGGTTACACACCTGCTTATTTTACCACTAATGCTTACTAGAAAGCATGAGAAATAATAGAATACTATTCAGAAGTATAAGAGGAATTTATAGAAACAGGAATAGTTTCATGGGACCAAAATTAATTTATAGTTGTTCTTGAAAACAGACTGCGTTTTATACCCAGACAAGTGTGGGCTTTTTATCTTTTGTTTCATCTATTTGCATGTTTCTAAATCACCATAAGAGCTGCGGAGTGGAAACACCTTCTCCTGTACATTTAACAGCATAACTAAAGTCTCTACATGGATTTGTTCTCTGTTTTTTCCTATTTGTGTAAATGCTGGCATATAATGAAATTAAAGGCAAGACCAAAACAAGCACTTGGTCTTGAAGCAGAAAGCAAGTAGGGTCATCATCACTATTATGGGTAATCCCATGAAACTGGATTTGACTTCAGGTTCTTAATTGCCATCAGACATCTGATTCCTCCTGGAATGTCGCAAAAACCTGGTGCTTTTAGCAGTAACATTCCCCAGGCATAGCTTTTTGAAGAAAGCTAGAACAACAGAATACTGATAACTCATACAAAAAGAGGAAATGGAAATAAAATTCCTATACTGAGACTGAATCTTATATGCTTGACTGACACATGCTCTCCCATTTGCCTAACACTTTTCAAAAAAATTCTCATGAAACCTCTTCAATCTGTCCAAAAAACTAGTCTCAGAGGAATTTGTGTTGTCATCCTGAAAACACTTCTTGTACTTATGACTACCACAAATAAATCACTATACCAGAGCTTAGTTATAATGAGAAAAAAATCACACTTCCCTCCTCCCTTGATGTTTAATTTGTTTACTAGATTAAATTTTTCTACTAAAAATCCAAATACACTACATAAAAATACTTATTTTATGGGTACAGGATAATTAATACTTGGAACTGGTGAACTGACATAAGCAGGAAATAGACTTTACCTTTCATTAGCCAGACACCAATTTCAATTGTATTTAAATTTTCTTCACCATTAAGGAATTTTTAGTATAATTCACAGCTTAAGTGAGGTTGGGAACATCATATAATCCAATATGTTGTGTTGAATATTGCAGTGAAGTCCTTCCCCAAAATATTTTTCCTTTTCTCACAGACTCAATCTGAAGCATGCTATGCACCATACTGTAGCTGAACTGGTTTTCTTATCAAAGAGAGCATTGTTAATTTTAATGGAGTTACAACAAATATTCAATAGCAAAGTGATAGTAACACTGGAAGAAACTCACAATACATGAGCAAGTTTTCCTTTTCTCTTGCCCAGAATCAATACAGAAAGTCCTTTCATGCTGGAAGCCCCATGTGTAGTTCTGCTGCCATTCCAGTACTCTACATATGTACACAGAAATAACACTTCCAACTTTGAAATGCAATTGTCCAAGGAAAGACAAAGAAGAAAAATCTGCCTATTCAGCAGTTTTGACCTTTTAAACCTAACATAAGACCACCCTTTCCAGAAGAGTCTTACTTGCAAATTCCATGCTGTTCAGCAGGACCTCCTTTCTTAATTATTTCCCTACAACATGCATATGTAGTGACATCATCCCATAAAAATTCCCCTGGCTCAGTCTGCTCCCAGTGTAGGTGTGCAGGATATGAGTGCAGCCATGGCTCCAGAGAGCTCATCTTCTCATATGAGGGTAGAGGAAATGTTATAATTCTTATCTATAGCTCTGTTCTTTAGTTACTGTCTGTTACACAAATTGATTCAGAAGCATTTTTGTGTGTATGATGGTAAAAGGATTCAAACTTTATTCTCACTCACACTTGAGCCCTTTTAACAGCGCTTAATACTCTGCTCCTTTGAAGTACCTTTAAACTCAACAGGTTGATAGAAATAGCAGTGAAACTCCATGCAGATTTAGAAAACATCCTCTTTGCTCAAGGTGAGGATGAACAGTGGTGGCAGTGGCTGGAACTGCAGCTTTTTAGGCAGAGTAACTCCTTTTAAGAAGAGAATAAAACTCCTGCATCTTTACAGCCCATCACAGACATGCTCAACTGGCAGCAACTATGGCTCAGTCTTACCTTATTCTTCCTTCTGTGGGGCTAAACTAATGAAATTCTGATCTCTCGGCCTACAAGCAGGCAAGCATGAAGGGGGGTTTATGCTTTTTTCCCTACAAACTCATGGTGTGCTGATGGGTTCACCACAGAATTTCTTGGATGCAAATGAACGAACCCACGCTTCTCTGGGTATGAGAACTTAAAGGTTGAAGTATCCTTGCATAAAAAAATACAGCAGGGTTCAAAATCAAATTTTATAGTCAAAATATAATTCCACTGTGTGGCAACAAAATAGACTTCCAGGAGAATCAGGGTCTGGTTTCTTTACGCTTTCCACTTGTACCTTAATTTTAACTCAAAGCACGTTTTAAATATTTAAATATTAAATAGGTAGTGATAAATAATTTGTAGCAAAATGGAAAGTCACTATAGGTAAAAAAAAAGAAAAAAAAGAATAAACTGTTCTGTGACATACCTATTAGGCAGTTTTGTTAAATAAGAGTTAAAGGAGAAATTCAAGAGCAAAGTTTAAAATGACATGCACTAGAACACAAGACACAAACAAAAATCATCCAGCATCGACATTCACTGGAGGAGAATGAAAGGAGATCACTATTTAACTTATTACTTTCCATAAAACCTTGTGAAACAGCAATAAAACCAAGAATCTAAATAACCCATCTACTTCAGCAATAGCTAGTAAACTAAACAAACAGCAACGTGGATGAATCTTATTTTATCTGTCTTTGGCATGACTGTTCACAGTTTCTTAGCAGCTGCTACATTAAATGGCACTCCTGAGAGAATGACCTTTGAGGCTCTGCAAGTGTCTTTAAAATTCTGAACTTTTAAATCGGCAAACTCTGTCTTCGAAAAGTATTTTGTATGTGTGTCAGGATTGTCATGAATTTGAGACACTGTGTGTGGTCTTACAGGTCTCCTTAAATCCTGTATCTAGGTGAGCTAACTGCATGCAATATACTATACTGATAAGTGTAATTAACAGGAGTAAATGGGACCCCCTTGACTTATGCAACTAAGGCATCATTAGTTTATTCAGCCATCTATTCTGATTTGATTCAGTATTTCCCAGTATGCCAGAAATTACACTCACTTTAGTTTTCTGCAAAAATGGTTCTGCATAATTCTGACTCATTCTGAAGAATGATTTCTTTCTTCTTCCACTTGAGTTAATTCCTTACAGATAAGCAAAGATCAGCTCATCTAACAGGGCATTACCTCTGTCCTCCCCATTCACACTCTTTAAATATCATCAAGAAATCATAGCAGTTGTTTACAAAGGTATCCCACCTATGACCATAAGTGACATGAGTGCTTTATAGCTCTGTATTTACAAGATATCAAAGTGGTTTCTTAGAGAGCAATGCAATTTCCCTTCTGCTCTGGGTGCATAAAATCGGTGAACCCAATAAACTAGAAAAGCCTCATTAATGGAATCAAGTGTCCTTTGTAAGTGAGCAGCAGAAGCCAGCAGATCAAAGGTGCCCCACTTCCTTCAGTAGTGCCTGCACATCTGTTTTTGTTAGATCAAATATGTGGTTAAGCTTTCTGGTTGACAACAACAAAGCTTTTTGCTATTACTGTTTTTCTAATATATGCTGACTTCAGTTTTCAGCCCATCTTTTTCTATAAATACTTAAGCGATTTAACATGAAGTTATGGGTCTGATTGATATAAGCTGTGTCTCATTTTAGCTACGGTGTTAGAAGAGATGTGATGCTCCTCGTCTGGCTCATGGCAATAAAAAGATTAGACAGCACTTTGCTGGAGATAAGTTTCCTTCAAAATAGCACCAAATGCTGGCATTTTTTGCATCTATGTCCAGCTACAAACAAGCCAGGACTCTGATCTGCTATTCTATCAGTAGATGTGCTCTTGCTTTTGAAAAAGAGATAAAAATCATAAAGAATGGTATAACCTCTGTGTAGTTTAAGAAAACCAAAATAAAATCATCATTTTTTAAGAACATATTTAACTAGGACCAAATTTGAAAAGCTGAGTATTAGTAGGCAAAAATCAAATTGGTTTCCTTTTTTTTTTAATATGAGAGAACCTGTTTAAATACTGAATACTAAGTTTCAAAATAAAATGCTTTTTAACAGTAATCTCTAAGAAATTCTTTCTTTTCTACTTTTTATCAAATAGAAAAAACACTATTAAATTAAAACACTGCCTACCCAACACCATCCTTACTCTCTTTTGTATATTTTCTACAAAGGATTTTGCAGTAGGTCATTCTTATTTAATAGCACCTATATCCCATAAGCACAGACTACCACATGGTACTAGACTGGTAACTGGAAAATGTACTAGAAGCTACTTTGTGAACAAATGTCTTTGTACTGAAAGTAGTCATATATACATATATATATACACACACATATATATATGTGGCTGAGGAGCACATTGTAATTGTAAAGCACTAATTGGATTGTAATGAACTGTCATTATAATGAACAGGGACAAAAAATAATTGAGGGAAAGTCTAATCTAGTAATGTCCTTTACAAAATTTTCTCTGAGAGGACAGTAAAAGTAGTCCTTTAAATTGTTCTCTCTCCTTCCATCTGGCATGCAGAACTGAGGAAGTTGATCAAAGAAACTGAAAAATGCCACATATTTTTGCATGGTACTGCACATGGGTGATTAAAGGCTGTGCAAAGTGCCTGATGCTGGTGTGACCCAATGTCCATTGGAGTGCAGTTGACTCCTTCCTCCTGCTTTGGCAGATAGGTAAAACAGTATTTACAGAGATCTGGGTGATTGCAGTACTCACAAAAAAAACCAAAACCAAAAACAAAAGACAAAAAAAACCCAAACAAACAAAAAAACCAAAACAAAAAACCAAAACAAAACAAAAAAAAACCACAAACTCACCACCCATAGCAAAAAAAAACCCTCCCCTTTACTTGATAGAATGCAAGAATAATCTCAACAATTTGAAAAAAACAAATCTCATGTAAAACATGTCAAGAAACCTTTCTCTCTACTCAGGAAGGAAAACAGATAATTTTAATTCTAGTGTTTCTATTTGTAACCTAACATATTTCTTCAGCTAAAGGAGACAAGCAGTGACTTTAAATAGGTCTCCTTGTTTCCTCTTGTTCATATCACTCCCCAAAGTGCTCTCCACCCTATCCTTTTTTGAGTGATATCCTTATTCATCCATATTTATGAAGGTTAGGTCATCCAATTCACTTACCAAGTCAACAAGACAAGTAAATCAGGGCTTTAGACCAACAGCAAATGTTACATTTCATATGTCCTAAGTACAAACTAGAAATAGCACAAACATTTATAAAAGGGTTCAAGGAAAATGGATGCATGAAGAATGTTTATTTGTTTGCTTATTTAGGTTTCCTTTGTTCACAGATCACTTGGTATTTGTTTAAAACTATACAGTGGTTTGATTCTTACCAACTTTAGATAGCAGAGCAAATACGTTTATACAAAGCTGAATTATCCTCCCCAAAAATGGAAATTACAGCCAAAGACTATCCTAATGGAAAACTGAGCTCTTACAAGATTTATTCTTCACACTATGAACCAAGTATGGAAGATAACAAGCAGGTCCTCCAGGTGTTTTTCAATACTTCACAGAATAATCTTTTCCATGACGTTACCAGGCACTGAAGTGAGACCGACAGGTCTGTAGCTTTCATGGCCCTTCTTCTTGCCCTTGTTGAAAGCTGGGGTGATGTTTACCAGCTTCCAGTCAGCTGGGACCTCTTCGGACTCCCAAGGCTGCTCAAAAATCATCAAGAGAGGTTTTGTGACATGAGTTAGCTCATTGAGGATTCTCAGATTAATCCCATAAGACCCAACAGCTCTCTAGGGATCCAGCTGGAGAAACAGATCCACACAAGTTCAGGGTCACTGGGATTTGATCATTCTTGCAGCCATGGTCTTCCTGCTCAGAGTGCCGAGACCCCCTTTGTCCATCATCTCTGTTGAAGATGGAGGCAAAAAATGGATTAAACACCTCTGTCTTTCCCTGTCCCTGTTTGTGAGGTGACCATCTACATCCTGTAACAAACTGATGTTATTTCTACATTGTCTTTTGCCATTAATACATTTGAAAAAAACTCCTTTTCTTGTCACCCACACTTCTGGCTAGCTTCAACTCCATTTGAGCTTTGGCCAGATGAATTTTCTCCCTACAGTGGCAAGCAGCATCTCTTATTCTTCCCATGTCACCTGGCCTTGCTTCCACTGGGTGTACACCTTTCTTTTTCTTCTTATTTCCAAGAGAACATCCCTATTCAGCCGAGCCAGCCTTCTGCCTTGTCTGCTTGACTTGAGACATTTGAGAATTGCGTAATCCTGCGCCTTAGGAGGTGATGTTTAAACAGTGAAAAGCACTGATGGTAGTGTTTTACAAGAACAAAGCTTACCCTACAAAAAATTTGAGAATGTTCTACAAGTATCAAACTGCTCACAAACAGTGCATTTAATTCATCAGCAGAATTAAGCCGGAACCTAAAAGTATGAGTCAGTAAACTGATTATCAGTGTGTTGAAAGTACACATTTAACAATCTGAATTATCGAGTAAAGAGCATTTCTTTTCAGCTATATCATGAGTGTTAATCTAAATCTATAAAATTTCTGTAATCTGCTTTTTCATTTCAGAACTGACCATTCTTATTTATACCTAAGTGATGGTGCTAATGGATAGTTATCCTTATAGCAGACTAACAAATAGCAAGACATTATTTTCATGAGGCTTTTTATGTAATTGATTTTTACCCAGTTTAGCCAAATCCCCATAACAGATTAGCAATCTGTGCCGGGAAGCAGTGTGGTAATATGTGAGAAAGAAAACATGAAGATTTTTGGTATAGCATTGGGGTATTGCATGTGCTCCAGTAGTGGTACTTAGGACACAGCTTGAATACTTCTCTCTTAGAGATTTTCTTTTATTCTTAGGATCTTAAGAGAACAGACTCCCATTCCTCAGTCTTCCCCAGGAAATATTATTCCAAGATAGACTAGTTCAGGATTTATTTTGTGTCTATCAGTGTGGTTTAGCTGCAACCCATTCTCAGCAAGGGAATCTCCATCGGTCATCTTCTACTTCCACAAATGTGCCAGTCTAGATATTGCCTGACAGCACTGATTTTAGGTGCCAAAAATTTCCACTCTTTCTCTAACGAAACTTTTCATTTTAAACCCTGTTGCACCGAAGGAAGTGGGAATTTTGCCAGGATTTCATCCTATCTGCTTTCTGAGACTATCCATGAAAATGTGCTACGTCACGTGACATTCCCAGCACAGCACTGGGTAGGCTGTATCCTGCAGAACAACATCTTTTGTAAACAAGATTTAGCAATCTTGGAGGGAATTTCCTGCTGCTGGTCAGATTGTTTTGAACACCATTGACCTTGCAGCAGATTTCTATTCTAAGAGCAGCTATTCATCTCTGTCCCATCCAATTGCTTTGATGACAGTAACTGCTGGGGAGGTGGATAAGGAAATCTAGAGACACTCGTTCCAGTTGTGAGGCCTGCTGATAACCGGCCCAGACTGTGCTCTGGCTGGTCTGCACCAATTTAAACAGTTTTGGAAGGAAATAACTTCACTGAGGAAGGAAGCAAGGGAATGCGGAAAACAAACCAAAAAATTCCAAGTACAGTGCTAACCTAGACCACATCATGTTGCCATCATACTACCAAGATTTCACATCAAAACACAGGGCAACCATGCCTCAGACTGTACCAAAAGTATATTTCTAAAATGCACTGGCACTCAAGGCATTCTCAGATGCTCTTCAGATTGCCAGCCCTTACTAAGCAGATAAATCTGCACCATTTGTTCCTACTTTGCAAAGAATGTTACACTCCTTAACAAGAAAAAAATATTTCATACACTTAGAGTTGTAATGACCCATTCATGGATTTTTTTTCTGAACACAAAGAGGAGATCGAGGCACAAAAGCCAAACCATAGGGAGCAAAACTGATTTATTTAGTTAGCTTCATATCTTCTAAGTCAAAAACTCTTTTAGCTTCTTCATCTCTCTTCTATAAAAATGTACTTGTGTAAGAATTATGTTTTAGTGGACTTAATTTCTGGATAGTATTTTTTTCTTTGGTGTCTTTTGATGGTTTGACTTCACAATCAAAAAGCTGTTTTCATGTGCCAAATAATTCAGAGCTCTCGCCCACTGAAGCATCTCCAAAAACAGTACCTAATCAGATCACAGAAATTTAAAGTAAAAAAGAGACAGTCAAAAACTGTGTCTTCATCACACCACATGAAGAGTAGCTACTTAGCAGCGATGATTTCTCTGGGTAGTCTCAACATTCGGTAGGAAATCTTTCCATTTTCTGTCTGGTTTACTATATAATAAAAAATAAATGCCTTCTGAAACAGCCTAAATTATTAGAAATGTTAAACAATTTCCATAGCCTATATAATGAGGATCAAAGATTTAGCAGATATTCAATATCATTATTTGATATTGAAACCATTAAGTGTATTACATAATTTTCAATACTTTAGATTTTTGTGTTAAGAATAAAATGATTTCTGTATGGTGACTTACTAATAGCTCTAAAAAACGGAATGGAGACTCAAGGTATCAGTCTATGTAGGTATCTGGAACTGGAGTTCTGAGTCATGTAAACTAAACTGAAATTGAGTATGTTTTGTTTTATTATGTTTAGTGCATCATTGAATGTAAATGTTTCAATAGTTCTTCAGGTTCTCGATTTCTACAAAATTGTATAACTTATGTCTTCAGATGGTTTCGGGTTTTAGTGGTAAGACTTGTAATGTCTTCAGAAACCCTCCACCAAGAGTTATGTAATGACATCCCAGCTTCAATTTCATATCATGTAAGATCTGGCTCAAAGACTCACTAAAAGCATTGACCATATTTCCACTGACCTACAATTTAAGAGTGGCAAAGTTATGTTCTAAGTTTGCACAGCTGTGCAGCTGTGGCTGAAACAACAAGAATTTCTTACAGAACTGTGTATGGTCCCAAATGATGCTCATCTCTGAAATTAAATGATACAAACAAAACAGCTTAGATATACCTTGAAACTTATAGGGTACAGCATGCAAAATGAACGTAAAAAGAAATTATATTTGATATTCATCCTGAAATTAAGTACAGAAGGATAAGGACAAAATATTATCTGTAAGGTGAAGGAGAATATTTCTTTATTCAAAAGCAGGTATGTGGAATTTATAATTTGGACTTCTTGTTCTTCTCTCACATATAAGAATATTACAGAAATACAAAAAATTTTTTTATTTCTGTAATACAAAGATCCAAATAAGAACATGATCCAGAGGACAGTGGGGGTGATGCAGCGATAAAGGACAGCACAAAAGTAAACAGCCTATTCCATTGTCTTCTTAATATTTCAGCTAAGAGTCAGGCACTGGCTGTATAATGTTTTCCAGTTTTGATTAAGAGAATAAGAACCAAGTTTAAACCTGCATCACAGTTGTCCTGGTTGTTAAACAAACAAAAAGTCTGCAGAGTTCCTTGTGGATGCAATACAGATTTTCATCTTAGGTCTGCAGATTACCCAGTTTCTAATATGACTGAGCTTTCTATGGCCGTGGACTACAGGTTTTAAGAGTATATAACTTCTATCTAAACAAGTTAGTAGAACCTAGGCCTGAGGGTGTGATTTTGGGCATGATTTTGGTCTGCATTTTCCTAAAGGTTTAACTACACAGTCAGGTGGGTGCATTTAAAATCCTTGACTAATGGGTTTTGGTTTTCTTTCTCACTGACAACTGCACTGTCTTATGGTAGATATGAGATGATTAATGTATTTTTCTGCAAGTACTGTTAGAAAATTTGATTTTCCAGTATTTTTCATGCATTTTTCTGAGTAGAAGCTGAGCCTGATCATAATATATCCTGGCCATGTGTTTAGCTGTCATTGTATTGGTTTTTGTAGCTTAGATTGAGGTTGATTTAATCTGAAATAAATGACAGTGCACTCCTTGGATGTAACTTCCTGAACCAGGTTCCCACCACACTCCTGAGCACATCTGATCCTCCCTGCATCATCATGGCATTTACAAGATATGATTTTTTTTTCCCCACAAACACTTATACTAAGAACAAACAGCTTTCTAGACATTTTTGTTTTAAGGGACCTTCTTTATGTCCCCCACGGTAAGGCTACTGAAAGTTTAACCTGTTTTGAAGTAACTTCTACTGTTAGAATGCTGCATAAGCAGGACAGAAGAAACACCTAAAAGACACTCTACACTTTGTGATATTTCCACCCCAATATAAAGCTCTCTGTTTGGTTTACACAGCAATCAGCTATCACCTCTCCTTGTTTCTGTTTCATCACTCAGGTTCCCTCTGGTCTTGTTGACACTCCTGACACACCTTCCTTGCAGTCTGACTTGCATGTCAGTCAGCAGCTGCCTTCTTACACATCCTAGCCCTGATGATCTGCTTGTGAAGTACTAGCATAGTACTAGATAGTGGATGAAATTCTGTGGATGAAATTCAGTAAAGTAATCAATCAAAGGTTGATCATACATACATGCATGCAACGTTGATATTGAATTGCACATACCCCATTTAAAGAATGATGATGACATTCATGAATCAATGTTATGGGGAAAAAAAGGTGAAAAATATGAAACCTCAAAAAATTATTTGCAAAAGTACTAAGACATACCGTTTCTGATTTTGTAAGTGCCTAAAAATTGCTAAGGTACAACTGTACAACTGTACATTGATTGATTTGGATTATTTTCATACAAAGAGAGGAAATAGGAGGTCACAACTTTCAGTCTAATATTTCTTTAATCCTGGTAGCCCTTCTGGGTTACCAAGTGTCATTTCTCAGGCCACCTATTCTTCCTACTTTATTTTTCAAGACCTTTTCTTATCACAACTCTATCTTGCTTAAATATTTTCCTCAATGCTGCATAGTTTTTGGTTTCAAGAAAATAACTCTTTTCTTTATATCTCCTTTTATATTCTACCATTTTGCTATTATTGTTAGTTAAATTATGCCTCATAATTCCAGGGAGAATTAGGGTATTTCAGCCCAAAGTGTCCTAAAAAATCCATCAGGTTTTCAAATGTATGCCTCAAGTGTAATCTAGCAGACTCAGTCTCTAATGGAGCATTTTTCCCATATTATTACTATTGTTATTTCTGCTGCTTTTGTTTTGTTTTACATAACAAAATTCTGTCTTCTCCTTTAATACATTTTCTTTAACAGCCACCAACTGTTTCAGCCTATTAGTCAGAATCATCAGTTTTTTGTTTCCTCAGTCTTCTCTTTAAAAGGTGACCAGGGTATTTGTGCACCTTTGTACAGATTATAAATTTCTACTGAACAAACTGTTCTGATGAGGCCAGACCTTGAAGGTGAACATGGCACACTGGTGAGCATGTTTTTGCAAAGGAAAAGTCACAATCTTGCTGAAATGCCACCAAGATCCTTCCTGGCCACAACTGCAGGTGAGAGTAGATACCAGTGGAAACAGCTGGTATGAATCAGAATACTTAATCTTGTGAAGTGTTGACCGAAAATGAAGAGGCATATTTTTATGCATTACATAAAACTTTCACCTTCAAAGCAGACATGTATTTAGACCTATAATAGTTGGTTGTAATTTAAGCTCATCTTGAAGTTAAGCACCATGCATCTGCTCGCTCAGCCCTCCACCTCTCTCTCCCTCACCCTGGTGGAATGGGGAGGAGAATCAAAGCACAGTTTGTAGGTTGAGATAAGAACAGTTCATCAATTGAAAATAAAGTAACATACATTAATAATGATAAATGATAATAATAATAATGATGATAGTAAAAAGGAAAAACAGGTGATGCACAATGCAGTTGCTCACAACCTGCTGACCAATGCCAGACCCCCCTTCCCAAACCCAGATCAGCTCCCCTTCCAGGTAACTCCCCCAGTTAATACACTGGGCATGAGGTTCTATGGTGTGGAATATCCCTTTGGTCAGTTCAGGTCACCTGTCCCAGCTGTGCTCTCCCAGTTTCTCCTTTGGGTACCTACTCACTGGCAGAGCATGAGAGAAGAAAAACTTCCTTGACTTAGGATAAACACACCTTAACAAAAAACCAAAACATCAGTGTATTATCAGCTCCGGTCTGATTCTGAATCCAAAACACAACACTGTAAAAGCTACTGAGAAGAAATTAAGTCTACCCTACCACTGGTTTCAGCTAGACCTCTAATAGCTATTAGACCTATAATAGTTGGAATAAAACTCATAATGGTAGACATCCTTCAGATCTAAGATGTTTTATTCTGTGCTGTATTTGATTTATATATTTGAGTTTTATTTGAATATAGCTGTTTTGACAAACCTAATAGATTATAAAATTACAGTTTTTTGAGATAACAAAAATGATACAGTTTAATGACGACTTCTATGGGAGAGTGTGAAAGAAACTAGATAGTCAGAAACATATGCAAATACATTTAAAATATTAATCAAGAACACTTAAAGAAGCAAAAAGGGAGAAGAATGACATAATCTCTTGAATTACATTCTGATATATCCTAATGTCCAATTGTAGAAGACATAGGAACAGCTTTTGCAATAGGAAGAGATGCTAGCCATTCCTGGCTTGGGGAAGGACAGAAGAGGAAGGATAGGAAAGGAAGGAGGATCTTACACTTGTGTCCTTACAGGAACCTTTAATAATTTAATTAGGAAGGATATATTTCTGAAACAACCTAAAATCTAAGACAGTAGTGGAGGGATAGATAGATCATCTCACCAGCTAACAGATATGCCGAAGAGGTTAAAGATTCTACTGTCAGTGTTACAAAGTCAAATACTTTCTTGGCTAATGTCAGCCAGAGGAGGAAAGTGAAGCAACGGACTATAACTCACCCCAGAGATTTCATGCTGTGTTTCTTCAGAGTCTATTGACTTGGAAGTTTAGTCCTTCCTGTCCCTGGCTTTGCCCTGCTGTAAATGTTAGTGTTGTCAGGTGCTGAGCTGAAATAGGAAACTGAGTTAGCTCAAAATAAGTAGAAGGTTATTGGAGGTGGGGTTGATTTGTTGTCTTTGTTTGTTTGTTTGCTGTCAGGTTAGTTTTAGACATGGTAATTCTTGATCCAAGTCATTGTGTGCTTTTGTGAACTTTTGTGGTAGAACAAAGGCAGGAATGGGAGTGCATAGGTGGAGATGGAAAGCAAAGGAAGGAGGCAACATTTTAATTCTAGCTTTCATTTATATCAACTTTAAATGACTTTGAAACCACAGCCGCCTTTACAGAGGTAAAAAAAGTCCAGGACACAAGCACCACTGATGAGAGGTTACAACATTTGTCAGAAGGGAAAACGAAATAATCCCTCCCATCCCTGGCCTCACCACTACCAAAAGATCAGTATCAACATTTTTTACCAAGAGTCAGGCTCTCCTGAACCCTGTGCCATCCTCTTCATTCATAATGTTATCCATATATAGCATTACTTGAAGCAGCCATTACACAGGATAAAATCTATGCTACAAGAGGACCCATAGTTACCCTGCCTTGCAGCTACAATATTTAAAGTAGATGTTGGCAGTCCTGTTGCAAATATCTTTGAAATGGATTTTGTGATGTAATGCAATGTATGTGACCTGCCATGAGCCCCTGCCATATGAGCCTAGGCTTAGGGATTTTTTGCATGACCTCTGTTTATAATGTTCTAAATCAAAACCCAGATAACTCCTTTTCTTTTGAGATTATTCATAAGGCCTTTTTCAGATAATTTGCCAGGCAAGAAGAGTGATATAAGTAGGCACAAAATAAGATATTCATCATTGCAATCCCCACCCCCAGAAGTGGCCACTTAATCAGTTCTGTGCTACACAAGCACGTTGTGCTTGCGTTAGAAAAAATATTGCCATAATTCCTCCAATGTGCAACAAATAGTACAAGGCTCTTCAATTTTAATAAACATGCACACACAAACACACTTAATATGCCAAGACAGGAGGCCTGGAGTATTTGAGACAAGGCGGCAGCACCACGCAACAATGGTGCAGTTTGTATTGCTGGCAGCACTGGCATACCACTGGCCAGAACTTCAAAAGTGTCCAAAAGACCAAAGAAACTGCTGCAAACAGAGAGCAACTTTAAATGCCGATGGAGTACTTTGAAGTGATTATTAACAATGCATCCCATAGCCCAAGGCATGCACAAAGTATGTCTGTACACCAGGCTGCTGAATGGAACAGGATTTGTTTATCAGCCCCTCCACTGAGACCACAGAGGCTCACTCTGAAACAATTTATTCTACTCATCTCCAGCAGCTGAATTTGCTACAGGCATTTTCTCCAGGACAGATTCAGCTAATAAATGGTTGGGTCACTGGAAGTGGTAGTAAGTCCTATCTGGAGGAAGCTGTAAGCCATATTCCATGACAGAGAGAAAAGGGCCAAAGGACAATATCGCATGCTTGTGTTTGTGTTCCCCTCCTGGCAACACTGGTTTGAATTTTTGTGGCCAAATGCAACTTCTGTGCAACTGCTGGCTCCCTGGATGTGTTAGGTGGGCACAGAAGTACCAGGAGAAATCATCTGACCTGTCACAAAGGGAGTAGCAAGGGACTTCAGCTCATTACTGTTAAGACTGGTGCAGACCATTTTCCTCCTGCAGGCTTCTGTTTTTCTGCTAAACTTTGGCTGTTTTACTGATGTCATGCAAGCTCAAATCGTGCCTCCATCATTCATCTGTATAGGTTGTCTGTCTTTTCCTGGGACCCGGACAAAAGGCTTTCTGGGCATGAATGGCTGCTTTGTTTCCCTGCTCTGAAGAGATCTTAGGCAAATGTAGTCAAGCTCCAAGTCTGGTGGAAAAAAAAAAAAAAAAATCTGGCCAGGTTTGTAGCCTTCAAAACCACAGTTGAATACTTTGAAGTTAGGATAGAATTTTTCCTCATATCTTCTGTTCTCTGTGAAGGTATTACATCATAGCCACTTTTCATTGTGTGGCTAGGAAGTAATAGGCATGAAATAAGAAAAATAATATAAAGAGGATGACTTAGGATCTCATTCCAAGTGAATATATCCTTTAAAGCTCATTGAAGCAAATAATGAAACTAAGAAACAGGATTTATTGCAGAAGCTGAAGTATAAAAGCCTCATTAATGATAATCTCTGGTTTTGTATGCCTGTTGAATATGTATCTGTAACCCTGTTGCCCTATGGATAGATACTGTATCGAGATATTTTTGGCTAAAAGATACAACCAAGCCACAGAGTTACACTGCATATTTCAGGAAAAGGGGAATTAATTGCAATTAGCTTGCAGTGCCCCTTTACTCCTTAAGACTCTTTTAGCTGCCTAAAAACAGAACCTAGGTTTTTTATTAGCAAACTAGCTTCAGCTGTTGCCCGTTTATTCAGTGTATTTCCAAGAGAAGTCAATAACAAATGTTTAAGCTCCTTTTTCTTTTCCATTAATAGGAGAAGTTTAATTAAACAAAATCCTGTCTTAATATGTGCTACTGCACTGAGGTCTGAGTCACCTGAAAAGATCAGCTAAAATAAAATGTCAGCATTTGGTTTTGTTCACTGGTTACTAGCTAACATTCAGGAGTATAAATTGATTTCATATGGGAATGTCAGCTGCATGCTCTGGCTACAAATGAAGCTCTGAGTCAGAGGGGTAGAAAATATATTATAATCCAAATTTCTCAAGTTAATTTCTTCCAAGTAGGGGAATGACACCAAGGGGGAATTCATCCTGTATCCATTGAAGCATTTTGTTCTGCCCCCAAATAACTGCTAACTCTTTCTATGCAGTGACATAGGTCATCATGAAGCCTTTCTCCCCACACTGCTCTTCTCATGCCTTGCCTAAAATCATCCCCCACCATGTTTTTCAAGGTTTCCCCCAAACTTGCAGACTAGTATGGTTTTTAACAATCAAAGCAAAGCAGCAGGAGGATGGATTTTGGATAAAACAAAATACCAATTTGGAGAAAAATATCTGGTTTATGCTAAAACAAAGACTTCCTTCACTTTGAATCAGAAAATGGTTTGTTTCAACCATAGACATTTCTAACCATGCTTGTAAAAGTTTTGTATAAGGCATCAATCACAAGGATGAAACAGAAAAGATGGCAGTGGTGACATTATTCCCAAGTGCTTTTAATCAGTATTACAGCAGTTAATGGTATTTATCTAAGATAATTAAGACACATGTATTGCTTCTTGCACTGTACCCTGTGGTAATAGTGGCTCAGGACAGCACAGCTCACACCTCTGCACCACTTCCCAACTGCACTTCTCTGAACTCCTAACCTTCTAAGGACAGCACAGGTGGGTGACAAGTCTTCAGAGCCAACAAGCTCTGAAGTGTTTTGTGCAAGTTTCATCCTCACAGAAGCTATGCAGTCCCCAGTGGGAAAACCCAAGCTCGCTGGTGTGGCCTGGAAGCTGTGGGTCCCGTCAGGTGACAGAGAGAGGGTGAGCGAGCGAACTGACAGCCGGGCAGGTCACATTCTTTTTAATGCAGAGGTGTGGAGATGAGGACTGCTGGGTTGAACTCCTATTATGCACCTCCGTAAAAAATTGATGAAATATCACTCCTGAGATAGATGTGGAGGACTGAAACACAGCAAGATATTCTTTTTCTTAAATCAGTAACTGCAGAGGGCCTATGACTTCTGACTTGGGCTTACAGGGAATCAGCAGCAGCTGCAGACATTGTATTTAATTTGTCTGTTTGGCACTATGTGTAAGGAGCATGTACTTCCTCTGGCCTCCAGTGTCCAGAACAGTGTGATGTAGTATGGATGTAATACCTGGCATGCTAATATTAGTACCATTCACTAACCATTAAAATTCCACTTGGGACTGACTTGACTTTGCTATTTCATGTTGAGGCTGACTATTTTTCCTTTGAAAATGGGTATCAGGCAAGTGGCAAGTAACAAACGCTAGGTCCAATTTGTGGCTTGAAAACAGGCAAATGTAATACCTAGTTCTGAGTTGAACTTGGTCATCTACTCACCCTTCTTAAAATCTGTTTAAAGAAAGTCTCATCCCAAATTTAGCTTCTAATAAAGCCCCTGTTCTTTGAATGGCTTACTTTTATTCATGGCTTAAGTGTGGCTCTAATTCTACTAAATTGTTAATCACCACAGGGTTTAACCATATGAACATAAGTGTGTGGGTCCCTTCAAAGGACTTCCAAGTTGTCTTCATCCTCTGGACAAACCCTCAAGGGCCAAGTCACCAAAAGATGTTTTTGTCTTTCCTTTCCCACCCTTTGCTTTTTTCCCAGTTCTAAGCAACCATAAAATATGTGCTACACACTTTTGTGATGCAGGGAGAATAATAAGCTGCCCTCAGCCAAGTCACATACAGAAGCAATAGAAGAGTATTTTAACTGAGCAGGAAGCTATTTATCTCTAAATTACTTATGTTTAAACGCACTTTAAAAAATCTTCTTCTTTTGACCAAATCAAAACAAATCTCCAAACGCAGATGTTCACTAAGTATCCAAACATGAATAAAAAATATTCAGAGAAATTTGTGGGAAAGCTCTCAGAACCTAAATCCAAAAGCCTTTACACAGATTTTATTCAGTCAGAACTTGCTCTTAATCAAGGCTGAGGAATGAGTAAAGCTTTCAGAATTTAACCATCTCCTTACATAGTTGCATTTTTTAATTTAGGCTTTTTAATTTGTTACTTTCATACAGTACTCACCAGTAAACTCACAAACTATAAGCTGTCTCCTAAAAGCCATGAAATTGAAGCCAAGAGCTTTTGACTAACTCAAAATTTGCTGCTGCAAGGGATAAATGTGCCAGATCCTAGTATGTGGGTCACTTGCATTGCCAGACCATTCAGGGTATGAACAGACTTGTCTCTCTTATCCTGAAGAGGGAAGAGAATAAATACTTTCATCATTTTTCAACTTTTTGTGTTTTACAAGCAAATGTGTGATAATCAAAAACTGGAATATGGAATTGATTATATTTAGATCAGAACAGTGAATTTTCTCTTTCTTAATATCTGTGCTGTCATTTCCCATCCTAACACCTCAATTCGTGCATTGCAACATCCATCTACTGCTAGAACAGGCACTAATTGGCTGAAGAGTATGGATCAGTAAATTGAATTACTGCCAGAGCACATCCAAACAGAGTAAAAGACTATTTGGAGGGCATTTTGAACAAACATGTATAGCCACTGCCTCTGCTTTTCCTCTCCTGTCAATAAATACAGAAATTCAAATACCAAAGCTCTCAATAAATTTCACAACTGATAAAAAAATCAAATAACCATGGTTTTAATTACTCTTCTCTCTGAGCATTGAAATAACACATAGTCCTATCTTTGCAAAAGGAAATCTTCTTAGGATCATGAATCAACAATATCATTTCTTACTCATGTGCTATGAGAGCATATCACATAACTACATGCTCTGGAAAGTATGAATCTGAATCAAGTTATGACTAGACTAAAATTCTCCATAGCTCAATTACAATCACTAATTTTGCTTTTTATTTCCTTTTTTCTTTAACAGTTATTTCTGATGCTGACTGTTAAGATAAAAATCTTTCTAAAATCAGACATTAAGAAAGCAAGATAGGAAAATCTATGCAAGAATATGGTTGATGTAATGAAAAAATATTTTGTGCAAAAAAAAAGATGAAATTTGGTGTTGTTAAGCATATTTTTGTAGAAGTTTGGTTTGGGGTTTTTTTTTGGTTGGGGTGTGATTGGGTTTTTTTTTGTGCTTTTTTGAGTGAATTAGGCCTTTATTGCCTATCATGCACAGGGCAGCTGTTCAGATTAATAGCTTTGAGGCTGGGTTATTCAGATATGCAGGGGTTTTGTTTTCAACTGCAGTGTTTCTGTGCTTTGGTTTTTGACCATGTAACATGTGATCTTTGTTAAAACCCTGCTGTGGAATGCTGACACACACAGATGATTGTTTTTCCTGCCAGGGGTTCATATAGATTTATATGAAACCTGAAAAAAATGCAGACTCAACTTTTATTTTCCATTCAGAAAGAAACACAGCTGTCATGTTGGTGACAAATAGCTTTTAATTTTGAACTTTTGGATGAAAGGAACAGGCATCTTTCCTGACCACACTGTGGCAGGATAAAGCTCACTACATCCTATGAGTTACAAACCACGCATGGTATCTGTAGGTAACTGAACATAACATTTTACCAAATGCTTCAGACAAGAGATATTCTTAAGGTCAGCTTTCCCAAAACCAGGCCATGGACACGGCTTCCTCCTATAGTGGGGATCAACTGCTATTCCGAACCTATCTGATGTTTCCATCTATGACTACAAAGCAAAAAGGAATTAAAATGAAGATTTACACAAAAATTGGGAGTAAGACATGACTGTCTTAGTCAGAAGCTAGTAAAATCAAGTGTTTTCTTCACAAGAAAACTCCAGGCTAAGATACTGTCAGCAGGAACATTTCACAGGATAAATGTTCAAGGGAAGGACTTGCTTTCTCAAATCATGGATTGATTGCAGGGCCAGTCAACAAGCCTTGCAGAAAATGGTCTCAGTGGCAGTGTATCCTCTGTCTGAACTAACTGACACGGTTTCTGCAGTAATCCCCTAAAATCTTGCCCTTGCTGGAGGGTTTGCACCTGTAGAGTGCCAGATTTCCTTCTTTGTTTCTTCTTTTAAACCCCCACCCATTTAATTCGCTGAGACAATGCAGCAGCAGGACAGCCACAATTCAGCACTGGGGCGTGGAAGAGAAAACCATGTGTGAGCCATCTGTAGGGCACTGGGCTCCCCAACATCTGCTACCCACATTCCAAGGTTATATGTCCAGATCATCTCCTGAGGTCTATGAACGGGATGTGCCTTGCAAAAGGAAGGGTGTGCTGCTCCTGCTGCTGGGCTTCCTCTAGCTGGGAGGCAGGATGAGATAATTTTACCCTTCCCACCATGGTCTCTGTAGCTTTTGTTGTTTTCCTTTTTGTGGTGCAAACCCCACTTTGATGTGGTTTTAGGGGTAACCACAAGGCAGTGTCCCTGGCTGGGTGGCTCTCAGGGACCAACAGCAAGAGGAGGCAGCTGAGCATCAACCCCATGACTACATGGAAGAACCCCTTGCTTGACTCCTCTTACCCTGAGCAAATCTCTCAGTACTGCTATAAGGAATATTTGTCTATCTGTCTGTCTGTCTACCCTCACCTGTACTTAAGGCTCTCTTGCCACTGAAGGAAATCAAAGAGATTTCCTGGCTCAGAAAGTCACTCATTATAAATAAATGTGTTTTCTTTTATGATGCTGGCACTTTGCCACTTCACAGCAGCTGAAATCTGTGCCTACTATTCAAGACAGATAGAAATGTTTACACAGCATATTCCCAAGCTAAAATTTTAAAATATAAATAAAAGATAACATTATTCTGAATATATTAATATATTATCAAGCCCGAGCCTGAGAAAGAAGTTGCAGGACATTTGTCTTGTGTTGGCTGGAGAGATTTGTCTGTACCAGTTGTAAATATTGCTTTTGCTATGTGGAGTTAGGGACTTCTGCACAATAGATAACTGTAATGCAATTAATGAAAATGAAATTTAATTCAATTGCCACCACATCCACATCAAGGGAACCATCCAAGCACAAGACCCAGTGAAGTTAAAACAGTTTCTTTGGTCTTTTTAGAAATGCATTTGCCCCCAATCCAATTTCATGTTCAAAATCAAAGCTTAATTTCTACAATATAATGGAAATTAATTAATTTATATAATCATATAGTAATTTCCCTACCTCAGAAAAAAGTACAGTAGACAAATTGTCTACCAAAAACTCTTCCAGTCTTCTGCACGACTAATAAATAAGTTAATAATCTGAATGAATGTGGTGAACAAAGCATATCTAATAGCCCTTTAAAAGCTTTCCAATCATCTAAAATACTGTTTGCCTTAAATTTTATTTTACTCAAAAAATATTCTATCTGTTATGTAATAGGAGCTTCAAATCATTATATCTTTCATGCAATGCATTTTTTAATTAGTTCTAGGAACTGACTAGAGTGTCTGTAATGGGAGGAAAATATTTCTCTGAACTTACTCCATCGCTGGCTATATATTTCTAGGTAAAAAGTCAAAGGAAAGGAGTTTGAGCTTTAACCTATCTAAACTTATCTGCAAAATATACTCAGATGTAGTTTGAAAGACAGAGACAAATAGTGTGTTTAACCTTAGGAGGTGCTTGGGTTTTCCCTAATCTCGACCTGCCACATAGCTGAAAGTGGAAGCCTTTGAAATGTTTTTACAAAAATATTTACTTTTTTTTAAATTAGGAATGGAGAAGATTAACAAGGCTTTTCCTCTCCTTTTCTTTTTAACCTTGCAAACAGTTTAGTCATGAACCTCTGCAGGTTGGCATGTTCTGTTGAGTTTATCTGATAGTGGCAAAACAAACTTCAAATATCTCAAGGGCTCAGTTTAATCTGTTGAGCATAGAACAGCCTTTTATCTAAAGATATCTAATTAATAGACTAGTCATTCAGCAATGAGCCCTGCATCATGTTAGTTTCTGTAGGAACTTCTTCATTACAATTATGCATTAAAAAAAGAGATGGGAAGTGTACAAAATGAGTCAAAACTGCAGAATTTGGACATCTTGGAATCATGTACTGCTTAAAGTCTGAATGCTAAATACACTGTCCATCTGCTTCTCTTGCTGATATATTGGCTAACCCCATGAGATACTGATGTTGGATATTTGGGTTCATATACAGGGATAAGGAGCCAGCACCCAGCCCAGCAATTTTAATCATACAAAACTCTCTTTGATCACAGTGTTGCTGTTCATGATACTCAGTCTAGATTTGCTGCCAAGTCAAAAGGACAGGAAGAATGAAACCCTCAGGACTGAAAAGGGCAGTTACCTTGGTAAAGAGTAAACTGGAGTGAGTATGCAGGCATTGTGCAACTGGGTGAAGGACTAAGACTTCCAGCACTGGGGCACAATTTAGTGAAGACTGTAAGACTGCTTCTTTATAGAAGAAATATCTACAGCTTACTGATTCTTTGTTGTGAGCATTTTTCTAGCAAAAGGACAGTTCCTATTTAGTATGTTCAATCATTAGTAAAAAGAAAATGCAGGCTGAGAAAAGGAGAAAAATATTTTTTTTCTTCAAAAGAAGAAAAATCTATTGACAGCAAAATAAAACAAATTTGGAATCATTCTCAGCGCATCTTCATAGGCAATAACCACACCACAAATTAATGACACATTGAATATTTTTTGCTATTTCAGTTCCTTTTCACTGCCCCATTGACATTTTCATAAGCCTCTTGGCAGTAGAGTCAACTTTTCTGCATTCTAGTTTGCCCCAGTTTAAGAGTGCATTTTCCTGTTTCTAATCATCCATAATCTCCCATAACCCTCACTCATATCAATCTTCCAGCTAGCATGAGCAGCTGATGACAGTGCACAATGCCTGACATCTCCATGCTATTCCTAGATGCAAAAGTCATGTTGTATCCCAGCCAAAACAGCAAATACTAAAATGACTGATTGAGAAACAATTAAGAAAATGGAGGATTTGATACCTGAATAGATAGCAGAATTTTGAAGGTGTGGAGGAAAAATTGAAATTTCTAAACAACCTCAGTTTATTTTACTTAATTTTTTTTTCTTTCTGTTTTGACTCCTATTGAACCATGATGATGCAATTCTTTGTGAACCAAGGAAAATACTATATTTGAGGCTTTCTTTCTCACAGAAAAACTTCGTTTTCTGTTCAGTGATGAACACACAGGTGGCTTGTGGAACTATTCACTTGGAAACACTGTTAAGTTGTCCCACGTTTCTCCTAGGACTCTTAGCCTGAGGATTCCCTGCTCCAGCAGCTCAAGAGGAATGCATTTTTCTAATGCTGTCTTCCTAGCATTCATTTTGTTGATGTGGCTGTTGAGCTATGGAAGACAACTTGAACTGCAAGTCAGTCGCAGAAATACTAGTCTTAAGCATATTAGCTCATTCCCGCAGTCATGACAAAAGCCCAAACCAGCTGCTAATACATATTAAATAAAGACAGGTGGTTGGATTTTATGTTCAATTTATTTACTAGTTTATTATGTGGCTTAAAAGTCTGAGAAGAAATTTTTAAAGGTTTTGTCTCAATTTCATGGATTTAAATACCAAATAACATCTCTTTCCACAAATAATAGCAGTCAGAAAAGGTTTTCAAGCTTTTTCTATGTGCTACTTTTACAAAATATGCTTAAAAGAAACTAGTTAGTCTGGCCACATATAGAAATGAATATGAATTGTCCAGTATGTCACAGCAGTAACAGTAGCAGTTGGATTTAATCAACATCATTTGGGCAGAAGGTTTTGGTTGCCAATGGAAGTGTTAAGGGTATACTTTTTCAACACAATTTTCTGAAGAAATGTGGCTTATGGGAGAACATTGGTCCTTCATCCATCCATCCATCCACTGGTACCCATTCCTCCAAATGGATATTAATCTCAGACCTTACATGTATTTTGTATATCCATTATTTTCTGTATTTAAGAGTACAATATTTGAGTCATACTCTCAGAAACATCTCCTCTCTACGTAATCCTCCTACTCCTTGTTGCATCCCCCAGTGAAAATGAGAGCCCATCTTGGAAGGGTAGAGCCCATCTTATTTACAAATAAGAAATTATTCCTGTTTCAAAGAGAACTGAGCCTCCTGGTTCTCTGTACACTTTGGGGTTTTTTTTCTCTCTCTCTCTCTTTCCCTCTCCCCTCCTTTCTTCAGTCTGACAAGACCTTGTTTCATTTTCCTATCTAGATTTTTCTCCCTTCTTCATTTTCCCTTCCTCTTATGCAGTGAGCAGCCGGGTCTAGTGGAAGGTGTCCTGCCCATGGCAGGGTAGTTGGAACTAGATGGTTTCTAAGGTCCCTTCCAACCCAAACCATTCCATAATTCTAACTGATAATATATTTTAGGTCTTTCACAGTGCAAATTTCTGCATATTGTACAGTAACATGTCAGAGGGCAGTAATATTAGAGAATTAGGTATCTCTACCGCTTCAGTTGAAATATTTCTTATGAAGTAGCATGGCCAATATTGCATCTAAGGAAACCCTGTACAAGCTGTCGTTTGTTTTTCTAAAAAAATACAAACTAAAGCTGCATTTTTATTTTCAAAGCAGTAGCATTGAATTATTTTGAATAAGTAGGGGATTCCTCTCTGCACTTGTGATACCAATTGCTCTGCTTTTTAATTCTGTTTTGCAACATTAGATAATAGGTAACTTTCATGAAGAGCTCCGGATCCTCCACTGGAGGCTTTGAAACATGGAGAGCTCCATCAGCATATTGGTCTCGTCCCCATTGTGACCAATTAAATGGGAGGATAGAACAGTGGGAAGATATAGAGGTTACTTGAGCAGTTTTCTCCATACATGGGGAAGCACTCATTTGGCAACACCTCCTCCTGCACCAGGAGAAAGTTGAAAAACTTGGCAACCACATGCCAATAAACAAAGAAAATTTTAGTGGCTGCTTCTATTCATGGCTGGCTGTAGAGGAACAGGTAGCTCAGCAGTTTCAAATCACCCTGAAAATGAAACTATCTGCTGGTAACAGCTAGATCGGAGCTGTGGAATGGGCTGTGCTTATTTGCACCATATACATGATGCTACCCACTCCTGCACACCTTAACAACAGTGCTTTCGGTGGGATTTATGTTACCTGTATGCTAACTTGCCTTCTGTTATTGTACCACAATCTGCACAATTTTCCTTCTGTAGAGATTGGCAGACAATTTTAAGGTCAGATAATCAAAATGATTTAATGGACATTTTGATTCTTCTTTGTTGTGGAGTTAAAATAAATTCCTCAGTTAAAATTCTCTTTCTGCTACATGTATATTCAAGCATTATCCAAAAACATGGGTCTAGCCCTGCAAGCCATTATTCACATGAATTAATTCCTTACCTTTATGGAATTACTCATAGGAATGCTTGTTTTGCAGAATGCAGTCCTACTATGGCTGAGAAAATACAGGTAACCAAAAAAAGATTAAAAGACTGTTTCTTGCCAAAAAAACAAAGAGTTTATTTGTATTTCATAACATTTATTATAGTTTTCACAAGAAAGGCTAAAATTGTAGCTAAAGCAAGCAGCAGTTTTACTTTCTTATTGAACATCTTTTAGGAAAAAACTTGAGGTCCTGAAAAGTTCCAATAGAGTCTTGTATTAAAAGCGTTAAAACCTGAATTAAAGAACATAATTCAGATGGAGTTCTGGTGACTGTGCCAAAGATTACATCGTTGGCTGCTGACTGCATCCAGATTTTTAGAGCAGGTGTGTTGACTCATTCTCTGAGAAGCTGAGGAGAAATGCTGGCCTCACTCCAACCCCTTAACACACAGCTAACCCAGTTCCATCGCTGCTTTGGGACAAACCACTGCTGTCAGACAGCGCAATCTTCATGGAAATGCAAAATATGGCTTTAACATGATATTCCAGAGGGATTAGCAATGCTCTGTATGAAAGCTGGAGAATGATTTACATCCCAAGTTTAGTTACTCCACTGCTAACAGCGCTTGTGTGTTGGGAGGTTTATTGTGATTGCAAAAGCAGCAGCCACTCAGATGGACTTTTTTCCTGAGAAAGTTGATGAATGCTTGGCCTGTGACACTTAACTGATTTTGGAAAATGCATGCCTTTTCCAACACATTTTGAACATTTTTGCCATTTCTATTGGAGGTTGTCCATGCTCACTTTGGTATTTCACATGGCCTCTATTACCTGGTGTATTGTCAAAATCACCATATTTGTCATCTTGCTGGTAGTTCCCTGTTTACCTTTTCTTATCCAAATGATGTGTGTTACAGCACATAGAGATAGTAAGGATTTTACTTTACAAGTTATTTTTGTTTAATAAAAAGATGCCATTTCAGCAATCTGAGGAGGATATTCATACACTGAAAAAAAGAGTTCAGAGACAATATCTACCTCCTGTCCCCTTCCCCCTTTCTTTGAAGTTTGGAAGAGCCCACAGGCCAAAAAGCAAACAGTAATCAACAAAAAGATATCTCTACAGAAAGCTTTTCCTACAGCTAGGTCCCACCTGATTAAATACAACTGCTATTAGTGTCACTGCCTTAATTATTACTAAAAGTAGCAGTTGTATCCATCAGAAGTGCTAATGTCTGGGATATCCAGTGTCATTACAATTAAAGCCTCAAGAGTTCAACAAGTACCCCCAGTTGCACAGAGAAGTATGGTGGAAACCAGAGAGCCATTCTCTGGACTAGTTAAATTTTATGGTACACCTTTCTACCCATTTGGAAAAAAACAGGTAATGTAATAACAAAACCCTATATTACAATGTTGTTTACATTTGTGTATAGGCAACAAAAGCATGCATTTGCCTAATCTGCTGGCACGTGGCAGAATAAAACTGGGAAATTCATCAACAGCTCTCTCACCTTCACTGACAGCCATAGCTGACATTTTTGTTGCCAGTATCTCAACAGTCGAGGGAGGCTGGGTCTGCTCCACAGTTTCAGTGCAAATATGGAGCACTTCTGTGAAAGTCAGGAGAATGATGGCAGCCAGAAAACTAAATTTACTTTAAATAGGAGAAGTTCTAGCAGCCTCATGATAGCAACTGATTTGGACTAGGTTTTCTGGAGAGATTTACACAACCTTCACAGATCTGTCAGGTGAAGAAACAAGACTTCATGCAGAACTTGCAAGCATTCACCTTTCACCCTTAATCTATTATAAAAAATAAAAATGGAAATACATCACTGCTATTGCCAGTCATTCATTTTGAGAGTTTTGAATTTCATAGTGGAAACTGCCCTTTGAAATATATTTTTAACGGCTGAATATAAGAGATTATTTTATTCAAGGCATCTACTTCTTCAAGCAATGCTTTCCTACAATGTTTTGTATTTTTTGTGAAGACTGGTAAATTGAAAAAGAAACAAAAAATGTTTAATAGGCTGATTCTAAAATAGGCCCACCTTATATGCTCATTCTGAGTCTCCTCTCCTTTTCTCTCTTTTGCTTCCACAACTCATTTTCCAAACTCAACAGGGATCTATGAAATGGGAAATCAAGATGTGAAAGAAGATGCTTGGTGTGGTTACTTCATGGAAACCCACATTCCAGCTCACAGCTAATTGCAGGCAATGCTGACATATGAGAGCTGGGAAAAACTGGGATGTTAAATCTGCTTATTTGTACAGTAAAATCTTTTCCACAAAGTATTATTTTACTTCATGGAGCCAAGGGCAGTCTGCAACATCAATGCTAGCAGGAATTTAATGTTGTATTAATAGGGGATGGTAAAAGACAACGTAGCTTTAATAATTTAGCATAGAGATAGACCATGGACCAAAACATTAATCATAAGCATTCCTCTATTGACCTCCTGAAGGGCCAGACTCCTCCAGCTAAGCTTATTAATCCCCATGAGAATAATAATATCCCATTTCAACAGTGAGAACAGAACACTTGTCTTGGTTTTAGTTGACGGATGGCTTAACTATTTTTACTTTTTTTTTTTTTTTTTTTTTTGAGACAAATAACATCCCTCTCATTTTTTGAGATCAAACAGCATGGTTACAGGCAGAGTCCGAGAATATCTGGTGGATGGGATCATTGGCGATATACTGAGTATTCCCTCTCATTGATACCAAGCTTTTTGCTGGGCAGTTTCTTTTCTTGATGCTATTTCCAACATATGGAAAGCTCATTTTCTAGTACAACAGGGCCAATACATCCCTCTCCTTATGTTGTATCCAAAAGTGACCTAAACATGGTGAAACAATAACCCCACATTTAATAATATTGTAAGACTATCAGCCAGCTGCAGCAGATTTTCCAGAGGGTATATTGACATCTTGCATATGTGCTTGCAAATATACTGTTTTCAGCCTCTCTAAATTATATGCGTTCATGACTAAAGCTTGTCAGAGAAAATACTCATGGCCTACTTATTTTTGCCAACATTTAAAAGGAGTGGGTTCCTGGGTTTTCTGGAAAGGTAGGAGAATCAGGTTCTGCTTCCTCTAAAGCACTTAACTGATATATCAGCAAGGAATGGGCTGGCACAACTCTTCAATAAGTCATTTTCTGTTCACTTTTTCCAGCTGTCTCTTTCATAAGATAAGAGAAGAGAGCTGAGGAAAAAGGATACATGCTTTTTATGGAAACATTTCCCATCTCAGATTTACATTAAATAGTTTCCTTGTTGCTTTTCCGGGATCGTTATTGCAGAGGAATAATTGTTTCGTAAATTCATCTGTCCTTGCTAAACATTTCTGTTTGCCCTTGCAAAAGCACAAAAAGGGAGCACAAGCTACAGAATAATGTTAAGATCAAGCTTTCCTATTAGCAAGTGTATTCAGTTCATTGTTTTTGAGATGTGGTAAACAACATAAGTTCGATCCTCTCCCAAGCCAGTGGGACATAATAAGGAGTTTAAATAATTCCTTACTTCTGGACTTTATTAAGATTATTACAGTTGTTAGTAAGCCCATGTGCACTTTGCTGTAGCACTCAGAAGCTAACATCCCTGTGATTCAGGAACAAAAACAAGAGATTTTTTTCTCTTTCCCTGACCTATTACCATTTAGTTTCTAACCTGTGCCCATCTCTTGGCCTGTGGCAAGGGTTTGATGAATGTGTCCTTTACCTAAAAAAATCTCACTTTTAATCTAAATTGTTTTGGGTGTGGAACAGACAATTCAGGGGTTGAACCCAGCGTGTTGCCCTGAACAGCAGAATAATACCTGCATGTATTTTATTTACTCTGCTTTTCACCACTCTTTTATGTATGTGTCATATGATGTTACATCCAGTTGGAGAACAGATATATTTGCATCAATTTTCATGTATCAGCTGTGCACCAGCCCCAAGAGAGACTCTTAATTTTCTTCTCTCCTCATGCAGAAGGCAATATTTTAAAAAAACATTTAGCTGGGTGCCATGAGATGACTTCATGGAAATTGCGTGGTTTCACTATAACCCTGAGCACATACACAGTAAGGGAGAAAGGCATTCCTCTTGCAATCCAAGTTTTGGGAGGGTGGAGATGGAAGGCTGGAGGTACAAATCCAAGGTCCAAGATCAGTAAATCAGTCTGCTGTGCAATATCCCTCCCTCCTTTCCACGCAAGCCTTCTGGCTGAAGTAGCACCCAGAGCTCTCTGCCAGTTCTGTGGGTGAGAGGACCCTGGGCAAAATTTCAGGCTCCTGCAAGGGCTCTGGGGGAATTTCAGGCTGTCAACAAAGTTTGCTTGGAAAACAAAACAGAGTATGAATAAGCCACTTCCCTTCTGACAACAGAGAGGTCCAGAAGCAGAGAAGATTTTTCCAGCAATTACGCTGCGAGAAGACTCTATGCAAGCATGACAGCAAACATGGCTGGGAAGCAGTGCCTGGAGGAGGGCCACTTGAGTTTGGAACAAATCAAAAGCCAGGTTCTTAAGTCCATGGTAGATCATGAGGGCAAAGAAGGCAGAGCTTGTGGTTCCCTGCACGACTCAAAGGTAAAGGGTGAAAGGGTTAGCAAGCTCTGGTTTGTCTGAAATTACGCTAGGGTTTGTTTCACAGGTGTTTACAGTACACAGCAGTGACAGGAGAAAACATACAACAACCTTTGTAACCTCCCCACTGGTCTTTTCTTATGTGTGCCTCCTACATCTGCTCAGTGTGTATGTCCATCCCCAGAAAATGTTGTGCACGCAATGTGTGTGCCTGCTGCCATGGATGACCCTCATACAGAGTCTCCACAGGCAAGGAATTATGAAATGAATTGTGAAAGCCTTTTCCTCTGCTTATGCTAGAGGAAATGCTTTCAGTGTGCTTCCTCATGTCCCTTAATCTGTAATCTAAAATTCTCTCTCTTGTTTCCATCATTTTGTTACCCCTTCTTGCACCCTACAGAGTTTCTGCAGTATTAGCTCAGATCGCTCTATTTTGGTACTGCATCAAACAGCTAATTTCATCTGTTACCACCAGGTGCTTGATGCTTCTTTGCACAAGTTCAGCTCTGAGAAAAACTAATTATTTGCACTTTCATGAAAATTTTTGCAGAGTCTTCACTCACTTATTCACATAAGAATAGCCCAACCAAACATTAAAGGAAGTAAAAGTGGTTCTACTTGGAAATCTTACAGAAAAGTCAAGTAATACACTGACTACTTGAACAAAATAACAGCTGCAAAAAGTGAATGGCAGACTTTAAATGTTAACATTGCAAAATCATGAAGAAATTGTAATTTAATTATGTTTAATTATCTTCCATTAGAAGAAAAAAATCTGCTACACAGCATTTCAAATGTAATTGCCTCTGTAAAGCTTTTATTTTTTTGTGGAATTTTCAAAATGTCAATTACACATTTGTAGACCTGTGATGAAGAACTGATTTATCTATGCTTAATCATTCAAGAAAATGTACTATACTGTGTGTTCAAAGGAGATAAAATCAGTCAAAACATATGAAATTGTTTTGCTGTCCTACTCTTGCAAAATGGAACAATTCAGGTTGTCCTAATACTTGATATCACTGAAGTTGTTACTAAAAAATCTACTTTTGCAGCCTGTACTCTTCTCAGTTGACATGGATGACAAGTGTATAACAGGAAGGTTTCCAACACTTTAAAAGACTTCTTCAGCCATGCCTCAAATGAAGTTCTTTCTGTTCAGTTGTCTTCCTGAGAAATATTATAATCAAGGTAAATTTAAATGCTTCAGGCAATCCTTATTTTATTTCAAAACCAGTCCTTGGCACCATAGTCTTCATATAGATATTAAAAAAAAGATGCATCTCATCATATAACTAGTCTGGTTTTGAGTTTGAGAAAACTTAGCTCTAGGAATCTGAGTTCTGGATATTAAGTTTAAACTAAATGGACGTACAAACCATTTGGAGATTTACCCACCACTGAATGCCAGAAAATATGAAAGTGATCTATCTTAGAGTACTTTGTGTTCCTGACAGGGAGTTCCGGGGACTCACTGTCTTATTCCATAATATTGAACACTAGTAACCAAACATCTGTTAGCAGAGAATGGAAGCTGCAGATAACTGTGGTATCTGTGGAAATAGATATCCTTGGATACTTGAAGTTACTTTGGTAAACTGGTACAGAATAGCTACACTGGCAAGATTCTCTCTTGCACCAAGGATTCCAAATAACACAGCATAAACACTAAGGTTATCCCTAGGCAAGAAAACTATAAATGTTATTGATAAGGTAAAAGAAAATGGGGTGAGATGCATACTTGAATACATACCTTGCACCAAATACTAGTCCATACATCAAATTCAATCTGTATTTTCTCCTTCTCTAAAACAACACAGAACTTGAATTTTTTGTGACATCCTATGTCATGATATCCTAAGTCATGACAACAGTTATATTTAATGGCACCCTCAAGACACTGACTTGCGTTACAAGCAACGTGCAGTCACCCTTGTGAGCTCTCCTCTCTGAGATGAAGAAGATGCTCCCTTTTCTGAACTCTGGTAGCCCTGGAAGTGTCAGAAGCAGACTGAGAACAGAAACTTCAAGCAATTTTGGGCCTTATACTGGAACCAGTAGGACTTTTCCTTCTTGCTACAATGGTGCAAAAGTAAGGCACAAGACAGTTATGTCCTGGAGTGTATGGGATACTGTGGGTGGTGACTAAGGGTGAAGTCCAGAAAAGGGAAAAAGACTGGCAGATTTTGTTCACAATTTTATCAGCCAGTTCAGAATGTAGCTGTGGAAGATGATCATACCTTTTCGTGTGCTTCAGTCTCTCTAACTGTAAAGTGAGAGCTTATGCATTAAAATTACTTTGAGGCTAAAACATTGCTTGCAGAATGCTTTGCAAGCCTCAGTTGAAAGTGTCACAGTAGTGCAAATGTGTGTTTTTTCATTTAGTATTGTAGGCAGCATCATCCAGGAGTAGCACAGACAGATATGACATTTTCATCATCTCTTGCCTTTAAGTTCCTAATGTACAACCAAACACTGAACAATTCCATTTTCTGAACTCAAATTTTAACTGGAAACAAAAAATAGCTATTTGGGTTTTCTTTTTCTTTTCCCTAGGGAAGCCGTAAAATACTTAGGTAGGCAATAGCATTTTGGCTGTTAATGATCTCTAAGAAATTACTGTCAGTAATTATAAATGAATATTCTTCTGTAACATATAATCAGTAATCAGAAACTGCTAGGAAAAACAGTGGTGACATGAAATCAGTCACTATAATGTGTTTTGACAAATCTCCTAATTAAGAAAATAATTGCCCAAACCACTAAATATGTAGGGAAAAATATATCTTTCAAGTCTGGCAAAAGATGAGCATGTTCCTTCTAATTTTCATCATTTTTTTCTATGAAAGGGAAGAATCTTCTGTAATATCTGTAACTGGAACTAAACTTCCAAAGGGAGGTTATCCAAGATTGTTATTTCTAGAGCCAAAAGAAAACAGATAGTTGGCAATCATAGCACACCCGCCTATAAAGTACATTTTGGCCAAAAGTAGGCAATTCCATTTTGACTCCAAGACTTACATCCCATCCTTAGCTCATCACAGATGGGTGCCTCGTCAGTCACAGCTGTCTGAAACACCCAGATATCTCAGGCCCATCAGGGAATGAAGAGATTGCATTTTTTTTTTTGGTCAATATGAATTTGCTTTTTTTAAATTTTTTTTTCTACCTAAGTATAACACTGACCTGATTTCCAGCGTTGTTCAGGATTTTCCCATTTTAAATCTCTAGTGGAAGATAATCCCTAACTTTCACTATGGAGTCAGTCACTAGGCAAGGGAGTCCACATGGTTTAGGATTTTTGTGTCATGCTTTTACCTCTTCCTTATTCCTTTTCCCATGTGATTTTCTGTAGAAGTCATTCCTCACATTATACACATCTTAGCATTAAAAAAAAAGTTATATCAGGCTTGGTTAATCCTGTCCTTGAATTGTCTAAGGGATCAAGAATTAATAAAATAGGTGTATGAGTTATCTAATAAAATAGAATTCAGTATTAACTTGGAAGTCCACTTTTTCCAACTGCAGATGCTATCAGTCATCCATATCTACCCTTAGCATGTTTCTGAAAATCTTTTACATGCACAGATGTGATCTTTCACCTGGTCTGGCTCTTCTTGCTTTCTTCTGGCAGCACTCAGCCATAAATGCACACAGCAGCCCTGTCACATGAAGTGTGTCTCTGATATCCCATTCTGAGCAACTTTATGTGTTAGTAAGGAAAAAACCTACAACCACAAAAACAAAATAGAAGAAAGTAACAAACTAGAAGGCAATAAAAACTGGTAACAAACAAACAAACAAAAAAGAAACCAACCTGGGATCAAACCCTGATCAGGAAAAATAAAGCCAGCTGTGGCAAGGTTCTGCCTAAAAGCACAAAAATATTCCCATCCATCAGCTTGCCATTAAGCAGAACCCAATCCTGGAAGAGTTTAGAAACTAAAAATTATTGGGCAAAAAAAGCTATTTCTAAGAAGAAGAAATTTTCCTGCCCAGGTGTGAAGTAAAAACTTCCCACCTAAGGCAAGGACTGATCATGGGTGGAACGTATGCAAGACTCAGGAAACGGGATGCATGTTCCTCTGATATGGATGGCCTCTGGCAGTCCTGTGGATATCCCACTCAGTTTTTTTGAGAGGGTTGTGGCAGTACATTTTTTACACATTTTCCTGCTGGTTTGGTAGGGGACAAGAAGACAGTCATAATCACAGCTTGTCACTTGCCTGACTTACATTTTATATATTTTCATATTGACTACATATAAAGGTGTTGACAGGTTACAAATTTGCACAATTTAGAGATTGAGAGGGCCTACTACATTGTCATTTCCATTCTACCAGAAATACAGGACCAGCTCTCTTGCTCATTTCCCAGCAACTTACCAGATATCTTGTTCAAAAAACTGTTAATTCCACTTTCTTTGTGAGTTTATTCCACACCTGAGTGACTACCATCGTCAGGAAGTCAAAGTGAACACTAACTGGACCTAACGAAACCTCTTCTTAAGTCTCAAAATAGTTCTTTTGTTTTTCTTCAATATCCATGCATCTCTGACTTGCTGATTATTTCCCAGAAGCAGAAGTTCCAAATTTACTTCTGAGAAGACTTTTCCTGACCCACCAAAAGTAAAAGATACAGGAAATTATATAAGAAATGTCCATGTAGTTGTCACCATGTTTTCCAGGCTGGAAAATGAGAAGAAAATTTGATAAAATTGAGTTGTTTCTCTGAAGAAATTTTTCTCAGTCTCATGCATGAAAATGATACTCTAAATAGTTTTACATGTGAATTTTGCAGTTAATGTTACAAATAGTACTTTGACATTTTTATGGTCTGTTTTAATTAAATGAAGCAAAGTCTGCTCTTCTGAGTGATTCATTTATCCTATCAACCTTTCTATTTTTGCAAGATTAAATCAGGAAGTTCGCATTAAGCTTCCTTTCCTGGAATTCCAGTTGAACATTATTACCCTTTGTTTAGACTGTATCACTTATTCAGCTGATAAGAGTAGACTATTCCACTGGAGAGACAGAGATTCAGCAATTTAGATCCCTTAAAGAGCATTCTGTATTTTCCAGTAAATGAGTATACTACATGTTTCAGGAAGCTACTGAAAATTATAGCACTTTTTAAATCTGCAGACATGAAACTGTATACTAATGCAATGATGTGTCTCAGCAAAGCACACATAATATTTTTTAGCCTTGACATTAGGAGGGATGTTATAGCTTTGCATCATTTAGTTCTCAGTGCAATCCCACAGCTTGATCATGATCTCCAGGACAATACAAAAGAACACTGATTCTGATTCTAAGAGAATAAAAATTTGGACTAAGACAAACGTTTTAAATTCTGAAGTAATTTGTCATGTTTTGAACTTTGAAGTTACCATCTGAAGTCTTAGAATCAAGGTGCATTGCTAAGGGAGAGGCATTTTAAAATGCCAGAGATACAACTTCAAGCAGGAAACCTAAGCAAGACTTGTGGTTCAGGTTGTTACAATGATCCTTAAAATCCATGATGATCTAAAATATACACACACTTTAATTCGGGACTGTTCTCTGAAATTATGCTGCCTACATTCTTTGACTATTATGTTTGTTTTACTCTGTAGTATCCTGAATTCTGGTATATATGTGAAAACTGCCTAGATTTACAATGTATTTAACTACTCAGATTAATTTGTTTTACTTTTTTGTGGAGATGGTTTTTGGCTTGGTGGTTTTGGTGTTCATTGGTTTTGTTTGTTTGTTTGTTTGTTTGTTTGTTTGTGTTGGTTTGGTTAGGCTTGTTGGGGGTTTTTTGCCTAGGACATCTAGTTTTGTAAACAAAGAAAACCACATTTGTTCTTAAACTTACACCTGAATTTCTTGTTATGTTTGCACCAGAATCAGGTAAAACTCCAATTATGCTTCTTACTTAATCTACCTGAATCCCAAATTCTTATTTCCCAGCATTTCCTTTGGTGCCTGGATCCAATTTGTCTTTCAGCATGAACTAGAGTAAAAACCTGCTTCTCTCTGCAGCCTGATGTGATATTTACCAATACTCATAAATAAGAGCACCAATCTGTAGCCTTACGCAGAGCACAGATTTTCCAAAATATCTAAACTAGAAGGGAGCACAGTGTGATGAGCATTCCTAAATTGTTAGAAATTACATATATATAAAACTATATATGTACTTATACAATAGACACAGACAGAAAATGGATCTTTATATCTTTTTATGCATTTTATGTTCTCACATTTATAAAATATGAAGAAAAATTAAATCTGCAGAAAAAAATACTTTTCATCTTCCCCAAATCTATCAATATCTAGTTCCCTTGCAATTAAGCAAAATCTCCATAAATTAAAGCAAATAATAAAAACTTAATAAATGTGGTTGTTTGCTGAGGTCAAATAACTCATATTCTTATTAGCTGAGGGGGCTAAACCTGAAAGGGTTCATAAAATAACTTAGTGTCTAACCCTAATTATTGCAAACAAAGATCAAAAGAAAAGCTTATCAAAAGTGGAGACAGTTTATTTCCATCTTGGAACAAAGGACAAAAGACACAGTGTCTTGTCCTTCCTTTGAGGTTTCTCTGTCAGCTCCCTTCCACTCCCTTTCCTGATAGGCTGAAATATCTTGATGGCTGTTCTGTTGACTAAAACACAATAATCAATTCTGGGGAACATGTCAGCTACTTATTTTTATAACAGGAACAGTGAAAATAGCATCACATTGTTAATAGAGGTAAAAGTGATTAAAAATACCCTTTTGAGTTTTCCTTTCTAGTTCCTATCATCACAATGCACTGGAATTGATCCAGAACAAACGATGACTCTAGATACACACATTTTTACAGGAATCAGAGAACTTTGATTCATCTTTAGTATATGAAGGAATGCTTGTCTTTTAAAGCTGCTGCTGTATGAACCAAGAAAAACAAGTTTCCCTTTTTATGTATATATTTATTTTTTCAGATTACTATTTCAAATTTAAAGCAAAGAGGCATTTGTCTCTAAATTAGTCTTAGAGAGCCTGTTTATTTCTTTACAGTATATGCATACACAGTCTATGTCAAACTGCTACAAAGAAATGTGACTAGGAGCCTTTATTTGCTAACGCTGCAAATTGCAGAGCCGTGTTCTGTGACATCACAGAGTTTGTGTAGTAGCATGTACTCAAAATGATACTTATTAATTAAGTACAGAATGAAAAGGGCATAGATAGCATCTTTAAAAGATATATTAAACTCATGTATAAACTTCATAATGTTTGCCTGGCTTAAAAAGGTAGCATAAATTTCTCCAAAATTTTAAACAGGCACAGAAAATTTTGTTCCCTGTCCAACAGAGAAATGCTATTGAGCACACCAATGTAAATATCCCTACTGTTTTTTAATTTCCTTATTAAAAAAGTGAATCCCTTTGTTGATATTGAGGATATCATATCCCGAATAAGCTTCTTGATATAAAGATGGCTAAGAAAAAGATCATTCAAATAGGTGGAAAGTATTTCAAGATAAAAAGATCAGATAAGCAGTGCTTGATGCACTCTGTTGAGACAAACTCCTCATTCGGTGCCAAGTATTATTAAAAATTCATTTTCTTAGCTGACACATGGACTTTTCATGCAGAGAGACCATTATGAAAAGCCTTGCTGTTCTGATAATCTGTACTTTGATTTCTGGCATTATCAGCCAGATCAGAAATAGTGGGTAAAAGTGGCCAGAGGATAAAACATCAGCTTTTCATTCTTGAGGAGATATGCTTATTGGAATGAGTTTAAGAGTTTCAAATGAAGTGTGGCTGAGAACATAGAAATGGTGTGTGAAAGATCCTGGAAATTCATCACCAAAAAACTAAGCACATGATACTGCAAACATTTATGCCCTCCAGTTTGAATATACCCTTCAAACCAAATAGAATTGCATATATGAATTTGTATGAATGAGGTTTAAATTCCTTTCCATCCTGAAATAAACAAAGTCCTTTCTAACCATGGAAGGAGATCTTTTAAGATGACAAATATTATTTCATGTCAAACAGACCAACCCATCACTATTGTCTGGGCTTTCCATAATGCTCTGCAATACATTATAGAGTAGCTATAAAATGTTAGGTAGCTCTCAGATTGGTTTAGATTATACTCTGTGTGCTCTGATAATGTCTGTCCTAACATAACTAATTGCTATATAAAGCAATTCTAGCAGAAATTCATCTGGATACTTGAAGACCATTCTCCTTCCTGTTTCATTTAGTACGTTTGTTTATGTCCAAGTATTGAGAGCACTGGCTCCATGGAAGCATTAAATTAATTGCTAGATTTGTGTTACTACAATTGCAGGCACAGTTTACTTGGTCACAATTCACTCAGTCTGGCAGTAATCTTGTCTCTCAGACTTCCAATATTTACATTTTGATTTCTAGATTCTCAGTTCCTCCTTTTGGTCTGTATGCTTTTCCCTCATTGGGGATCACTATCCAACAGCTCTGGATCTAATGTTCTGCTTCCTCTTTACCTGAGTTGGCCAAAAAAATAGAAGATAAGGAAAGGATCTAAGGAAGGCACTTCTACCCTTGCAATTGCTATTTGTAGAAGGTACCTATAAAAGGGAAAAGAAGACAAAGACAGAAATGGAAGGAAAGGAAATGGGAAAAAAAGCTGGAGAAATTGGCAGTAGGTGAAATAAATACCCAGAATAGGTGCTATAGAAATGAAGGTGAGAAATTCTTATTCAAGGTGCAAAGATTTTATATGGCTTAGTGTGAGAACGGGTGTTATCATAAGGCAATGCAGGAAAGTTATTTTGCCCTTTATAAACAGACGGAGTGCCCAAGAATCCTAGGTTAGCTAAAAGGTTGCTTTGGTGGGCAGTAACTCACTGCCTCAGAAGCAAATCTAAGGATGAACTGTCCCTGCTCTCGTTCTGTATGCTAGCCAGGAAGTTTCCCTCATGGCTCAAATCTCATCAGCTAACTTTGTGAAATGCAGCAGAAATAGCAAAGGAGACAAGCTACTGAACACTTCAGATACCTGTCTAACATAGAGGTGAACACCAGTTTGGGCATTTGGTTAATTTTCTACATATTTGCAATGACATAATCTTCTTGTCTTTACTATAAGACCACATTCAAAACAGTATATGATTTTGGGATATCTGGCTCATAATTTTTTGACACAGGAAACTCTTGACCCTAGAACAAGTGACATGTGGTTTTTATTTCCAAATATTTCCAAATACTTCAGTTCACTTCATCAGCTCAGAAATTCCATATTCTAACCTGTTAACATCTAAATTGTCAGGATATTTTCTATAGATTTTTCTTAGTGCTAACACTGATTTATATTAAGGAACTGAGAGGCAAACTTAGCTTCTTAGATCTTAGGTAATTAAGTTTGTAAGGTCAATATGACATGCACAACAGATTCTAAAAATCTACTGGTAAATCAGTTGGAAAGTTTTGAATATACACCTTTCAAGTCATTGTTTATATTTCCTGACTAAAAATCAGAGGCCAGGAGCAGTGTTAATCTTGAGATCTGTAGTTGGAAAAAGTAGCAATTCCTCAGCAAAGAAAACTGAGAGTATTTCTGTACTCTAGTGCTGCTAATGAGAAATACAATTCCCTGAGTGATTTAAAGGCTCTTGTTTCAAAGGAGGGAAAGTTCTGGTTTGAGCATGAAAGGTTCAGGATGTCCTTTCATTGTTAATCACTTTCCCCATTGATCCTAGCACAGGTATGTCCCTGGCTGCCTTGAATTCCCTGAAGCTGTGATCAAACAAAAAGCAGGTTAGCTCAACGAATATTTTTTCCCTGCATTACTTTTTTCAAAATGGATGTTTCTTACTTTAAAGTTCAAGACCAGAAATTATCCAAGCCCTTGTTAGCACTGCATCCTATAAATCATGTTGTTCATAGTTTTAACTAGGGCCTATGAAGAAGTAATCAGGTTCTACATCTACTTAAGGCTTATTGTTTTGTACCACCCATCATATGTACTAATGAATCTTCAGTAAAATCACCGGAAACAAAAGACACAGAAAATCCAAGGACAAAAATATTTTGAAAACATCAGAGTATTTTTTCCATGTATGTAACTTCTTAGATGCCCACAGAGCCCATCATATTACTGTGCAGCTGGCCACTTGGTGGTCATGGAAAAAGAAAGGGGTTCTTCAGAATACATTTGCTGGTATAGTAAAGGTGTCATACGGAAATGTGAATCATTTGCTATAGAATGAAATAAGATAAACTTTGCCTGTTATCAATTTCTTGTGTCTAACTAACTGCAGTAGGTGCTTAGCTCTTGCAAATTACTGTGCAACCATAGGCTTTAAAAAAGAGAGAAAATCTCTTTTGTAACATGTTTGATTTAAAATAATAGAAAGCAAGTACAGGGATTACTTTGTTGCTATAGTGAAGAACTCTTGTAAAATTTACTGTAACAGCATGGCAAACTCAGTTTATCAGGTGTACTGGGCAAAGAGATTTAAGTTAAAGCGTTCTCCAATCACTACTGTCTTTGCATTTTGAAGTTGAATGCAAGAAAAAAAGACATTTCAGAATATAAGAGAGCCCTGATTTTTTTTTTTCTTTAACAAAAATAATGCTTTTTCATATATTCCCAATAACAAGAAATAGGGGTTTGGGGCTTTTTAATTTCTGAATGTAGGTATTTAAAAACTGCTCTGGGCTAAGATTAGATATAAGATATTTACCTCTCTCAAGAATTAACTAATTTACCATGTCTCTTTGTAAAATGATATGAAGACAAAAGTAAAACCTCAGAAATAAGGAGAATAAAAAAGGTAGCCCTTCATAATGTGACAGTGTTGAAATATGAAAGCAAACTAACCACTTTCCGTGTTTCTTTTTCTTGTGGTCATGTAACAGAATATGAGACTTTGTTTTTAAAACACGAAAGCTCCTATTAACGTGTCAGTCACTTCTAGTCATTGTATCATGTTCACAAATAATATCATGCAATACTTTCACCCTGTAATATACTGGCATAAAAAGAGAAATGTAGCAAGAAGGAGGAGGAGGCACTTTTCAGCTAAACTGACCATCCATTTAGAATTCATAATCCTAAATTTTAAAGTGACGAATGAGCACCTCAACAATTCTGTTACTCCTCCTAATCCTCGTCAGGTCTTGAATCTGTTGATGAAGTCCAAACAGCCCCTTCTTTCTGCCTGATCCCCTCCCCTTGCTGGCTCTCATTCAAGTCAGGATCACATTTATCTGAGCAATATACACCTAATAAATCTTCTCCAACTTAGGTTGTTCTTGCTGGCACGACAGTTAGCTTCCCCCTCCACTTCTCTTGTCTTTCCTCAGACATCATTATGGGTGTTGACACTCTAGCAAGTTACTTAAGGTGCTCTTAAGTAACTGTCTGCATGTACACATCTCCCAGTAAAAGGCAAGGTAATTGCTGCTATAAGCGGGTTTTCAGTTACAATAAGCAAGACCATGAGCATGGAGAATGAAAGTAGCAGCCAAACTAGCAATCTGCAAGAGGATTTTTATTAGACATAAATAATAATAATCTCATACAGTACTTTCCACAGTACATCTCAAACACTTTGCAAAAGAGGCATGTACTATTCTGCCTCATTTATCTAAGGAAAAATGAAATATGAGAAGGGGAATAGAAAGACCAAGGCTGCCTGATAAGTTAAAGCAAGACTGCAGATAGGTATTTTGAGTCTCAGTCCACTGTGCTGTCAAGAGCAGGACCAAGGATTATGAATCTATTATGACTTACACCAGACCTCACTTTGCTCACTGGGCTTACTAACATGTATTTTCCTTCTTCCCTGTCTCTATAGCTTCACATGATATTAACAATAGCTACTCTCTGTGCTGTAATACCAAGCTAGTACCTCCACTGATGAATGCTGACGTGAAATTAGCAATCACAATGTATGTGTTCCAGTTGCCACAGTTATCATGCTTTATTGAGTCATGAGTTTAAAATTATTTCCTGAGTCCTGGAGATTTCCCCAAGGCTAAAACAGCAAGTCTCTCGCATAATGGGTCAAGTGGTCCAGGTGGATGCATGTGCTTATTTCCTCCAGAGGAAATAAGTTTAATGAATATAGAGTTCATTTAGCTAAAAAGCCTTGGATCTCAGAACACGGAAGACGGAAGATGGAAGTAACAAAAAATTTGCTTTTGAAAAGAAATTTTTCATTGTTCATAAATTTTTCACTCAATATAATTAAAAATACCCCCAATCAACCAAAGAAAACCCAAACCAAACCTTCATTTCCTTCCCTTTTACTCCTTTTAACTCCAGGTGGGCACTGCATGGCTTACACAGTCTGTCCCAGGGCCTCATGCTGAAAAGTCTAGCATCTCATGTGTAATATAACAACACAGCTGCTTCATAAACCAACTTTTAACCACTGTTTTGACGTGTTTAAGGCATTAGCCTTTCAGTTTTCATCCACTTTAGTGGGCAACTTACATCTTACATCTTGTTTAATGAAAGGTTACTGTTGTCTCTCTGTAAAAGCTGACCTTTTTTCTTCATCAGACTGGAGGTCATGCATGAACACAGAATGAAGTTTAAAAAAATGCATCTTACCACTGGAATGCCTTGGAAACTGGTGGTTTTAAAGGCGGAAAGTAAAATCTACCTGCTTTAAAAATGAAGAGTGAAGAGCAGGTCGGTTTAGTAATGATATAGCTGCTGTCACAAGAACACAGAGTGAAAACAAGAGAATTGTTCTGAAAAAAATATTCCCAGGCAACAAAAATTTGAGCTTTATTTCCTGACACCATTTTACACCATCATCAAGTTGCTCACCTTTTGTAACGTATATTTTGAGTAAAAGTGTTCTTTGTGCTGTCTTCCTCTCACACTTCATTGCACACCGTGATTTATAAGCACAGAGGAAGAGAACTGGGGTGAGAACTCGAGCACCAATATTGCCTTTTAAATGACCCACAAAGAAAGGAGAGGGCTCAGAGATGACTCCGGGTGCCATGGAGCTCTGCTGCCACACAGTCACCAAGGCAATTACCACCATTACACCTAGGGATGATGCCTTGGCCAAGACAAACCTTCATTAAAGCTTTCTCTAACATAGTGTAACAGTCACTCCCATTAACTTGCATGTCCATTAGGTCTCTTTTACTCAACCATTTTTACCACAAACATGCAGAGATTTTAATCCTGATAGTTTCAGGTTCCTTTTTTGTGAGACAGAGATCAATTATGGATGCTGTCTTTATCAGTAATAGTACAGTTATTCTGCATCTTTCTTCATATAAGGAAGAAGGACTTCTGTGTGTCACAAGCCATACACTTACTCTGGATCATCTCTGAGTTTTCATCACAGGTTGGAAATTCTAACCACACTCCTCTAAGCACTTCTTCTAGAAAATGTTTAGTTTACCTACTTTCCCTACTTTCTTGAACACTAAATTCAGTTGGTTATTTTTGCAAAGGTGAATCACCTCTTAAAGGTAAAAATATAGCTTTCAATTGAAGGGAAGACCGACCCATTAACAGCAGAAAATTCTGCAGTCTTTAAAAAATAAACCTTCACCTGTGACAGCATCTTAACCACAATATGGAAAGATACCCCACATCTCCACCAATTTCTATAAACTAATGATATTTCAGGTAAGCTAAAGAGCTTATACCCTGTGTTTAAAATTGAATGAAAATACTTATTTTTTCTCCTCCTCTTTTATTTTTCCATATTTATATTTTACCAAATTGTATCTTTGTCAAACTATTTAATTCTACTTTTATTTCTTATTCTGTTGTGCATTCATAGAAAAGAGTCTTTCTTAAATACAGTGTGAACTTGGTTATTTAATTTCCAACCTGAACTGTTGAACTCACAGTGTTTGATGGCATTCAAAAGTAAGCAAAAACACAGAGCTCTTGCCCCTTGTTTTAAAATAGCTACTTATATGGATCACAAAGAATAAGGCACAGTTAATTTTCTTTATTGTTTTTACTGTTTAAAAAAAGGGGGAAAACACCCAACTGAATGCTGCCTGGGATCAGCTACAAGAGTCTATTATACACGACAAGCTGATAACATTTCTAATAGTGTTCATTTTTATAGGAAGATTTCTAGAGCAGAGAGCCCATAAATTACAAGCCATAGAGCAGCACCTCTTTGTGCAATATAGTGAATTTACTATGCATTTTGTTAAAAAGTATTTGGGGTAGATGCTTTCTTGCATTTTGTGATTCTCAAGTAGGTAAAATCACGTTTTTTCTTCTCTGGAAGCAAGGTGCTGTTAGTATCACTTATCTCTGCAAAGTGATAGTGCAAACACTCTTTGTCAAGAGGCCTGAACAATTACAGACTTCTTTAAGTAATTACTTTCAGTAAAGTCGAGTGCTAGAAAATTCAGACTTAATTATTTCACTGACAATGGTTGGAACATGAAAATCCTTTGGGCTGTGGAAATACTACGTACAAATATACCCCAGTCGACAAGGAATCCAAGCCCAGAACCAGAGGCCTGGAAACTCAGTTTGAAACTGCTCCATAATCTATCATGCTGCTGCTAAGAGGATATTAACACTAGCATTTAGAGTTGCAGTCATGTGTCTGACAATCCTGTATTTGTACCAGCAGGTCAGTTGACTAATTGTGAATTGGAACTTTTCTGTGTACTGCACTATTTAGAGGAAAAAAGGATGACAGGGGTACAGTTAACCATTAAGGCATTTGGGCCTGGGAGGGAAAGCAGAGGACAATCAAGTCCTTATTATTAGATGCCTTCCTGCGAATCACTCCCTTATGCAGTTGCAACAGAAGGAGAATTCACCTTTTAAACTGAGTAATTGTGCCTGTCGGGCAAACCTTTACAATTACTTTACCATCCAGTAAGAGCTCATTGATTGCATTAAGGATAACAGTACTCCACAGAAACAATCCTCTTTGGCAGGCTACTTCCAAAATCCTGTGTCTCTGTCAGGCAGCTGCCTGCTCTTTGAATAGCCAGAGAGATAAAGAAATAAAAATATTAAAGGCCAAAGCTCTCCTGATTTCACAACACTCTGTAAAGCCGGATGAGTGATTAGGGTGGTTGTAGCCTGTTAAACACCCATGCCTCAGGTGGAATGCTCCTCTGAGCACATTTTACAGTGAATGTGAGACTGGTGCCATGCTTCAGCTACAAAAATACGTCTGCTTAAGCAGCCCTATAGAATTCCAAGTTAAAATGCAAGCCCGAGTGACTGTATGTCTTTGGCAGTTGATAACAAACTACAATCACAGCCTTTCTCTTTTAGATTACCAGCAAGAATCTAATCCAGGTCAGTGATAATCCTCCAGCATCTATTTAGCGATGATCCCAACAGACAGACTACTCCATCACAAAAGTCACTGTTTCTGACATGTCTGCAGAGACTGAATGAGGAGATTCCTCCTTTACTGTGGAAGCTAATGAGCTTTGCAAGCAGAACAGGAGTGCTGAACTAAAGCACATAGTGTTTCATTGTCAGCATCATCGTTCATTTGCTATTTAACAGAGTGGTAGAGGGGAGAATGATAACCCTTGATTTAATTACTGAGAGTTTCCCATCTTCTGTGTCTGAGACACATTTGTCAAGTATTCATCAGTCTTACCACTCACCTCTCTCAGAATCCTCAAATGAAACTTTGACTTCAAAATCTTGATTTGCAACTACCACACAACCCTTTCAATTTGGATTTTACTTCACTCTTGTGCAGATCTCCTTTCATTTTTAGATTTTTTGAGTTCCCTTTCACAACGCCAAGTCCTCCAAACCATTCCCATTTTTTCTACGAAGTCCATTCTCTCCTCCTTCAAAAGCTTCCTGTGGGTCCTATACAAAAGCTTCCTATACAAAATGAAGGCTTGGTCCAGGAAGCAGCCTAGGCAGTCTGTGTTTACAGGAACAAATCCTGATTTTTACAGAGGGTATTAACTTGACACTTGGTGGTCTCCTGGTTCCAGCATTATTATTGTGATATAAATGCCTTTGGACCAGCATGTTTTCCTACATGTTCTTGGTAATTTTTTTCCTTTTTTTTCCTCCCTTCCTTTTGAGGATATGTTTTGGAGAATTCTTTTTTTTTTTTTTTTCTGAAATTCAGACTGAAAATCACACACAATATTCAACCAGCATATTTCATCTTGTGAGGACTACTTGGACACTTACTAGTCTACCAACTGCATAAAACTAAGGATAATACAGACAGAAAGCCAATTGAATTGGGAGTAATTTGGCTGCTCAACAGCTGGGGCATAGCATATGTCTGTCTTCCCCATGCTAGAGTTAGGAATTAACATTTTAAGGGCCTGACCTATCTAGTAAGCATATATCCTGACCTTAAAAGAAGCATTCAAAAATGAAAGTAAATGTGGCTATGCCAAAAAGTGCGCGAGCCAGGTTAGATATGAAGAGGTAATTGATTAAGCAGGTAACATATGTAAAGTTAAGCTTGAAGATATAGTGCATTTCCATCCTCTTCTGGGCTATTAAAGTAAATTAATGACCTAGAGCTGTGTAGGGGTTTCCAGAAACAACACTATAATGGCCAACTGGCCACAGTTTGCAGCCTCTAGATAGAAGGGGGAGATATTTATTCTTCAGGAAGTTGCCAGCTCAAGCATCACATTATGTATACTTTATATCTGCATTCATAGCGCAGAAATGACAACTGAATGTTAGAATAACACCAGTGAGTATAAAATATGATGTTGGCTTGGAAGAAAATGAACCAATCATAATCTTTGACAGGTCCAGATACCTTCAAATTTTCACAATACATTTTTCCATGCTTATAGTTTGGCAACTGCTCAAAAGTACCTGTTTTGTGCCATTTTAGAGTCTTGAATGAGCCAACCAAGCAACAAGCATTCAAAAAACCTTCACAAAATATGAAGGGGAATAAGTGGTGTAGGGAGCAGCTTCCAGACACAGAGCTGTGAAGCCAGGCTTTGCTTCACTATCTCCAAGACTTGCCTGTGGCTGTGCTGTGGTTCCCATAGGATAAACGCTTGTTTTCCATCCAGGTTCAGACTCAGACTCTGATGGTGCTCAAGAATTCTAAAATTTCACAGCACTCTTCAGCACGCTTTCTGGAGGGGACTGGAATCCCCTGGCCACCCGGCACGGCTCGCTTCTGGCTGAAGGCTCAGCATCCCCCATGCCTCGGGCTGCTCAGGCCATTCGAAACCTCTCCAATTTAACACCAAGGAGGCATGCTGGCTTTTCAGTTAACTCTCTTCTCTATGTTTCCTGGAAAAAGTATTGAGAGCTTTGCCGATTGCTTTTTATAGAACTGGCCACTGCAAGAGCTGACAGCCATTAAAAACCAAAGGAACAAAATGCACAGAAGCCATTAGGTCGTCTTTGACTTCATTACCTTTGGTTTGTGTAATTCCCCTGGACCCCCCAGACGTGCAGCGAGGGACGGGGGAGAGGGTGCGCGTGTGAATGCATGTTCATGTGCGCGCGTGTGTGTGTGCGCATGAGCGTGTGCATGTGTGAGTGCAGGAGTGCGTGTGCGGTGTGTCCGTGTGTGTCACCGTTCTCTCGTGTTTAGGGGCCGTGACCAGGCAGGGGCCGGCTCGTGCCGCGTGCCCGCGCTCGGGGGTCGCTCCGGGCGCGGCGGGGGCGCGGAGCGGGCCGGGGGCGGGGCGGCCCCGGGGGCGGGGGCGGCTGAAGGGGCCGGGCGGGCGCTCCGCTGCTCCGCGGCCGGTGTCACTTGCGAGCCGCCGCCGCCGCGCAGGCAGGCGGGCAGGCAGGGACGCAGCCAGCCGGCCCCGCAGGCAGTCCCGCGGAGCCACCGCGGCCGGCGGAGACCATGATCCTCACACGTAAGCTCGGGGATCCCTCTCCCGGCCCGTTTTTGGGGGGTGGCGGCTGCGCGCGGGGGGGCGCAGCCTCCGCGCACCGCGGCCGGCGTTGCCGGAAAATGCTCTGGGGTAGCGCGTGGGGCAGAGGGGGACGGGGTCCCGCTGGTGTTATCCCGCAGCACCCGGGAAGGCAGCGCTGGCAGGGGGTGGCTGCCCCGTCCCGCCGTGCGGTGCGTCCCCAGCCGCGGGTCCTGGCCCCGCGGGCCGTCCGTGTGCGCGGGGGTCAGAAGCGTCGTCGGGGCAGCAGCAGCCCCAGGTGAGACGGGAGCGCTGCGGGAGCCCGGGATCTGTGTCTGGGAAGCGCCCGCAGCGGCTGTGCTCGGAAGCGCGGCCAAAAGGGTTAATATGCAGGAGCTGAGGCGCGGGGGTACCGCGGGCGCGGAGCGGCCCTCGGGATGCGGCCGCTCCCTGAAGATCACCGTGGTGCATCTCTTTCTTTTATGGTAGGCTTTTTTTTTTTTTTTTTTTCCGTTTGCATTTTTTTTCCCCCTAATTTTTGTCTCTCTCTTTTTTGGGTGTTTTCTTGCTTTTCTGGGAGCCCTTGCGAGACGGGAACCGTCGAGTTCCTTTTGAAGTTCTCCGTAATTAGCCCGATGGCCTCCAGGAGCCCGGTGGCTCCCCCCGTGCGGCGGTGGCCAGCCCTGATGTCACCCCCGGCGGCTTTGATCCCGGTGGAGGAGCAGCACCTCCTGCCAGACGGGCTCACCCCTACCCCCCCTCTTCTCTTTTCCCTTCTCGAGGAAAACAGAAAGCCGATGCCTTTTTCCAGTCGGTCAGTTTTACGTTCCGTGTCACCCTCCCTTTCTTTGCAAACCACCAGCAATGGCTTAGTTCCACCGAAACTGTGAAGTTGCTGAGAGATGTGTTGCCATTAACCTAATGAGCTCTGTTGCCAGTCAAGGCACTTACTATTGGTACAACAGGTTTTTTTCGGCGTTTTTGCCCCCTCATATTCTCTTTGGGAAAATTTAAAGAAATAACTGCATTTAAACAATGTATTCAACTAAGTCAGAAGGTTCTGTCTGATGTGTCATAGTATTTAGCACATCTGATTTGAAAAGACTGAGGAATGCAATTTTATCTTAGCCATCAATTATAGACTTCTTTTTTTTTTTTTCAGGAGTAAGTGTGATCTGTTTGAATTGCCCTGCCCTGATCAAGAAATCCCTAGCAGCAATTCAGTAACAATTCTTTGAGTCAGGTTATGTTCTAAGGCTGTTTGTAGTGAACTTCAGGAAGATAATAGGCAGATTTCTTATGAGCCTCTGAGTATGAATCTGTCAACTGCTGACTGATTCAGCATCTGTCTGGCAACCACGCTGTTGCTGGCTGACAGCACATGGAGTTGGTATTAGGTGTGTCTGTTGATTCCACAGGGGTAGACTACTATCTTGTCTTCCCAGGTATTATTACTGCTGTCCTCTAGGCATCCTGCTCTGCATCTCCAGGAGAAGCAACAAACAAAAAGAAAAAGGCTGAGATGGCCAGGCAGTGGGATGGATAAATAAATGGTTTTGGGTTACTACTTCAATTTGCTGATGGGATTATAATTAGGGCTGAGATTCTTTGATTAGAGAATACAGTATATGCAAGAGAAGATATAGATATTATTTTGACAAAATTCCTTTCAGCTACAAGTTCATAAAAATCAGAGCATTTCAAGCTACCTTTAATGGCCTCTAGGACTTCTTGATCTCATCTTCTAAAATAACTTGGGTTGCTAATTGATACTTTTTTTAATCAAAAGGAAGTGCTGATACATTGTTTTAAACACATAACTTCCTAAAGTCATTAAATTTAATTTCCAAGTGGTAGCTAAAAGCAAGAATGTATCTGGTGGTTTTATTTGGGTTTTATTTCTCAGTAGTGTGGATTCAATCTAGGATTCTTAATTCATGAGTCAGGATCTTCTCAGCCACTTCTGCAGCTGCCTTGCTGGGCCAGAGATGAAGACTGATGCTACTCATGGAAACTCACAAGTGCCCAGTGTATTTTGCCTCTGGTGGGGGTAGGAAATAGGTACTGTAGCTGTACTCATGCAGTAATCTTGAATGTTTATATTAAGATTCCTAGAAAAAGGAGATTAGGTGGCTTGGTTTTACTTTTCGGGTTCTTCTGATTCATTACATTCTAGGCAGTGGTTTGTTTGAGGCATGTGAATTTATGAGTTCCACAAATATTTAGAGATGCAGTCTGCACCATAAAGTTTTTTTCCTAGGCAGAATACCACAGTATGTTATGTTTGGGCTTCTTAAGAGATTCAGACTTCTCCTCCAGTTCTCCTCTGATTGGAGTTGTGCTACTGGCTTGAGCATAAACACAATGCACCCCTTGGCTGGTTAAAAGGAGACAGAGGAAGAGAACTCATGTGCTTAACAGGATGGTCCTGTACTGTAAACAAGCACTTTTCATGCTTAACTATCCTTCCTATCGACAGGAAGAAGGAAATGAGGCTATGCAAAAGGACCCTGACACATTTCAGACAATACCAGACCCACCCTAGCATTCATACAGTATAGCCAGAAGACTTGGGGAAATAAAAATAACTTCAGATGTTTCCCCTTCCTTCTTGTGCATGTTATGGAAATACAGCAATCAAATGATCTGCAGTTCACAGAAAATTTTCTGGTTTTATGTCCACTAAATAAAGAGATTATGCCCTGTATAATTTATGTATATTCTTTGGGTATCATATGGTTCTGCTTGCAGTTTTAATCTCAGTGTTTCAAGGTGAATTAATTACAAAATTCTACATTCTCTCCAGTAATGTAATGAGAGTAAATATATAGAAATTTTGGTAATTTCAGCAATTCCAGGCATACTTCTTGCTTGTACCTAAGCAATCAGTATTCCGCAAGGTGCAGGGTATCAGAATTGTCTTGCATTTTTTGTGATTTCCAAAGTTTTTTGCCAAGCTGTTTTTTCAGGGGTTTTTTTGGGTTTGTTTTGGTTTGTTTTTTTTATTTTCTCATCTACCTTCTCTCCTCCTGTTCGAAGGAAAAAACAAATTCTGTCTGCAATGATGAGCAAGTCTCATGAAAGGGGCACAGGACTAGGCTGTGATTGGAACTTTCTGGTTCTTGTCACCGGACACTTACTCTGCCAATCTTGCTGACAATGCTACCCTATCCCACTCAGCATATCTTTGAAATCATTAGGTCTGCTGGTACAGTATAACATTGGCAAGACTGGCAGAACCATAAGAGAGTCCAGAATGACTTAACCAGCTAGTAATTCACTGAGTTCCATTATCTGAAAGTTACAGGTGATACTACAGACCATTCTAAACTACTTTGGTGCCTTTAGAAGAGTATCACAATCATTTTTATTTCCCAGGATGAATATTCTTTCAAATATTGTCTAGCATTTGTTTCCCTTGGGAAGGACTATGCTTGGTGAGACAGGATAAGGAAAAAATTTTATCTGGTCTCTCTTCTAATGTAGACACAATAGGATGGCTCACTTATTTCTTGTGGGGCATTTTTTTAAAGTCCAAAAGGGTGCAGAGTTCCTTAGATTTGGGTTTAAATATATTTATTTTACATTTGTCTAAATCTTTCTATTCAAGGGCAGTAGTCTGTGCTAAGAATGATTCCTGAGGAGATGCATGAAAGATTTGCTGAAGCCAGTCGTGGACACAGTTTAATTTTCCCAGACCTGTTCTTGTAATTTACTGAAGTTTCAGGATTAAGAAAACTACACATGCCCCCCTCCTTGCATTTTTGCATTTTGGGATTGGTCTCTCTGTGACCCTGTGGACCCATAGAATTGGATGCTCTGCTGACCACCCTTCCCTCTGTTCTCCATGAGTTCTAAGAACAGATTTCCTGTGCACATAAGATACAAGAAACTTTCCAGCATAAAGCTTCATGATCTAACTTAATTTAACTTCCCTTCTTCTTCCATCCATACTAGATGTGACCATTAGTTCTTGTACTGAGAGAAGCAATTTCAAGTATGCAGTATCACAGACAGAATATTGTAACTGTCTCTAATATCTGAAAACAGGAGGTTCATAGTAATATTTGCTTTGGAAAAATCATGTTTACATCTTTAATTCTGCATCAGGGAAGAAGGCATTTGTCTGTGATGCAATTAGCTTTATGCTGGGCTGTTCACTGCCACTGGTATTTTGTATCTGGTGTTGTACCATCCACACAGGTTGTAGCTTGGGACTGTGTCATCAATGATGTTGGCTGTAAATGGTTATGGTGTAAAGGTAGTCATTCTTCCATACAGTTCTTTCTACATGCACAGGTAGTTTTGAGGTTGAGGCTTAAGCTCAAAGATTTAACTGTCTAGAAAATCTATTTTCTTTTTTATGAACCATTGAGCCAGTTCAGATCAGTTCTTATACCACTGTTATTTCCTAGATCTGAACAGGGAGCCCACATTTTGTGCCTTTTTAGATGAAGTATCTGTCATGCCGTGCCTACTCACTTTTGCCTCCCTCTGGGGCTGGAATAGCCTTAGAGTTGAGCTTCGCACGCTGTGCGCAAGCGTGCACACCATGAGCTTGCAGACGGGGCAGTTGGAGGATATTAATGCTGGACTTGGGAGTAGCAATGGTTAATGTTTGCTCTTCAGTATGTTCTCAAAGGTCATGCTAACCAAGTAATTTCTGAGAGAAGAGAAGGTTAAAGTTATCTTCTATTTCCCACTCTTTGGAGGAGGATTTGTTTCTCACTCTGGAATCTGTCAACATGACCTCCATCAGAGGATTTGACTAACTGCTTTCTCTGCCCCAAATAATCCTCCTCCAAGACCACCCTGTGTTAAGCAGGCCAGATAAATAACCCACGTGCCCAATTATTTCTTGAAGGTTTTTTAAGTCACTTGACATCTTGTTCCTCTTCATCTGTGAACCTTCTTAAAAACAAGATGGGAGAAGACCATCTTTAACCTATAAAAAGAGTTGTTATTTGACAGGAAAACTGACTCATCAAGCTATAGTTTTCTGATTAAACAAAATTATTTTTTACCTTCAGATCACATTGGTTTTTAAATTTCTTTCCTAATTCTCCTGTATATGCTCAAAATCCAAAAAAAAAAAAACAACCCAAAACAACAGCAAAACAAAACAAAAGCCTATTAGAGATAAATTATTAACTTGGTTTACAGTGTATACCAGGAGTTGTGATGATTCTTTTGTGTCCTAGAACAAGCTTTCACAAAATTATTAACAAGTTAGGAAGTAATGCAGCTAACTTTAAGCAGCTAGAATCATATTTAATGGTGTGAAAATAAGCAGTAATTGGAATCTGTTACAGAGTGTATAGGAAAATGGCTTGACAGACACATGGGGAATATCTTTTATTTCAGTAGCCCTTTATCAGATCCCAAAATAATGTTGATTTGGTGCTTTTTGGACCTAATGCTAGGTCCTCTTGATGGAGGGGAGGACCTCTTGCCAGCCAGATCATGGTCTAGAGGTAGTGGTTGTGCCCTCTCTGACCTTCTGCCATCGGGCACTGTCCTTCCTTGTGCTCTGATGAAAACTTGTGTTTCTTCCCATACTAAAAATAGTGAGAACTGTGAAACGACCTCAGTTATTCCTGCAAAGGTTTTGTTGGGTTTTAGAGACCCATGGATCCACACTGGGAAAGTCCTGCTTAAGTCCTCTGAAATTTATGGAGGCTCCCATTGATTTTAGCAAGTGTTGGCTCAATCTCTAAATGTTTGAAATATTTTCAACAAATGTTGTTTGTCCTTTTATGCTTTGAGCTGAAAAAGTTTTGAAGTGATTTTGATATGCTGAAGACTGTGAAAATGAGGTTCAAGTTTAAGAATTGTGTTTTGGTCCACAAAAGCAGTATTGTGTTTGCTGTGCTAGCAAAAGTATTGGTGAGCAATTAAAAGTACTATATTCTGTAATTTGGTATAGTTGGGAAGGAGGGAAAGTACATACAACCAACATACACCTCTGTGGGTATTTTGGAAACCAGTCACTTTTTTTTGTTTGTTTTACTTTTTATTTTTATTTTTATTTAGCTTTCATCGATAAGGAAATAAACAAACTTAAATCCTATCAGTGGAAGTAAGCCATTTGCATTTTTCAAAAGTTCTGCTGACCAAAAAAAAAAAAAAAGGGTGTTCAAGCTTCCTGGTTTTTTTTCAGAGAAAACATCAATATATGATCTTAAACATCTGTTTCCTTACTTCTTCATCTGTTCCCACACAAATTCCAAACATACTCTGTTTCTTCTCCCAGTGACCTGTGGTTTATACATAACATCAGCTGCATAGTTACTGTCTTGCTTCAAGGCTCTGTAACTTGAAAAAGTCAGTCAGTCCCATGTTTAACCCAAAGCCAGCAGGAGACAACACGAAGAGAGTATTTTTTTAGTCGTCGTCATATAGTTGTGGAATATCTGAGTAACATTCATCACCATTTCTAGGGGTTTTATGACTAGAAAGCAGTATATGTATTTTGTGTCACATATGGTTTCCCTCAAAAATTTGTGAGTTCCCCTCTCCCCACCCCTCTGAAAGTTTTTAATAAGAGATATTTTCTTAAAATTGCACATGCATCCATACTGGCTTAAATTGATTGCTGAGACAGGCAGTGGTAAATGGAGATCACAGCATGTATCGTTTGACTGTAGAAGGTAAATTGAAGCACAGTGAAATACAGGAGAACATCAAAAAAGGCAGCTGCTATTGCAAAATGTAACTCACACTTTGAAGGTGAAAGGAGAAAAGTGACTCTTGGGTTGTTAGCTTTCACTTCAAAACCTGCAAGCTCATAATCAGTTTGAAAGCTATGCTTTATATTCTCTTGATCTCACTGGTTCTTCTAGAAATGCATCCTTTGTGGACTGAATATGTCAGACTATTCTAGAACAGTTGTATAAGATTAGATTTTTCTCTTATAATTAGAAGAAATTCCAAATGTGTTAGAAATTTGGCAAGAGCTTTTAATGGGATTTTCAGAATGCTCTAGTTTTTAGTGGTTGAACATTTATCGACAAGCTTCCCAAGTTTGTGTTTGAGGGCATTATCCTTATAAAATACTGTTCTTCACTAATTACATTTTTGCTGTCTTTAGGCCTTTGCTATGTGCTACTTTCTTGAAAGGTGTGGAGCACTAAGTCAATGATACTGCCTAAAGAATATTTAACAATCTAAGTCTGAGAAAAAGCAGACTTATGAGAAGGAATTTAATTATTTTCAAGTAACAGTCACATATCTTCAAAGTGAAAACCATCTGAGGCCATGGACACAGAACAGGCTTACTCTTATGAAGTCAGTCATACTGTCCCAACTTTAAAGGGCTGCAGGCATATGACATTACACAGAACTGATTTATCATTTTCAGTGCCTGGCCTGCTCATTTGTAGACAGCTGCCATAGCGCAGTTATTTCCCCGGTTTGTCTCAGATTTCACATCTGCCTTCATGTATCTGTAGACTGAGTGGTTGGGTAGTATGATCAGGTCTAATGTTAGGACCACAATTCACATGTCAGGGATGCAATTCAAGCACTAGGAAAAATGATTGCTTGTACTTGTGCAGTGGAATTCTATCCAAATAAGAGTATTTCTCACATATACCACAACTGGTCTTAAAAAATATGATCCTGAATGATCTCAAGTTTCTTAATAGCTCAGGACAGTGTTTTCGAGTTGAACAATAATTTTGCAAAGCACCAGAAGTTTCAGAAGGACATGACATGTAGGGAGAGATAATTTCTGATATAGAAAGAAAAAGAGCATGCAAGCCATTTGCAGCCATTAAACCGGACCATCAGTCCTGGATGGGGAAGAATCCTTTGTGCTCTGTGTGCTCCATGTGCTCCTTTGTGCCTTAGAAAACATGCAGATAGTTTATGGAGTTTTAGGCATTAAAGTAAGGAGAGAGTGTGTTCATCTCCAGCTTTCATGAAAATCTGAAATCATGTTCTCTGCACTGCATGGGAGAGCTTCTCCTGCAAGCTAATTCAGGAAGATGATTTTGTATTCAATTTCTACAAGTTTTTTTTCTCTTCCGAAAGAAAAGTCAGATAGTGAATTTCAAATAGAATCACTTAGCTAAAAATTAGGACCAAGATGAAATTAAGAAGCTCAAAAAACCCAGTTTTTATGTGTTGCATTGAAGCAAACCTTAAGCAGTGAAGCCCATTTTTTTCTGAAATTTGATTTTGACTGTGCTGATTTTGCCAGTCTCACTACAGATTTTTACAAGCTTCTCTCTTTAACAGAGCCAAAAGGTGAGACGAGTCGAACTGATATGTGGAGGTGCTAATATGATTGTAAAGGTGTCTGAGTTGAGGCAAGAGAAAACCATCTGCTTGGAAAAACTGTTCGTAATACATTTAGCACTTAGGTGAAAATTGAGTCAATGCATGACTGTACAAAGATACATCTGCTTTGCACCTTGTCCTGAAGACCCTGGAAGAGCTAGTGCTTAAATTGCATGTTATTGCATGGAAGCAAAAAAGAAGAATGAAAGTAAACAATGTTGCTGTCTTAACTGGACTGCAAAGGTGATTTTTTTTTTTTCCTGAAAGAACAACATTACTGTGTGGTTTTATTTTCTATGGGAAAGAAGGTATCATTAAACAAAAGACTATAGACATCTTACAGTTCTCCCTTCTGCATCTGCAGTATCAAGCAAGGTGTGAATTGAGATATTTTTGCTCTGAAGGTCTAAACTTGGGAATTTACAAGGCCAGGAACCAAGATTAGCCAAAGTTTAACAAAAAGGAAGTTAGACTTTCCCATTTTAATTTACTACTCTGGGGAAGAATTGAGTCCTCCTAATCCCCCTGGAAGTGGGTAAATAAGGACTAATGGTTCCCAACCATGCACAAAAGGAACTCCTACCCTTGATTTGAGCATGGAGGCCTGCTTTGTAAAACAGACTAACAAATAAAGCTGTTTCCAATAAAAATTTCCTGTTTCCTCTTTAACACATTTGCCTGCTGTTTGCTTACACGACACCAAGAATAAAGACTTCATTGTATTTCTTTTTGGATTTTTTGGGGATTTGGGTGGGGATTTTTTAATTTGTTTTGTTTAAATTTCTAAGAGGTTTGGGATTTTTTTTGTATCAGGACACTTAGAAATAATAGCACAATTTCTTTCTTGCCAGCGGTTTTTCGTACAAGAACCTCCTGCTGCTGGGGGAGGGCACAGGATGCACGTCTGAAAAGCTGCACATACATTTCTTGCTTGGAATGTATACTGAATGGTAGTTTATTGTAAAGGTTTTAACTGGCAAGGATGTTTGATTCAGAAAGGAAGTGGCACTGCAGGGATGGACTGGGAAGGAGGGAGTGAGACCAGTCCTTTGCCTGCAGCAACTTATCAGTTCAGCTGCCAGATCTTCATCAGAAATTGCTTTGCAAATTGTGGCTGAAGTAGGGCTTTCCTAAAATAGGTTGGAAAGCAGTGTAGAGTTCCTCTACAAGTTTCCTCTTCTCCCTGTGGCTATCAGCTGGCCCCAACCAAGCAAATGCTGTGCTTGACAGTCTGTTCATAGCTCAGATAATTATCTATACTCTCATGGGATACTGAACAAAGGCTAATGAATGCTCTGTCCCTTCTAAATCTTTTTAGAAGAAGTTGGAAAACCTGATTTTGGAAGACCTGTTCTTCTTTTTTTGTATCTTATTATCTTGATTGCCATTGATCAGGATGACAAGGACTTACACATAAATATTCTTATGTCCACTTGGATATGAAACTGGTAGCTAGCAAACAGAGTCCCAGGGCTAATGCTGCTGAGCTGGAAGCTGGAACTTGGAAATTGTGGGAAAGAGCTTCTTCCTCTAGGGTAGTTTAAATGACTTGGCCAGAACCTCAGGTTTAACCAATGTATTTTATTCTCACAGACTCCAGTTAAGCTATGGTAATGAACTTTTTACCTAGACAAGCTCTCAGCTGTTTAAATTTGTGTCTCTTATGTGAGAAAGCTTGTTCAGTGTACTCGGCTTTCTGTGCAGCTTTATTCAGTGCACCTTGGGCTGGATTCTCCCTCTGACCGTATTTTGATCTGCCTGAATTTCACATACATAGAGTTTTGTTCATATTCTGGCTCATCAGTTGCCAACAAGGTTGAGATAGGGAAACTGGGTTAAAATACTACCTTCCCATTTGTCTGGTCATACCACAAAAGAGTACAGTCTAGTAGGAATCCTGAGTTTGGCCAACTGGAGTTGGACAGGGGAGCTACTTTTTTAGGTGCCACCTCCACTCTGTCACCTGTACCCATCATGTCCCTCTCTTACACATGCTTTGTGTGGATGGAGATGACATGGAGAGAGCCCTGGTCTCAGGGGATTCCCTGGCCCCTTGTTCAAGATAGTACTCAAAACCCTTCACCCTTCCAAGGACTTGTAACAGGACTTGCAACCCTTTGCTCTTCCAGGACTTGCAACAGGACTTGCAACTTGCTCTATGAAAATGGGGCAAATATGGCCTTTAAAAAACCCTAGGCATTTACATAGCCTAATCCATAGACAGGAGCACTTGTGTTTTATTGTTCCCTGGAATTCTTGTGGCCAGACAGGAAAACCTCAGGTGTTTCATTGCCTAGGTAGACTTCTTGGGGGATTCTCAAAGGTATTTTGAAAGCAAATATGCTCTGAAAATCCCAAAGGCACATGACACCTGGGTATCCATAAAATGTAACTTCCACATAACTGGCATATATATTTGTGGAAAAGATACACAAAGCCTCTATAGAGAATGGTAAAAAAAGTCTGATAAATGCGTATTCATAATTTTCTAGCTCTAGAAATAATTTATGGGTCATACACCTGGGGCACTCAGTAAAGAACTTGTGAACAAATATTTAAACACATTGAACAGTGCCTGTAGTAGTCAGGAATCTCACACTTTTTTCAATTGCACTGCAAGCATCTCCCTGCATTTTTTTCTAAGTGCTTCTTATCTAGGATAATTTTTTTTCTAGTTTTAAATCAAGTAAAATTCTCATTCAATCCAGATACTTCAGCAGAATGTGACCTATAAGATACTGCATTTTAAGTACTCTTAAAAATTAGTTGCAGATTTTTTGCTTTACTACTTTAATTGCTTCGAAATATTAATCTATTGTGTTGTTTGTTCTTGCTTTAGCAGTACAAGTTTCAAATATGTTTTAGATACTTTTTTCTTCTTTATTAAATTTCCCATGTATTTCCGTAGCATGCTGAAATTAAAATACTACTTTAAGCAAAACTTTACAATTGCTTGCAATTGGAATTGAATAATGCCTTTTCTTAATCGGTAACTAAGTCAATATGTTGGTACGTGCTTGTTCTCATGTGGTCCCATAACCCAAAGGTGAAGCAAACACAAGTTGCACAAATGCCTGCTTGTCCTGACTTCAACAGGAGTGGATTTTTAGATGTTTATTTATCTGGAATGTTGTGTTTTGGCTCACCTTAACCCCTTGGTTTGGATATGTGTCTTAGCCAAGTAGTCTGGCAACGCACAACTATTTCAGCACTATTGTAGCAATTTGGAAAATTAAAGGGGATTTGCCATCATTTTGGAGACGCTAAAAGGTGCCTGCCATTTCATCCAATTTTGTGTATCTATCTCACTGGGAATATGTAATAGCATGACAAAATCTTGTGATATTTTACTTATGTTGTGTTTGGCTCTTCAATGCCCTGTGTGCAGTAACCTGTATTTGGAGCAATTCTGAGCAAGCCCCTTTGTGCATGGTTTCTGTAGCAGGTAGCCATAGTATCCTCCCCAAGTAGGTAGCAAAATTATGTACTGAGTTGTGCCTAATGAAGCTTTTGTTTCCTGGTCCATCAGGAGCAGTGAATATAATCAAAGCCAGACAAACTTTAATCTTTTCTGATTTCTCATTGTTTGTTTGATCAGTTCTAAGCAGGGAGCTGAATTCCCAGTATCACTTTATTGAATTTTTTGAAGAACATAATTAGCCCAATCCATTTCTTCAATGCTTGTAGAATACCCTAAATACCTTTTATATTTTTCTAGTTTGAGCTAATACGATAACATATTATTTATCTCTACTTCTATTAAGTAAAAAATGAATTTATATATGATTTATTCACAGATTAATATTACTTTCTTTCAGTGTAATGTATACGTGTGTGAATAATATAATTCTGTGGCATGCTGTTTTGGGCAGTGTGAGGGAAACCTTCCTGTGGTATACCAAGTAACTCGTAAATGCCTTGTAGACTTCCAGTGAAACTAGGTTCTTGCTGGGTAGTAAATATGTGCTTGAGTGAGCTGCAGTACAGTGTGTCAGTTGTTCTTGGGCTTGAGTCTGTCAGTACTGTCTACAAGGTGTTAAAGTGCACAGTAACGCGAGCTCTGCGAGGAATTTCTGTCAAGACAAAGTAGTTGTGCCAAGAGTACCATAAGATTTGCTGAACAAACGCTGCTCATGTTGATTGCAGTGCTGTTTTTCTAGTGTTAAAAAAACCTGTACAGGATCATCCATAACTGCTGCAGTTTTCATTTGTGCCTGTTTCTCTAACTATTAAAATGATGAGCTGTTGATAAACAGCAGCTGAGCGCTAGTGACTTTCCAGAATCCAAGATATGTTTGATAGTGAGAAGAAAAGCAAACTGGGATAAGCAAACGTATGTCTCAGTTCAAAGTTTCTGGAAACCTTTGTGCTTATTTTGCAATGGGGATAGTAGAAGTGGTAGAGAGGAATTTCTTTCCTTGCAGATCACTAATCAGAGGGTGGCTTGTTTCTGTCCTCTTTCAGAAATCGAGGCCAAGGAAGCTTGTGACTGGCTGCGGGCTGCTGGGTTCCCACAGTATGCGCAGCTTTATGAAGGTAGGCACCTGAACTCGATCCTCTCCCAGCAACTTTTGGACGATAAGATGTCATATTCACCAATAAATGAGATTCAGGGGCACAACTGAAGTTCCAGTACATAACATGACTTTTAGGGACTGGTCTGCTCTCTGCTACCCACCACACACATAGGTGTACCAAACCCAATGAGACTCTGAAGCACTCAAGAGTTTTGAACTTTTTTTAGGTTTCTCTTTTAGTCTGAATCTTCCAAACATTATCATAGAACAAATGTAAATGTTAGTACAGTGATACGTTCCCTGTGGTTAGAACAGAAAGGAACGTACTCATCCACTGCTACATGCCCAGTCTTGAAGAAATAAAAAAAGCTGTGTCCAGCTCCACTGGCCAACTCTCCTAATGGAACAGTAGGAGGGAATTCTGCATATGCATGGGTACATCTGTGTGCTTCATGATTCCCAAGTCCTGTGTGTTTTTTGAGAACGATTTGGGTCCGAGATAGACACAGGCTTACTATGAGGGGAAAAAGAACATACAAGCTGTTGTTGCACAGAAGCTCCTCAGAGGAGTGGCTACCTCCTGCAGACACTTGTCCTTCTCTGGGATGAATTCACTCTGTGTGTCTGCTTTAGTTTTGCTCAATTAGAACTGTTGTCTTTGCTGCCTCTCCAACCTGCTAGAAACCTGCAGGTTTGGCATACATTTCTTACGCTCCGATGCAGAGTAGCATACAGAAGTTTGTTTTAAAGTGTGATATCCTTTTTATGTATCTATATTATTGTTCAGAATTTTCCTCCACTTAAAATTACTTTCATTGTAGTGCAATTATTGTGCACTCTTAACTGCCTCTTCATTTTTACAAAGCAAACTCCAGCTGCTGCTTGTAAGACCGAGCATAGAAAGTTTGTTATTTACAGTGAATAACTGCTGAAAATTACAGCAAATGCTGAGCTGACCTTCTTGAAAAATGATCTTGGTGAGCTTTGATTTGCAGCTGCATTGGCAATATGAGATGATAATAGCACTTTCAAAAGCAGCACTTGGCAAGACTTTCCTTTGCCTGTTCAGAAATTAAATTTCCTTTTATTTTTTCTTTTTTTCCTTCTTTTTTTTTGTGTTCTCATGGAGATGCCAAGGCTTTCTTGGGATATGGAGCTGTAACTGTACCTCCAGTCTTCATTACAACTGAGGCAAAACTTTAAGCTGAATATGCGGGTTTGTGGGTTTTTTATTATACTGAGTCATAAATCCCCTAATAAATTACTTGCATTCAGAAAACATTGCCCTACCTAGAGATTCTAAACTTACATGAAGTTTCTATTGTAACAGCATGTCCTGTCTAACATCAAAAGGACCACAGAGGTGAGAGAGAAGCTGTGAGAGCAAGGCCAGCCATACCCATTGAAAGGACAGCTGTCCTTACTGAAAAACAATATACCATTGTCCTGTGCAAGCCCCCCTGGCAACAGCAACAACAAAGCCAGCAATAGCATAGATTAACTGTTAAAAAAATGGTCTTATGCAGACTATCAGCTTCTTTCAAGTCACCTCCTTCACTTAAGTTCTCCCACGTTCTCTTGTGGACATTCTAAGATACAACTTTCCCAGTGGAAAAACTTACATCAGCAGTGTTAAAAAATACCAGTTGAATGTGCTCACCCTCTTTACTTTCTACTTAAAATAGTGAAGGGGAGACCTATGATTCAATTGGGTATCGTACAAGAGTTCTGAGAAGTCGCCTATATGGGTAGTTCCCACACAGAGCACATTTGATATGGGAGATTAATCAGTGAACCTTTGTCAGTTGCTTTGCTAAAACCACAGTTTTCTGTAGAAAATACAGAATTCCTAGCATTTTGCAGAATTTGAATTCCTGAGGCAATTGTGGAAGCTGTGGATACCCTGTCCCTGGAAGTGTTCAAGGCCAGGTTGGATAGCTCTTAGGGAAACCTGATCTAATCAAAGGTGTCCCTGTCCATAGCATGGAGCTTGGAACTAAATTAATTTTAAAGTCCTTCCAACACAAACCATTCTATCGTGATATGAAAATGAGGATGTAGAATTCATTTCTGTTGTTATAGAAAATTAATTAATTTCATAGAATTCATATAGTTCATTTTCTGTTAGTATAGAAAATACCTTTCTAGAAATTAATATCAGTCTTAATTCTTTTCCTCATTTTAGCTCATTCTTCCCAGTCTCCAGAAATTAAAAAATTCACAGGAAGTTACTGGGATCAGGAAAATTGTATGCAACAGCAGCAGTCTGTTCATAGATTGACCTTGTATTTCTGTGTGCCCTGAACAACCAGCAGCTTCGGGTGGGAGTTTTAGCTGTGCAAGGAATGCCAGATCAGGACCTGTGACAGTCAGGAATCTGTGGAGTACAGTAAATAATGTATATGTGCTTGCTGCTTCAAAGCTGAAGTAAATTTTCAGTTCTCTGCCAACATTGTTTCCTCCCCCTCACTCTCCCAGTTGTTTACCTAAATAATCTCCTAAGGAAAGGAGGCAGTATGGTCTCCACGCAGCTTGGCTTGCTTTCATTTCAAGCTGTATCTCATTAATGTATCGGTGTCAAACTTTTAAATAGCTTGATTAACAGCTAAGGAGATTAAAGGCGCTTTTTTTTTCATTCTTTCAGAGTTTTGGCATTTACTGACCTTTGTTCTTTAATGTGAGATATTAGTACTTTGATGGAGATTGCACATTTATTTTAAATAAAGCTAGCCTGAATTAGTTTGCATTTCTGATGTTTGATAGGGAAGCTTTCATTTGCCTTTTTCTGTCTCCCATTGTTTCATCTCTGCTTTAACAATTTTTCCTCTATTCTGTGTATGAACTTTCAGTTATCAAGGCTGCATGTCAAAAATTTGTAGATGAAAAGGAAGCACCTCTGGCATTTGAGGTGATAGCATGTGTTTACCTAAGAAGTACCAATCACTGGCTTCTTGATGAGCTCAACTGAAAGCAGCTGGTTGTTTGAAATAACGCATCACTGGGAATAAGTGTCACTTTGATTCCATCTGTTTCTTTTCCTACAGATCTCCTTTTTCCAATTGACATTGCTCTAGTCAAGCGAGAGCACGACTTTCTGGACAGAGATGCTATTGAGGCATTATGCAGGTAGGTGAATAAAAATCACACTGCATGTTGAAACAAAACCCTTCCTGCATAATAGAAAGTACCTGGGAAAAGCACAACAACAAAAAAAAACCACACAGAAAAGTTTGTGGTTTTCATTACAATACTTTATTGGACTAAGTGATGTTTGGGGATCTTATTTTAAAAAAAGTTGGGAGGAGAGTAGCAGGAATCTTTGTGAAAGGGATTTCATAGGCATATTTTTTATTATTCTTCTTTGTTTGCTTTCTTTCCTAATTCCCAAATTAGTTAGGCATGTGAAAGTAGAACTGTGCTGGCTATAGCCATCTGCACATATAACTGCAGCACCAATTCCCACACAGGAATTGGGTTTTGGGAACAGTGTTAGCAAAGCGATGCTGGTGCACTCCATCACTCTCTTACCTTGGTGGACAGCTGTGTATACAAACAAAATGCTGTGTATACAAAGTGCTCTATATACAAACCCTCATGCTGGCCTCAGTGCATCACCCTGTGTAACGTGGGTATGGCTGAAAGGGATAATGTAAGGGAATCTAATAGTTTATCACTACTCCAAAGACAGGCCTGCCCTCAGCCACATGCTCACATTAATTATCTTTGTTGTTTATGGGCTCCTTCCACAAACCAGTTCAACTGGCTCACCCCACAAAAAGAGTCTTGATAGTCCTTTCCTGGGTGAGTAAAGTAAATCAGTGGAAAAGCATAATGAAGTTCACAGTAAGTGTGAAGAATGGGGCAGGACCCCATAGCCAGCTGCAGAAGCAGGAGAAGGGGTAGGTAGAGAAAAAGAGAGAGCAAGACTTGCTGGTGTCTGGCAGTTTTTTTTTTTTTACAGAACTACAGCCCCAGCATTACCAGTTTGGTCATAAAAGCAATCACAATGGCCCCATCTGACATCAGCTAACATTAATCCATCCATCAGTTACCTCCTCTAGTGTGAGTCCACAATCTTAAATGGCAAAAGAAAAAAAGCTTTAATTTCTCATATCTTCTATTACCTAGAAATAAGTGCAGTTGTATGGCCCCATCCTTCAGTATGGCAGCTTTCCAAACTGCCTGCAAAATGAATGCTTTTGGATACTGCATACATGGTGTCTGCAACTCTAAATGTCAGTAATTCTAATGAATTACAAAACCCTTTTAAGAATAGCTTTAAGTTAATAGTGTTCTCATGCCATCACTGCCATACTTGGAGGGGAAAGAGAGGGACTGGAATTTAAAGTTCTTTGGAAATATTTACAAGATTTACAAACTAAGAAAACAGATTTTTTTGTCCAGTCATTAGGAGGGGAAAAATCTCATTAATGTTAAATTCATGCAAGATGTGCCTTACTTAAGTGTGTGCATCTATTCCACCAATATTTAAATATGATATGTTGGTCTACTTATTTGTGTTCCCTGGAACTTGTGAAGTGAATGAACAGAAAGTACAGCAATGAGAATAAATGCTGATTCCCAGAAGCATGGTCGTCCCTCACCAGGAAAACAAAATACAGTCAAGGCAGCATATTTTGCATTTGGTGCTCACCTCCAAGAATACTTTTTAACCTGGGATTAATTAATTATACAGGGAAAAAAAGGTAGCAGATTTTTTCTCTGATGAAAGTAGCAATGTGCACTCCATGTCTCTGTGAGATTTGCTGTTAGTATGATACATAAAAACAGCACTTTTTCTGAACACCAAGGAAAGTAAAAAGATCTGTGTCCAATGGAAGTACACATTGTAAATTTTCTAATAAAAGTGAGAAAACCAAAATTATACATGTATATAGTTGTTTTGTGAACATAAGAAGCCTGTAATAATGCTACTGATTGTAAAATAACAGATTTTTATTTTCAGATTGTTTTCTGTGTAATATGCATGTGTAATATTTATATGTAAGAATCCACTGGTCTTACTGTAGCTTGAGACAAAGATTTTAAGGGTTGAACTGTATCATTCTGAACCCTGTGGCTTGCACATCAGAGTTATCTTTTACAAAATAACTTTAAAATTGACACTGAAGTATCTCCAGAAACATTCAGATACCACCTCAAAATAAAATTGAAGAAATTCAGTTAAGCACCTCAGATGTCTGAATTTGGCCTTTACCTTGTATGTTAGACAAAAGCAGTACATTATCACAACATTTTCACCTTTAGGGGTTTTTTTCTGCACCTCCTTGTTTAATTTTGCAAAGCCCACTAAAAAACCGTGGAGAAGCACATAGTTTGGAATGCTGCCTTTCTGCCTGCAGTCCGGGTTTATTTTGACTCATGCCATGGTCAGTGTGTAAACAGAAAAGGGGTTTACTCAGTAAAGACTTTGAACAGTTTCACAACTGTAAGTCTATCACCATTTTTTGACTGAAAATCAGAATACTTTGGGAGTTATTTGCACTTGCAGCACAGAGCCAAGTGAACGCTGTACACAGTGGATGGTAACAAAATAGTAAGTGGTCTGTGCTGAGAATCTGCTTTGCTATGTAACAGCCAGTGTTTCCCAGAATTTCTAATTACCTTGTTCTGATAACTGCATGTGAAAGAATTGTATTTAAAAAGACTGTAGAAATCACAGTGACTTCTTTTTTAAGTTTGAAGCATTTTAAGTGATAGTTTACATCTATACAGTATTGTTAATTATAATTTAATAATCTTATTAATGTAAGCAGGAAAATTAAGCTAACTTTAACTCACCCCACTATGTTTTTTCTGGAAAATGTTTCAAGTGGAAAGGGGGTTGAGACTTGAACTACAGAGATAGCATATGGCACTCAGTAACAGATGGTTAAGAAATGTCATTTAGTGATCTTACCATGAAATGTAGGGTTAAAAATCTAAGAGTGATGACCCTATTTTAATTTTCTTGGATGCTTTCTTAATGACTGTGCAAACCAGTGCTGGCCTTGCTTTCTTAGGACTTTATGTAGATTAATGACTGGGAATTTATCTCCAGTGGATAACTGTCTGCATCATGTGCTGATGAAACTAAGTACTGAAACATGCTTATCCTAGAGGTTGTTGCTAAGTACAAAATACATAGCAAGCCATGATGGAAATCCTTTCAAATCTCCTTATGCATAGCTAGGAAACCGTTACACTATATATGCAAGAGGTTTCTTAAATCTTTTATCATCAGGACTTCTCATCCAAGAAATTGGTTGTAATGTATTCACTGTTTGCATCATTTGGTCTGTGGAGAGCTGGCCTCCTTTGCAGAACAACATGCAGATGAACCCCAGGAGCCAAAGTAGAGACCGTCCACTGAGACAAGAAGTGTGATCAGTTAGTTACAGGTATAATGGAACTGGAATTTGCTCTATAAGCGGAATTATGAATTTAGGTCCATCAAGAAAATATTTTAAACTTTAGAGCTAGATTACACAGTTCCTCAAATTCAAAATTGTAATTTAAAATGCATAAATCTGCATTGCTACTACCACTTTATTTGGGTGCGTGGGTGAGAACTTCTGTTAATAAGAACAAAATTAATTACCTGGGGTTATACCCAACATAGAACTGACTAGTACCTAGTTTAAAAAAGACTTCACGTCATAAACCCACATTTTAATTTAGAAGTTAGCTGTTCACACTACAGTTTTTCATAGTGAATGTATCATTCAGTCTGCCTCTCTTAAAAGAGGTTCAGGCTAAATTAGTTTGGCCGTTTCTGAGGAGAAGACTAGTAAAAATGCTTTCTGAGAGAAGCTCCAGTGTCTCATGTTTTGGGTGCAGCAGGTTCAGGCTGCCAGTGTAATTGCCACTCAGGGCTGACTTGGGGTCTAGGATGGAGAGGCAAGTTGTGCTGCCTTGGTCACCCTCAGGAGAAAGGGGTTTGCAGAGCTGGGGTGAAGGAGAGTGAGAGCTGAGGTAGGAGTCCATAGACAGTGAGGAAAAGTGATGTCTTGGACATAGAATGCTCCATGGGAGTAACATAACATCTGGATGTGAAGATGCATAGAGAGGGCTGGCTCAAAGGCATTTCTGTAAATGATGGGAAAGAATATTATCTTGTCATCCAGACAGTCATCTAGAGAGTGGCCAGGGTAGGAGGCATAGTCAAAATTGAGATTGAGACAGCCAGACAGTGAAAGTGGCTGTAACTGCTGTCTGCAGCAATCCTGCCCTGTCCCTCCCTCTCCCATCTTGTCTTCAGGAAGGTGTAACTGAGACAGGTTTGGGCAGAATAAGATGGAGCTAAAGAATGAGGCAGGTCTGCTGACTGTCAGTAAAGAAATGATAAGTTAACTTATACCTGGGAGTGGAGTTAACAAAGGAGAAAGTCCAGACCCAGAAGAGAAAATTGTAGTTTATTAACAGGCATCAATTTGATGAGAAGATCTGTTGAAAGTTAATGTGAGCTCACATGCTTAAAAAGTATTGCAAAGCATATGTGAAGGTTAGTGACAGTTGTATAGGTAAATCTCACCCTGACAAACTAAACTTTGTAAGCTTAGCTTTGCTGACTCACTAATGTGTTTGGAAGGCAATTTTGCATATTGCACTGTGTTTTCAGTGGTGTGTAGTTCAAGGACCTCAGCACTCCTCAATTTGAGCAAAAGTTGAAGCAGGACATGTGATGAATATAATGGAAGTTGCTGACCTGAGACAATTGCTGGAGAGCATTTAGATTGTAAAAGGGAAACTGGTTTGGAGATGCATTCATGTCAAATATGTAACAGAGACTTTATTTGCCTCACAGCTATTGAATTTAACCTCACTCATTGGGGGTTACCTTATTTGCCTTCATACTAATTTTTGTGAGGAGTGTGTCAGGAGATTTCTTTTTAAAATACCCTCTGTGACAATAAAGGTCTTTGCTCTACCCTCTTCCACCTATTTCAGGGGTTTTAGTTGAGTAAGAGAGAAGTCTGGGGATGTAATCTTTGTGAAATCAGAGATTGTCTTTATTAGTGGTCAGACAGGCTGGAGCTAGATAAAGCCTGATCCAGGGATTCAGTGGTAACTTCTCTCTGCATAAGCCAAAGGTTGCAACACTGTGAAATTTGTAAATTATTACACAATATGGAACTGAAACCAGTTTAATGTTTCCTGGTCTTGAGGTCCAGGACTTGAGAGGAGAATGTGTTTATAGCAGAGATGGAGGCAGCTTTCTGATGCTTGTGTGGCCTCTTGAAAAAAACCAAACAGTTTTTTGTGTAGCATGTAGATGGGACATTCACCCTTCACCCACACCATAAATACAATTTCTCTGAATTCACTGGACTTGTGCATATGCCCACCAGCTGCAGCCAGCAGGCCTGAACCTTTTGCTTTCTAAATTCAGAGCAAAGATGAAATCTGAATAAAAAGGAGAGATCTGGATAACTTTTCTAACCTGCCACTGCCCTGCTATTTGACCTGTGGCAATTATTTCTGTTTCCCTTCTTCTCTGCTGTGTTATGGCTGGGTCTAATTATAGATCAAACTGCCTTTTCTTTTTTATTTCATGGCTTGCAGCAAAAGCATCAGTAGCAGCTTTCCCATTTTCTTTGATGGCTTCAGGATCGGGCCCTGTGTAAATACCATCTGCAGCCAATCCTGTGCATAAAAGGCAAGAGAAAAGACAAGAAACTAGTAATTCTCCCTGTGCACACATTTTCTGCATTCAAGTACGAGCTTCATGAATCTGAGAAAATTCATTTGAAGCAATAGGGCACATCAGCGTTTCTTTTCTTTTTTAGTTTTTCAAAACTGCAGATACAGGCTCTTCTTCTCACTTTGCTCAGATGAATTATTATGTGAAAATTACATAACTTCCTTTGGAATGAATAAGGCTTTTTAAAGCTCAGCTTTGCTGCTGTTGAATTTGGGCTGTGGTCCAGTTAAAGGAAAGGGGTGGCCCTGCTCCTGTGCCGCCTTCCTGCACACACATCTCTTCATGCAGCTCAGGGGAAATTCAACTCCAAGAAATATTGAAAGATTGGTTTTCAGCTCAGTTAGTTTAGCTCATCCAACCCACAGTACAGTTTCATGAGCAAAAGTATTGGCACGGGACTAAACCATCACTTCCATGAAGCTGCTGCTTGAGTTTTTCTGCCTTCTCCATTCTGCCCAGCCTGTTTCTTCCTTTTGCCTTGCTATAGCACTGGCAGTTCTCTAACCACACTCTACCAGTACAGATTTTAGCTGAAGCATGTCCTTGGAGCAGTTTCTGGGGAGGCAAGGACATGGAGAAGGGCAGGAGACCACAGCAGCCTGCATTTAGCTGGGCCTAACCTGCCTTGGAGCTGTGTCATGAATAGCGCTGACTTTGCTGTGTTTTAAGCTGCCTGTGCTCGGCCCTGCACACTGAGTGTCTGGGGTAGAGTGGAGAAGACAGCAAATTTTTTGGTTGTTTTAGGGATACCTACCAGATCTTTAGCTCGTTGAGGAATAGAGGAATGCTCATATGTATTCATACAGTACTTCAAGATATGCATCCAGACTGCTGTCACATTACACAAGGAGGCTGGTTAGCTATTGCTGCTGCAACAATTAATTTTTGTTTAAATTTTAGTCCTTCAGAAAAATATTTTTATATGAAAGAGACTTTCCATTTAGGAAGCAGAAATTGGGTCTGTGCTCGGGTTGGTTTTTCTTTAAACTGACAAGTTGTCTTGTCCCAGGACTGTATTGAAAATAATCATTATTCAAAAAAAATATAAGCATCTAGTAAGTGGAAAATAAGTTTTCCTCTGGGAAATTTCAGCTAATAAAGTACAATTTTTAAAACAGCATGCTTTTTTAAATCTAGTCACATGTTTACAGTGTCAAATTGGAAGACTTTTCTGTTATTTTTAGTCTGTTAAGGTTGACTGTTTCAGGGTTTGGATGTCTGCTATTTAGAACAAATGTAATTATTACAATTCATAGGATGTGATGTACTTCTCAACTTAGTCCAAATTTCCATTAACTTCTCTTTACTTTGGTTCAGGTAATTGCAACAAATAGTCATCCATCGCTCCCTCTGAAGTTAGAGTACAGCCAAATGTAATGGGTTAATAGTTAAGTAAATTAGGGCTCTAATTGAAACTCTGCTTGTGGCTATTTGTATGCAGAGCAGTTTGGGAACAGCCTTCACAAAAGCTTTGAACTGGAATAGCCTGTGTCAAAACACTGGAGTATTCTCTTAATATGGTTTCCTTTGCTCTTTGCAGGCGCTTAAATACTTTAAACAAATGTGCAGTGATGAAGCTAGAAATTAGTCCCCACAGGAAAAGGGTAAGTTCATTTAATGTCTTCTGTTACAGCATTGTGTGTTAATAAAACTGAAAAATAACATCTAGCAGATTGTTTAGCTTCAGTTTAGGATTACACCTGAGTAGAACCTGGCAAGGACACAGTAAAAAAGTAAAAAATCTGATTACATTTCTTCTTGTGTTGTCACTGAGTGAAAGCTGCAGGGCTTGGCAGTGGGTAAATGTTGTCTAGCAAACCTTTCCCTGGGATGCTGCTTTCAGTGTGAAAGGCACTGGACTTCTCTGCCAGTGAGGTTGTTGGTGTTGGAGCCTATTGCCTGCACTCAGACAAGACTGTATAGAGTAGGCTTGGTGGCCATGGTGAGCTGACCTTAATGTTAGATGACTGTCTTTGATCTCATCTTCAGTTCTGGTTCTCTGCCATCATGTTAGAATTGTATTTTATTATGATGTAGGCAGGATCAGTTAGACTGTGTTTGGCCTGCAAAGGAAAGGATTAGGCACGTTGCTTCCTTTCCATATCTTTTCAGAATACAACAGCTACCTTTTCAGAAAGTTTGCATGTTTCCAGGGAGCTCAGCAGGAATTAGAAGTGTTTCCTGAATCTTCAGGATTCCTGTGGAGCGGGGTGAGAAATAAGAGAGCATCTACTGTAATTTCAGTAAGGTAGTACCGACTTGCTAATAAGGTACCACTCAATAGCTGTCTTAAAACTATGTGTGTGTCCTAGGAGGGATCAGTAATTGATACTGTCCCCTGGGATATGACAACTGCAGATAAAGATGACTGAGTTAAGGCAATACAATGCTGCCCTACCCTTAACAAGAATGCATACAAATGCTCTGAGGTTGTTTACCAGGAATTAATCCCCTCTTTCCCTATCTGTTTGAGGTATGTTGGAAAGAGCATCCAGGCTCCAGAAGATAACACTCTGAGGCAGCATATGTAGGAACGCCTTAAAAGTAGGGGTAGGCAGCTGGATTGCCATTTATGACCACCAGAAGATTTCTCATCCTTGTTCCTGAACCTTGCTAACACTGGAATGATCAGTGTTGGTATTAGAGGTCAGACCAGACCTGACTTCAGGTCCAAACCTCAGATCTTCCAGAGTCTGGATGTTACCTTTTGTTTCAGTCCTTCCTGAAATTCATTCACCAGCCATGTTCTGGCAGATGGACTTGGAGCCTATTCCCTTTTGTTATTGATGTCAATAAATTCAGTACTTTAAAGCTTTTTAGTACTAGGGAAAAATAGTGCTGCCAGAAACATATGTTTCTTTATGTTTCCACTGACTTCTTTGCAAATTAAAATCACTTTACTGCATCTTTTTTTCTTTCAATCAAATCTCATTCACCACCAAACTGTCATTATTATCCACTGGCCGTTTCAGATGACTTTTTTCCTTCTGAAAACTTTAAATGAGCAAGCTAGAATTCTTGGGTTTTCATCTGAGACATGGACAGAAGTAGTTTGCAGTAGCTGGGAAACAAAGAAAATGATGCTTGCTCTGTGTCTCATGTGTATTTGGTCATAAAGAAATAAATGCAGTATTTCACTTATTTTCCTGAGTTGCTGAAATGTCCTATTAAAAAAAAAAAGAAAAAAAAGAAAAACTAGGAGGTGATCAGGATCTGAAGTATGCATACATAAACTACTTGAAATATGAATGATTTACTTGTTTTTCAGAGAATAAATGTTTGTATTCTTGGCACACAAATAGTTACAGTTTGGGGTATGCATATGTGTTTGTTTTTAAATTAAAGCAAATTAAACAAATGAAGTGAAATTCATGGAACTGGGTGGCAATTACTCTAAACACCAAAGATTATTTTGTGGTTTCATGGTGTTATATTATAATATCTTCACTGGTTTTATTTTTCCAATGTGAAACTTTCCATATATTTGGAAGACCAAATATGTCAGGATCATTCCCTTTCAGTATTTAGATGAAAAGATTGTAGGCGTAATTGATGTATGTGTCATTGTACTCTAAGCATTACTCATACATCAAACATGTTATTTACAATTTACTTACGTGCTTCACTGTCAGTGAGCTCTTGCTGCTCACTATCTACGTGTGTTAAAGTTTGCCTGAAGCTAGCCTGAATTCACAGGACATTCTTAAAATGTTAGCTGCTAGCCTGTGGGAGGAAGAGTGGACCAGGTAAGAGCCTGGAGCCATCACACTCTTGCAGTGCAAGGGCTTCTTTTGCTGTCTCATTAGTCACAGTGAGGAAGCTGTTCAGAGTTCCCAAATGGGTAAGGAATTAAGCCACTAAAATTCAGAATGTATGAGAAACATCTCGTAATTGCAAAGAGGAGTATAAACATATAGCCACTATCAACAAAGTGTAGCTTTGGAGAGAGTCCAGAGGGACCCCAACCCCTGACTGACTCCAGTTTAAAATGTTATGCATGCCAGGAATTTCCATTGATGTGAAGGCTATCCACTGTGACCAATTAATTAAAAGTCTATGGATACTAGGGTTTTTAAAATAGAACAATTTAAAGTAGATTGTATTGTTTGTTTCTTTTTATGAACGGAGTATCTTTTGTATTTAAAAACCGTTAAAATATATTGCCTGTACCATGTTATCTTTTCCCGTGACAGGCTTTATGGCCTAATCTTCTTCTTCCTGAAGTAAAAGACTGTTTTCACTTTAAATTCAGTGAGAACAAGGTCATGCTTAAAGCAGTTGAGTGGACATTGTATTTAAATGCAACCACCTTTGCTGTTTGAGCAGTTTGCAAGCAATACTTTCAGGGTTCTTCTTTGCAGAGTGAAGATTCAGATGAAGATGAACCTTGTGCAATAAGTGGCAAATGGACTTTTCAGAGGGACAGCAAGAGGTGGTCGAGGCTTGAAGAGTTTGATGTCTTTCCTCCAAAACCGGACTTGAATATCCCGTCCCCAGAAGCTCCTCATCTTACGAACGCTGCGAGCCATGAGAGCGTGCTCACAGACCTCAGCGAACGCCAGGAGGTGGCTTCTATTCTGAGCATCAGCAGCACCAGCAGCCACCAACCAACCCTGCAGAGCGAGGCGTCTACCACCAGGACAAACTCAGTAGTGAGCGTTTGTTCATCGAGCAATTTTGTAGCCAATGATGACTCATTCAACAGCCTGCCCTCGCCCAGGGAACTGAACTTCAGCTTCAACACAAAAGCCAATGAGAAGAATGCCAAGTCCAAGACAAAGAGCCTGCTCAAGAGAATGGAGAGTCTTAAAATCAAGAGTTCTCACCATGGCAAGAGCAAAGCTCCTTCAAAGCTTGGCCTGATTATTAGTGGGCCAATCCTGCAGGAGGGCATGGATGAAGATAAACTGAAACAACTTAACTGCGTGGAGATTTCTGCCCTCAATGGCAATCACATCAACTTCCCTATGGTACGAAAGAGGAGCGTCTCCAATTCCACCCAGACCAGCAGCAGCAGTAGTCAGTCTGAGACGAGCAGTGCTGTCAGCACACCCAGTCCTGTCACACGAACACGCAGCCTCAGTGCCTACAATAAAAGGGTGGGCATGTACCTGGAAGGCTTTGACCCCTTCAATCAGTCAACGTTCAGTGATGTGATGGAGCAGAACTTCAAGAACCGGGGCAGTTTTGCAGAAGACACCGTGTTTTTTATCCCTGAGGATCATAAGCCTGGCACTTTTCCCAAAGCACTCTCCAATGGCAACTTCTCCCCGACAGAAAGCAACACCTCTGTTAACTGGAGGACAGGGAGTTTCCATGGACATGGCCACCTCACCCTCCGGAGGGAGAACAGTGGCGACAGCTCCAAAGAGCTAGGCATGGGAAAAAGGCGCAACTCCTCCAGTTCAGTGAGCAGCCGCCTGAGTATTTATGACAATGTGCCAGGTTCGATCCTGTATTCCAGTACAAGCGACCTGGCTGACCTTGAAAATGAAGACATATTCCCAGAACTAGATGACATCCTATACCATGTCAAAGGGATGCAGAGAATAGTGAACCAGTGGTCAGAGAAGTTCTCAGATGAAGGGGACTCTGACTCAGCACTCGACTCCATCTCCCCATGTCCTTCCTCTCCAAAGCAGATTCACCTTGATGTAGATAATGATCGAAGAACACCAAGTGACCTCGACAGTACAGGGAATTCACTGAATGAAACAGAAGAGCCCACAGGGATCCAGGACAGGAGAGACTCTGGGGTGGGTGCATCGCTGACACGGTCCAGCAGGTGAGACCATGAACATTGGGACTTGGGGTGGCCTGGGAATGTCCCCTCCAGACCAAGCGGCTCTATAGTAGCTGCACCACACTTAGTTAAGGTGCAGTAGAAGCTGTGGCCATTCAAGCACACGTGTTGTTCCATTGCTTCCCAAAACCATTATGGGGAAGGGAAGTATTTGTGAAAGACTTTGTGGTTCCTACAATTCATAGTTGTATGTTTGTATGTTGAGCTTGAGCTGTCATTGAAAAAGCAATGTTAAGGCAGTTTTGGGGCACAATAATTCTTCAAACTGAAATGGTAATTGGGAGGGGAGGGCCATCAGGTAGGATTAATCACTTTTTACGTTGGCTAGGAGAACCAAGAATAAGTGTGTTCTGGTTTGTGTCAGTCTGTAGTAAAAGCCTTGTCTTTTAGACTACTTCAAAAAATTGCATTTTTCAGTAGCAGGCTGTTTCTAATAGCATGCTAGGGCACTAAATCTGTGGGGAAAATGAGGCTTGTTTACTTTCTCTTGATCACTGTAGCACAGTGGGATACTGGGGGAGTTCTAGTGGCCTCCAGATTCTGCTGGGAGTTTTACAACAGAATGGATGACTGTATTTTGCCTTGTGAGTAGAACAAGGATTTTAATTCTTTCTAGCTTTGTTTCCAGCTTTCCTTAAAAGTGGTGCAAATCATTTAGTCATCTACAGCTGCTTGTATAGACTTAATAGGACTTTTAGAAGTGCAGAGTTCCTATTTGATGTGTCTTAAAAATTCATGCCACTTTTTCTTAATGGAGTTTTTGATTCCCATTGCCATAATACTGAAAGGACTTCGGGAGAGGGGTGTTGGAGCCCTTGGAGGATATCTGATAGGGCAAGGCTGTGTAGCTAGCACTGAGCTGTGGGTCAGCTCAGAGTGCAAATTCCCATCTGAAGCACCTGCACATGCTGCATCACACCAGGTGAGGCAGAGACAGTGCTGGCTGATGCCTGTGAAATCTCAGAAGAATGCAGCTGCCAAGGGCAGGAATCTCAGTGGTACATTTGTGGTAATTCCTGCACGTGTCTTGCAGAGACATTTCAGTAACCTGCCCTTTCTCTGTCTCCCATCTTCTCCACAGGCACAAGCTAAGGTGGCACAGCTTCCAGAGTTCCCACCGGCCCAGCCTCAGCTCGGCATCACTGCAGATCAACTGCCAGTCAGTGGCACAGATGAACCTGCTGCAGAAGTACTCTCTCCTGAAGCTGACTGCTCTCCTGGAGAAGTACACACCTTCCAACAAACATGGTTTCAGCTGGTAAGGACACAGTGCTGTGTATAGAGAGCCCAACTATGCAAGTATGACAATTGTGCTTGTCCCAAGCAATTTTTGGAAAGATGCAATGAATCCCTCCAATCCCTCTTTTTCCATACTTGCACTTCGTCCTCCAGCCTGTGCTGACAGTGATTTGTAGTTTCCTAAGATGGGGCTAAAATCACTAACCCTTTACATAAGTGGAATCCTATAAGGCTTGAGAGATGTGTTTATGGGGACATGTGAGGGAACCAAAGCAAATGAAGTACAGACCAGCTTTCTGAATGGGAAGATGTTCAGTATCTATAGGAAAAGAAGGACCACTTGTTTATCGAGGCAGTTAGCAAGCAGTGGCATAAATTGCTGCCAATCTTATCTTTTCTTTGGTTATTCTTAAATATTTGCATTATTCCCTTCACATAATTATGTAATTAAATAATGTAAATTTCTCTTAATTCTAGTATCTCACTAGTCAATTTTTTTTTTCCCTTTTTAAGGCACTATAAATCAGTTAGCTTGCAAAAGAGATGGAGAGAAGAATACAGGTTAGGAGAACCATGGAGTTTTTTGTAGGCAGCAATTTCTGCTGTGGCCAGGTGTTTATAACCCAGTTTAGTATTTTTTGTCAGAAGAATGAAATAGAAAGCACTTTTATTACTGTATCTGCAGTACAGCCTGTGTAACCTTCAGGATGCAATGGATGCAAATAAAATTTTTCTTGTCCCTACCACAGGCCAGCCTCCTCCCTTCCCCAGGAGTCATAGAGAGTATTTAGCTTTGGCATCAAAGTACCTCCTGTTCAAAGGCTGTTATTATGTCAGTCTTTCTAAATACAGAAGTTGTTTGTTCTGAAAGACAGAAATAAGTATTGACCAGTTATCCCTGCATGCTTCAGATTCTCAGTGGAGATCGCAATGTGTTTTTTCACATTCCATTGGCATGTTTTTTGACAAAGCAAGTATTATTCATACATGTATCAATAATGCTCTAAACTTAACTCTATGGCAACACAAATTGGTTCTGTTTTACTATGTAACAGATTAGTCAGCTGTAAACCCAATGCACTGTTTGTATAGCTGTACTGTATGTTAAAATGTTAAATGTCTCCCTGTTTTCAGTGCTACTGTGTCCTGTTAGTTGTTACACTGGATATTAGCTTTCCTCCCTGTTTAGGAAAATGACCTCAATATTTTCACATTTTTGTGCCTTTTTTTTCCCCTTTATGAAACCAATACTCTGGGGGACCCAGGGGTAAATCATTCTTTCGTGTTTAGTAACTTTTTCCTTGGAGTCATAAGCAGATGGAAAGGCCTCTCAATGAAACTGGAGCGGGAGGTGGGGGTAACAAAAGTCACTGGCTAACAAGGAGGGGGGTCCCTCAAAAGGGTTGTTTATAGAGCTGAAATTTTTAGCTGACAAACTCAAATGTATTACATCAGTTTCCTGCTGTTCTGCACACTGGTGGGTGGTGGACCCAGTTTGAGGACTTTGCAGAACAAGTAGTTGACATACAAAAGCTCATTGTTCAAATGCCCATCTTTCCTGAAACCTAAAGAAGCAGTGTTATAAGGGGTCACTGACCGCAAGATTTATTTTGACTCTTTTGCAATTCAATCTGGCCCCTGCAGTTTTACCCTGTAGCTTTCACTCTCCTAACATTGATGGAGTAGCACCACATTAATACTTAGAGGCAGCATACTGCCCCAAATGTCAAGCCTTTCTCTTAGAGAAACTCTTGTTTTCTTTTCTCTCACCCTTTCCAGGCCTGAGTGGATTAGCTAATTTATACTGTCACCATTGTTCACGTTACTAAAAGTGTTTCACTTACTTTCTGAATTACTGGAAATACAGAAGATAAATAGTCAACAGAGGTTTAATTTAATGTGTCATTCCCTTTGCTTAAATAGGGCAGTACCAAAATTTATGAAAAGAATAAAGGTGCCAGATTATAAAGACCGAAATGTCTTTGGAGTACCACTGCAAGTGAATGTGCAGCGCACGGGGCAGCCTCTTCCCCAGAGCATTCAGCAAGCCATGCGATATCTCCGCAACCACTGTCTGGATCAGGTGCGTTTTGCTAGGCTCTTATTCCACATGCATGCGCCACCCAAAGCCCAGCTTTCCATTGGGTTTTATTGTTCCTGGTTCAGACTGAAAAAGATAGACACAGAACAGGACAAAACAGATAATTAATTCATGGAAAGCTTTCCACAAAATTAGAACCCATACTTAAGAAGCTAAAGAGCATGCTTGGATTTCAGATTTTCTGGATTCATTATAAATGTATTTACTTTTATATGTATATTTAGGTTGGGCTGTTTAGGAAATCTGGAGTCAAATCAAGAATTCAGGCTTTACGTCAAATGAACGAGAGTTCCACAGACAGCGTCAACTACGAAGGCCAGTCTGCCTATGATGTAGCAGACATGTTAAAGCAATTCTTCCGTGATCTCCCTGAGCCTCTCATGACGAACAAACTCTCCGAGACCTTCTTACAGATATACCAATGTAAGTAGTGAGACTTCTGCAGCAGACCGCAAGTGGTCGTTTGTGTAGCAAGGGTGGAACTTTGGAACACTGCTGCTCTGGGCACTACACGTGTGTCCTGTGTTGGTCTTTGCCTTTCTCCAGTGACTGTTACAGTTCAGGCTGCCTCATAAGGAATGGATTTTTTGTATTGTAGTTTTGTAACAATTTATAGTACAAGTTCTTTTAATTTCACCTTTCTCTCTAGTTCAGGAACAAATATAAATCTTCCATCACTTGCTCTAAATTTTCTTCTCTTCTTTGACCATACTTGATATTATGATTTAAAAATAAGCCACATCTAATGTGGCTAAGTAAACAAGCAGAGGAAACACTATATGAAGACAGTTTGGGGCTTTTCAGGGGATTGGCAAGGCTACCAAAAATTTTTGTTTTCTTATAATTCATTTTCTGCTATTTTTCACCTCAACTGTTTAAAAAGAACCTCTAAGTGGTAAGCTTTTCTATTATCAACTTGTAGCTACTTTACAGATAAGTACCATAAACACAAGTGTTCAGAGTAAATCACATAAAAAAATGGAGTTTATCAATCCTTGTGAAAAAGAAATAATTACAAAAAGGTCACAGGAGTTTCCTTCAGAGCTCCATGGGTGGAGATGATGTTTTAAAATATCATACAGACCATTTTTTCAGTGCACGCTTTTTTTTGTGTGTTTGGATTCCCAAGCAGGTTTAGGGAGAAAATTAATCAGACTCTCCACTTCCATGCATATTAAACGGCAGCTCTGTGGGTTTAGAGCCAAAAAAAGTTTGACAGAGCATTGCAGGAATATCTGTTCCTTTCCTTTTGCAGGCGGTAGGTCTGAGGAATTCCCAGAGGTGGTCGGGAAGTATTATCTCTCTGTAAAGCAAAGAGCCTTAAAACAGCTGTAAATTTTGCTTCCCTGCAAACGGCAAAATTTCCCTTTGCTTTGGTGCTATGCACCAGACTGCACACTGGAATGCACGGGGCTTAAATGTGCTTTCAGCTGATTGAGAGGAGAGCATGGAAAACGGTGGATTTTTGCTTATAACTGCTTTCTAAACTCACTTGCTAGCCTTACAAAGTTGCTGAAGCCCAAAGCAAATACCAGTTAAATATCTGGGGAGCACCATGTGTATTATGAGACATGCAGTGAGGGTGGTGGGCTGCTGATGATGATATAAATGCTCCAGGACACAGACTCTGATGTTGTCTTCAGAGGTGGCTTATTGGAAATCCCTTTATAAGAAGCAGATCTGGTCTGGGTTATTTCATTTTCTGTTCCTTTCAAGTTTGGAGGAGAAAGCTTATATAAAAGACACATCAAATTTTTCCAATGGCTGTTTGTTGTTCGTAACCAAGGAGCTGTTTAATGGTATGGGGCTTCACAGCATTGACTTTGTTTTTCCACCGCATGACTTTGAATGATCTGCTCAATAAAGTAACCCTCTGTGTTCAGTAAAGCACTTTCTGGATATTTTATGACATCACTGCTGAAAAGGTTTGCTAGCTAATTTATTTAATTAATTTACCTATTCTAAAATGCATTCATGTTTTAAATTTCTTTGCAAGCCGAAGAACTTCTAAATTGGCTGAACTCTGTTTGCTTGTTCCCTGCCTGACTCCAGGCTTCTGTCCTTTTAGTGCATCTGTGGGAGCATGTAGCTGTTGAAGCTAAATCTAAAATTAACTCTGGCCTAGGCACAGCTTCTTGCTTGCATTTCTTGTGAGGCAGGAAATAGCTGAGGGTAGTTAAACTAGTGGGTTAAAAAAAATTCCTTCATGTTTCCTACAAATGGTATGCATCCTGAAGGAAATCACTTCAAACTCGAGTCAAATATTTGAAGCTGGAGTTTGCTTTGGGATGTATTCATGCTGTGTGTGTGGAAAATCAATGGGCTGATGAGAGAATTACTAATATTATGCAGATGTGCCAAAGGATCAGCGTCTCCAGGCTATCAAGGCTGCCATTATGCTTTTACCTGACGAGAACAGGGAGGTCCTCCAGATTCTTCTCTATTTCCTGAGTGATGTCACAGCTGCAGTGAAGGAAAACCAGATGACACCAACAAACCTGGCCGTCTGCTTAGCACCTTCCCTCTTCCACTTGAACACTCTCAAAAGAGAGAATTCTTCCCCAAGGTATGTTTCTGGGAGCAGGGCTCACTGGTCCCATAGCACAGCTGGCAGGATGTGCAACAGGCACGGTCTAGGATTGATCCTGTCAGCTTCAATCACCTCAGACACCTCAGAGAGCACCGGCTGTAGAACAGTTATGGGATCCTACCTTTTGCTGGAGATTTGTTAAAATATAAACAAGCTCATAAGATGGAAAAAAATGGGGGTAGAAGGAGGGGATTCCAAAGAACAAGTTTAGAAAGAGTAGCAAGAGAAGTTGGCAACACCATGCCATTATTTGGTACCAGGCAGCACTGCTCTAAATTACCAATTACTCTAAATTTGGGAATTCTGCTGTTTTCTTCCCAAAAATGTCTCTTGCTCTGCAACAAATAACTGGATTTGTGTATGTGTGTATGTGTGCTCTTTTCCCCTGTGAAGGGTGATGCAAAGAAAACCAAGCCTGGGAAAACCCGATCAAAAGGACCTAAATGAAAATCTGGCTGCAACCCAAGGGCTAGCTCATATGATTGCTGAATGCAAGAAACTCTTTCAGGTAAAACACCTGTTTACAAAACTGATGGGTGGAATATTGATCAACATGTCTTAGATCTGCTGTATAATGGAAAGCTAGGAATGTCTCTTTATTTTAATGGAGTTTAGCACATGATAAGTAGCTTTTTAAAAACCTTCGCATCCTGATCTGTGGGCATACATGAATTAGAAGTGGTGCCAGAATAGAGTTGTTCTGTTGGCACTGGTGCTCTAAAGTCAGGAGGCAGTTGTGGGGTTTGGCACATTTTTGTTGCATCCAAGCTGCACTTGAAATACATTTTCAAGATTTTATTGTGCAGCCATGAGGGTCTGTGAACTTCAGCTCTAATTACAAAGCAAGAAGCTATTTCCAGGAATTTCAGTGCTCATTTTATACTTAAATTCCCAAGAGTTAGCAAGACAGGCCACAAAAGCATCCTGGAATGTAACACTGTCAAACCACGGGTTGAAGGGTCTGTAGGAACTAAAGCACGCTCCCTCTAGGGCCTGTGATGGAGAACCAGACAAGCTGAGTCCTGGTTTTCCTCATGGTCATCAAATCTTTTCAGAGCCCTCAACTGAAGACGTGCCTGTCTCTTTTCTTGCAGCTGACAACTGTTCCCTTCTTCCTTCAGTTTGCAGGATAAACTGTGCTGTGGGAATGAATCTAGTTGTGTAGTAAAGGGAGATACTCTACAGAATAAAATAAGACACCCCATAAAAGAGAGACTAATTTGAGTTAAATCAAACTCACAAACGTAATTTTGGCATTTCTGCTTATTGATTGCTCAACCTGACACATGCACATCCCATCACTTACAAAACTAACATACACAGCTCCCTGTGGCTATTGGACTGCCAGACTAACACAGTGATCTGGGGAAAGAGCTGCAAGAGGATGATTTCACCCTTGTCATCCCTCAGATACCTGAAGAAATGAGCAGGGGTCGGAACTCGTACACAGAGCAGGACCTGCGTCCCCTCAGCCTGGAGGAGCTCCGGGGCAGCAGTAGCAACACTGAGCCCTCCGACTACCACTGCTACCTCCAGGACTGCGTGGATGACTTACTCAAGGAGATGAAGGAGAAGTTTAAAGGCTGGGTCAGCTGCTCCACATCAGAGCAGGCAGACCTGGCATACAAGAAGGTATGCACCCTGTCACTCACACCACAGCTCTGGGTTTTAGCTCACTTGTGACATAAGATATTATAGAAGGTTCAGTACACATCTTTACTTTGCAGATAGATATTAGGAAAAAAATCTTAATCTTTTGATGCAGTTGCACATCATATACAAACATTGTTGTCTTTCAGCAGTAGCTTGCTAACATGCACTGATTTGTGTTCTTCTGTTTATCCAGCCCAGGAATGTTCACTGTATTGAATTTACATGCCTTCACTCACACATGCAAAGCCTTAACAAGCTGAGTCACTATGCAGGCAGTAGGAAGTTTCTCATCTCTGATCTTGTACAGCTCAGAAATAGCAGATGGAGAAGTGTTTCAACAAAATTTTTTAAAAATAAACTTGAAAAAGAAAGTGTAAGGAAGAGGAAAACTAAGGAGTCTGCTAATTTTCCCCAGGTGTGTGAAGGTCCCCCACTCCGATTATGGAAAACTACTATTGAAATCTCAGCTACACCAGAGGATGTTTTAAATCGTTTACTTAAAGAGCAGCATCTTTGGGATGAAGATCTTATAGAGTCAAAAGTAATTGAGCCTTTGGATAGCCAGACAGATATATACCAGTATGTCCAGAACAGCATGGCACCTCATCCAGCCAGGGACTTTGTAGTCTTAAGGTAAGACTTTCATATGCAATGATGTTTATATCCTACACATATGACAGCCTTGACTATTTCTTTGTAATGTCAGCTATACTGGTAAATATCTATTTGTGCCTAATTTGAATTCCTATTAGATGTTTGCATTACTGTTTGTCAAATAAAAGATTTTTGGTTTTCTTTTTTCTTAGAACATGGAGGACAAATTTCCCCAAAGGAGCTTGTGTGTTACTAGCAACCTCAGTGGACCACGACCGGGCACCCATGGCAGGTGTTAGAGTCAATGTTCTCCTGTCGAGGTATCTGATTGAGCCCTGCGGGTCAGGAAAATCAAAACTTACCTACATGTGCAGAATTGATTTAAGGTAGGAAATCCCACTTTGTCCTTTGGAGGTGGTAAATTTTCTTGTATAGTTTCAGTATGGTCAGTGGAAAACTTAGACAGTTCAACAGACTTTAGCTTGGCCAGTAGAACATCCTTCTCAAAGACAAGCACACAGGTCTCTGAGATGCCACGGAAAGCTGGCTTCAAAGCACATCTGGCAGCAGGTATAGCTTGTTTCATTAGAAGCCTCCAGTATGTGCTCCACCATCACTATTGATATACAACCCCACTCCTTCCTCTGACAGTCATATCTGGATGCAAGGACATGTTAATTTTAATATTAGGGTAGTAAAGAGGACCGGGTTGTCACAAAACTTTCCATAACTTTCCCTTACTGTGGCAAACTTGGTTTTGAGCAAATCTATATATTAGTACGGTTCAGCTGCGCAGTAAGCAGCACTAAGGAGATTTCCTAGTCAGGCATTTAACCAGCCAGATACATATTTGATTGTGACTAAGAAAATACATAAAGTCACTGATACCTTCCTTTTCATTACTTTTTCCTTCATGCAACAGGGGCCACATGCCAGACTGGTACACCAAGTCTTTCGGACACTTGTGTGCATCGGAAGTTGTTAAGATACGAGACTCTTTCAGTCAGCAGAGTCCTGAGAGCAAGGAAGTAAAATCCAGGTGACTACTGAAGAGGAACAGCCATGTGCTCCACACCTCAGCAACGTAGACATTACCCAGAACTGAGACCTGCGCGCTGCAGACCAGACCTGTGCTCCATCTCCAAGTCGTGTCGTGAAGGGATGACAGAGTGAGAACTTGACTGTGAGCATTACTATAGGACTGTGGCCATACCATACACTTTAAAGCTGCTTCCTGTCTGTGTAAGGTCTATAGTGTAGGCCTCGACTGGAATACATAGGAGAACTGTGCAAAAATTAAAAATTTAAAAAAAAAATGTCTATTAGATGGTTTGAATTGCTTCTGAGAAGCAAATTTCTTTAAATGCAAAATATATTATGAAATATGGTGAAGGCTCATCATTCCCATGTGAAATACTTAGCTTTATGTACATACTCATGTCATTTTATTTGTAGTGCATTGAGGGACTGGTGTATCCACTGGAATAGTTGGTACTCTTCAATATGTTCTCACTGAGATAAGCAGAGAAAGGTTTGCACAGAGATTAAAGTGTGAATGAGTGTGATAATGGTTGAAAGGATAGAAGAAGTCGAACTTGAAATGTGTCTGGTACACTGATAGGCAACCAGAATGGATTTTAGTATGCTGGATACAGTTCAACCTTGAATGGGACTCCCCTGTGGACCAGGAGTAGCCATCCTTCAAATGTGCTAGTTCTGCCTTTTCCTCAGCTCTAAGCTTGTTGAAAACCCTAAGCAGATGTTACAAGAGGCTTGCTTCAGCTACTGTCCACTCCTTATCCAGATGATCTTTTAGGAGTGATGACCAATTCTATAGCAAATTTAAGTAAATATACTTTTGAGCAATGTAACAGCTTAGAAATGAAATGCCTGCAACAGTGAGGAGAGCCAATAACATCAGTCGTTTAAAAAAACCCAAAATGTCTGTTGCTTTTACTCCTACCTGCATTATCTATAGGTGTTTTAATGAGCTTTTATATATTTTATTGTATTCTAATGGCTCAAGAGGAAAAAAGTCAACACTGGAGTTGTGGTGACAGGAGGTGGCAGGACTCCTGCAGTAGCAGCTGGGGTGACTTGGCTAGGGAGGGTCACACAAGCTCTTTCCCTTACTCTCCCTCCTGTGCCTGTTTTCCTAAAAGCTGCATGTTAACGTGAACAGAACCTGCATGTGAGCAGTTTGGAGGGTTATATTAGGGGCCAGAAAGGAGGGAGGGTGCAGTTTTGTCTTTGGTTTTGTTTTGTTTTAAACCTTTTGGGATATTTCCCCCTTCTTGAGAATCAGCTTGTATGAACTGTAGGAAGTCCTGAGGTCCTCTGGAAAGATGTCTTTCTGTAGGTTTTACTGTAAAGGTAAAGATTTGTTTTCAAGGTGCAGTATTAAGTGATAAATGTATTTTGTGGCTAGGGTATGAATGAGTTGCAAGATGGAATCTTGACTGAGACTTTTTTACCATTGTCAGTATTATTTTAAGCTTTTTGATGAAGATTTTTTTTTATAATGGCAAATAATGTAGTACTTCCAGTAACAATGTTCCTCATGAGTAGGAAAATCTTGTATATTCTTCTACATCAAACACTTTTGAATTTGTAAAATTGTATGTTGTACATACCATTCTATTGTAAACATGTATACTTGCCCACAGTGTACTGTCAAACATAGATTAAGCATGATAAAGATTATTTAAAATATACCTGTATTTATACCTCAGATATTCTTTTTGGGTTTTTGTACCTCAAGTATGTTTTCTATTGTAAATGTGCTTTACATGACTAAGATCTATGCGAGAGAAAGGAAAATGTTTAACTTGCTATAGATGTCTGTACAGAATATACTCAATAAGTGCACTATTAAATGTTTAAAATTGGATATTCATAATGAGTTTTATTTTATTCTGCATTCTTCCTTCCACTGTTATACCCAGAGTGGGAGGTGTTTTTCTTACTTCTGGTTCTTTACATACTACAGCCAACAGCGGAGCCACCCCTGCCCTCTCCCAGACTGATATTTTTAGTATTGTTAAAGGCAGGTACTAAAGCAACTGCAAAGTTTTTGGAAGACAGGACATCACAATGACAGATAGCTGGACAGAAACATTCCCTAGTCAATTGCTTCATACTTCTATAATAATGAGAAGAAACCTCTGGTTTGCTCCTGTCTTGTAGAAAGGTATGCTTGAATTTAACAGGGTGGAAAGCAGCAGTATGCAATGCTGGAAAATAATTCATTGCTTTCCTATTTTCTAAAGAGAGAATGAGGGCATGATGAGTTGTGGAGTCATAGGTTTGCTTCAAAAAATGCAAGTGTAAAAGTAATTGGAGAAAGTTAAAGCACACCCAGCAGTGAAATGAAGCCAAAGAGGAGGCCAGGAGGATATACAAATAACTGACTGAAGTGAAAAACCAAGCCAAAGACAGCTGTTAATTCAAGCAACTTTTTAAAGTTTTTAAAGTCTTAGCCAACAGAAATATAATTTGGGCATCTGAAAGAGGGTTTTGATTTGTGAGGCTTGTCTGACACAGCAGCTGTGAGAAGGTCTGCTGCCTTTCAGTTACCAACATCATCCTATTTTTTCTCTGCCTGAGCAGCCCAAAGTCCTGATCGCTGTCAATTCCCATTCCATTACCCAGGGAGCACTGAGGGATGCTGCTTCAGAATATGGCAAAAGCAAACCTCTTGTTGCCATGGTATTAGTTCTCAGACACCAAAGAGTTTTAGAGAACTTTTCTGATAAGGGGCTGTCATTTGTTTGGCTGTTACAGAACCTTTTTTCTTCCCAAGTTAATACTAACACAACTGAACATTAAAAAAAAATACCAAACAGGTTTGTTCACAGTTTTGGGCCCTTGGAACAAGCAGAGTTCAGCTATTTTATTTTTCCTGTAATGATGGTTTTATTTGGATTTTTAAGAACACTAATTTATGACAGTCCTCTGGCACCTTAAGGGTTTACACTGCATTTTGTTTAAAATGCATTTAGGTTACTTTCAAATTAGCGTTTTCCTAAACATTTCTAAAACATGAGTTAATTTTGAATCTTCTAAGTAGCCTCAGCCTTCTGAATGTTTGTGTTCTTGACACCTTCAATTGCAGATGTCTATGTTGTAGCAGAACAACAGAATTCAATTTTCCATGTCTGTGTTTCTTTTCAGCTGCCACTCAGGGCAGCACTGGCTCCTCTTGGAATGCTCTCCTGCTTTAAGCAGTAGTTGCCACAGAGGAAGTGCAGGCTGGGCCCCTGTTCCATTCTGTCCAGGTGCTGGTATGAATAACTGTACATGGCATCCCTGGTGTAACACAGGTCCAGTCTGCTCTGTGCTTCAGTAATGCTGAATTTCGGTACTTCTTTCTGACAAATTCAAACGGAAAAAGTCATGTTTCACTGCCATTCCTCAAGTAATGCACTCCACAATTAGATATTTATGAAGCTGTAAATAATCAGCAGCCTTCACCTTAAAGGCCAGAGATGTCACTAGCACACATGGACAGTCAGGGAAAGGGAGACTGAAATGATGCAAAGCAATATCTCTGCAGTCTGGTACAGGACGTTGAAAAGAGCAGGACCTAGTATCTGTAGTAGGCTGTGCCAGGAGAATGTTAATATGAAACCAGTATCCATGACTTGGGCTACATTATGAGTGGATATTTTCACTTAAGGCATATGAAAATTAACTGTTATACACAAATCTGCTGAGTGCTGGAAGCAGTGTCCTACAATCATAAGGAATGAAAACATGATACTGTTTTAACAGAGCAATGTATTTAAAAATGCTAATTCCTTCATCTCTGTTATACCATATTCTCAATACAGCCCTTGACTGCCTCTCTGAAAAGTTATTTTCACCTATTTCTCATCTGTCAACCCAAAACTATTTTAGTTCTCTCACAAGGAAAGGTCTCAACTTCTAAAATGATTAATTCATAGCACCAGAGGTTAAGGTGAAGATCTGATGCTAATATGCAGTGCTTGCATCCACATGCCTTTTGCATTGACAACTCTCCCAAGCTCTTGAGGCTTTCTATATTTCTCCTCTCCTTTGCACCATCCTACTGTATTTTCTTGTATGTTCTGAGGTGTCCAGAGTGCTTGCAAGAAATGAACTTGCAAGCTGAATCCAGGGACAGTAAAATGCAGTGTAGCATGAGAAAGAATTCAAAGAAGAAAAAATTCTATCTGAAGAGATGAAGGCAGTGAAGGGGCACATTTATAGAGAGATTCAAGACACAGTCTGGCCACTAGACAAGAGGGATGTAGTAAATGTCTAGAAGCACTGGAAGGTCATAAAAACACAGAAGTATAGTTCAAACTAGCTGAGTGGGTGTACAAGTTGGGATAAAAATTTGTTAATGGAAAATGTGAGGCAGAAGGAAAGGAAAAGGCATTTGCCACACAGCAAGAGGTCTTTGAGACTGTGGGACAATCTCTCCCTGAGAAGCAGCAAGAGCATAAGTAATTTAAAACTGCACATGCTCAAACCCTAGAATCATTGCTTCCTAGCATCCAAAAAGCATCACAAAGATGTAGCAAAGGTCCTCTCTTCATTGTTTGCCACGATTACAGGACTTACAGACTACCAGTTTTGACCCTTAAGAAGTGTCAGGTAGGACTTGCTGAGCGAGAAAAAAATCTGGTGTCAAAACCAAAATATCTCAATTTTTTTGGAAGTTGCTAATGAACAAGTTTTTCCCTAAGAATTACATTGGAGGTTGTGGAGTGCAGTTTGCTTACATTTTATTGACGTGGACTTTCACTTGAATTAGAAGACACAGTGCCATCATACTATGGGCCAAGAGCATGAAGATCAGCATGGGGGAGGTTACCGCACAACTGGGAGGCCTCTTTGCTTTTCTAACTTTTACTCAAAACCCAGAAAGATCTACAACTGATAAGCATGATTTCCCCATCACAGAGGAATCAAACTCATTCTTCCATAGGCTCGGTGGGTTTTCCTTACTACAGGAAGAAAAAGACCTACAGCAAGTGTGTTGTGCATACTTTTCCAGGTACCAGTGTTCTGCTAGTCACTTCATTAGCTTAAGTAATAAAAGGGTGATGTGGTGGGTCTGAATATCACAGTTATTCCTAACCCACACAGACATTTCTTAAGGCTTTATAACACTAAAAATGGAAAAGCCCCTTAGGAACAGAATTCTCAGTGAATGAAAGAATACTGCTATTCAAATATTCAAAAGGTAGAGTGTTAAAAGGGCCAGTGCAGTTATGTGTGCTTTCCAGGGAAAGAAAATTAAACAGCTTTTCTCATGATATGATGACATAAGCATGTTATAAGCTGGTATACAGGGTGATAATAGTCAGAGATGGCTCTGATTTGAGGGGGCTTATACTTTCATTTATTAGAGATGTAGGAAGATTGTTAGCAAATGAAATGGGAATTTCAGTAAAGGGTGACATCAATTAAAACACTTGAGTGTCACTGGAGAGAACTGTCATTCTTTAAAATAAGCCAGCTAGTGGCAGAAGTAGATTATATTCATAACACAGCCCAGACTAAGATGGTGTGCAAGGTGTGTGTAATAGAGGAATGGTTCTTCTAAAGTTTTGGCCAAACACTTTCAACATGTTTAGTGACAGCAGCCTGACAGGTCTATTCAAAACAAGCAGGTCATCTGGTAAGTATTTGCCTTTTCTTCAAAAACAGCTAAAAGAAAATAAATTTCAGTCAAGGCACTGTTATGAGCTAGTTAAACGTAGTCTTCAGCTAGGCTGTAATTCAAGTTCATAGAAACACTGACAGTATGATTAGTGAAGTTGTTAGTAGGCTACTTTTTTACCCAAAACTCTGGGGAGAGTTGTACAATAGGGCATATTTTAAGTAATGCATTTAAACATATGAAAAGGAATACTAATTATGCAAAGATACTAAAATATTTGTTTTGACACTCATAATCTCTAGCAGTCTGTACTCTTTTCATTTCTCTCTCTCAACAGAATGTCTGAAGAACACACATGGGCTTTTGCTCTTCTTAGTGAAGCCTTTGTTACCTACATAATTTATCAACAGGAGCTTCCAAAGCAGAAAACAAGTAATAAATCATACTGTGACAATAATACAAGCAGTTATCCAAATTGGTTTTGAATATCACACCTCACTGATATGCCTACAAAGCTAGAACTACATTAAAATCAGTACTTAAGTAAAAGGAAAAAAATGGTAAAACTTTTCTGCCCATGAACAATTTCATTCAGCAGATAGCAATGAAAACTACTTTTAGATACACAGAAAAGCAGCTTTGAAAGCCTTCTAAATCTTCTTAAAAAGACAGGGAGATTCATTAAGGTAATGTGTCTGGAAAATGGCACCTGCCCTCCTTCTACTTAGGTTCTTTTACTCCATTATCTAAGTCTAAGAGAAGTACATACAAATTACTGAAACTGAAAAACTCTGGTGGTGCCACCTGTAGTCCTCAGCGACAGTGAAGCATCTACCTCCCAGTGAGGGGAAAAGCAGATGAGGATGCTTCACGTCTTCCATGGTGAGAACTGATAGTAATTCTCTTCCCCAGAGAGGCCTCCCACCTCTGTGCTATGCTCCTCATCAATTCAAAGCATGCAGAGAATCACAGAATCCATTTGGGCAGAAAAGACATCAAAGATGGTTGAGTCCAACCATTAATCCAGCACTGCCAAGCCCTCTGTTAAACAGTGTGCCCCAAGTGCCCCATCTACACATCTTTTAAATAACTCTGGGGATGGTAACTCCGCCACTTCCCTGTTCAGCCTGTTCCAATGCTTGACAACGCTTTCCACAAAGAGATTTTTCCTAATATTCAACCCAACTCTCCCCTGGAGCAACTTGAGGACATTTCCTCTTGTCCTGTCACTTTTTCCATAGGAGAAAAGACTGACCCTCACCTCACTACAGCCTCCTTTCAGGCAGTTGTAGAGAGCAATAAGGTCCCTTCTGAGCCTCCTTTTGTCCAGGCTAAACCACCACAGCTCCCTCACCGCTTCTCAGAAGACTTGTGCTCCAGACCCTTCACCAGCTCCATTGCCCTTCTCTGGACTCGCTCCAGCACCTCAATGCCTTTCTTGCAGTGAGGGGCCCAAAACTGAACACAGGATTTGAGATGCAACTTCACCAGTGCCAAGTACAAGGGGATGTAGCATAGAAACACATACTCCTAATGATGCAGGGCAAGTATTCACTAAAGGAGAAACATTTAGGTGGGGTCACAACTGCTCTTGAATCCCAGAACTGTAATGGTACCCACAGCAGCACTAACACTACACAGTGCTTGGTCTGCAAGCTGCCTTACTGGGCTTTGGAGACCTCTGAAAACACATTAAATTGCATTCAAGGCTTTTTAAGAATGACCTTGAGCAAGTAGAAGAGTCAAGTTTTTCTAGCTAACGTCTGAACCACAGTCTAAAAGAAATTACATTCACATTTGCTTTCTCCACCTTTCCAACCTAAGACAAGAATAAATGATTATGTACAAACTTATCATATAACCTCCTAGGTAAAGCACTCGCCTTGTCACATTAGTTGTAAACAAGTTCAGGCAGAGTAGCTGCTGAGCTAGGTTCAATTCAAGAGACATATGGGACTGGGGAAGGAGGGGCAGCTATGTTCCAAGCATCCCACTGGCAACATCGATGAGGGAACAAATGACATGTCAAGAGCAGCGATAGAGTTCAGAGGCGGGGCTGCTGATGAGCACAGAGGTTTAAGCAGGCTAGTCATGGCTGACACACTAACACACTATTAGGCATGTATTTGATAAAAACCAAAGCAACTAGCAGACCCTGGGAAGCTCTAAGTATCTCAAGTTTTAGGCTTGCATAGAACCATGTCCCCAGTTTCAAAATCTCACCAAATTTTCAGAGGAAAGAAGGCAAAACAAGCTGTTTTCTGGCACCATCAGCTGTATTATAAAAGTAATTATTTTCATAATTTTGAATTTCATAATTTGAAAATCTACATTTGCAATTCACTATTAGTTTTTTGCAGAGCTTGGAGAAAAATATATGTACCAAAGTTCCTGTTATTTTTAATTTCTGCACTAGGCACTTGGACTTCTGGATGTATTTTTCACAAGATCCTGCAGGAAGTTTCTTGTGTTGGTGTCCAAACAGCCTTGCAAAGGTCACTGTCAGAGAGAACATTTGTTTAAATTGATCAGCAGCACAATCTGGGACATGACATGATATTTACTCTGCTCTTTTCTTATAATGTACCATGTAACAATTCAAGCTTATCATACTCTTTGTTTTTAATTCCTTGAAAACTGCCACAAACTTTTTACTGTTGAAACATTCTGTCTTTCTGATGTAGAGATTTTCTCGGAGGCTTTATACAATTTTTCTTTTTTTTTTTTTAAGGCTTCTTTCCTTTGCCTCCTCTTCCTATCCTGTTAAATGACTAAAACACTTTCCAGGGCCAGCCGCTCTATGTAGTGGTTTGCTGGTTTGCGATGAAAGAGTTGCTGCCAAATTTTATAAAGAATGTTCCCTGGGGCACAGAGGGGAGGGAAGTATTCTTCATGGCCTCTGTTTTCTTCCCATATTGTTTAACAAACAAGCAAACTGCCCTGCAGTCGCTCTGACCCCTATTTAGACATATCCCTTTCAGGCAGCCACACAAATGAACTAGGAAGGAAGTGCCGTCACAGCCCTTAGAAAAGATAGAGAGAAATAAAGGCAAACATTGTGTGTCTAAACAAACAAGCTCACTCTGCTCTGCCCTTCTCTTCTGACTAATTCTTACAGAAACTTGTCCCAGAAGTAGTATTTGGGGCATGAGCATTTTCCACTTTCTGTAGGACTTGGTTACCCACCCACCACGTTCCACTGCCCTGCCAGGCTTTCCCCCAGCCTCAGAGACAAATGAATAATCCAAAAACCTTTGGCATAAATAGGAACTCAGCCCAGGCTCTTTGAATTGCTTAAGCCTGTCCCTCAGTTGGCTTTCCTATATGAATTTTATGCCCTCTGTGCCTTGCCTTCCCGAGTTAGACTTCCCCAGAACACCAAGGGAGGGAAAAAAGTAGGATTCTTTTGCTTCAGTAATCATAAATTGAAAGTGCAAGTTTTGCAAGAAGCTGAAACAAAAATATCTAAAAGCCAAGCCGAGAACAAATTTTCCTTTGAGCTGCTTCTTGTCTATACACAACTCCGTAGGATTTCTAAATCAAATTACTTTTGATAGACAAGACATGAAACAGATGTGCTATCAGCTACATTTTGTGATGGGGAGCTAGAGCATAAAGGATTTTGAACTAGAGATGCAAATAGAATATTTGAACCTTAATGTTGCATGTTAATCACAGAAACAAGTTTTGACATATCAGAGCTGATAGACCTGGTTAAAAGAATGCTTAGATAAACTCGGGAATAAAAGAAAAAAAGAAAATACTGTCATTTAAAAGATTATGAGTATGATTTTTTTAAGTATTTCCACATTTCCCTGGTAACATACATTCATAGTAGTATCCTTAAAGTGGTTACAGAATCTGAAGCCAGCACTGGGTCACAAAGACAACGTCTTGCTGTAGGATCATGACACAGCACAAGCAGCGCATCACCCCCACATGCCCTGGGCTGCTGAATGTGACCTCTGCTCTGCAGGGCTCTTCTCAACACAGCAAACTTTGGGGTGCTTTTGCCCAGACATCAGCTTCAGCCTGACTGAAAGACATGAAATCCAATTTCAAACAAAATGCTGGGCTGATTGCAAGACTGAAGTCTTACTTGCAGTCTACTCTCCTGCTAAAACAGATTCCTAGATTTTGTTTAAAATTTTCCAGAGAAGTTCATAGGACAGTAAGCCCCAACACTTGTGAAGGGTTTGCCAAAAGTGTATTGCTTTGCCCTTGCTCACAGCTCTTTGTCAATAGTGCCACACAGGGCAGACAGAAAGCAGAGCTGTGTCTGGTTGACATCACGCACGGCCTGTGATATGTGCGTACTTGTGCCTGAGGAACTACTTATCACTGTGATGAATGGCATTGCATTTAGCTATCTCCTTAAAGAGATAAGATGCTGTAAGTTTTTGTTATCAGTTGTGCCCAGATTTGTACCATTAAACAAAAATTGGATTAATATTTTTAAATAAATCAGATTATTGCTGTGTAACCATTATCATGCTCCAGGGGATCATAAACTGGGATAAGAATATATACATATAGTTTGCAGTTGTTTCAAGCCATGAAACAGAGAATAGCCAAGGAGATGCCCCTTGTAAGGAAACATTTCCTAGGGAGCTACTGAAAAATACTGTTTTCTTTCTTTATCTTGATTATCAATCAAGCATACTGTATGTGATTTAAAGATGCACACTTCACAAAAGCACCAACAACCCCTAAATGTTTCCCAATCACAGATAAAATATTCTGGTTGCTCTCTGTTGAACACTGCAGGAGAAGTTGAGGCTGAGCAACAACAGCTTCTGAGATCATTCTCTGCTGTTGCAGTCCTCCTCTTTTCTCTATGGCCACTTGTCTGTTCTGCAAATCTGTTAAACCCTGCAAGCTCTCTTTTTCAATCAGTTCTACACTGCTTGTGTGTTTTGCCTGTCTGTGACATTTTCTCCACCCTGCCAGATCCAGCACTGCAGTCAGGTCAGGCTCAGATCCTGGTATCTCATTTCCTTCTCCCTTTGCCCACCCTGATCTGATACAAAACCTTTCACAGGCGTATGCACAGCTCAGGCTAGGTGCTTATAGATTGCATCATGTTTAGCAATGCTCCAAGGTAAGGGGCCTGTCACCACCCTCTTGGAGAGCTCAAGTTCTGAACAACCAGACTTTCCTCTAAACTGCATGTGTTTATGTATGAGGAGGGACTGTCCAGAAGCTTCCCTGGCTGGGATAACAGGAGAACTTGATCAGACCTTGATCTGCTTTAAGATATTTGACTATTTTTGTCCAAGAGCAAGAAGTCTGTAGCTTCTCATGTGTCCTATACCACAACTGAAGTGCTCCCGGTGAACTGAGATCCACTCTGTCAATGAACTGGTGGAACATGCTCTTCTGTCAGCCTGGAAAAGCAGCCATTACATATTGCAGCTAAAGCTGGTGTCTTCAGAGAAGTCAGCTGCCTCACTCTGGAGTGCTTCTGGTGGCAAGTATTGCACCCAGTCACTTTTCAATAGGAGAGAGACCAAACTACAAGAGCACAGCCTCTCTCTGGAGCAGCTGCCTACCGATTGCATTTGTCCAAGTGTTTGAAACTCATACACGAACGCTTCCCAAGGAGGAACCAGCCACTATTCTGTCGGGGTCTCCTCCCCCTGCCATGTAGCCCTAGGAGAGGGGCCCTGAGGGGACAGAGACCGGGTTTCCTGAGCCCCTGGTCAGCCTCGTTCCCCTTTGGTTGTTTTGTGTTTCCCTGCGTGGGCAAGGACCCTCGGTCCCATGACTGTAACAGTTCCTCGGCAGAGCCCTGGCCATGCAGCTGGAGAAATAAACATCTCTGAAACATCTACCAAGAATCCGTCCATATATATTTCTTTTCCACGGGACTCCTTGTTTGATATGCGTGTTACGGTATTTCTAGGCCTAGTAAAAATTAATCTGGCTTTCATTCATCTCTTTGGCTGTCATATTTCCTGTGATGCATCTATGATGGGTGGAAAAGTACCTACTTTCTTTCTTGGTAAACAGGAATAAGCCTAGGCCTACTGCTCCATGCTCCACTCTCTGTTTGGGCAACTCTTTCCAAATTGCCTGATCCTGTGCTTTGGATAGTCACCTATCAATTTCCTCAAGCGCATATCGTGACCTCAGAAGAACAGTGACAATATCGATCTCCTCATCAGGATTTTTAAACAGGTAAATTTAACATTCTTCTCCTATTGCCTTTAAAATGAGGGGAGAAACACAGGAGAGAACATTCCGTGCCAGCAGCTCTCCTCTGGGGAACTACTCTCGGAGAGCCAACATGAAGTATGTTTAACTTGTTTCCTTCCAGAACCTCACTCACTGAAATATTTTTAACTTTCTTTATTCAGACTGATATCTACACACCCCAATTCCCTAATTTGCCTCACTGCCCTGCTCTCTTCTGATGTAGGAAACTTACCTGCAGGTGGGGCAGATGCCTGGCTCCAGCTGAAAGCACATCTACCCCTACCAGGTCTCTCCTCCTGCTACCCAACAGCACAGGCAGCGGGGGTGGAGATCGCGGGCAGCTTTATTTATGTTTAACTTCTAAAAAGATTTATGATTTAGCACCAGACACATACAACGACAAAGAAGCATAGCTCTTATTTCATCTTCTGCTTTCCCTGCAGACAAACTCTGCCTCAAGATGCCAATTGTCCCCTAGCTGTTCGCTCTGGGACAGCTGGGAAGTTCAGATTCAGAATAGTGATGGAGGAAGATTTTTGTTAAGAGGTATCTCAGACTTTCCCTTGGTCATTATTACCCATCACTGCTCTACAGAGTACAAGAAATATGCCCCCTCTGAGAGCCCAATGCAATACCTATAAATTAGCCCCAGTCCAGATAAACCCACTGAGCTAGCTCAGAGTATATTTATAGCTGAACATAGCTTCCTCAGGGAATTACAGTCTCCAAATCAGTGCAGTTGTTGCAAAAAAAAAAAAAAAAAAATCTGAGAAAAACTGCTTCTTTCTTGGTCTCCTCAAGTATAGTAAGTTCCTTTCACTACAGAACTGTCAGTATGAAATTCACTCTCAAATGCAACCAACTGGCTGAAATAACTTCTTGTGTGTGTGGCTGCAAATGCCATATCCAGAAACCCCGATCATCACTAACTACACATTCACATTTACATGATAAAAATATGTTGGCATTAATAACTTGCGTTGGCGTGCCTTCCCAATTGTCAGGGCTTTATATAAATTCAGAACTTGGCCTATAGATTTGTTTCAGAGCCTTTTTACATCTGAATATGGCTCCAGGCCGATCATTGTCTGTACAGACGCTGTAATTAAGGATCAGTAATTCTGCCCAGTGGCCAACAGTCCTTACAGTGAGAGGCACTTGATGGGTTTTCAGCTGCTCAACATTTCAGAGTTTCACTGGAATTCAGCTATTAGAAAGCTGTGCTGTACAAGGACAGAGCACCAGCTTCAAAGGAAATCAGCCAGCAAGCATTTCCATTCCAGAATCTCAGCAGGAGAAAGCCCTGCCCTGAAGACCTCTATAGGAAACTGTTTTACTTAGGTATCTGCACAGCCACACATGGAAAGCCAGAGCTCTCCCACGTGTTTAACTGAGGGCAGGCACTGGGAGCCAACACTTCCCTCACGCCTCCACCTCAAACAAATACGCAGTCACACCGTTTCTTGGGAACGAGCTGGATACACACAGAAAAACAAAGGAGGGTTCTTACATTTCTGAAGTACGTGTCATAGAAATAGAAAATAAATAAAATATCATAAATAAAAACATTTTTCTGTAGTGATTTCACAGAGGTGAGAATTTAAACAGCAAAATAAAACTTGACTGCAGCAGATCCCAAGTTTTATTCCCATACTTCACAGCCAAGCTTTCTGTCAACTGGGAGGAAAATACAGCTGAGCTAGAAATCATGGATGTTTGTGAATAGCAGGAAGAGAACACAGTGTAATAGCAGCACCGATTCTCGTACCAAAGACATCACTCTTGAGTTGACATGCAACTTTAACAGAATCAGCTAATGTTGTTGGGTTTTGGTTCTTGCAGGTTTGTTATAGGCCAAGGCACTCACAGCAAGGCAGTTGTGAAGTCTCCCATGGGGCACTCCTGGCTCATCCTGAGACCACTGGCTTCTTCCTCCACCCCTGCACTGTCACAAACCAACACACCTGCATAAATAAGTTCTAACAACATTTTGGCTGGAAGATTTGTATGAGGTTGATTTGAACCACATCAGACTAAAGGAAGAAAATTATGAGACTTAAATTAGAAGTATGCAAGAGCTAAACAACTTAGCTAAATATCTAGGGGATGGAGGGAAAGGTAGCACTAAGGTACAGCCTCCAGCTCATCTGGAAGAGCCTTCTCCAAGACACAGGTAATATTCAGGTTCTAAAGCTCCCAAATTTACCATGCCAGGAAAGACAACCTCCTACTGGATTGCAGCCAAGCTATTCAAAGGCTCACATCTTAGTGGAAGGATGGCAGAAGGCAATTCTGGTGACCTCCAAAGCATAGCCTGTATTAGACACATTACTTTAAAAATTGTTAGCGTAGGTCTGCTATTAATAAGAGTACCTCAATATGTTTCTTGGCAAACAGTGATATTCATTTCCAAATCCCATGTTTCTAGAAAAAGTCTTTCCATGTGTCATCCAGTGTGGAAACTTACCCTTCACTTCACTACCATAGGCAATATGAGACAATTTTAACATTCCTTTTCAAGTCCCTGAAGTTAAACTATGAGGCTACTGGTGTTGGAGATTGAAAGCACATTGTGAAGGTATGGGCTGATTTTATCTTCATCTTCCAAGCAGGGAAGCTGAGCTGAATGAGGATGGCTGAAGAGGGTTGCTGAAGGACAGCACAGGGACATTGAACAGCGGGTTCCCAGTTCATGCTGCAAAGCCTTGCTGCTGCTTCTTCCAGGTGGTGGCCCAAGTACCTCCTGGGCTCCCAAGCCATGCTGCTTCTGGCTGCTCTGCCAGCTCCAACACTGACAAGGGGAACATGGGCTGGTGTTGGTTTTCTTCTAACCACCACTGGCACAGTGGATGCACTCCATCTTTTGTTATGCAAAGTAAGATACAGCTGTGGGTATTTCAGAGCGAAGAAGAGCAAACTGGGAAGCCTGGAGGACTTTTGTAGCTGCCGTTGAGTCAGCCCATTCTGTGTGTCTTGTAAAATTGCACAAACAGACCCATGAAAAGATTCAGGTCTCTCTCTGTTGTAGCATAACCAATACTTAAGCCACAAAGAAGAGTGATGCAGTAACAAACACAATAAACTAGGTTTTAGATTTTGGAGAGTAACTGTGTTAAAATACATCATAATTCCTCTACTAGATTATTTTAGCAACATTCCCATGACTGTAATGGCCTAATGGCTGGGTGAATGGGGTAACTGCACTGCAGTGAAATGAGGCAGTCCAGCACATGAGAGTAGTAACTTGCAAAATACCAAACAGATGACAGGACACTCTGGCGTCAGTGTAGAAAATACAGGCTGGACAATAAAATTCCACATTGGTGGTTCCTTTTTGGTTTCTGAACTCCCACATCACACGGCCCAGCAGCCACAGACCCAAAGAAAAACCAATCAGCTCTCTGGGCAGACTGGGGAGACAGTCCCTCTCCCCTGCTGTCCCTATGGACATTGCTTACCAATTCCTCCAGTGAGGGCTCCATCTTACATGAGCACAATTAGTCTTTAACCCTTTCCCTAGTGGACAAGGGATATAAATTGAATTGGTGTCAGAAAACTGCTGCTCTCTTTTAACAGATATCTTGGACATTCATATCACAGCCCCTTGGTCTGATCTCAGATCCTTGTTCCCATAGGTTCCCATAGGTATCCTGCCAATCTTTACTTGCCTGAGGTAGAGAAGGACTCTTGAAGCTCCTGGAGTAATGGTCTTACAGAGCCTCAGGGATGAACAGTCCTGATTTACACAGCTACCCAGGATGCAGTACACAGCCTAAGAAGCCACAGCCCATGTGAGTGCAGCCTGTTCAGAGCAGGTGTGTCTGTGAAGCACTACACTAAACGCTGTATCTGGGGCATGGGAGCACACAAGAGATGGGCTCTTTGGTTTTTATGAAGCCAGATTGAAAATGCTTGCCTTCTTTCTTCTTGTACTTTAAGCAGCAGTATCTGGCTCACTTTGTCCAGTTGGCAAATGTCTTGCTCTGCACCATCACTTTTCTGACCTTTCCTTTCCTGTATGTTCTTGGGGTGCTGCTTTCCCACAGTAGCTCCATCCTGGCCAGGCCTGGCAAAACAAGCAGTGGGTAACCTTCAGTTGCCATTATGACCAGCAACATGGGGCCAAGGCTACCATTAGCAAGATCTGTGTCTGGTTTCCCTTTTCAAATCCATATTGGCACACTCCTCTCCCTGTGTCTGTCTTGTCTTCTCTTTTCCTGCACAGATGTTTCTGCACTCTTCCTGCACTCTCAAGACCTCTCCCAAGGATCTTATCATGCCTTGCACTGGGAAAGGTGCCATTTCCTTTTAGTGCAACGGCAGTTCAAAGGCTTGATGCTTTGGAGCTTTCTTGAAAGTTGTTGGATTCTGCTGTCTTAGGCACCCTCCCCTTGAAAGGGTCAAATCCAGCTGCTGCTAGCTCAGGACCGACATGAAATAACCAAGCAGAGTCTCCATAGTCAATGCCAGCCTGCTTCTTCTCTTCTTCCCTGTTTCCCTGAAGCAGTATCAGGGTTGGAGTTTGTGGGAGTTTTCTTGACTGCTGTTAAACAAAAATGTAAAGCAAATGAAAAAAAATAGAGGCACAATTAAAATTAAAAATTCATCCATTTGGTCTCATTCTTTCCAAATACCTCTGTTTGGTATTCATAAAAAATGTAACTATTTTTATAGCAGCTTGGCATCAGCATTTTGCTCTCAAATTTCTTCTGCAGAGCCTATTTACCCAAAGAAATAGATTGACTGACACCTAGTGGAAAATAGAAGATTTTCTTCATCTTATTTAGTTGAGTGAAACACTTCAGGCAGTATTTAAACTGACTTCAAACATTTTACCATTGCTGAAGAAAATAGTATTATTACTGGATCACCTGTATTTTATCTCTATTTCATTAGTGTTTTCAAATATTCAGCAGAACCACAGACAGGACAATCAACGGGAATTTATTTTGAATATATCCATGTTCTTTGGTTAATGAAGGAGCCTGGTATCAAACCAGGCCAAGTACATCCCTTCCTAACATTGAGAATATCAGTAACACATATCTCTAAAAACCCATAAAGTCCTAATAAATAAATACAAATTTATTCTCAAAATTAACAGTCATCTGGAGTTGTTGTGTCTACCAAAACAGAAATATTGATTCCCTAATTAATAATTTGTGTAAATAGTTAGAAAGTGAAAGTACATTTTTTCCTAAATTTTTCTTTCTAATGACCTTAGAGAAGTTCATTGTATGGTATCATTAATCTGACTAACAACAAAAATATGAAGTCAATTTTGCTTTCTCATTAGGATTCATAGATGTTTTAGACTCTTGTCTCAGTGGTCACTTAATGTTCAGCACCTGTGAAGGGATTTTGCAGCACAAAACAAATGCCTGTGAGACAAACACACCTGAGCTGACTGCAGGGTTCCCACAGACCGAGGCAGGTACCATCCCACACGTGCTGTGACTAACAGATGTGATCGGCACAATGCTGTGCTTTCCCAGCCTTGCTGAGAAATCTCTTTACAGGGTCCAGCCAGGGAAGGATTAAACACATGGCATTCTCTTGCAGGCAAAAATCTCTAAATATAGTTTCCTGGTAGCAAGAGGCTTTTGCATTCACTTCCTTAGCTCCCAGTGCCTCTCTTTGTACTTTTCTGAGGTAAGTTATCTAAACTGCCTGATCCCTATTCCATTTTCTTCTGCCTTGCTTCCCCTATCTCAAATGAGTGGCATGTGGGTCCTGAAAGATAATCTGACATGTTTGGGTTTTTTAATGAGAAGTCATATAGTAAGTAGCTTAGAATAAAATCTGGTACTACCAGCAGTGCCATTCACACCCAAATCCCAGAGATCTGTATTTTAGGTTTGATAACGATCCTTGATCTGAAGTGATCTTAATATACATCTAGGTCCTGAGAAGTTATTTATAAGCTGAGTCTGTTTAAGGCACTGTTACCCAAAGCTAATTTTCCTATATAATCCCGTAAAAGCTTCTGCACTCCAACCATATGGTGATCAGGTCTTTCTTTGAAATTTCTCTATCAAAATAATTAAATAATCGCATTGTATTACAGAATCAGTTAGTCTTCTCATTCCAATTTGTCAAAGATAATTTTTAAAAACTCAGAGTTGTACTGAGTCAAATATTTAAAATTAAATCACTACTTAAATGAGCATTAGACTCTTCTATTTATATTCCTACAAAAAAAACAATAGCTTTAGCTCATAGCTGTGTTTGTATTCTGTCTTTCATAACACTTAAGACTCTTTCAATTGGCCTCCAACTGGATATGGGAAAGTCATATTTTTCTGTAGTTTTTTAGGGGTTTTTTTCCGTTTGGCTCATTTGGCATCTCTCATTTTCCTCTGTCCCTACTTTTAGTCTCTGGGAACAGCAGAAACCACAAAATGTTTTTGATTATCCACTTAATCCTCTCAGGCAGTGCAGTGTCTTTAGTCTAGACTTCAGTGAAACTGCATTTATTTGTTGAGCTTTTAGTTCTCAATTAAAAAATAAGTTGAGAAACTTCCTGTGGTCCTTTGAATAGACTCTTGGCTGGTTTACATGAGAAAAACACTGCCTTATGTTTCATGTTCACATTTTGTCTTCCTTTCCCTTAATAATTTTTTAAACCCCTTCATTTAACATTTCCTTCTTAACTGTGGTATTCTCCAGCACGGTTATGAATATTCCTACCTATTGTCTCTCTCCTTCTTCCATTTCTGAGTCCTTCTAACTTATCTGTTCCAACATTTGCACTTGTTCTGAGGGGAAGCAGGCACATGAATGCAGGAGACCACTATGATACGGACAGCAATCATCTCGGCCTGGGCAGAAAAATATCATTTCACATTATTCTCTGTACGCAACCAACCAATCCAGGAACAATCCAGCTTTGGCACACACTGTAGGGATCAAACCAGCTGAGAAGTAGCCCCAGATCATGCGCTGGTATTTCACTGATTATGTTACTCTCCTTGTATTTAAGAAAGAGCATGAGTCTGTTTCTATTAGAGGCTGCAGTGATGATTTTCATACTGTCAGCTCAGTGTAACCAACGTGGCCTTCAGTGAACTGATGCCTCAGAGAAGCAACCCTGCCAAACAGCCCCTGACAAAGATGCAGCTCAGATATGGACCACAGTGGTGTATGAACACCACCATCGTTCAAAGTGCTCCTCGGGGTGCGAGGAAGGGACTGCAAGTGTCACCCAAGAGTGGCGTTTCCACAGTGATGTCCAGTCAGCTAAGTGTAGGATTTTGGGAATGTGCACTCATCTCTCCCTTTTTTTGATCCTCCTTCCATTCCATGGTTTCACATAGGCATCTTATAGCCTGTTACATACAGGGAACAAACCTTTTGACCCAAGGACGTGAAAACATAATTTTTCCTTACTTCAGTTTCATTGCCAACAATCCATTTTCATGTCACCATTCCTGAAATCTCCATATTTATTACCACCAAATGGCTATCACTGCACATGAATTTTTGTTTATTTCGAAGTTCAGTATAAGAATGTTGAAACTGTTTATGTAGTTGCTGCATTAAATCTGGTTTTTGTATTTATCCACTTGAGCATAGGTTTTTTGATACTCTGTCTCCAGTTAGTTATCCTTTAGGCTTCTTTTCTCTCAGTAAGCCAGAGCCTAATATGTTACCACAGAGACACGATCCAGTGCAGATGGAAGGGCTCATGTGGTTAACCTGCTCGGAGACACTAATGCTTTGTTTAATATTTCATAGATATGTCAATTGCAAATTCAGTTCATAGCTGAAAGTCTGCTTTGCACAGCACTACACCACGTCTCCTGCAAGGTCTTTATGAGAACTGAAAGGCAAAGCTGCTCCTGAGGACACGTTGGGGTGCATACAGCAGGCAGGCACTCTTCTGTGGCAAAATTCCCATTTAGGAAGTTGAGTCAAACACTAGCAAAATCAATAGGTGTAAATCAGAGCAAATTCAGGCACAGAATCACTGGTTTTGCACAGGTAAGTTTTAAAAGTTTCCTTTTACTTCAGACTTTGGTGTCTCCAGAGGAGCCTTAAGTATTTTTCATGGCAAATAAAAATAATCATGCAAATTTTTGGTGCTTTGAATATCCAGCTCAAGGAGCAGGTGAGAACGTGTCACAGCCCCAGTCTGCTCTTCATGCACAGATTCTTATTTTTATTTCCAGTGAATCTCAGGTAGAGGCAGGAGAGAGAAAAAGAACTGGGTGTGCCTGTGGCTCACTCTTCTAGGGACTATGGAAACACTCCTGTGAAACTGTGGCCAAACATTTGTTCCATTATTAAAATGACTGCTCTGTTTCATATTTAAACATAAACTAAACCTCCCAGGGATCTTTGTTTCTCCTCTGAACCACAGAAAGGAAAATCCCAGGGTAAACAGGCATTTCTGAGAACAACAAATACAAAAACCAGGAAAGTCAATGGAATAATTTGAAGCAAATTTTGAGATAATTTTTCCCTGAATCAGGTCAGATTTCACAAGCTTGAGCAATTTTTTGTTATTCTCTTTAAGTGATTCTCCTAGCACCTTCCCCTTCTTCCCTACTACCTGCATCCAAACATGCCCTGGCTGGCAGCTCAGTTATACTCCTGGTTTAGTCCTTTCTTCCTCACTGTCAAATTGTTTGCTTACCTTTCTGAAATTGCACCAAGCACTGCTTACCATTGTACTGTAACATAACTAAAGAACACATGCAGGGGAAAAAAAAAAATAAAGGTTGCATTAAAAAAAATTTATATATATTATATATACACAGAGATATATTTGTATCTGTTCATTATTTAAAACTATTACTCAGGAGTTAGACAAACATTTTTAATGGTCCCGTGGTCAATGTTAGGAAGTCAGTCTTTGTAAAGGGGAGAGGGTCAGACCCCAAGGAGCAGCGAGCACTCCTGACGGTTATTGATGCTGACAGTTGCTGCTAGTGCTCAGTACAGGCAATGATCTTCATCAGGCTACACCATGGAATAAAACACAAATCTAAACCAGCCTGGAAATGCTGTGTGCAACTTGCTCTCTATTAATTTTATCACTGTCTCATCTCTTGCGTTCTCTTGGACACGCAGGAATGCAGCTTTGGCCAGTGAGCCACAAAACGTCCTGCTTTCCCCTTTTTAAGTAAAGAGGTTTAACCTTGCCTGGAGTATCTGCGCTTTCTCTGCACTACAGCGTTTGTTCTGCCCAAATGGCCAATTCCTCCTCTCACAAGAAACACTTAGTTCAGAATTAAATCTGATTATCCTGTCAGTTCTGTGGTAAGGAAGCAGAGATGTGAAGGGTCAGTTTATTCCCAGTAATTCTGACATGTAGCATAGTCTCTTCTGCAAAGATGCAGAAGAGAGACACAGAGAAGAACATGATGCTGCCTCACCAAGATGCCTCTCACAAATGACTTATTTTTATCCTGTGCAAGAGGAGCATCAGCTTTCAATCTGACTGTGCACACACAGATTTCTTTGTTTCCACATGTGTAAGAAGCGATATCTTCAGCTATATATTTTGTCTATTTTACTTGTGACAGTTTCAAAATGACAAGAAATATTTTCTTCATTCAGAAAAGAGAATTTGAGATGCTGTACAAAAAGCAACAACAAACTGCTAAAATCCTGCAGAAATCAACCTACTTTATTACAACTGAAGAGGGCAACCTAATACCATCTCACTGTTCTTGTGTCCACTGTCCTATCCCATAAGCCCCTCATCAAAGCAGAGCATAGCACCTTGTCAACAAGGCTAAAGGGGATGGAGAATTTATATCCAGAAATCTTTTCAAACCTAGGAGTGGCACACATAATATCTTTCTTTTCTTTTTTCTTCTTCCACTTTTGCATTTCTGCTTAGATATGACTGTAATTGCCAAAGCACCCCTACTAGGGTTTTTTTGGTGGTGGTGGTGGTTTTGGTGGGGGACGGTTGGCTGCTTTTTAAAAAAATGAGACAATTCGTATTCTTTTTAAGACAACTTATCTCTGTTGAGCACTGAGAGAAGCAGCAGGTGCAGGTACCGAACTGCCACAAGAGCAACAGAGACATCTGCAGTCCTCAAGCACCTCAAGCTCTAGGAAGATGTAGACATAGTTTAAATGGTTCAAAAGGCAGAGATTCCCTGCTCCACAGCAAATCACTGTGCTTTCCTGTTCTGCATTGTGCCCATGTGGTCTAACTTAACGAGAAAACAGCACTAACACAGTCTTCTCAAATTTAACACTCATTAAGAGCTCTCCAAGACACAGATTTTCCAGTGGCTATTATATTTATTAGCTAATCTGAAGACACACAGATTTTGTGGGAAATTCTATTTTAACCAAGTAGGATTTATTTTCTGTTGAATACTAAAGAATATGTTCCATATATGGACACAGAATTGATTACAGAGCAGTACCTAAGCATGGTTTTTGCCAGGGCTAGCTGCCAGAATTCAATACTGTAAGAGTAAGAAATGCTGAACTCACAAAAGAGAGAAGAAGCACTTGTATGTATTTAACACTGACACTTCATTTTCCCGGAGTACTGAACCAGTCCCAAACCCTGTCAAAGTGCTGAGCAAGAAAGTGGGTAGCACAGTAGATTTAACACAATGTGGATACTAATACAGCCCAACAGTGAAATGAATGAGGTCTGATGGAGACATGACACAGCAGAGAGGATGCAGGATCAGAGCGATTATTTCTATTCAGAACCTACCCCTGCGGTTCACTAGCAATATTTTGCTGGTGGAACATACAACAACTCTTCATCCATCATTTTGAACTGTGCTCATAAGTAACCTGTGTTCAAGTAAGTACCAGGAAAATGTCTGCTACAACGTTTTAAGCTTTCATTTCTCAACCATGATTTTAAAATTCCTATACGATGAGCTTGGAAGAAAGTAAATTAGTTACTGTTAGTACCCAAAAAAATGACACTCTTTCACTTCTAACAGAAATTTATCAAAGATTACAATTGTATTAGTCTGGCAAAAATAAGTTTGTTCAATGTATTTTTTATTGCAGTTGTGCCAACCAGTAGGACAAGAGGCAATGGACAGAAACTGATACACAGAAGTTCCACCTGAATTAATTTTTTATAAAACCCGGGCATTTTTCTCATGTCATCAAAACTTCTCCACATGCCTCTCAGTGCTACATAAGCATCTTAGGAGCAATCCTAGCCCACTAAAGTCAGCAGCAGGTTTTTTATCAGCAGAATTGAGATGAGATTATTGCCCACTTGTCAGACAAGCCATGTAAAACCACACTTTGTAACAGTCAGCTCTTTCAGTCTTGACATTGCTGAAAGTTTAAGCATTCAAGGACAACTGGGTTTTATCTCCTTGTTCATTCATGTACTATACTTTTTAATTGTATATCCCCTTCTCTGAGCACGTTAACTTTGTCTGTAAGCTATTAAAGTCTGGGATCACATGGATTCTGCTGGAAATTACTTTTTGCTTATGTTGGGCCTCCTCAAAAGAGAAACCAGTCAGGAGAGACCTTCACCATGCTCTGAGTGAAGTAATCTGCCTTATGAGATAATAAAGTTGTTACAGATCTAGGCAGCCTCATTAATAGATGGGAGACTGCCTACACAAAAAAAGGTTTGCTGAGCAGACTTCACAGTCATGACCTCAGCTGACTGACCCCAGTCCATAAAAAGTATGTTACATGGTGACGACATATCCTCAGACAAAAAATTAATATTTGGGGAAGAAAAAAAAGCCACTTACGAAACTTGCCCTCTCCTTCTCCCAGGAATTTGTAAGAATACAATCCAAACTCAGCATCAACTCAAAGCACAAGAAAATTCAATACAGAAATAAGGATTTGTGAAAAGCATTCCCAGGCAAGAACCTCAAACCCAATAATGCATGGAAAGTCTACAAACACAAAAGTGGTTTCAAGTAGTTCAGGAGCTTCGAGGTGACAACTGTTATTCAAACAGGTGATAGAGCAAGTTTTAACTGGAGCCTGACACAGATTCAGTCTCTTGCAAGGATAATAAGTCTGTATTCTAAAGAGAATGGACACCTTTCCTTCCTCAGTTTACCCCAAATTTCATCAGTCCGCTTAACTACACACTGAATATGGCAGTCAGACTGCAGAAGTGCATTTAACAAAACTGTGATGTTCTTTCTCCCAATTAACTAAAGCTAGCTGTCAGTTAAGATTAATAATACTTAATATATATTTTTATATATGTGTAATAAAGTTTCTGCATGCTGGTGTTTAGGGATGAAGTTTCAGAATTGGATATAGGATGATAATAACCTACCTCTTTCCTAAATGCAGTCCAAATTCCAGGAGTGCTGAATATCCACTGGCATACCTTATCTGGAAGCAATTGATTTCTCTTCTAAAATTCTCAAGCTCATCCAGAAATGCCCAACAAATGAGGCAGGCCTCCCCTGTCTGACACAACCACATTACAAATGAGGTGTGGAGCTCAGCACAATCCATGCTGGCTCTGCAATATGGGTACTTTGGCACTGTGTGTCTAAATCTGGAGCCTGAGGATGCAGCAGGTGCAGCCCCCTCAGCCAGGAGCAGCTGGACCCAGCGAGGCAGGGAATATCGCCCATTTTCTGAAATATGGCTCATACACAGCAACTGAAAGCCACAGCCCCAGGCTATATGGGAAGTAACATTTAGAGTGGAATAATATTTCAAAAGTTTCAAATGTATGGTTCTTTGGCCACACTTTTATTTTCAAAGGCCTGTGGAGAGTGCAAGTGGTACAGATCCAGGAAGGATAAAGTACAAGGATCCCAAGCTATGAGGAAGACAAAGATGATTGCTGGTGGACATTGCTCCAGTAAATAAATCTATAATACATTACCATGTGGCAATTAACAGCTGGGAACCTACATCAAAAAATACTCAGCACCATCAGGGGTTTCTACTGAACAATGCCAAATCCACCTTCTCATGCAGTATAGATTAGAAAAGTCTGGCATTTCACTCCTATCGCCTTGTACTCAAATCTACTTGCTCAATAATAGGGCAGCCATCTTAATTATGTAGCTCTCTAAAACTGCTGTTAACAAAAGGGGTTTGGGGGTTCTTTTATTTTGGAGGGGATGGGGGTGGGGATGTGAACCTGAGCAGCTCCATTAAAGGTCATGAAATCACACCAGCTGAAGATGTGCACTGCAACCACTGACCATCAATTAAGCCTAGGAATGGAGTTAACTCTGTGCTAACGAGGCAATCAGCCTCTTCTAACCCTGCTTCTGTTGGCAGTTCCACTACTGATTTTCTGAAGCCAGGTGCTTTTTATCCCCAGCACTATAAACTGCTACAACCTACTACAGATGGATAGGGATGGTACGTCTTGGAGGGAACAGGAAAGTTGTGTAAACAATCTGTTATCATCTAGGTCTCAAAAGATTCATTTAAACTTCACTAGACAAGCATTTGTATTTTATGTGCAAACTGGGCTTATCCTCTTCCTGTCTACATTATTTAACACACCGTTCATATATATTCTCATGTCAGTGAACAAGAAAAGTAAATATGACAGCTGACCAGATATGCACTGGATTTTTATTAATTTAATCTTAGCTTCCCGGGCTTATCAAAAAGATATATGTATCTCCAGGATTTGATATTTTAGAACTTTACATGAGACTGACACTCTCAGAAATCCCTCTGACTTTTATATACACATAACCAATGAAAAACTACAGCAAAGGAAATTAAGATAAAGTACTTGTGAGAGCTAACACATAAAACTTCACCTGCACCTGAGAAACAAATTACATTATTTTTAAAGCAAAAGTAAAAAATACTGTCCAAAATCTGTGCTGTCACTTGCTCCCAAATACAAACATCAAATGACAGAATACGCAGAGCTTGTCTGGTACATAGTTTTTTGCCCATTAAGAACTCTACTCCCAGGTAAGTAGCACTGGGACCATGCTTGCTCCCAGTTCTGCAGCATGCACTCTACCAGTGTACAGTCAAGTACAATTTTAGACATAATGTCTATGTCTCATTTATAGAACTTCAAGAATAGGGATCAAAGTGACACACTTTTAGCATCTGAAGAATGAAGACTAGACTTTCTACTGAGAGGATATTTCTCATAAAAGATGCCCTGATCCTTGTTTTATAAAAAGATTTTATTTCTCAATAGAAAAGTATATTTTAAAACACAATTATTTGCTAAAAGCAATATAAAACTCTACAGTTTTAACTTCGTAAAAGTTTAACAAAACATAAATATTGTCTACCACTTACATTCCTATATACAGACCTTGCATTAGCTAGTTAAATAGTTGAGAGATAATAACTCAAAATTGAACGGCACACAACTACAAGATTCAAATTCCATGTCACACTGCACAATCACAGTAAAACAAGGAACAGTTTAAAATCCTCAGTCACTGGATTCTGCTTTGTTCTCTTTATAGCTATGTTCCTCTTCTCTCTGCAATAATGCACCAGTTTCCATGGTCGTAGCAGGAAGAAAGTATCTGAAGCTCAGGTACATGCTCTTCTACCAGAGAACACAGCTCCCCCTCCCGAAAAACATGGTAATAACGCATGAAGGCCTTTGTATCCAACATGGCATCAGTTTGGTCCCCAACAGACACTGCTGAATCCAAAGCTGAGTCAGTGGAGTCAGTTGTTGAAGTTCTTTTGAAAAACTTGCTGGCATCAGACTTACCAGCACCATCTTTATTACAACCACAGATGCAGTCCCTGTCTTCCACTGGGCCATTTAAAAATGAAGCTTTGTCACCCTTGCTCTGAGCTACACTTTGGTGCCCTCCATTTAAACTTAAATCCTTCAGTGCATCTGTGGCTGGCGACCACTGGGGTTTTTTGAGAGACAGGCTTTCCACAAACACATCATCATCATCTAAACTTTGTTCATTTAACAGTGCCCCATGGTGACCTAAATCCAAACTGCAGTGTCGTGAATGCTGAATGGGTACGGTACTGTTTGCCCACACTCCTTCACGTTTCAGGTGCTTCATTTTGTCACTTTGCTTTCTCAGGGCGGATTCATCAAGAGATCTGGAGAAAAACCATGAGCGGAAAGATCTTCCTAGAGCACTATAAAATCTGTTTTCTTCTTCAGAAATTTTCATGCAGCAGGCTCCGAGTAAGCAATGGTCCATATTGTGGGAATGTTTTGAATCAGTTTCTGGCTGCAGATTGTTTTGGTAGCTGCACTCAGAGATGACGAGCTGTGCAGGGTGTATGTCTTGGCCCTTTGCAGTATGCACAAACTCACCCTTATCTCCAGACTGATTTGATTCTGACAAGTGGCGTGAGCACAAGGCCTTGTTCCATGGAACAAATACGTCTTGTTTCTCAAAGCGACGATTCTTTTGTTCCATAGCCCAAACATAAATCATTATTTGGCCTCCAGGTGCCAATACCCTTGCCATTTCCTTTATTGCTTTGATTCTTCTTTGTTTAGTTGAGAAATGATGTATCACTGCAAATACAAGAAAGGTATTATGTATTGAATATTAGTGAGGACAAAGCATTTTCATCTTCAACCTGTTCTACATGTTCAATCATTTCAGTTGCATCATTCTAAATATCACTTGTTGCAAGTCAGCAACAGTGCTGAATTTATAGGTACCACAATGGAAGTTTACCTCAGAATGCTCTCTTTTATGATTATGTTCAATGGATAAAAATAGGAAAATCTGAAAGAGGAAATTAATCTCATCCCAAAAGCAGGGATTCAAGAAAAGTCAGGCATATAAGCTGGAGGTTTCTGTTTCTCTGCATAACCCATAATACATTATAACATGACAAGCTTTCACTTAAATGCCTAGCCTTTAGGTGAGTTAAGCAGTATCAAGCTGACTTCAGTTTTTGCCACAATTTTCAGACTTACCTGACTAAAAATAGAAAATCTTTTCACCAGGTAACAAATACAGCAAAATGCAGTATCAGTAAAAAGATACTTTGAACCTTTATATCAGCACACTTTCAAAAGAGCTAGTGAGAAAATTTAGACAAATATTCACCACTGGTTTAATATTGTAAAATTAAATTTCATTTTTGTAAAAAAGAATGTCTATATTGCATGTCTGAGCATGTTTTTTGTTTTTTTTTTAACATTATGTTATGCTAGTAAAAAATAAAGTCAAATTTAAAATAAAACTTTTGATCACTATATTTGGGTTTTCTTTCCAGGACAATTTCCACATTTTCAAATTTCACTCCAATGTGAAATGAAGCTACATTTCAAGATTTCTACATTATTTCTATCTTCCTATTCACCTGGTGTACGAATGGGCCAATTTTAACAGTCAGAGAATAGCTAAGACAACTATTTTCTCTCTAAACTCCCAGAAGCTTTAACTTGTACTGAGCTTGGACACATTGGTCATGTTGTTCTATATGTCATCAGTATTAATTTGACTCAACCAGTGATGTAAAGAGGACTGATTGCATAATTTTTTTCAAGTAGACTTGGAGCCAGCCACTTCTACATGAAAAACATTCAATCTGCCCACAGAACAGCAGATAATAGCACATGTTCTTAGCTGAACACATCTCTATACATTCAGAAAAATTTGATTATATGTGCTGCTTGACAGTAGCCAATTCTAGTTGTAGAAAGTGTTAGTTCAACACTGCAGTTATGAAAACTGCATCCAACTAGCCCTGTCTTTATTCAAAACAATGATTAAATTACCAAGGGGGAAAAGTGTAGCTTTATTATCACATGCCAAGAAAAGCATTCTTGGCAGTTAATATTAACTAGGCCCTCACAAGCTTCTGAGAATACAAAATAGACAACGCTGAGAAGAGTTCCCCATCAGTGTTTGTTTCCAGGTACTCCTGACTCCAATGAATCTTCCCTCAAACTTTGAAAAAAAAATTTAAAAATCAGGTTTTTTTGCACAGGATAGGGAGAAGGGAACTGGTATTTTCTCCTGCACTGGAGTTAGGCCTTGTATCAACACAGAACCTCCTGCAAAATTTTATCAAAACTGACAGAGACAGCATATGCATACAAGCTTAGTTTACCAGAAAGAAATTACAATCAACCAACAGAATCTGTGCAAACTCTTTAATGGGTTAAATATTCCTTCTGGTTAGAATCACTCTGGTGGTTCTGCAGAAAAATCAATCCTATAAACACGATTATACCAGCAAAGCCAAGAAGAGTACTTGACTACGTACATAAATACCTGTTATTCTCTGTAATGGGATGAAAACCACTTTATTTAGAATCAGATGGACAAAGGCATACCATGTCTCTATTCAAGAGGGATTAAAATCCATTACTGTTAAATGTACTGAAATAGCACATGAACTTTTAAACTTGTCTGGCTTATAATTGATATAAACACTAGATAGGTATGCTATCCTTCAGTCAACTGGTCTGAAATTATGCTACAAGGCCTAAAATGTAGGTAGGGCTCACTGGTTAACTAGCCAACGTGAAAGCAAATACGATTTGCTTATTACGAAAGTAATACGATTACTGCTTGCGTATTAGTCACCCTTTCCTTCCACCTGTTTATGTGAAAGATACATTTTAGGTTACATTTGTATCACACTTCAAGTAGTTTGTTGATTGCTATCAGTAATAATTATCATGCTTTATACTTTTGCTGATGCATTAAAAAACCCTGCAAGAAGCTCAGTCAAGACTAGAGCTAAAAAATGTAGACTGTAACTGGGTACTCTGAACTATTTTTTTGCAATTTATACTTCTTAAACGATGAGTAATATTTTCAAAAAGAGAGGTCAGAATAGTTAAGATGCTGAGATGCTCTGTTCCTTTTAGACAAGAAGTGCTTGTATGACTCCGAGTTCTTATTTCATGACTAAGGGAAATCTGAATTCATCACACATAGTAGTTAACATGAGTCTCAAGTTCTGCTATAAAGTTTTCATGTCAATGCATTTGTTGATCAAAACAGATCCTATGGAAACCAAGAGCTTGTCTTGACCACCTAAGCAACCATGTTTAGATTAGTTTTCACTTGTTTAAAATGCACGCTGGAAGGAAATCTTTACCACATATAAACAAACAAGTGATACACGTATTTACTTGGTCAACAGCGCCTCTTGAGCAATGGAGTTTTTTTTTTCATGTTGACTACATTAATTTCAGTTATATCTCCTGTGATTCTAAGGAACTGCTTCAAAACAATTAACTGAAATGAAGCCATATGGAAAGAAAAGAGCACTCAGAAATTCTCATTTGCTGCAGTCAGAATGCAGGTGTGTTGTCTTACCTCCAATCGAAATGACTGCATTGAAGCACTGATCCCTAAAGGGAAGGTTAAGGTTGTCACACACCAGGACTTCATCACCTTTCTTCCTTGCAATCTCTACCAGTGCTTCACAGTAATCACAGCCCAGATTATACACTTGACTGTTGACACTGAGATACTTTCCAGTTCCACAACCTAAAGAAAAGTATACTAGGTCAGAAGTCATATATTCCAAACATTTGCTTTCCCTCCCAAAGCAGTGAAAATAATACGAGGGCTTTCCTAATCCTAAATTTTCCTGGAAAGCAAAGTGAGGTTTTGTGCCTACTAGCCTAACTGCTGCAGGGTTCATTTGGACTGTTGAAATTGTATGTTCCCACTATTAGGATTGTAACAGCATGAACATCGCCAACAAAAATACTCATTACACAGCCCTGTATAATAGGAGGTTATCTGTCTTTCTGTGGGTAGTAAGGATAAGTGCAGGGGGAGGAGGAAAGAGTGGTCCTCCATGGCCACTACTGTACATCTTAGAGAATAAAAACCCAACCATGCTGTTGCATACTGAGTCTTTATATAGTCTGGGTATGCCATTTCCAACAATGAACATAAACAGGCACCCAGGAGAGGGTAACAAAAAAGACAAGCATTGTGGCCCCTTTCCCCAGTACCGTTCCAGCTTCCAACTACTTTCTGTTCAGGGGATTTCCTGAAGCCAGTGTGTTTTGTCTTTTCAGTGATCTGCAATAGATCTCTTTCCCCAGTCCCTCTGCAGTCTTTGTTAAACCCCATGCAGCACCTCTCCAGTGCATCCCATTTCTCTCCAAAAAGTCCTAAACCATAAATGCCACTGACACGAGTCAGAGTGGAAAATTTTTACTTTGTATATACAGACTTGAAAATAACCATAAAGCATAGAAGTTCCTTCCATACTACAGGCACATCCTCTTTTTGTCTTTGTGCCAGTGCATTATAATCCATGTAAATGTAATGAACTGTTCCAGAATGTCTTCTACCTAGAAGGCTGTCTTCTCAAGGACTGTGCTGTACTAAATTGAAATTTTTCAGAGGATCCCTTAATGCCTTATGCATAACAAGCACTTTTCAAAATTACATTGGGAACTGTTCACTGTGGTTCTGGGTCACTAGTGAGTAATTTCTGAAAGTTGACAGTCAAGCAACGGGGTAGCAGCTTGGCAAAGAGAATCATCTCAGAATTGGTAATTCAATTTAAAGGCCTGGAGTTATCTTTAGAAACATCACTGCTTCTTGCAGCGCTGCTGCTCTCGGTGATGTTAATGTGCACCATTATCTAGAAAGACAGCACAGGAACTACTGCAGAACAGAACAACACTTCAGTGTTGAAAAGGAGCATATTTCTAAGCTAAAAGCAAGCACTATTCTTGGAAGTAACACTTGAGAGAAATGGAAAATATTAATATTGCTAATGCAGCTCAAGGAATATATGCAATAAAACATGAGGCTCTACATGTTAGATAGAAAACACAAATTTTAAAAATTTGTATAAATTATTATTCATTATTGTGTTTGCAGAGGAACACATTTATTCAACCATCATTAATTTGGAAGATTCGGTTGCTTAATACATGGCTTTTGGTGTAGTGCTTTTTAATCACTGTGAGCTGGTCTGGAAGTATAGGGTCCTCTCTGGAATGAAGCGGAATAGTCAATAATCCCAGTACTCTAAAAATCTACATTTGCCAGAGATTCACTTTTAAAGGAGTCATCAGGAGGGTGAATTCCTTCGTGAAGCTAACAATGGCCAAGCTATTTTCACATGTTTTGATCAATGAAAAATAATAAGGTAAATAGTCAAAATGATATTTTAATAAAAGGTAGCATTAAATTGAAAAGAAAATTACCGATTAAAGATCTCACTTTGAAAATTTTAGTACCACTAGGCACTAGTGCCTCTTTAGTGCAACTCCTCCTTAAATACATGCCAAAACTAAACACAATAGGCAAATTCCTGTAGGTATTATTACACCTCATAAAAGAAGAGACCTTGTGTGCCTTAATGGGAGTATTCTCATTGGCAGCTCTAAGGACTGACCTTCTCTCCACATGAGACTGCAACAGCGTGACTTTAAGCTTTCTGCAATCATTGCTGATAAAACCTCAAAGAACTTCAGCTAAGATTCAAATATCTTCTATTGAGGTGGCAACAATTTTGGCTGAGAAGTATCAATATAACTCTGTTATATTCAGTGAGTGTATGCCATAGGATATTTCCTGAGATTATTACCGAAAATGGTGCAGACACATAAAAATAGCTACATATTCAAAATAACATCAATCAAGTATTTTTGGTGGAGTGCTCAACAGCAGCAGGAGAGCTACATATCATCTTCTGATTACGGCCTGCAGAATATTCAAATAATGTTTTTCTCTTATAGGATAAAGCAGATACATAATTTATTGTTCACATTTATTAACCTTGCTGTGTAAAAGCATTTTATTTTAAACAGTTTAAACAGTAAGGAAAATACAATGGTGCAAACGAGCATCTGTTTTGCAATGATGTGCTGTATAGGACTGAAGTCATAATGCAAGCAAAGGGAAGATTCCAGCACCTGGAAACCCCCAGAAAGTCTGCAAGAGCAACAGAAAATCCAGGTATAAATGCTACATGTAGGGAAGACAATGCCATAGCAGGAAAATGAGGCTTTGGTGTCCATATTTAGGATCACAGGGAGACTCTGAGATTTTTTTTTTTTTAATATTTTTAATAGCACTCACATCAGAAGATTTCTCTTAATAAAAAGCCTTGCTAGGGGGAGCTTTAGAAAAAATGAAAACCAACAAATTGCAGACTGGTAGTACATAAACCAAGAGAGCTAAAGAAACTGAAATATGAAATAATCGAGCTATTTACATCATTTTTTCAAAAATGGGGCATGACAGACCATTAAGCCAGTGGGGACATGGACAGATTAAGACTTAACAAAAACAAGGGAAAAAATTTATTTACTGTCTACATGATACAAAGCCAAAGAATTAAAAGAAGTGATGTATGGCATCTAGCATTCGGGCTTAAAAACAATTTAAAACCAGACTTAAACTAAAAAAGCAGTTGATCTGAAGGCTACATATGACTAACATGTAAACTAATAAAACTTATAAACAATCTTTCACGCCACCTCCAAGAATGGCTTACCTATATCAACAACGAGACTGCCAGGCTTTTGCTCCAGCAGAAAGTTCCGAACACGAGGCCATGCTTTGGTCTGCAGATCGCTAAAGTAGGCAGCTGTATTTTCATACACACTGTGCACGTGCTGCTTTTCTAGCTGGGTAGCCTCATGTTCCATCCTGAAAACATAATGAAGATTATGTACAACAAAACACAAACTGTCGCAGCATAGACTTTACATTTTATAGGCATACATAATTCAGGACCTTGTACGTTTACATTCATAAAATTACTTCATCCATCTAACAGCCATATTTATAAAATAGTCTTTATTCAAATGATCTGATTTTATTTCACGAAAGTCAAGAAAAAATGTGAATGCATCATCTCCCCTGTGAAGCATTATGTAACTGCACATGCCTATTCAATAATAGGCACATTCCCAGGCTCACCAATATAGTAAAAGTTTATCTGGTGCAAAAGAGAGCCCATATTCAGTGGAACTGCAGAATGGTTATAAAATCATAGAATCATTTAGCTTGGAAAGACCTTTACAATCATCAGTCCAACCAGTTAAGAACAGGATGTTAAGAACCAACTTTCCTGTCGTTGCTGATGTGAATAGGTGGGCAAACTACTACTATTTTACTTGAAATATAGCTTGGTCCCTGAAATCTAAGCCCCTAAATCACATGTAAGTGATTTGTGATTTATCAACCCTCTAGAAGTGATGAGTTCACTACAATTTTTCAGCAACAAAACCTCGATTTCCCTCCTCCCACTCCACTATCTTCATGTCTTACAAAGTATTTTAGTTTAGTGATTTGAGAAGTGGTATCTTCCTAAGCTTTAAGTATTACCCCTAAGCTCATGTAGAACACCAAGTGGATGCAGACACTGAATCCCTTCATACAGAATCTTACATCTTTCTTAATATATCCTCTCATCCAAGGACCAACCAGGTCAGGTTTGAATATCTGATGAAGGCTGATGAGATTACATTTCAAAGTGTTAAGGCATTCTTCAAACTAATTCAAACTGCCTGTTTATTTGGGAAATATTTCTTCCCATTATTAAAACAAAACTTATTTAGCTGTCCAAGAACTCAGTAGAGATTAAAGCCCGTTTTCAAACATCCAACAGACTAAGCAATGTATTATCAAGACAAAACTACAAAAGTGACTCCTTTGACTGCATTTGAAAAGGTCAGAAGCAAAGACTTTAATTTACTTTCCTTGATTTTCAAGTAATATACATTTTGGAACCGTAATAAAAATTTCTTCTTCCTGTCACTTTTAGTACTGAAATACATTAGTATGAGAAAATAGATGAGAATATATGAGAAATGATGGTATCTGAGAAAAAACCCACTTATTTTTTAAAATATATGTGTAATAAATAATGTGAGCAGTCACCTCAGCTGTTCTATAGATACAATCTGTCCTACACCTGTACCGCAAATACAATCTTTTTAATTTAAAAAACAGGAGTTAATCCCAGTGACTGAAAAAAACAATGTACTTAAGTGTGTGTGAATGTTTACAGAATAGTATGTAAGGCTCGATCCATTTCACTGGTAATGTGTAAGAGGTGGGGACAAATTGTTAACAATTGTCACAGTCTATTCTAACTGTAGTATCTATGAATACCTTGCTTCAAAACATTTATGGTCAATATTTTCACAAACCTTACTTTATCTTTTTTCTATGATCCACAATTTTCTTTTATGATGCATTAGCTCACCTTTTCCTAGGTGCATATACACATTATACATAAAAATTAATTTCAGGAAAAGTATAATACATTGCTAATAGGCACATTTTCAGTGCCATTGAAAAGCGAAAAGCTGTAACAGACTGAACAAGAGAAACAACATAGACTTGAAATTATATTACATGTGCCAGAAGTTACTCAATCAGAACTTTTCTCAGAATCCATTTCAAGTTATGTTGTGACATAGAATGGGTTAGCTGCAGTAGTTTCAAGTAAGTATTCTTTAGAGTCAAAAGCCCAATCCTTTGTTTTTATTTGATCTTTAAATAAAATAAATTAGGCGTTTCATGTCTCCAGCTGTCTTTTTTCTATGCCCCAAAACATACTCTGTTTTGTTGTTCAACTGCCTAGGAATCCTTTATTTATACGTAGTAATTCCAAAGACTAAAAATCATTTCTTTTGTTGCCTGATAAGCTTCTTGCTCTAATTTATATTTCATGTTTAGTTACTATGCGGTTCAGAATATCCAAGCGCTTTATCTTTCCACTTGAAGCTCTTCGTTCAATCTTTGCATTTCTTAAAAAGACAGAAAATGCAGAATGTTTCAACCATTCATACTGAATTCCAAATGCTATCTTTTTTTCTCTATTTTTCTAAAATGTCTACATTGAATTCCAATGCAGACTGAGATCTGGCTTAGTTTCTTATTAAATCTAAGACCATTAAGTTCTTCCTTTAACTTTCTTGTTCACTGGAACTGGTACTGAGTCTTCAGCTACGCAGGACATGCTGGAGACTTCCATGTATTACAACACAGCATTAGAGATTATTTTTAGATATACTTAAAAATATTGTCAAGAAAATGATTTGGTTATAATAGAAAAATGGTAGTATACTAAAAGACAAATAATTTCATGCACCATTTTGTAACAATTTCCATTCCTCCTGATTGTTTATATTTGGCAAATAATTAAGGCACATGATGAAATTAAACTCGCCAATTTGACTTTCCAGTCAAGATCCATAATACCATCAGGTTTTACTTTGCAGCACAGCAGGAAATGTCCTAGCAATTAACCTCTTCATTTCAATGTTTACAAAATGCAAGGAACCTGTGGAGTCTGTCCAGACCTGCAGCTGTACCACTTTCACACAAGTATACTGTCACCAAAAAAACCCAGAAACCTAGACCCATGTAACTTTACAAGACAAACTCAATGCCTCTGTTTCTCTTTCTAAACAAAAACAACCAATACAATTTCTTTGCTTTGGAAGTAACAGTCAGTGCCTCTGCTGGACACGAATTGTAGAAAACATTCATTTCATCCAACTTCTGGATTAAGCTTCCAGGATAATTGGAAAGTCTGTCTCGCAAAGTAGGTAATGAATATCTGCCCAGAAATCCCACTGCTTCAGCATCTGCTCCAGTTCTCATTTAAGCTACCTAGAAGCTGTCTGGTAAGACCAGCAAAGAGAAGAGAAGCAGAAGGTGGTAGTTATTGACACTTTTCCCGTGCTCAATAAATTGGCACTGAGCTGTTCAGTCACTCTGCAGCAAGTCTTGCCTAGTCCACAAAACGTGAATGCAGCTCAACAAACGTCCACCTCCTGCAAACAAGCAGTTTGGATAAAAACTGAAGAGCAGGATTCTCTTCCCTTTCAGTGCTTCCTGGTCATCTTCCTGCTGATTTGTTCATGAGACTACAACAGGACCTTGTTGCAGCTGATCTATTAAATGAGGAAACTGGATGAAAACTGTATTGTCAGTTTGGCCAAATTTGCAGGGAATGGATCACCAGTCCCTCACATATAACTGTGGTACACGAACAAATTGTTTGAAAGTAAATAGGTTATAGTCTGTTGACTTTTTCCTACACTGCTTTTTTCCCCTCTGTTAAAAAAAACCCAAAGCCAACCAAACAACAACAACAAAAAAAACCCCTAAAATATTACAGCTTCCCAGAAGGTAAAAGGAATTGTACAAAGACAATATATATTTTCATAGCTATATATTTCACTAAGAGTTCTCTGACCCTAAGGTAATCTAATTTCCTCCCTTTCCATTAACATTTTGCAACCTTTTAGATAATTAACTTTTCAAGGATACTGCTTTAATAAAAGTCATGTTGCTTGGATATTTTTTATCGCTGCTGAAGTAAGAAATATGTTTAATCAAGTGACCTTGAAATGAAAACAATCAAAATTAATAACCCCCACTTCCAACATTAAAAAAACATCATGTTTGGGTGTTTTGGGAGTTTTTTTGGGAGGGGGAGTGTGTTTGAATTTTTGTTGTTGTTTTTGAAAGCATTTAATTTACAATGTTGACTAATGGTAGTAAATACTTCATCCTCAAGTGGACAAAATACTTGCTGGCTCCCAGATGCATGGGGTATCCTGACACTGAAGCACAGGAGGTAGTGTTCAGTCCAAAAACACTGCCTCTGCCACAGTCTACCAAAAGCTTTTCACACTTACCTGCAGTTCTGAATCACTTGCAAGCTTCCTCACCCACCTCAAGTTATCTCCTCCCAATCCCCTATGATTTTCATCTTCCATCCCCTTGTCATTTATTACACCTTCCTCCATCTCCTGTAGCATGTGCTATGTCAGCATGACTATTTAACTTGATGTATAATACTGTGAAGTCTTGACCTGGCTCATGTTCAGTCCCTCCTTGCTTTTATATCCAGACCAAACACAATACCTGGTATATGCCACAAAACTTTTGTCAATGGCCTCTTTGACCAACCTTTAATTTTCCTCCATTGCTCCTATTTGGCTTGAAATCAATTGCTCTTGATTAACTTGAGCCACAGGCTTCCTTGTCTTCTCTCTTGCAACAGCCTATTTTCTCCAACCTTTTGATGAGCAGCATGAATTCACTCAATTCAGTGGAAGATTTCAGCCTATTAATGAAGGCCCCTCTTAGATACAATTTTTTCACATGCTGTGAATATCATTTTGGGTAAGAAGAACTGCTTCAAAGATCTAGGAATTTCAGCACAGTTGTGTCTCTCTTTGTTGCCACAGCAACATAAATCTTGATTACACATGTAACTCCAGCTATGGATGCAATAACCTAATTAATCGCTTAAATGGAACAGAAAAAAACACAAGGGCTAGGTCCACATCCTCAATAGCCTGCTCTCCAGCAATAACATGTGCACTTGCAGCTGTTACTAGCACCTAAGTGAAAGATGAGGCAGTCCAATTTGCATTTTCCCCTTCATCTCTAGAACAGGGAGAACTAAACCAAGAGAGCTGTTCTCCCTATTCAGAGAGAAATGCTTCCAGTTCACTTTCCAGACTTATCAGTCTTTTCATTCAAATATAGGTAGCCATGAAAAACTAAGTGTACAGCCCCAGTGGACACCTCTAAACCACAGTATTTTTTTCCAAGCAAAGACAAAAATCCAATTCTTCTCCAACAACAAAACGTCACTGCAGCCCTTCTCAAAACCAAACCTAAGATTTCTTCATCAGAACTTTGCTCACCTTTGGGTTGAATTTATAAATCAAAGCAGCCACTTCCACTCTGATTGACAGTGATTTCTTGTTTCAATAATGCAAACAACAAATTGCCAACATACTAAATGGTTTCCAGATATGAATCATTACACAAAGCATCTGTATTAGTAAACAAATGATAATGAAACAAAATAATAGGAATGCTGTCATCAACAGCTAAACTAGCTGCAATGAAAGTTTAGCAAGAGGATACAATAGGAGAAGATTTGCCTACATAAGGCTAACAGCTCCAGTAATTAATTTCAACCATGCATGAACCATTATCATCCCATGAAAATGCACAGCCTGAAATCAGAGCAAGGGGAGCTCCATGCAGCATTACTAAGACCTCTTTGAGCTGAAATCCTGATTCAAAACTCTTCCTCCAGAAAAATTTGGGAAATTCTGAAATGAAAAATAGAGTGCTGGGGGACACATTTGACAAGAACCACTGTTAGCTGAAACACTAACTGTAAAACGAGCATTTTAAAGTAATTTCACTGATTGAAATTAAGTCACTATCATTTTTTCTTACTAAAATACATAGAACTTCATCCCAGCTAAACATGGAAAGGACTGAGACTGCTCTTGCAAGACCTTGGACAAAATAAGCTTATAGTTCAAGCTCTAGTAACTCAAAATGACAGCCATTCACTGTCACATTCACTTTGTTAGCTTTATTTTCCAGTTCGGACAAAACCTAGTACTATTCACTGCACATTCTTGGATCAGTTAATCATTTAATATTCCCCTTGTTGTTTCACATTTAAGGTCATAGTCTATGCACCTGAAACGTTGCACTGTAAACAGATTTATTTTCACTAAGTACATAAACTCCATTCTGTAGATAGGTAACATTCTGCTATATGAAAATGCACAAACATGGAACCTTGGCCATTAGAAAACCCTGAAAGGAGGAACATACTCGTACTGAAGTTTCACAGTCCCTTTATGTGTCTGTTCATCTTTGCTATCCCAGCAAAATCACAAACCAGCTCCCAGCACAGAGTCTCTTCCTACTGAAGTCCCACACAGTCAAAAACCCGTGATGATGGATGTGCACTGATGTGCATCTTCAGATCCTGCACAGAAACACTCTGCACAGACATTAGAGGAGAAGGGAGGACTGGGAAAAATCTGGCCTACTAAGCAAGAAGGAAAGTCTAATAATAAGTGGTGTTGAGAAGAGCAAAGCATTTGGGTTTTTCTTCTTCACTATTCATGTTAATCGTCACCAGGTGTCAATGAATCAGTGACAAAGGGATAGGAACTTAGGGAAAGAATAGGTTAGGGTTTTTAATTTCAGGGTTTTCTAAACAACTAGCCTAATAAACAGTACATAGGGAACTGAGTGCACTGGTCTCGGATTAGCCAGTCTCAGAGCCACAAGAAATTAGTTTTGAGAAACTGTGGGCAACATGTACAATCCCTGGTCTCATCATATTGCAGTAAAAAAATTAGGGACAGCTGTTTTAAATTTTAGAAGTTACAGTAGAAGGTTGGTACCATTTTGAAGAGGATATTTAGAGTGTAGTTATCAAAATTTACTATCACGCTGGAAGGATACCCTGAGCAAACCTGGCCAGAAATATGCTTTGGACACTCCTCAGTAATTTCCTTGTATGATGGACTAGAGAGTAGAATTACACCTGCAGACAGACCAAACCATCAGGGTTAAAATGAACTGGACAATGGTATCAGAATTCAAATGTTTAAACAGATAAAAAAAGACAAAAGCAAAGCACTACTTTTACATAAGAATAACCAGATGCACAAAGAAAGACTGAAGGAGGCAGGATGGGATTTCTGGCAGCAGTTCTGCAGAAGTGGATCTGGGCTCTATAACATTTCACAGATTTAACACCATAAATGCTATTTTGTTATGGTGGTTTTAGCAATATACTGTTGCCAAAAAAAAACAAACCCAAAACCAAAATCAGGACCAGCACACAGAAATAGGGCAGATACCTGCAAGTTACATAAAATTTTCCTTCTCCTACATTCAGCACTACTGGCATATCAGTTTGAGCATTATGTTCAATTTCAAGCAAGAATAACACAGCAGAGAACACTTATGAGATATTGTATATCTCTAAGAAATCAGAAATCAAACACTAGGGACAGAGATTTGTTTCAAAGTGTTTGTCCAGAATGAGAGAGCACCATCTCATACAAGAAGGGCTGTTGCAAAGTGGAGCGAAAAACCTGTTTACCGAAATTGAAGGGTAAACAAAAGATAGGGGCTTAACCTTCAACAAGAAAGATACAGATAGGGCATTTTAAACAAAAGAACAGAAAAGCACTGGAAATGACTGTGGACTGGGTAGGACATGGAGCCTCCATCAATGGGGTCTTAAAAATCTAAGTCAGTTAAGCACCTGTCAGGAAATACTCTGTGCCCTGCATCAGTATCTCAAAGCCCCTCGCCATGCCAATATATCTAGCTTTAAATGCAGCTATTTTTTCTCCTTGGTCACTGTATCCCTCAAGCATTTGTATACAATTATCATGTCTCCTCATTTTCCAGCAATTAGGCAAGCATTAAATATTTAGTTCTTTTCATCCTCCCTGATCAATCCGTCAAGGTGGTCTTTTACAAGTATTGTAGTCATTCTCTGTATCCTCTCCATATATCTTGATTCTTTAGGCCAAAGTATATTCACAGGAGTATTTGATTCCTGAATGTCATTCTACAGTTTTGGAATTATGGTTTCCTAAATTTCTTCTGTTTCCTCACACTCTGGGTTTGCATTTGGAGCACTATTTTCAGTTGGATTAGTTTTAATTTATGTAGTATAATTCTCCTTTTTTTTTTTTTACTCATAGAGCACATCACTGTTGGTGCTTACATGGAACTTGGTGTAATATACAAAACTTCCCCATTTAAAATGATTTACAAACTGACTTAAGACATTCAATTACTTGAAAACATATCTTGTGCTGAAATCCTAGAGACAGAAAGATAATTAGCACATTATCAAGTAGGATCTCAAATGGAGGCTGCCAATGGTTACCTTTGATCTCAAGATGAAATATAAAATGTTGCAGAATCAATTACAGTAATTACAGAACTACTAAGTGGTTTCTCTTGATACATTTTATAAACTACTCTTGATTATCATGTTTATTACAACTGAGCATATAATTTCCTATCTTAAAATATTCATATACAAATGTATTCAGTGTTCAGCATACTTGCCAAATACAGTTTTAAAAGAAGAACACATCTTGTGGCAGATAGTACTAAGTTACCTGAGTAGATGACTACCAGAATGTAATCAAAGCCAGTACAACATTTTTGTTATCCTACAAAACTAAAAAATCTGACTCATACACTTTATTTTTTTTGTACTTTTTAGTTATAGGAAGTTATGTATTTATATTTACTTTCTTGGTAAAGAAAAGGTGTCTCACATGTCTTTGAGGCTAGAGCTCAAAGGTATCTTAAGCACTCTCTAACAGTAACTGGATGCTTATGCAGCTGACAAAGGCTCCTGAAGATACAACAGTAATCTGATCAGGATTCAGATTTAGATTTAGACACAGAAATTACTAAATTACTAAAAGGTTGAGGCATAACCCTCTGTGAAGTGTCTCTCACCGATAGCTTCTTCCAGTGGTAGCTGTAGTAGACGGAGCAGTGTGAAGGCCTAGAGGTCGTGAAGTCAAAATACCTAGAGAAGATCCTTTGTTTTCATAAATCACCAGACCTTCACAGAAAGATTTTTAATTTTAAATGCATCATAGTATGAGCAATACCTTTTTACATAACTTGTTATCTCTAAGCCCTCTATTTTAAAGTCAAGAAAGGCCTTTGCACAACACAATTTTTCCTCATCAGCATGGAAAGGTTCCCTGAGGGAGCTCAAATTTCATATAAACACTACAAAAGTTCTCCATTTGGAAAATATTTTAATCCCATGGCCTTTTCAGGTGTAATTTTTTTTCTTAAAATTAGGAAATTATTGTATCATGTGGAACAAAAGTTAATACCAACAAACATCAATATCTGGAGCATCAAAAGAAATATTATCTTAGAAGAAATATGGGCGACAAGTAATTAATGTCTTTGAAATTATTACATGTTGATATGAATGCAAAGTTTTCTTCAAAATGGAATATTTTTCAACAGCAAAACACAAACCAAGTTATACAGTGTCTTTGGTCCAACAGTGTTCTGCTTAAACTTTTCTGAGGAAAAAAAAATCAGCCAGGATTCTGTGTCACATGAGTTTAAGTCAGTTACATAAAGCCTGGCTATGACACAAGTATTTATCTTATTTTTCAGTTAGGCTCTTTTTCTCCCAGTCGTTCAGTTGATAATTCTATGTCCCTTTATGAGGGTACATACCAGTGTCGTTAATCTTCATTTTTTCATTTAAAAATTATTTCATAAGCATATAGAAGCCTGAAATATTTTTTCAATCTCTTTAATCTTCATAAATTTAATAGACATATGGCCCTCAAGCCATGGTTTTCTATCACACAGGAGTATTCTGTTGCTATCACTACCTATAAACTGGCCCATGTAAATCCCGGTACTGCAAACACATGGACACCTGCTTAACTTTATGCTGTAAATCATCTTACCAACCTCAGGTAACCTATGAATAACAACTACAGGCAGGAATTTTCAAATAATATTTTTCAGGACTGAGCCTTATGCTGTTTGTACTGTCCCATATTCTGATTCATCCATCCAGAATGGACAGCAGAATACCTGCAAATCAGAGAGTTTGAACAGGAAGTGTTTATCTCTCGATGCAGGGCTGATTTCAAACTCTGTTCAAAGACATGGTCTATAAAAAGCATATATTACTGAAATAAATATATTTATGTACAAGACTGAAAACAAGTTACTAAAACGAAGCCTGGGGTCCATTTAAGGGGCATGAAAAAGTCCTGAGAGGACCAGTTCTGTTGCTCGTGGAGAGGCTGCTGAAATTTTTTCTTCTCTCTTTCTCACGTGTCATGCATAAAATCATAAACTCCAGCAGCACGCTCCACCTGAGAAACTATATCAGCAAGGACTGTCATCCTTTGCACTACGTCAACACAGCAGGGCTGCTGAATTCTGCCAGAAATTCTTTGCAAAAGAAAAGGCAGGGGCGAGGTGATTCTCTGAGCTCTGGCTGCTGTTCCCACTGAGCATCAGTGCGAATGAAAATCCCTTTACAAACATTCATTAAGCAGCAAACACTCTGCAATGCTGAGAGCTCTATGTGGAGGCAATACCTCAGTATTTCGAATTTTCTAGGAAAGGAAGAAAATAATTATGAACTATTACAGGTTAGGACTGCTCCAGGTCATTGCTCAGGACTGTCTGCCAATGCACAGCACGTACCTAATTTTTAACTAATCAGGCAACCACGGAGAAACTTACTATTTCTGTGGCAAATTCCCCTCTGCGTTTCGTAAAAACTCCGCTCCCCAGCTGCTACACCAAATTCAGCTCCAGCATCCACGCTAGTTCCCAGCCCTGCAACCCGCACCTCCGTTCAATTAAAATGACACACTGGGGGGGGTGGGGGGGGGGGGGACGACGACGACGACACACCACACGTGTGTAAAAACAATTAGTTCAGTCTCCAAATCCTTCCCTCCCGGGGGGGGTCAGCGCCGGAGGGGCGACTCCGGGCTCTGCGAGCAGCGTTTTTAAGAGGATCATCTCAATTTGCAAAAATGTACCGCGACGCTTGTTTTTTTTTTTTTGGCTGGTGTGAGGCTGGGGTGGGGTTCTTCTCGCTTTCCCCACCACTGCCTTTCTTCCTGCCCCCGAGGCCAGCCCGGGGCGGAGGGGGCTGCCCTCCGCATCCTCGCCCGCTGCCGCGCCGTGCTCACCTGCTCCCGCGGGGCGGCGGCGGCGGCTCCATCCCGCGGCGGAGGCGGCGCTCGGCCGCGCGTGCCGTGCCGTGCCCAGCCGTGCTGGGCCGGGCCGAGCCGGGCCGGGCCGTGCCGTGCCCAGCCGTGCCGTGCCGTGCCGGGCCGGGCCGTGCCGTGCCGGGCCGGGCCGTGCCGAGCCGGGCCGGGCCGTGCCGAGCCGAGCCGTGCCGTGCCGTGCCGTGCCGTGCCGTGCCGAGCCGGGCCGTGCCGAGCCGAGCCGAGCCGTGCCGTGCCGTGCCGAGCCGGGCCGTGCCGGGCCGTGCCGGGCCGGACCGGGCCGTGCCGCGGGGCCCCCGGCGGAGCGGCGCGGAGGGGAGCCCTCCCCGCACCTCTCCGCCGGGGCCACCCCCGGTCGGCGCGTCCCGATCCCTCACTTCCCCGCAAGCAGGAGGAGGCGGGGTAAGGCAAAAAAAGGGCCGGGTTATCAATTCCCTGTTAACTCTTCTCCTTGCGGTCTTGTCTCATCCCTTGGGTGTCTTCTGCGAGGAGGGTGGTGCTGATGGAGATGATGGTGGCGGTGGGATGCTCCGTCAAGGAAGTGGGGGGTTGGGGGCGGGGGGAGTAGCAGAGTCCCCGAGCTCCTCTAAGCCGAGGTTGATGGGAGCCGTGCTGTCTGCCGATGGCAAAAGCGGCCAAGGAAGATTAGCCCTTGCTCATTTAAAGGTTAAGCCCAATGCTAACCTTTGTGACTAGGTCCTGTCTGCAAGTCTTCCTATCCTGTGACGCTTGAGAGTGAATATTTTTTTCTTTCCCTACTCCCGCACTGATTTCTGTTAAAGCAGTCTAAAAATGGCAGATTGTTTCTATACTTTCATATACCTACAGGTGTTTATTAGGCAAGTACACAAAACCCCAGCCTTGCACCAGGACCCTGATTCAATTAGCACTATAAACATGAGCTAGAGATAGTCCTGTCCCAAGAACTTATAAATTATGTGTAAGAGATTACAGGTAAAGAAGAATGCAATGAAACAATACCAGCCAGTATGACAGGCAGGGAACTGAGGACAACATTGCACAAAGCACTGAATGTATTGAACTATTTACTGTTACAAGTAGTCTTTTGCTCAAATCAGCTTTAAGGTACCTGGAGACAGGATTATGAGGAACACGAGTGTGTATTGATGGGATTTTCAAAACTGCCAAAATTACTTAAGAACATGCATTCCCTTTATTTTGACAATCCCACCTGAACTAAAAGATTCGGGGAAAGATTGTAAGTACAAAATGAGAATAACTGTAATGAAAACACATAAACCTAATATTCTATTAAATGTACCACAGTCATGGAGTAATGATGAAACTCTTGGTCTCCATATGAAGGAATTCAACAGCTAGATAATAACTAATCTTAAGACCCTCAAAGAGCTCTGACTAATTTGTAAGACATGAATGTCCTTTGCAAACACTGTGTTGACTTGTCCCTGTTATTCCATACTTCCATGTACATTCTGCTAATTTAATTCTGCAATGTAGTGTCAGCTAAATTGGCACAGACAAATTAGGGTCTGCCATTCCCAGACTCTTTCAGATACCTTTTTTGGAAGAGGATGCCATATTTGCCTCATTCTTCCTTCAGATAAAATTCCTCAAGTGTGAATACCACCTGGTCCATGCTATTTGTTGACGTTAATTCTTTACTTGTTTTAAAGCTCTTCAGTTTGAAATAACTGCCTCAAATTCAACCTTCTTAGAAAAAGATTCTGTTGTAGACTCGTAAAACTCTACTGTGGGGAGGGAATTCACACAGCCTTTTCCCTTACCACCTAATCTTTCCTGGACGTTCCTTAAAACTACAGTTATGTATCAGTCCTACAGATTCTCTGCAGACTTCCTGCTTCTGATGCATTTAAAATAGATGTTAGCCATGCAGCTTAATACACTTTAGGAAAAAAATCCACCAAACCTCACATTTATTAAGGTCTCATCATGGTCTCATCATACAAATTTAGGCAGAATGAAAATAGAATACCTTTTCCTCTGAAGTACTATGCATCTACAATTACATAATAAATTACAGTCTGTAGCAACCCCTCCTCCCTAAACAATTAAAAGGCCTTATTAAAATCAATTAAAATCAATTTTTTCTATATTAAAAAGGATTTAGGTCACTAAATTAAGTGACTAAACATTGGGAAAGCCAGAAGGCTGCCCATGAAACTTTAATTCAGACCTCTTGTGCATGTGCATTGCAACCCTGTACTTAATTATGAGTTTGTCTGCAGAATACCAGGCTCCATTTGGAACATCTGAAATTATGCAATGGCAAACATGTAAAACTGGCTAATTATGTTGCCTCTTGTGTTCCCATTCATTTATTCCTTTACTTTCTAGCATCTCTTTTGTGCTCATCCCTTATCATCTCTCATCTGGAGATTGTTCTTCCCCTGGTCTGTCTGAAACTTTTACCCTTAGATAACCTTTTGAGGTCAGTCAGGTAAAGGTTTTTACCATAGGGCTACAGCAATTGCTAATTATTCCTTCAAAGGTTATTTGTGATTTTTCTCCAAAGGTGAGGGGAAAAAAAAAAAAAAGAGAAAAGAAAAAGGAATAAAAACAAAGCAAGGGAAAAAAGAGAAGGAAAACCAGGGAAATAAAAGTTTCCAGGTTGAAGGAGTGAAGAAATAAGGAATCGAGGTCAGTCTTCATGATATCATAGAGCTTCCTTATTACAAAGGATCTGCTCTCAAATTACAAGCTTTACAAAGAGACAGTTGTACTTGAAAGCAAAAGGAGGTATTAAATTGCTGGGTGCCTTGGAGGGGAAGGATCATGCTGTATTTATAAATGAGGCTGCAGTGTCTCAGTAGACATTCTGCAAAACTGATGATTTTTTTAAAATTTGTGACAAAAACTCTACTTTATGTCTGCTTCTGTTGGAAGAAGGCCTCATCAGTCAAAGACGTTGTTTCTACAGTAAGTCTTACAAAGAACAAACACCTTTGAGAGGCTTGTTTTCATGCAGATGCTTGAGAGGTAGTCATGAGCTAATGACTTACACCTTTGGTTGGTGAATTTGGTCTTCACATATAATTATAATGTTACTGTCAAACTTTAAAGTTGTTCTAAAAAGTTTTCCAGCAAAACTAACAAAAGATGGAAACAGTGGTGTTTGTGATAGTACTACAGTGAACTAAAAGCAGTATTTCCACTTCATGGGAAATTTTAGACCTGAAAAGGCTAAAGAAATAACTATTCAATATTCTTCAGCAGTAACTATTAATTTTTTTTTTTCTGGAACCTGAAAATCCAAAGAAAATTTGAGCTAGAAAAACCATCCTATTTCCCAGATGAAATGGGGTCTCTTAAAGGCTTAAGCTTCCCAGTGAAATTGAGTATAAACATATTTTGTTCTCCTGGCAATCTCAATATCACAAAAGTCAAATTTTCAGAAGAAGTTGCTAAAAATGGTAGTTACTCTCCTGAGTGCTTCAATCTTTAGGGACTTTCTGACCCTTTCCCATATATGGTCTTTGCAATCACTGGAAATAGAAATAAATTCTTAAATAAAAATCATATCCTCTGCTGCTTATTTGCTTCCAGGAGTTCTAAGAATAAAAAAATATCCCCAAAATTTTGATAATAGTGTGTGCTGAGCTATGCTGCAGGGTATAATGGATTTACTTTGAATGGGATAAGAAAGTAGAACAAATTTACTGAACGTAAGCCATGTTACAGTCCAGTAAAATTAAACACTCATGACTTCAGGAACATAACTGTGCAGGTATTTTTTCCCATAGGCTTACTATGCAGTCAAGCTTGTATCGTGGGAGATTTTTAATGTGTGGCCTTCATAACCTACCATGCAAAGCTGCTGTGGGGATTAACTAGTTACGAGTTGTAAAGTGCTTTGAAGATTATAAAGCATTAAGTTGCACAAGTGCTAAGCACTATTACTTAATACTTAAGTACACCCAAGCTTTACAGGATAACTCCCATTCACCTCTCTAGAAAGAGTCTTCGTGATTTCTTTGTGATTTCTGTACAGTTGTTGCAAGAGGTAAAGCAAGCAGAACTGGCCACAAAAGAGGGAAATTTCTTTCTTGTTTCACTATCAGAGACTAAAGTGAGATACAGCTGTAGTGGTATTGCAGAAAAATTAGTTGAAAAATAATTATTATGAAATGCAATAATACAAATTCACATAAAAATGCAGGACTCCTTAATGTGCCGTACTGTCATTTTTACTACATCCTATCTTGCCCAAGTAGATCCACAGACTATTCTCCAGGAAGTAGAACTCCAAATCCCAGACCTATAGATGGACCAAATATATCAATTTTATCAGCTGAAAATGCTGCCAAGTGACAGTAGGGATAGGTAAAATCTGTACATTGGTAAGTTGTACTTCAAACATATTTTAGCTTATTTAAGTCAAAATTTTGGAAGAAAGATGAACACAGTCTGTTGACTTTATCAGTCATATTGGGAACACCTTGTTCTGATACAACTGCCTTGCTGGGTTTCATTTTGATACAAACCTTCCTCTTTCTTGTTCTGTAATGTCAGTTTTCAGCAGCAGAAGTCATTGGGATTTTTTGTGGTGGGAAAGGGAAAAAGAATTTTTTAATAAAATAAAAATGCAAAACAGGACAATATAACATAATTTTGCACCTAAGTATGCTGGAGGCAGAGTAATACAAGTGTTTCAGGACTGCTGACAGGCACATACTATAGAGGTTAGGGTGGCATATTGTTGGACCCTGAGCTGCATCCAAGCATCCTGAAGTCACAAAGACCTTATTTGGCATGCAGAGAAGGAGGGCTGGGTTTATTTACCTTACAAGGACTAATTATTATTCAGTGGAAGTGTCTTTTCATGACAAAGCACTTAGTACTTGCATTTCTTGCCTCTGCAAAAGTGCTGCAGACATTTCACAAGGACAGACTTTTCAAGTATATGCATTTCCTCTCTGTGGCTAAAAATAAAGATTACTTCTCTACAGCATTTTGACATTTTGATCTCAATTGAAGCATATAATAAAAATTCAATTCACTGACTGTCTCCAGTATGACCTGAAATTCAGCTTTAGAGACAAGTAAAGGTAAAAGAGGGAGAACAGAAAGTAAATAGTGTACTTGCACAACAGAGATTCTTGTCCATTTCTGGGTCAAGGAAGCTACCCCTAATGCTTCTACTTCTCTTCAGAAATCATTAACATTGCTTCCTCTAGTAAGTGAATAACAATCATTGTGTCACAGAAGATCAAATTACTTGTCAAAAAACACAAATGAAGTCCATGAATAAGCCAGAGATCAACTTAGCTTTCTAGACACTGACCCCTGTCCCAGACTGCTTTAGATATTCAGTTTATGAACAGCTTAAAACAGACTAGAACAGTGTGGTGCAGATTGTTCAGAGAAACGATTTGTGTGTGGTGGCAAATTTGACTCTGCACACTCTGCTAGCAGGGTCTTACCAGGCTTTTGACCAGCTGTCCCTGGAGACGTGGGGAACTGGAGGTAGTACTCTTCATTCAGATTCAGCTCTTTAAGCTCAAAAGTGTTCTTGCGACATTCAGGGCTTCTTTGTTCTCAACAGGTTTTAGAACTTTTCCAGTCCTTTATCTGAGGCTCACCTCCACCTTTGCTCTCACACCACAATGGGAGAAAAACAGCAAAAAAAGCAACTCAGCTGTAATATTCTTTCCTTTTGTCTTTTCAGGAAACTTTTCTTTGATTTCCTTACTGCCTTCTCTTTTGTTTAAAGAATCTTAAATCATACAATGGCAGCTACTTGTTACTAATTTAAGAATCAAATTATGGGTTACTTATGGTGCTGCTCATACCAACAATAAACTACTTGACCTGCATTAGTATTCTTAATGCTTATTTTGGGAGAAGTGAAATTGTGTTTCTGAAAGGGCAGACATTTACCAGGTGCATTAAAAATCTAGTTAGAATTTGAAAAAAATACAGTTGGCTCTTCTGATGTCTGATTACCGAGCTTGAAAGAGGCAATGACTGCTATCAATTTCTCATACTGTGCAGATCATCACACACAGTTTGGAAATGGGTACATGTGATTCAGTTCTCATGTGCTTTTTGTGTATTGAACAAGAAACACTTAAACATTGTAAAAACAGAACCATCAACAAACGTTTTCAAATGTTGCTTAAACCAGTCTCTTGTACAAGACAGAAAGAAATACAGTAAGTGAGCATCCCATCAGTCCCTCCATGGAATGGATCACACACCATTAGCAGGCAGTGCCTATGTGTCATGCTGGCAGTGGCCACATGGGCAGTATTGAAAGATGGCGTGTCCACAGTCTCCTCGTATTCACAGCAGACCAAGATCCATTACAGCAAGACCATGTGCAACTTTCTTATATCTTCCTTTCCTCAGCTGGAAGATGAGTTTAGACTAGGACCTTAAATATTGTCTTTCTCCTCTGAACTAGCTACCTGAACTACTGAGAATATTGTCATATCTCTGGTACCCTAAGCTCCCAGCAGAAACTGTTTTTCTGGGGCTGTAGAGTCCTCTGTCTTTTCTCCATAGTACCTAGGGCTCCTATTCTTCCTATGCATACCCATATCCTATAACTCTCAGGATCAAATAGCCCAAAGTGCTCATTTTGACCCAAAGCATTGAGCTCTGTTTTCTTATCCATCAGCCCATTTCATGGGGGGAAGAGGAGGTGGCAAGGAGATTAGTCTAATTTTTTATTCTGATCACCAAGAAGCAGAAAACATATATGATGTGCTCCAGTAAGACCTACTTGTCTAAACTGCATCAGAACTAGGAAAAGTCTCACTTTAGCTGCATATGTGTAATAGTATGAATTTCCATCCTAAGCAGAGAAAAATTCTGTAATGGGAAGAAAAGCTGTTAACATCAAAGAATCTGAATTTGAGTTCTCAGTATTTCTAAACATATTCCCATGGTATTCTTCCTGCATACTCAATCCAGTGAAACACTGAAAATGTTTCTTCTATTCCTTTGTATTTAGAAATGGATTGATGGAAAGGAATTTTTTTGGAACCAGTTCTTAGAGATGGCTCACAGATCCGTTATATTCCAGGACCTTTACCTTTGCCCATTTTTAAGTTAAAGTAACAAAGTGAAGTGTCTTATGCTTCATTGCAAACTGATCTTCTCTCCCTTCTTTTTTAGTTTAATTTAGTTATATGAAAAGATATCTGGGAAAAAAAATGCTGCAAAAAATGAAGAGAACATTACTAAAGACAAATCCAAGCAAAGCACATGTGTTGAAGAGTTGCAGAGTCCTCTCAGTTCAGAGGAACAGACTTAGAAAAAAATGTGCCCTTTTCTCAACCATAACAATTAACTCAATAATAGGAGCTTCTTAAGATCTGGGAAGAACTCCTATTATTGTTATGGGTCTCCACACAGGGGGATAGGATGGGCAAATCTCTATCCATGTTTATCATAGTCCCACCAAAAACTTCTGCCTCGACCACTTCATTCCAGAATCTAGCTTTCTGCACCCTCCTATGAGCAAGAGGAAACTCATATTCAGAAATGCAAGTGGAAGTGGAAGTGAGTGCTGAAGAACAATGATGTGGCATTCCAGAGACCCCACCTCAAAAATCTTTCTCAAAGGCCAGCTCTAACTTCAGATAGCAAGTTGTTCACAAAAGAGGGTCTCCAGCCAATGCTGTGAAAGATATCTGATTAAAAGATCATAAAGTCTTCAAATTTGGCTGTGTGGGACTGAAGAAAAGACACTATATCATATACTACCCACAGTCTACTCTCCTAAATCCCTGTGCCCCCTCTCCAGGCCACAGAATTGCAGGTGTGCAGGTGTTGCAAAAGCATCCCTAGGCTATGCTCTGGATAGGAATTAAGTCAATTACTAGGTCCTGGGAATCTTACTCTCTTTCCATATCTGAAACTTTTTAATAACTTTCCTTTTCCTTCTCCAGAAAGGAAAAAATCCTGGGGAAAATCCTGACAAGGCTGCTGAACTGTTATTCCAGTCTGTTGCAATTTCAGGCACAAAAGAACACTACCTCACTTGGAATTTCTCATCTTTGTTCCAGGCAATAGCTCCCTCAGCTTTACTTCCCAAGAAGACCCATGCTGAGCAGGGGGATTCACTGCTCTCACAGGGGCAGTAAGTACTGAGTTGCTATCCTGGTTTTATATTATGGAACTATTTCCAGTTTGAAGGGAGTTGCCTGTAACTTCCAGCTGGGTCTTTAACAGAGGTTTCCACTTAATGTTGACAACGCTTTTTTTCACTTTTTATAACAAACTGTCTTTCTGAATTTCACTTCTCATCTTGAAAATACACCTTCTTTAGTTCACTAAAGCTGTAGGTTCACTTTTCTTGTGCCTCTGAAGGATCCTAATACCAGTAAGATCACCCAAAATACACAACAGAACTTTAGCAGACTTTGAAATGGTTAGCCATTTTAGACTTACCCATAGAGCTTACTTTCCAAGAACATTCAGATTTCTCCTTTGGAAGCATACTGCTGTTGCCAGCAGGGAGAAATGAACATGTTCCTCCATTGATCTCACCTGGAGCATTTAGGCCTGAAGAGAGTGACCAGTGGCAGGAAAAGCACCTGGCGTAAGGAGTAAAAAGATGTGGTTGAAATGCAGTACTCCCAAAATCTTTAAACAGAAAAGCTGTGTAAAATGTTCTTGAGCACAGGTTGACTTTAGGTTGGCATCTCTGTATTTTGACAGGAATTGCAACAAAGACCTGAAGGGAAATGTCTGGTAAGGGCCAGGATGCTGAGTGTTATTGCATTCAGAGGGATGGGGAGCAGGGAAATTCTTTAGCTTCTCTGGATATGCTTACACAGTAAGTTGTTTGGCTTCTACAAGTTCAGCCACTACCAATCACACTTGTCACATAGCTGTGCACTAGTTCTGCATCCACAGTAAAGGATGAGCTTGCTAACCACATGTCTGCACTTGCACAACATATACAATTCCCACTAAATCAGACAAATGGATGCTGCTGAGCCATCTGTTTGAAAGTATGTTTAGTTATATAACCGAAGTTAACACTACTTCCTCACAGATGAAGATATCTCAGCTTAGATGGCTACAGAGAGGGGACTGTGCATCTGAAATATCCCCACAAGACCAGAAAATACAATGTAGGAACTGTATAAGACCTGTGCTCTTCTGCAGAAGTGTGGAAGCCTGGCAGGATTCCTTAGATAATCACTGAACTGAATCCTACTGTCTTAATTTGAGTGAATATCTAGATACCCCTTAAGTCAATATGAGACCTATTTAGACTGGAGTTCAGAAAGCAGATCAGACAGCAAAATATAGGGATGTTAGGATTTATGAGTCTTAACTTTAAAAAAAAAGTGTTCTTTTTGGTTGATTCAGAGTAAGAATCACAAGACCAGCCTCTGTTCCCAAATTTGCACTTGCTACTAATGTGAAGTGCCCCTTGAGATTCTTGTGCTGCTTTGATAAATACTTACAATCAGCCCAACTAGAAATCTGACTTGCTTTCCTTGGGACATGAACTTCAAATATTTTTGGAAACATGTAATTTGTTGGAGTTTAATACTATTTTGCAGCATTAGTATTTCTTGTCTTACTTGTATTACTCCACAGTTTGGCTTAAATTATATCTATATGTAGATCATATTTTAATAATAGAAACAAACATTTATCAGAAATTTTCAGTGCTGTTCTCCAAGAGTCATGCTATTTTCCCTAATTTCTTTTTGGTATTGTTACAAATGAAATGTTTTTGCTTTGTATATGTGTCTTATTTGTTCATTTAACTGTACTTTTCTGTTCTACACAGACTCTCAACCTGTACTCATCATCTAAGCATCTGACTCACTCTTCAAGCATATGAGTAGAATGAGGGGTATAGATTCGTCAGTAGTCTCATGATTCTGCCTTGTCTGTTTAGCTCAGCTCTCACATTTCAACCTCTCATATGAGTCTGAAGATCAGTATAGTGGACACCCAGCCCAAAGGGCCCAATACGCCAGGATGTAGGAGGCAACTTGTGCATTATGGCAGAAAGCTAGGTTGTGTCACCCCTTTTAAACATATCCTCCAGACTCTGAAACCTTTCCATGAGTATTGGTGACCTTATGCAGGAGTCTTGTGAGAAGTTGGTACTCTGATGAAGATCATATGAACAAACCCTTTCAGAGCTCATGCTGGTGTGCATTCAGGACACACAGCTCTTAGGAACAAAGGGTCACTCTAAGGTTGATGCAAACTTTACTTCCTGCTCTGCATAGGCCTAACTCAAAAAGGACTGGCTGGTCCCACAGTGCAGGCAGCATGTATTTCTGAAGTGACTGTACATAGGGAAAAGGAGACTGTGTTATACCTCAAGCCCCACAAGTTTATCATTATTATTCTTTTACTACTGAGAATTTTCAGGGCTCTAAAGAAAAAAATGGTATTTCAGCAATGGCTATCTGTCTACTCTGAGGAGGAGAGATGGCAAGTTTTGAAAGAATTTGCCTCAATCAGAGAAAAATTATTGGTCTGAAACACAAACCTCATGTTGGTCAGTGGCAGACACACTCTTCATGTAACATTCTCCACTCTTAGTGACCATTATCCTGATAGGAGATCCCTGATCTCCAGAGAGCAGACTGTACATTCCTAGTCCAAGGCTGCCACTAGGACATTGAAAGATAAGGAAAGACAGGGACAAGATTCTCACCTACAGTGAGGCCCTTCTAATCAACACTGTAGCCTTTATAATGTCTTCACCAGGGAAGCTACATCTAGCAAACTGATTCTTGCTGCCAGGAAGGTTGGTCAGTACATGCCACTGTTGTGCTGCTTCATTTATTACCCTTGTTTCCTCAAAGGAGATGTAAGTGCACAGGCTCATAGCTAGTTACGCTTTCTTTCAGAGATAACAAGGATCCATGGAGAAGAAGACAACTTCAAAAATCACAAGATCATCAACCAAGAGGACAAGAACTGCCAGTCTTGTGACAACCACAGTATATTCTTTGAGAACTATGCAGTATCTGATACCTCCCTTTAACTGCAGCTTCCTCTTACACAAGCAGTCCCTTCTTAGCAAAAGATGCCTTAAATAACCATCAAGAGCTATAAATTTATATTACAGAACTGCGTGCATTCCTTTCTACTTAGGTGCATACTTGTGATTGTCCTTCTCACCTCTACCACAAGGAGCAATTCTTTACCATCTGCAGCAAGATAAACAATTAACCTAAATATCTTTGAATATTTGATATTTTGTACAAAGTGTGGCAGAGAACATTTGAATTATAAACATTTACATTACACATATCAGTTATTGCTTTCTCTCTTTTATGCAAGAAAGCTTTATTTGTAAATAGTTTAATTTTCCTTTATCTCAGGTCTTTCAAAGCTATAGCACCTCTATATTAGAAGACTGTATCCCTAGGATTTCAAATTTAAGTACAATTAAGACAATATAACTCTGAGTTTTCCTCCAGCCCACACAAATTCTCAAACCAAATGTTTAAAGAGCTACTCCTTTTGGCAACACTGAAGCTTTTCAGTTTATCAGCTTTCTTATTCCAGGAATCTCAGAGAAGTTTTTAGTGAATTAAATCCCATAAGCACACATAAAATATATTTAATTTGCCGTCCTGGTTAAAGTTTTAAATGATGATTGGATCACTCTGTTTACTTCCACAGTCAATAATTTTATTTTGTTAGGAATTTAAGAGAATACTAGCAGAATCTTTCCTTAACAGTTTCCTTGCCAATATTTTGCTATTATACAAAAAATAGGACCATATAGGTCCCTTTCTGATTTCTCAATTAAAGAAAAAAAAAAAAGAAAAAAAAAAAAAAGAAAATAAATACATCGCTGATGGACTCATCTCTGTTAACTTGGTACTCCTTAAACTCCCTGTCTGACCAGGTGTACTTACCTACCTAACAGTCCATACTCCCATATGGATAGCAGGGAAAGAGAGACAGGCAGTTTGTCACACTCTTTAAAAGGTGGGATGATCTGCCTTCCAGGGGTTCCTCATGCTGTCTGCTAAAAAGCCAATTGAACAAATTAAATTGGAGCACATGTTTAGTGTGCTTCAATAACGTGCTCAGATGACTCTGGTCAAGAGGAATATAGCCCAACAAAGCTGTGTGATTTGAGTAAGAAAGACAATTAAGTGCAAAGGTAACTGTTTTATAATTTTTCCAAAACCAGAAAGATAGCAAAGAGCAAATGTAGGGTCAGATTTCACTATCACCACTCACATTTAGTAGTGCTTTCTAGTTAAGTAAGTTGTTAGTGGCTACTTATCCAAATGTGTCTAAAGAAATTTAGCAAAATCAGGTGGTCTGAGAGTGAAAATAAATTATTGACATATTCTGTATTTGGATGATTAAAGGGAGATACCAAGTTGTTTATTCAAGTACTAAATTTAGACTCTTCGTCAATGAGAGTAGGCTACATAATACATCTGATGATCTGGACACAAGTCCCAGGTCTCCCTTGCTGTGTATAGTGCTATATATCTGCCCAATTACAAGCCTGAAGAAGTGCTTCAGCTAGTTCAGATAATTAAATTTTAAATCTAATGTTCATATGAATTTTTAACGTGGCATCAAAACCCAGGGTTCATAAATCATTTACAACACAAGAAGGCGTTCTTTGCTATGTCTGACCAATGTGTCACTCAGATCAACAAAAATCCTTTCAGAACCTTCGATAAGCCAATATATGCCTTTGTAAAATATGCCTCTTTATAGATCCTGAAGAGCTGGCTTTGCTCTCTAAGAAACATAGGCTTACCAGCAAAGAAGGAAGGGGAAGTGGTACATATATACTTCTTAGAAAGGACCATCTCAAAAAAGAAAATATAACATTCATAAAGGCTAGACAGAGGAAGTTGTTTTCCTTGGCTATTAGGATACTGCTGCTTGACCTAAAGAAGTGACTTTGCTGCCATTATAGTTGATGTGGCAAGTTTGGTCTATTCTTTTGTTGAAATATTCATTTGTGTCACTTTTGGAAGAAGGGGCAGGCAACTTGGAAGGACTTCAAGGATGTTGTGATGTTATGTAGGGAAAAAAATAGAAGGGCAAAAGCTCGGCTAGAACTTTGTCTGCTGCCATAAAAAACAACAAAAAACATTTCTATGAATCAGCAACACAAGGAGGGCTAAGGAGACTCTCCAGCCTTTACTGGATGCATAGGGAAACACAGTGACAAAAGGTAAGAAAATGGCTGATGTACATAGTGACTGCTTCAGTAGAACCAGTTGTCCTTGGGGTACCCAGCCCCCAAAGCTGGAGACAGAGAGGAAGCACAATGAAGTCCCCATAATCCATGATCCAAAGGGAACTGGTCAACAATCTGTTACACCACTTAGACCCACACAAGCTCATGGGGACAGATAAGATCCATCCAAAGGTACTGAGGGAGCTGGTGGAAGTGCTTATCAGGCCACTTTCCACAATTAACCAGCAGTCCTGGCTAACTGAGAGGGCCTCACTTTCTGGAATTTAGTGAATGGGACACCCATCTACAAGATGGTTCAGAAGGAGGAGCCAGGGAACTACTACCTTGGTACCAGGGTAGGCTGTGAAACACATCATCTTGAGTGCTATTGCATGGCACATACAGGACAACCAGGGGATCAGGCCAAGCCAGCATGGGATTAGGAAAGGCAGGTCCTGCTTGACAAACCTGATATCCTTCTATGAGACAGTGACCCTCCGAATAGATGAGGGAAGGGCTATGGATGTTTGTCTATCTGGCCTTCAGCAAAGCTGTTGATTCTGTCTCCCACAGTATTCTCCTGGAGAAACTGGCTGCTCATGGCTTGGACAGATGTACACTTCACTGTGTGAAAAACTGTCTGGATGGCCAGGCCCAGAGAGTGGTGGTGAATGGAGTTACATCCATCTAGCGGCCAGTCCCTAGTGGGGTTCCACAGGGCTCAGTGTTGGGCCAGTCCTGTTTAACATCTTTACTGATGATCTGGCAATCGAGTGCAGCCTCAGTCAGTTCACAGATGACACTAAGTTGTACAGGAGTGTTGATCTGCTGGAGGGCAGGAAGGTTCTGCACAGTGATCTGGACAGGCTGGATTGACAGGCCATGGCCAGTGGTATGAGGTTCAAAAAGGCAAAGTGCCGGGTCCAGCACTTGGGTCACAACAACCCCATGCAATACTACATGTTTGGAGAAGAGTGGTTGGAAAGCTGCCCAGCGGAAAAGCACCTGGGGGTGCTGGTCAACAGCAGCTGAACATGAGCCAGGGTGTGCCCAGGTGGCCAAGAAGGCCAGTGGCATCCTGGCCTGTGTCAGCAGTGGTGTGGCCAGCAGGGCCAGAGCAGTGATTGTCCCCCTGTACTTGGCACTGGTGAGTGCTGTGTTCAGTTTGGGCCCCTCACTGCAATAAAGACATTGAGGAGCTGGAGCGAGTCCAGAGAAGGGCAACAGAGCTGGTGAAGGGTTGGGAGCACAGGTCTTGTGGGGAGCAGCTGGGAGAGCTGGGGGTGTTTAGCCTGGAGAAAAGGAGGCTTGGGGGAACCTTATCACCCTCTACAACCACCTGAAAGGAGATTGTAGGAAGGTCAGGGTTGGTCTCTTGTCCCAGGTAACAAGTGAAAAGACAAGGCCTCAAGTTGCACCAGCATAGGTTTAGATTGGATATTAGGAAAAATTTCCTCACTGAAAGAGTGGTCAAGCATTAAAACAGGCTGCCCAGGGAAGTGGTGGAATCACCATCCCTGGAAATGTCCAAAAGATGCAAGGATTTGGCACTTGGGGATATGGTTTAATGGTAAACGTAGTGCTGGGTTAATGGTTGGACCCAACCATGGAGGGGTTCTTTCCAACCTTAGTGATTCTGTGGTTCTATAAAAGAAAAGAAGAACAGAAGCATGTTGAAATACCACATTCTTTGGTCATTAGTGTTCAAAGCAGTTTAGTCAGAAAGATGTCCCCTTACAAAGCAATCTACAGATACATGAGTAATTTCACTGTAGACATTCACTAAGCATGAAGCATCAGTGACAGAAAGAAAGAAACAAAAGAATGTGAGTTTTCTCATCTTCTAGTGAGTTTTCAGTAAAATTTTTGAACAGAGAAGCAAGCTCTGTTGTAGCTGCAAATAAAAATCCCTATTTTTAACATCTGAGACAACAGTTGTCTTATAGCTTCCCATCCCTTTGGTGCCTTCTTAAGGACAACCTTTTGTTCTACAGCCTCAGGCTACTTTTTTCAACCCTTGCTTTCTACCACAAATGTGTACGGTTGCATTTTCAGGCATGGTGATTACTCATGGGATCCTAGTCTTTTGTCTTAGCTTTGTCTGCCTGTTGACATGTTTTAAGTTCCTAACAGCTCTGACACCTGTATCTAACCTTTTTGTTCACCATCTTGAGCTGAATTGCAGTAAAGAGGTTATAATTTACTTACCAAGGAGATCCACACTCCTAGGTAGCCCACATTCAGCATTTGAGCTAGCTCAATTAAATTCTATTCTAGGAAACTTTGCACTGAACCTCAGGGAGACTCTAGACCTAGGCACAAGCTCTCTGTGTCAGACAAGAGCATTGAAAGACAGCTTTATTGAATGCCTGAACATAAGGCTAAATTTCTGAAATAATAGCATTAGACTTTTCCAGAAAATTCTCTGTAGACAAAGAGCCAAATACTTCAGATTTGGAAATCTAACTCCTAGAAAAAGGTAGAATTATTTTTTCCTAAAACCACAAATGCCATTTTTCACATTTTCCAGAAGCCAGCTGAGGACAAGAGCCATGTGCTATCTTCCATGAATGCCATCCTTATGTGGTTAAATCTCACCATATGGATGAGCTTTGGCAGATGCCAAACTGTTAGTGCCATGAGACAGATAAATGCCTAAAAGAGCAGAGCTTTCAATGACAAGCACCGTATCTGTCTTAAGGAAGAAACCCATCTGCATTCCTAGCCAAAGTCCCTTTACTAAGGGATATAGCCTTCTGTCTTCACACTGTTCTCTGCCAGAGTATTGGTCAAATTTTCTATCTTTCCCCCTACCTAAGCTGCTTCTTAAAGCTCACATTAGCATCCTAATGAAAAATTAATCATTTTATAATTGATATCCAGCAATTAAGAGTTTTACACTTCATTTTTATTTTATTATTTCTGTAAAATTATCTGGAAGAGTTAACAAGGCTTAAATATTTTAAATCAAATCAGAGCCATTAATTATCTGCCTTTTTTTATAATAGAAATTATGCATAAAATTTCAATGGAAAATTATCTGGAATCGTATCTGAGTCACTCTCCGTGATGTTATCAAAGTTAGTAACAGCCTTACTGGGACTGTCCAGGGAATAAGAAATACTAATTATATTGTCTGGCTCTGACTGACTTCACAGTACTTTACAAAAATAAAAAGCTATTGTATGTAGCCTACTTAAATCTAACACAAGAGAGCCTCATGAACAGAAATTTATAAAAATCCTAATGTGGGCTTTGCTATTTGAAAAATCTTGGAGACTAATTCAAACAAGAATAATCTTTTAGGAATGTGTGTTTGATTGTTTTTTCAAGCTCTTCTGATTGATATGGCATGCAGGGGAGTAATAGAATTGTAACAACTGTGATGAAGCTTTATTGAATAGAAACTGACATTTCTGACAAGTGGTTTTGGTTTTTTTTCTTGTTAATGTCCAATAGATTTGAACATAAATATGTAATTCACTACAGAAGACATGAAAGTCCTTAGACCTTTTTCTGAGACTAGTCTGGAACTGATGAGTTACTAGGATTTATTTTTCCTTAAACAAAAGAAGAAATCGTATGTTACACATCATCTGCCATTTGAGCCAAAATTTTCTTTGCCCAGTCTCAACTAAAGCAGACAAACCTCCTCATATGACTGATTTTCCTTGATAGCCTGCCTGCTGCACACACAGCATTTTTCACAGGAGAGAAGCAGTGGGGAAGGTTTAAATTGCAATATCCTATAGTTTGCATGTCAACAATGAGTGGGAGCCTTTTTTTGACGTCCAAAAACTTCTCAGTAAGAATTATGGCAATTAACAATTTGTGAAGCAGCTGTTTCTGAATCTGAGGAAAGGGTCTCACAGGTTATACTCAAAAAGTCCTCTGGAATGGAGACAGAATAAAGTGGTAAAAAAGATTACAGAAACAGGAGATAATGAGGAAGCTGTAGCTAACTCGTGGCAAAAATGAACTTTACAGAGAAACATGTCTCAGTTTCTGAACCATATCTCAGGTATGAGCTATATGTTTCTGTTTCTGGCAGATGAGGAACTGCTGGAGTCCTGCTAGTGATGGAGACTACACAGCCACTTCTAAACATAAAATAAAGGACCAAATTTACATATTATATTCAATTATTACATGAAAATAGGAAAGGTTTTTTCATAGGAAAAAGAGAAAGATGTCAGTAGTCTGTATCATAAGGTGGTCTGTATCATAAAGTTCTTGATAGTATTCCAAGTGTTTTTACAGTATGTCATCCAATCCTCTGTGCAGTATTTTAATTTCAAGAAATCCTAGGGGTTTCCCTCACTGGACATTGTCTGGGGATTATTAATGGGTTCATATCAAAGTTTTTTATAACATACCCTAGCAATTGATTCAAAGTCCTGAAAGAAACTTTGGCAGTGCTCAAGCTAAGCAGGAAGGCAAATACGAAACAACTACATACTACAACCCTCACTGCTCATCTGGTACTTTCTCTAGTCTCCAGAATATGTAAGCAAATCAGTGACAATTGTGTCTGAATGCTATCTAATGTCATTAAATATCTGGGTAAATGAGAAGAAAAGGTCTCCCACATAGCTTCTACACAGAAGCCAACCTGGCTTTCTCAGACAATATACTGTGCTTAAAAAGAACAAACACATTTGTTCTAAAATATTTTAGTTACTAAAAAAACTCTACCTTCTGTCCTCATCCACAACCAGTATAACCAGAAAACCCTTTCCCTCATTCTTGTCTCCTTAAGAATCTTTTACTTTTTACCTACATAGGGAGTTGCCTGGGGAGCTTCTGGAGTTCAGGACAGTTGTGCATGAGTAACACACAAGCCCAGATATGCAACAGAGTCACTTGGACATCATGGCTTTTTATTTCCCAGAACACTGACTGGGGCTACAGTGCTGCCTCAAGCCTGTTCCAGGCATTAACACATCACTGTTTAAGCTAAAAAGCAAAGTGCCCAAAAAGAAATTGTCATCTCCCTTCCCTCAAGGAAACTTTGTTCTTGTCCCTCTTTGAACTTCAGGTTTGTCACTAATGAATGCTCTGTTGGGAGGTCTACAAGGGCCAGCCCTGAACTCCAGCTAATACTGCAAGTTGGAGCCTGGCTGAGACATCTGTGTCTCTGCGCTGCACCTCCCAGTATGCCTGACTTTGAGAAGTTTGACCAGCAAGAAGCCAGCTAGCATCCAGCTGGGCCCACAGTTCAGGCTCTGCTCCAGCTCAGAGCATCTGTCTCCTTCAGATGAGCTGTCCCTCAAAGCAGAACAGCTGTACTCCTGTGACTGTCATCTCAACTAAAGTGTCTGCACAGACACACTGCAAGCCAAACCAGCAGTGAATAACAGAGACAACTGTAACAGCATTTCATCTTTACTCCCTATTGCCACATATTTCTGACATATACATACCTAAAAAGAACTGGCCTCAGGCTACATTATGGGATTTAGGTCCCATTTCTGGTTGTCTCTATACTCACTATACAGAAATAATAGGCTCTCATGGCTTTCCTGGAAGACGTGTATGTCACAAAATGTCTGTTTCCTCCTACAGATCTAAGAGCAACTTCCCAGGCAAAGTGAGAGAATACATAAATAGAAATGAAATACTGTATTGGGCTTCAGAACACCTTCATTGAAGGAGTGGGCAGGAGGCAGCAGATTCCTTCCTACTGCTTCTCCAAGATGTCACACTACACTCCTGGTTAATGTCCTGCAGTCCTACAGTATGAGCACAAGGCCCCATCTAATGACCAGAGGAAAATACGATATTCCAACATCAAAACACATCAGGAAATACTTTGCTGATTTTTGTATTTGAAAGAATTAGGGAGCTGTAGAATTAAGCTTTGAAAGCCTAGATTTATGCTCTGCTCCTCTTCAACCACCCTGAAGTCATAACTACCAACACCAGAGAAATAACTATCAACTTTATAGGACTAAAAAGTTTCAGTCATGAACTTAGCTCTGTAACTGTTGAATGATAGTCACTGTTCAAGTGAAGCTGCTCACGTGCATAAAGATTTTCATATGGGTACATTTTGCAGAATCCAATTTTTTGAGGCATCCTAGTGAATAGTATCTCCTGCTAAAATCCTTTTAAGCAGCTGTGTGAATGGATGTTAACATGATTGGAAGACAATTCCTTCATGAATTATCTTCAGCCTTCTACAAAACACAAATGCTATTACAAGAAGATAGTGAAAATGTGTAATTAGACCTAGAGCTGCAGGTGATATGCACTAAGAAACATTTGGATATCTTTCTAGAGAATGCATCATGATCACTGTTGCCTTCCTGGGGGAAAAGTGATTCTTGCAAAATAATTGTAACTACAACAATCTTAGAGTTACTGTTTCTTACATTACTGTGATTCTCCCACACGAGTTTGGAAATATCCAATATTCAACTCAGTTATAGAAATTTCCCTTTAGATGGCAATCTTTAAGGGATTTCAAAGGAAGAGAGGGTTTTTGAAGTCTGTAATTACAGACATGAAACACATTTTGCCACACAGCCCTTCCTTAGCTGTGCTGCTTAATTTCAAGGCTCAGTGCTGCTATTATCAACTAAATTGCATAGTGTATCCATAATAAAACCAAATAGGTTCTTCTGGAATGGAGATACTTAAGCATATTAAAATTATCTAGTGTCTTTGCTCTCATTATACCTACATGGCTCCCTTAGGCCCCCAAGTAACAAGAAGACAGAAGGCCTAATGTCTGATATTCCTGTGAGTTAATCCTGCTTATACAGCACCTGTATCCCTACCTATCCCACTGTAAACCTGAGAGAGCTGCACTAAGAACAGTGGGATAAATATATGTGTGTGTATTTGTGTGATTGACAGGCATTTTTCCTTTGTCATAATACCTAATACAGTTTACAATTTACAAATACATTTTGTGCTTAGACAAATAAGTGTTGCTGTTTCTGACCTGCTGCCCAGAGCTCCATGGCAAAAAAAAAATTGTCAAAAGAATTATCCACTGAACAACAGTTTTGATATACTGCAGTTGACAGCACATTAATTGTCTTCAGTTCCTCTACTGAACTTAGTCGCTTATTTTTGCTTATATACATAAGGATCCTCAATAATTATAATAAATCCGTGAAACCCTTATAGTTTCTCTATTTTTATTTTTTATAAATTAAAATTCTGGTGATACCCCTAAATACAAGAATCAAGTAGAACCCAGAGTAAAGTATAATTTTTTTGCAAATAGCTTAAAGAATGAGTTCATTTTCAATCGACTTCCAGGGAGACTTCAGAGAAATTTAATGAACAAAATATTTCCAAACACTGCAACCACTGGCAGAAAATTCCAATATAAATCAAGGGATCACTCATTTCTGTTGTAGTTCCTTGGCTGTCATAAAACTAGTGGTTCCATAATCAAGCTGGAATTTGGGGATCAGGAATTTCCCTACACCCTACACTTGTCAGGCTTACAAAACTTCTCTATATCAGCTTACATTTGGATCAAAGTACTCTTAGGTTGCACAAATCTTACACTGGGGTCAGCAATATTTCTAAATGTGTCTTGAATAACAACATGGAAATTGTATCAAATTTAAGTAAGAATTATAATTTTTTTTTTCTGGGAAGCTTGGTATTATCTGGCAAAAGCAAACTGCATCTTCATGTCCAGCACTGTGCATGAGGCAAAATAAGCAGCTTTCTGTGGAAGCCAAAGACAAGCTGATTTATCTCTTAAATTTTCTACTTGCACTTTGAAAAGAATAAATTGTTTTACTTGGACAAACTATGATTAGTACAAGATTGAAGATCAGCAGGAGAAATATCTTTAAATGTGTTAATATGATAAAAAATTATTCATTAATTTTGTTGCTACCTAAAACAATAGCCATCCTAATATACTAACAGGTCATTATATATTATCTACCATCTTCTTATTTAATATGCAATTTTTATGTCAGGAGGATGTAAAAAAATAAGCAATGATAATTAATATTATTTCATGCTAGCTGAGGAAGCCTTGATTCACTGTTTAAAGCACTATAGCTAGTGATATTTATTTTCTTCTGAAAGGCCAAGATTCAACTAGCTCTTTATTAATTTAAATATATTGGATAATACTTGAACAAAATCATGTCAAGTGGAAATTTAAATCCAGACAAGTCAAAGGAGCAAAATTTAGCAGGCCATAATGAAATAATCCGTTCCAGAAGGATTCGTTACTGTTCTACTGGCAACTTCATCTTATCAAAAATTACCACTCCCATTGCAAAACAACTCTTACCCCAAAGTACATGACTCAGGTATTACTAATAAAATTGCTTCAGATATTCAAGTTTCTGTATATTTTCTAATTATTTTATATAGCTTTTCATTAGAAATTTACACGTTAACAGGAAAAGACCAATTTCTTGGGTTTTTTTGTAAATTATCATTCAATATTAGAGCAGAGGAGAGAATTTTGCTCTTATAACTCCTAGTACCCACAACTTCTTTTACATTCTGGGCTTGTTCTGCCACATAATTTCCATGGCAGGATTTTGGTGGGTGCTACATTCCTAGGGAAAATCTTACTTTTAACTATTTAATTTTCAGTAATTAATGAATGATATCCTGCCTCCATTGAAGTCAAATGTAAACTTCTTACAATTTTAAAGGTAACAGATTTTAGTCCAACACAGAGGACATGGCAAGTAATTCCTCTCCAGTATAGCTAGAGAATAGAAATATAATCTCCAATAATAACTACAGAACACTTACACTTGAGATGAGTTTGGTCTCATTAATCTGCTTATATATAGGAATTTATAATTTTAAATAATAAAATGAAATAAATAAAATAAAATAAAATAATAGCAGTTCTGAATGTTCAACTTTTTTTTTTTTTTTGGTTCTACAGTAGTCTGTAAGAAGTAAATGAGAAAAAGAGAGGGAAGAAGCTAAAAATTACTGTGGATATAACACCCAAAAGGGAAGGGAAGGCCAAATAAATCCAACATTTAGATGCACTAAAGTGACTTCAAAGGGAAGATGGAATTATGCCCTATTAGGTTTCTTTAACATTATAAAAATGTTCTAAAATGTACTTAAAAACACAGGGAAATTTATCTTTGGCATTACACCTACAAACATGAACCATATGGCCTGTAAGAACCATAACATTTGGAAAAATAATGAAGACACAAAGTGGAAAGGAAGGAGATGAAAGATGGAGTGGAGGAGGGTTAGCTAATATCCGTTTAACATCATGAGTATTTTGTTATAGTATTACAAGTCCTGGGCTTTCATTCAAGTGTGAGACTTGATGATAGCTGAGCTAGCCAAGAGACTGTACTGGTCACCTGGGATTAGACTGTTTCAGAAAGAGCACAACTTGTAGCACCATTTATCATGGGATTTCCCTTTCTCAACTCAAAAGCCCTCCATCGAAATAAGGACAAGCTGAATTTCAAAACAAAATCCTTTGCAAGCCACCCTGAAGTCCACCAGCAACTGCTGCTCTAATATAAAAGTTTTATGTAAGCTTAGCCACTTCTCTCAGCTCGCCTAAGTTTTCTCTCTTCTGGTAGAACAAGGACAATAGGTGATTGTACATTCAATGGTGATTTGTCCCTAGGTTTCACACTGGGGAGAATCCACAGTGGAAGTTAAGAAAACTGGTTTTAGTTTGATAGGGAATGTAAAGGGTATTAGACTCTTTATTCCTCCTAAAAACCTTGTAAGCTTCCAGCCCTTGTGTAAGTGGTCACACAACATGTACTGTCACCATCAAAACAGTATCCAAGCAATGCTTGTGAGCAAGCCTGGAAACATCTGACACAGCAACACTCTGGTTGGGTGCCTGAGGCAAAATAATTCATGTCTGGGCCCAAAAGTGGTTATGCACACACCATAAAGAAATGCTGGAGAGTACTCACATTGCATTTCCTTTAGGCTGTAGTCTACCTTCATAACTGGATCTCACACCCCCCTACTCCCCCCAGTTCACACAGGAAATAATTCAGGACAGTCCTATGTCCTGTTTCATCCAGCAGACCACATAGCATCATTACAATAACCTCATTGCTATCTATCAAACTCCATCTCTTCTACCAAAGCTGTCAATTTAGCTGCAGTGGCAATCTTTGTCTTGCACTGGTAATTTCTAGGCTAAAAGCCTTAGCTGGAGTAAGGCATTTTAATAACAAGAATCATAAATTTATTCTTTTTCATGTAGGAAAAGCCACCATGGTTATACTAGTTCAAAAATCAGAAGTTGAAAACTCACAAGTCTATTACAAATAGAAATTTAATGTTTTCTTATTTATTTCAATGTGTTTGAAACACAAGATGCACCATAGAACAGAAGCTTAAATAACTGCATCATAATTAATGTTGAAAATTGCCACATTATTTGTGAAAATGTTAACAATTTTAAGAATGAAAATGCAATTACTAGATTCAGACTTCAGGATTTTGAAGTTAAAATGGGTATTTTAGACTATCCATTAAAATGATGATATATAGACACAACTGTACTTTCCCATTTTTAATACTTTCTGCCATAGTGAGATATTACCTCACTATGAACTTGGCTTTCTTTAGCATTCTGTCAGATAGTTTTCATTCTTTCTGGACGTGTGGACCATCATAATTTTTCAACTGAAGATCAAGCACCTTTAAAAATATTTCATGGTGTAGCGTTCAGAGACCGTAAGTAATCTGATCACACCCCTCTGGACATCACAGGCTAATTTCATTTACATCTCTAACAAGCCCTATTACCTACATTTCATAAAATATCATACTTCATAAAGCACCCAGTTCATTGCAAAAGTTTATCACCCACACTGGTAAAAATGTGATTTTTACATCTGATTACAGGTTTGTTTGGTTTTTACTCCCAGATGCTGAGGCTTGTGGTGTAATTTTTTTAGACTGAGAATATTACTACCTGATTACATTTTCCTGGAATTTATGTGCCATAATCAAGTCACCTCTCAGTTATCTTATTATCTTTAATTATGCCATTATAAGACATTTTCTCTAATGTTCAAATAACTGTTGCAGTTCTCTGAGGTCTCACTAATTTTTTCTCTGCAAATACTGTAATTCCACTGTCAGTTTACAGTCATTTTACCAGTCAGGTAGGTTTTATTGACTTAACTCACTTGAACTTTCTCAGGTACTGCATGAGTCACTGATTGTAAAACTCTCCTGAACTAATCTTAAATAGCAAAAATTTGTGTCAGAGAAACAAAATAATCTATGTGCAGTTGAGTAAGTGCAAAGGGATATTAGGAGTACACACGAAGAAGGTGGAAGATAGGCTTGATACAAGTGTTTCATTATGAATGCTTTTCAGCAAGAAGCATTCATGACTAAGACTTGTTATATAAAATTCATATCCCTCCTTCCTTTGTGGGAAGTACCAAATGCCACATACAGAAGTAATACCAACTTTCTACTCCTACTTACTAATTTACACTTCAAAACTTCCACTAGACTTTTTCACAGCAGCACAATTGGATCTTTCATTGTGTTCCTCCTCTACTACACCTTTTTAAGTGTTACTGTTTTTCACACTGCCGTGCCCTAGAGAAGGCCTGTACTATTCCATAATAGTACTGTTGTACAGGCTTTGAAATTTAAGGCCCTTTTACCTCATTTTCCTTCTATTTTCCTACATTTGTTCTCCAGTCTACCTTCATCACTCTCTTCTCCTGCCTTAGGTCCTCCCACTAAACAAAAAATAAAAGTTTGACATATTCCTACAATTTTCTTAAAACACAGCCTTTTTTACTGTCAAACTGGTGAAGCACTGGAACAGTTTCCTTGGAGAAGTTGTGGATGCCCCACGCCTGGCAGTGTTCAAGACCAGGTTGAATGGGGGGCTCTGAGCAACCTGGTCTAGTGGGAGGTGTCCCTGCTCACAGCAAGTGGGTGGAACTAGATGATCTTTGAGACCACTTTTAGACCTAACCATTCTATGATTCTATTATTTTACTTAGTTCTTAAAGTAAAATCCTTTACTTTCCACAGCAAGACCCATTACCTTTTAGGCAATTACTGTGTTCAGGTTTCATGGCTTTCTACGAAGAGGCATTTCAATTGATTCCTTTTCTTGGCCTTCAGGCCAGGGTCAATGGTAAATCAATCTCCTTTGATTGTCCTCTGGAATTTGCTGATGCAGAATCCTGTTTCATCTGATCAGTTTAGCAGCATTCCTCCGCCCATCATTGTTTCTTCCATCCTTACTAGGTTTTCATTTTTAATGTGATTAACCTTTAGTCATCCTATTTGTGACAGGTAACACAATTATCTCTGCATTTTGAGTTTTATGTCATGAAGATGCTTTTCCAGTTTACCCCCTTTTAGTCTAATGATCTCCAAGGTCACTGATTTTTGATCAAATTGGCCCCACTCCTTTTTAATTTTTGACAGATATTCTGCAAAATTTCCCATCAGAAGAACATGGCAATGGCTGGAAAAAGGAAAGAAAGGAGAGGAGAGGGGAGGGGAGGGGAGGGGAGGGGAGGGGAGAGAAAAAAGAAAAGAGAAAAAAGAAAAGAGAAAAAAGAAAAAAAGAAAAAAGAAAAAAGAAAAAAGAAAAAAGAAAAAAGAAAAAAGAAAAAAGAAAAAAGAGAGAAAAGAGAGAAAAGAGAAAAGAGAGAAAAGAGAAAAGATAATTTGGTTTTCAGACCAGTGTAATTTATTTCAGTCTATTCTACTGACTTATGAACTTGTCACAGGTGATAATGTTTTGTTCACAAGTCACAATGGATCCATTTCTGCCCTACCTATCAGTCTGAAAAGACAGTAAGAAATCATAATTGCCAATGAATTCCAAAAACCTTTTCTTTTGAACAAAAATGTATCAGGATAGACTAATGAGACTGGGCAAAATAGCTTTAAATAGACATATGCTGAAAGCTATTTTCTAAGATACACATCTTTGTCACATTCTAGAAAAGTAGAAATAGCATGAAAGGCAGAACACAGTTTCAATTTTGTTGCTCTAGGCTTTTAGCAAAATTTTTCTTTAAAATGGGGTAGGGCTGTGGGGTTTTGCAAAGAAAAAATAATATATTAAATGGAAAATACAGAGTGCACATAAGCAGGAGAAGAGGTTAGTCTCTGTTCTCCTACAGAGTTCATGGGTAATTAAGGAAAGTAATGATTTTGGATTTATTTTTCCATTTCAAAAGATACTTTTTCCCTCTTCCACTACTCTCCACATCTCTCTTATTCTTTACCTTTTAAGCCCTTCTCCAGTTTATATTTAGTACTCTTTTGCTTTTTTAATCTTGCCACCACCCTCTTCTCACATTCCCACATTATTTCCTTATTCCATCTCCTTTTCCTGCACTGCATAGCTAAATATATAGTGGAGCAAGGGAGGCCTTCTCCTCTCATACATCTCCTGGTGCTGGCAAGGCTTGATTCCATGAAGTGTCCAGATTCCTTGCCAGTGTGCTACACTCTCAGGTTTTCTTCAGGCTAAGGAGGCTTTTTCTTCAGAAATCCTTCCTTATCTAGGGAAAATATCAATAGGAACACTGGACTGATACAATCTTATTAATTTTCAGGGATACCATAAAATCCTGTCATTTTCCAACTCATCTTTAGAAACAGGTGAGAACATAGACATATGAATAGATTAAGAAGTGCACATATCCTACAAGATATTTTCTATAGTTTTTTCTAAGCAGAATATGTCAAAATTGTTCAACATCAGAGTTGACCACATCCTGACCATTGCAATCCATGTGCCTATTTACCCATTCTCCCAAATAATCAGAAGATTTTCAGTTCAGACCAATCCCTATGACTATGTATCCCATCTCCATCCAGAAAAGCTCAAACGATTTCAAGAGTGATTCCTGTCTCAAATATTCATCTTCCATGTGTTCTCCAGAACTCTGACAACTTTCAACTTGAATATATGAGGATTCAGTTTTGCAGCTAGACTGAAGAGAAATGCTTCTGCACTGCTATAGTTGGCACCACCATCAGAGATACAGCTTCTTGTGTTTCTTACTTTTATGTTGCTCTGCTGCTATTTCCATTCTGAGGTGTCAGTATGGTTTTGTGTATAGACTTTAACAGCATCAGTAAATGTTTAGTGTCCCAAAAGCCTTTAGTTGCCATGTCCCATATGGTGAAATTAATGCCACACATTAACTGTGGACTTATCTTGAATTTGTCGTTGTAACATTACATTGGTCTCCCTTGTATTTTAAGATCATGAAAAATAGTTCTGGCAGTCTGTCATTTGACATATGTACCAGCATAGTTAGCAGATGGCTTAACCTAGATGAGCCTGCTGCAGCATTATTTTTGTGTTGATTACTTAACAGCACCCTAAGATTTTACTGTTCAGGATTTTGTTCTGCCAACAACAGACAATGCAGCAGCACACTTTGTTTATTATCAGTAAGGTAGAGAGGTAAATCCTTTTAAAAGGCAATCTTCTGGCTACAGGGCATTAGATTTTACTCTGATGTGGAATGTTGGCATTACTTGCTTGGAGGGCATTACCTTCCAAAATTAACTTACTGTCTCCTGGCAACCCAACTGCTCTTGCTAGAATGCCAAAAAGCATTCTGCAGTGACCCGGCAAAGGAGGTGATACTAATTTTCTTTATTTCCATCTTGAATTAAGGCCAGTGGAAATACTGTAACTACTTCTTCAATTTTTTTTTTTCTTGCAAAGGAATTTGAAAATGTTACACAGTTTCTACTGCATTGTAACACGGAGGAAGATCTCTGGCTCTGTATCAAATGATATAATGTAATATGTTTAATTGTATGTCTTCCTAACTGTACTAAGCTTGCCAATACCTGCTACAACACAGGGTGAGCCTTGCTGTTATCCCACTTCCTTTGAACTGGTATTCAGTGTATGGCCAAGTTTTTACTATTCAGTACCCATAGATGTTGTCGTCACCTGACAGACCAGAACCTCCAATCCATTGGTAACAAAGCAAATTTGATCTCTAGTAGACCTGGAAGGCCAGATAAAGCTGATGATAATGGCAGGCAGATGATCCCAGGAGACAAGGAGAAGGGCAGAAAGCAGAAGTCATCCTTGTTGATTCTCTTGACAATGTTTTGGAACGTGTCTTGATTTTTGTTTGGTCATTTTTGATAACTCTGTGTGTTGAGTTCTCCTAACCAGAAACAGCTGCAGTATTAAATAGGTAAATGCTGTTGAAGCCTTTCTGCTGCTCTATAAAGTTTTAGAGAACAAATAAAACTGATGAATATGTCAGTAGTGTTTACTTACATAATTTCATTTCATTGCCAAGAATAAGACTTGTGGGTTTTTAATAATCTCACAGTCCTGCACCTTGAATATTTTTCTTCTGCTGTCAAAACCAGGGGAATTGAAAAATGTTTTCTACAAAAAAAACTGAAAACATGGGTACACTTACACACATGCACAAAATGCACAAAACCCTAAGAAGTTAATATATGGACAAAAGCCTGAACTGAGCAAGCAGTTACCCAATTTTCTGAGATCAGCTTGTAGAGTTCATACCCTGAGGCTATGCCATAGATCACAAGGTGCTACAGATCAGAATAAAATTTTCAGTATCAATATTAAACTTTTCTCTGTTTGTCTCTCATGTATAAAAATAGCTTTAGCTCCCCGGGCTGACTTAATAGCTCTGTCCAAGGACCATTCACACTTTGCAACAATCCTATTAATATAGAAAACATTAATTTCTATTGCTAAGTAACTGGATGTACATCAGCTGAAAACATAACACCTCAATGCTAGAGAAGACAAACATCAAAATACATATCAGAGTGTGACAGAACTAAGTACATGATTTAACAAGTATTTTCCCTAAAGGAAAATCTACTAAAAGGCCCAGAAAGATACTTGTATAACTTGTCATGAGTTCACTATCAAAATCCAATCTCTACTGCTGAACTTCCTTTTCAGTAAACAAACAAACTGACAAAACACATGCACATCCTGAGGACCTTTGAAAGAACAATTCTTTTTAGGAGGTCTGTAAACTGACTATAAACTTCAACACATCCAAAAATATTAGTTTGCAATGTAAATAGGAAACTGTAGTCTTGCTAACCTTGATGAATTTCTTGGGAATCCAATTTGGAGCACTAAGGACAGCTTCAAGGATCAGTTTGCACATAGAAAATTTGAAGCTTTAATATTATATTTTCTTTAACAGAGTTGTCAAGCACAATCAAGGTACAGACATTGTTACTTGATTAGTACATCACATGAGGATCACCCAAATTCCAAGTAAGACACTCCCTTCATAGTACACAAAGACATTATTCACATCTGAATGAGGCTGCACTTCCACACAAGCAGGGTCAGAAACACGCACAGGCTTGTATTCTAACTGTGGGGCTCTGAGCAGGAGCAGGAGGAAGCAGTCAGTTGTTAGGGTAGCATGAAATCTCAAAATAGCCATTCCCTATCCCTTCTGAGGGCTCACCAACCACACCATGCTCAGAAACAGCCTGAGGACCTGCACTGAAAATACTGCATAGAAACAGAATGTGCTTTATTTCCATAATAGTTTTCCCACTAAGGCAGCCAAAAAGTTAGATGACCTCATAAATAACTGCTTGTCTTTCCCATGTGTCAGGTTCCCCAAATGCAATTCTATATGCAAAACTGCCATTCAGGAACAAATTAATCACTTGAGCATCAAATCTTTGGAAAGCCACATGAAGCCATTTAAAAGGCAAGCTGTTCTAATTTTTTATTAGTAGTTACAAGTGAATCTGGAGAGATGAACACTACAACCATCCATTACCTGCAGTTGTCAAGGTAACAGCTGCTTTAGGATTAATGCCCAGAAGATAGTTTGTCTTTCATCACAAACACTGCAAACATTACATGTATTCATCAGCTGGCTATTCACCAGCCTTTTCTTTATTGGTGCCCTTCCCAGGATACTTATTCTATTAGCTTTTCAACAGCAATACAGTACTAGCCCCAAATCAGGAGGGATTTTTTAAATTGCATGTTTATACATTATTTATTTACCTTTCAGCAGGCATATAATTATTGCCAACTCACCTCTCAATTACCTCATCCAGAATGGTTCATTTGTCTTCCAGACAAATAATATTACCTATCTAATTTAATTCTGTGAAAATACATTGCTTATCTTTATCTTGAGAAATTTTAATTAACTACTCCTGTATTTCCACAACATCTACCCCCCCTTTTTTCCCTGTATTGTACAGACCTAAAGGAGGGAATTAAGTCTTTTCTTAAAGCAGGACAGATTTCCCCCAAGAAAGACTTTCTCTCACTAAGAAATTATACTTGCTCTTAGCATTTTCCGAACATCTTACATGGCATAATCCTGAAGACTGAACAGAGATTTAGAGGAAATTGCCTTGGAAACAATGAAACAATTTCTGTATAAATATTAAAAGAACACCTCTGGTTCACAGACTTTGGTGTACATAATAGAAAATCATTCATCAGACATATTGGCAGTTGGTGTGAACTCCGCTGACAAAAAAAAAGCAGCCTCTAGGAACTCCAGTTAATTTGTTATAGGCATTCAAAAGCTTAATATTTTCTTCCCTTTATTTTATTTCTCTCCTGTAAGGATCCTCTGTTAATCTGGAACAGCAATGTCACATTGTGCCTTAAAAATTGACAGTGCTATTCAATTACAAAATCCAGCATCCTTTTGACCTTGCTTCTTGTTACACTGCCTCAAAAAAACTCATTAGACTTGATCTATATACAATATCATCCAATATCAGTCCCAAAGTAAAGGAACACATCATTTTTTTTCTAAGAATACAGACAGGACAAATACATTAACTTCTGTAAGCCACAACAAAAGGTGCTAAAGGAGTATTTTTGACAAGAAAATTCCAATCATGGGAAATATCAGCCTTAGGACATGTGGCATTTTTTTCCTCATCTAGATGAGTTTCACACAGTAATTTCTCCTTTCAACACCCAACTGAGAAAAGTAAATGTTCAGGAGATTCTGGCATTAAGTCTTGTTGTCATTTCACTTGGACCATCCTGTGTAAGCTGAAATACTGTATTCATCTGGCAGTTACTGGCTCTCTGTTTCAGAGTAAAGAATTATATGACTAATGTCAGGGTTCCAGTTTAAAAACTTCCATGAATGTTTGAAAATATCTCATGTAAATCTATTAAATAATCATATCAAAAGATGGACTTTTACTCATATACTTTATATCCAAATCAGTGCTCTCAAAGTTTCATGTGTTTTCCCTCTCTTTACCAAAGAAAAGCTGAACCTGCAAGAATACCTTTTTTTATTTTTAATCTAATTGTTCAATGAGCTCTAACAGTCGGAGAGAACTCATTTCACTTTCCTGCTTGTCAGGCTTCACAACCATCATACTGACATGACTTTATGTAAAAGAAGGCAACAGTTACAATGTCCCTAATATGCATAAAATTAATCTCTTTTACAATTTATCTTATTAATGTGATATCTGACACATGAACCTAAAAGGATAATACTTATATGTGAGAATACAAATGCCTTGTTTGTAAAACAATATGGAGTAAGCCTTAGTGACATACTGGCACCTTTTTGAAAATCATGTCAGATTCTTAAGAATTATATCTGAGGATATCACATCAATACTTCTAAAGCTTACAGCTATTTCTATAATAAAGTATCTCCTCTTTTAATTTGATCTTAAATAAAAATTGAGGAAGCTGGATGAATTTCAGACTACAAGATAGAAGATAGAAAACATTTTAGGGTGTCCTAAAGGTAAACCTGCTTGGGAAGCCAACCTCTATAGTCTAGTTCACAATTCCTGTGGTAACTCTTCCATGTAGACTACTTTGGAGTACACTAACAAGAGGCAATGGCATTTTTAATGACTTATTCTCAGAGTTAACACTTCCAGTTATTTACTCTCAGAGTTAATATTGCTCCAACAGGAACTCAGCCTGTGAATGCAATATCCAAGCCAGCCTGCCGTGCTATGTGCAGGCTTATAGTTCTGGGCACTGATTTTAGCAAGAAACAACTCATTTACTACCTTGTAAATCATTATAAGAGGACTTTCCATTTTCAAGACAGCCTTTATTGTTAAACAGATACTCAGATACTGCAGTTATGAGTTTTGCATAAACCTCTAGCTAAATAGTATTTCATTTATTTTATGCTAGCTTGTCATGAAGACAAAATTTTTCTTCAATTCCTTCATTAGTAATAACATCCCTATGCTCCCAGCTGTTTTATCTGGACCACTGAGGAGAAAAAAGGAGCCAATTCCTCCTCATCAAATTTACATGACTTCTGAATATACCTCTGGGTGACACATTTAACAAGAAAAGGACAAGATATATGGCATCATCCTTCACAGGACATTCCTCATTAACTAAGTTGAATATATCAAGTACCCAGATAAGCTGCATTGCACAAGACAGAGCCCTTTAATACTGGAAAATAGGTTCTTAGCCATAAATTTGTCCCTCATTGTATTAGCTTGCTGTCTCTGAACAGGTCTAAGTCTGGAAGTTTCTTCCTATCTGCTACTACTGCTCTACCTTCAACAAGCTACAGTTATCACAGAAAAGCAGTTATGATGACAGAGGGCACAGTCACATATCACTGACAGCAAAATAGGGAGTAGAGGGGATCAATTCAGGGCTGCAAAATCACACGTTGTCATATCACCTAGAAGCTGAGCTTTCTCATAAATCCCAGCCTGTCTGTAGTGCCAGACATTTGCATTGTGTTCTTCAAGTAATTACATTTTCTCCTTACAAAAAAAAAAAAAAAAAAAGAAAAAGAAAAAAATCAGGGGTGTGGTAAAAAAAAAAAAGATTGCTTTAAAAAATAACCATGATATTAGCTACTGAAAAAGAGAACTCAAAATGAGTTCTCACAACAAGGCATGGTTCCTGGGCAAGTGGTGCTTCAAAGGGGACTTAAGAGCAGAGATGTGAGTAAAACTTGGAAAGGAAGTTTGAGGAAAACTCTTCTAAGGATCAAAGATAGCATACCAGGAGATAAAAACCCAAGATCACTAAAAAGTAGATAAAATAAGCCCACTAACTCTGAAGAAATTCAGTCCTTTGTGATTACCCTGATTAGAGTAGGGATGATGTGTGCATCACAGAGCATCTGAGTTCCAGGGTCTGCCCAGCCTGGTAACAGATACTTTGGTTTAAGTCCCTGCACAATTGCAACCTCACTGTGTCCACTCTATGGGAACATTAGGTGAATTAAATCAACAACATGAGAACTTATTGACCTATCTGGAAAAATGATAAGAAGGTTGCTGGAAGATTTGCAAATTTTTAGATAATATGTGCATGCTTTAACCTCAGCTAACAAACTGTGTAGCCCAGCTGGAGACTTTTAAACAATACTGAGAGCATTTTCATGTAGAGAACAACTTACAGAAAGGACACAGTCACAGAATCAACAGCTTGTGACAGCAAGGACACAAAATAACATATGCATATACAACAGTATTTGATTAACTGTTATTTATAGACCATCATTTTGCCATTATTGCTTATTTATTATCATTACCTTTGAATTAATTTATATTTTCTTCCTTTTTCTAATCTTTATGTACACTGTACTGCCCATCTCAAATTGAATTTCCCATCACAGTGCCTATGATTTTAGATATTTCCTGTAACTAAAGAAGAAACAGAGCACACGGGATGAAATGCTAACAACCCTACCTTTGTCTGCTCCTTTTGCAAGAAGGACAACATTTTGCCTTTGCCTCAATGACAGTTCCTAAACCACTAGATACAGCCCTAAAGAGCAGAGAGTGATTCCATGTATCAAGAATTATTTCATTCTGAAATGTGAATCCCCTAAAGGATTCTATGCTTGGAGTTTGCAGGTCACTGGTGATGGAAAGGATAAACAGAAGTGACATTAGACACCCACACACTTCTACCAAGTTACTATCCAATATATTATCAGAAGATGCAGATTGTAAACTAGTAATTTGATGTAATTAAAATCCTAGCCCACAGATGCAAAGTGAATTTTATAAGTTTAATAATATCTTGCTACTGCCATTTTTAACTTCATAGTAGTAGCAGCCTCTCAGATGATACACAAACATTAACTGGCATTATTGGCCTTTGAAATGTCCTTGCTGATACTGCTAACAGTCTTGTAGGCTAATAGCTTAGATTACCATAGAAGGCAAAGGCCCCAATTAAGTTCAAGAGCCCTTTTTTTCTGGACACTGAGCAAACATATCCTGTTCTGAAGAATGTACAAGCCAAAAAATGAGAGATGCTCAATGAAGGTTGAAACAGGAAAGGTATAATGCAATGTCTACAAATCATTACTGGTATGTTAAAAGGTGTAAAAATATTCATATTTGCTCCTTTAGCTGCCATCATTCATTAAAGCAGAAACAATTGAAAACCAAACTTGTTTCTTGTCCTATGTAATATTGGTTCATTTGGTTTTATTCAATTTGATAGAAAAAGATAAATAGTTTAATCTCATTTTTGCTTTGGCATAATGCTATTCTGTCTAAAGCATGACAGCAGAAAAATTACTTTCTTTAAGATATTTTCATCAAAAATAAAGAGTCCTCTGGGAAGGTGTTTATATACATAGAAGTGCAATGAACCTGTAGTGACTACTTTGTGACAATGGTGGAAGTTAAGACATGTTTTGCTGGAAAAAATACTTTGCTGAATCAGGATCTTAATTGTATTATGATAATAAATTAACTAATTAATCCACAAATGCCAGCTAGTTCCATATACTTTTTTCTTTCCATTAGTGCAAACTTAAGGTGACCCTGGATTGCCCAAATCATGATACCAGACAGTTTTTTGTGGGCTGAGGTGACAAATCTGATCAATTAACTACTCCAGGTTTGAATACTTTAGATTTTTTTTTTATTTGTAGGGTTGTTTACTTTGGTCAGCTCATCTGTATTACGTAAAGAAGAGCTATGATGAATTACATTCTTCAACAGATTTATGAATCTGTATTATGTACAATATACTGATAACAGTACATAAACAATTCCTCAGTAATCACTCCTAATGGCTGCAAGATTAAGAATTTACTTCCATAATAGATTTCCAGTTTCTGTATTATTTTAACATCACTTTCACTTTTTTAAGCACTCAAAAGGTGAAATGCAGCTTTTAATAATGTTTAATGAATAAGCAATTCCTCTAAGGAGGGTAGTGTCATTTCTAAACTATCTTTATTCACTGGAATAAGCCAGAAATTTCCATTTTTTTCTTGATTACCAAACCTGCAATCATTTTAAAATAATAAGATTGTTAAGCTTTCATAATTAAAATAATTAATATGCTGTGCATTTATGTATGTGGGCTGTTATAATAACAGAACAAAATTAATGTTTTATAATTAATAATAATTAATCACATACTATCAATTAATAAAATAAAAAGTGGTCTTACTAGTACATTCATTTCCTCTGAGTGAAAAAAATTAGGCTCTTTTACATGAAATGGTGGTGGTCTGACTGGTGGTACTGAGCAGCTGCCCTTGCAGGGCTCTGGAGGATGCTCTGGCAGCTGAACTGCCATGTCCACTATGGTCACTGCTGGCTCCAGCCTTGCACAGGCCAAGGCCACCCACTCCCAAAGCCATGGCACAGTGGTTCAGATGTCACATCACCAGTAGTCAGGCAGAGTTGGTGGAGGGGGAAGGAATTATTATCCACCAGCTGAAGAATAACCTCTATTGGGCCACTAATATTTGAATGTACTGCATGGTCCTGAGTGATGGCAGTAGTCCTGGCAGCAGTGCTTGTGCCACAGAATATTCATTTTTACATATCCATCTTGTCCCAGAAATGGGTCAGTTTGATGTCAAGAAATCTTACTATACCTCTCAACTGAATCCGTGGCACAAGCAGCTTTGTGCCAGTAAATTCACTGCCAGAATCATCACAGTGGAGCTGTGTTAAGCAATATACCATCAGGGTACACCCTGTCTGGGCTCTCAAACATCAGAGCCTTCTGGCTGAATCGTATGCCTAAATGTACCAAGATCAACAAGAAGACACATTTCCAATCCAGTGCAAGGGGGCTTCACAGAGAGTAGTGCTCCCATTATTTCCCCTGCCCTCAACAGTCACTGCAAGTACAGACAGTAGAGGAGCTCATTGCCCAAGTGCTTCCAAAGCAATCTTCCCAGGACACGGGTGGGCATGCCCACAGCCCAGCACCCAACACAGGAGCACTTCCACAGCAGCCACAGCTGCCACGGTGAAGGTGGCATCCAGCAGCACACGGTGCTTTTCCAGAGCACACGTCACCATCTTGCACTGACACTCCGAGTGCTATCTCAGGGTGCTGCTCTTCCACCTTAGAACAGGGGGATATCACTATGCCAATACATTAAAGGGACCTTTGACTCTTCCCTGCCATAAAGGCAAACTGGCCTCTATTACTTAGGTCTCACACCCTAAAAAAATGTAGAAGATGGACAAAGGAGAAAAAAGCAATGCAGCAGCAACAGAAAATGAGGAGAGCAGCCCATATGCTTGAAGTTATGGCTGCTTTTCAGAGGGATCATGAGAGGTTGGAAAAGGGGTCTGGCAGGACATCATAGAGCTCAACAAAGACAAATGGAAAGTTCCTCACCTGCAGAGGAGTATCTCACACAGTTGAAAACAACAAGTGAGTCTTGGATACATGTCAGGGAGCTGAGAATAACCTGGCTGAGCCAGGCCTCTCTGAGCCAAGCTCGGCATAACATTGCAAATCATCACAGCAAAGTATAGGGAACTTGTAAGCCAAGACTGGCTAGGATGTAACTTCACTAACCCTGAACAAATATATTTGGCACTGTGGCAAGATAAGGACTAACCAAACAGCTGGTCACAAATGCAAGACCTCTGTATAGGAAATGCTGAACTAAACAAAGTAATTTAACAAATTTCTGATGAGAGCCATTAATAAAATACAGGAAAATGCTGCAATAACAGTGCCATTAAGACTGCTGTGGCATGAGGACAGAGAAACAGTCTCATGATATTGTCACTGCTGGAAAACAGCTGCAGGGTGAGGTCATGGTGACCAACAATGACCACTTGTCTTTAGATTGAACTTTAGATAGAACTAACTCAACAGAAGCAATGAATAATCTCTCTGAGAACATACAGAAGTACATACTGAGAAGTACCAAAGGTCTTAGGTCACAGCACCTTGAAGGTATAAAAAGACAACTTAAAGACTACCAAGGCAGGATCAGCAGAAGAGGATCAGTGTTGAAGATCCCAGCATCTGAGAATCGATGGTTACACTGATAAACTACAACATACCAGGTACCAGGAGTGTGGGCCCGGAATGCCAAGAAAGGGGTATTGAGGACTTGCTGGATTGGGACAATTCAGGGATTTGCTGCCCTAAGTGTAACACTGTGCTGCTCATGGTTCGAAGACTAATGCTACTAATGTCTGTTATAGCTATCCACTGCCATTTTCATGTTTATTCCATAAATAGTTATGCTTATTCAATGTCACCACCAAAGTTATCTCACAGTTCTCTCATTTGTTCTGCCTTAAGTACTGTACAGTTAAATATTGCTAAGACATAACCACATCTTCTACTGCCATGCTTGAGTTCTCGTGTTGCCACATTATAGCCTACATAAGCTGATGAAAAAAATCACATATCTAGAACACCGTCACAGTCTCCTTCCTAGCTGGATATCACTGCTGCATGTGATATCAGTACCAAAGAAGCATGCAGTGGGTGAGAGAGTCTGGGCATTGGTGCATGTAATGATGTTTCTGGCTCTGCTGTGCAGATAGGTGCTAGAAGACTTGGCTGTTCTAGATAGAGTCAATTAAGAGGCAGCTCATCAGTACCATGCATATATGCGCCCTGAAAGGCACATTATGGACTAGATGCACTTGAAGGAACACCAGGTGAGTGCTCTCATGGAAGAACTAGAGATGTTCACATGGCTAATACATTTGGAGAGCTGGGAAACTGGGTCTTAAAAGCACTGAAAAGACTGTATCCCTAAAGAACAGGGTAGTTGCACATCTCATTTACCAGAAATAAATTCTATTCCAGTAAGTTTCTATCAAAGGAAATAGTCATGAAAATGATTTTGCTAAAAAGAAGTTCTATTTTCATGCTGTTACTATTTCATGAAGGTCAGTCTTCCTTTGTTTTCATGGATTTACTTGTCAAGCATTCCCATTTCAGTGTCAGTTAATTCCCATTTATTATAGTGCCAGTTATCTCAGACATCTGCATTTCCCCACACTGTGCAGTGCATGCCAATGCTGATGAAAAGGCAGCACATGTGTGGAGGAAGAAGCAAACGAATCATTCAATGTCTGGGACTGCTGCTGAGACTAACAAAATGTGGAGTTTCTGTAGGCAGCTTAGTGAAGCACACTTTCCTAAAACCATTTGCTTTGGATCCAACCTTTGCTAAGAGCAAGTAGATGTAATTGTCACCCAATGGCTCTTTTGTAATCCAGATATTGAAAGGCACAGAGTTCAGGTGAGTTATTTCCAAAGTGCAGGGATCCAAATCATGCAGAATGCTGCCACACTGGTCTAACTGGCTGCGGTGTTTTGACCCTGGTTGGATACCAGGTGCCCACCAAAACTGCTCTGTCAATTCCGTCCTCAGCTGGACAAGGGAGAGAAAATACAATCAAAGGCTTCTGCCTTGACATAAGGACAGAGAGAGATCACTCATTGTTACCATTATGGATAAGAAACCCTACTTGGGGAAATTACTTGAATTTATTACCCATCAAAATCAGAGATATATAATGAGAGGTAAAACAAAAGCCAAGAAAAATACCTCTTCACCTGACCTCCCACTCCTTCCCAGGCTTAATTTTATTCCCAATTCTCTACCTCCTCCCTCTCAGCTGCTCAAGGAGATGGGGAAGGGGGGTTATGGTCAGTTCATCACGTTTCTGCCACTGCTTCCTCCTCAGGGAGAGGAGTCCTTCCCCTGCTCCAGTGTGGGGTCCTTCTCATGGGGGGCAGTCCTCCATGAACTTCTCCAGTGTGAGTCCTTCCCATGGGCTTCAGTTCTTCACAAACTGCTCCAGCTTGGGTCCCTTTTCACAGGGTTCAGTACTTCAAGAAGGTGTGAGGCTCCTCCACGGGCTGTCGGTGGATCTCTGCACCCCTGTAGTCCTCCATGGGCTAGAGGGGTACAGCTGCTTCACCATAGCCTTCACCACAGGCTGCAGGGGAATCTGAGCTCTGGCACCTGGAACAGATCCTTCTCCTCCTTCTTCACTGATCTGGGTGTCTGCAGGGCTTCTCTCACATATTCTCACTCCTTTCTTCTGTGGCCACAATTACTTATCTGCAGTGATTTTTTTTCCCTTCTTAAATATGTTATATTCCAGGGGCATTACTGCCATCACTGATGGGCTCAGCCTTGGCCAGTGGTAGGTCCATCTTGGAACCCACTGGCATTGGCTCTGTCAGACATGGGGAAGCTTTCAGCAGCTTCTCACAAAAGCTACCTCTGTAGCCCTGCCCGTCTACCAAAATCCAGCCATGCAAACCCAATACCCTGACTCTCTGGGATCATCTCTGAAATGAAATAGAACAAGCAGCAGAAATGTGTTCTAAGGTCTAAGCTGACTGACGCAAGAGAGCTAAGACATGCAAAATGGGAAAATTTTATGGGATTCTAGCTTGTGGCTCTATCATTCCTTAGGTCATTTCACTGGATTTTATGAACCTTAATAACCTTTGTGTTATTTCATTTTGCATGTGAAATAGAATTTTCTCTGAAGATTACTGGTACTTCTATTTGTCCTGGGCTGACAGAAACTCTATATTCTGCACTGGAAAAGACTGTTCATTTCTGAGAAAGTCTTATTAAACTGATAGACAGTAGCAGTTGCCAACAGCTTACACCTCAAAGCTCTCATTGCCTTACTATTTCATGAAGTCTTGCTATTTCATAAATATGGAACAGCTGCTTGTTTCTAGATCTGATTAAAGAATTCTACATGGTTCTCAGGACGATGGAAAGTTAATATAAATCAACCAGGAGTTTTTCTTTGGAAAAACTGTCCTATACCAGTGTAAATGACTTGTATAATTTCAAAGAAATTCTGCTTCAGAAATTAAAGGAATTATTCGCATTTTCATTCTGGGTTAAATTTTAAAACATTCTAGATTTATTTCACTTCACAATTGCAAAATTTTGCAATGTTTCTGTAACACATGCATCTACATTTTCCGTAATACAGAAAATTAAGTTCTACCCAGCACCACAAATAAACTTCACTAAATTATTTTTCTCTTTTTTTTTTTCTTTTTTTAAACAGTCTTAATGGACTACCAGTTACAGAAAGAGGGAATTGAGGATGAGATTTAATAACAAGCAGACTCTTTTCATCTTCTTCATTTGAATAACTCAAATAGCTAGTAAGTCCTCATTTAGAGATAATTTTCCAAGACACAACTGCAGTACAAAAAAGATGGGCAGTACTGTAGCATCCAGGCAATAATGTGGATTCAAGAAGCACAAATTAAGCTCCCTTTCTATTGAAGACTTTATTGTGACTGTGTGCATGTTATTTGCATTTCTCATCACCTAATGTATAACAAATACCACAAGCACTGGGATGAAGAAAATATATTACTCATGGTAAGAAACTGAGGAAAAAGCCATACAGAAGGTGATGGCTGTGTGGCATATACCTATCACTAATACCTTTAAAAAACTTCTTTTGCAGATTAAAGTTATGCTTTGAGCATAATAGTAATGTGCTACCCTAACAATTGTTACTAAACCTTATTAAAGGAAATTTACTCATTGTCTACATACAGGCAGTAATAAACTATAGATCCATAGAAGTTTGAATAACTGACATAATATAAAAACTAAGATTGTGACATTTAAACTGTAGAACAGTAAAACTCAAATTGCCAATGAAGTGACAAAATTAGTTCCCATTCATCAAAAATTAAATAATATTAGTCTCTCTTTTCTGACCAAATTCATTTTTGTGAACTGACATTAACAGATCGGTGTAGCTCCTCTAACAATGGAACCCGACAAATTCAGCCCTACTGCCTCCTTCTGTTTATCCAATCCCTTGTTCACAGACTCCATGAGCTCTGAAAAGGTGTGGATTGATTGTGGTATCCTGTGTCTAAAGGAGAAACACATCCTCAGGTCCCAAACCCTGTGTGCATTTGGGTAGTCATAAAAGATGACATTCTCATTTCCACAAATTAGTATACTGGTGTCCTGGGTTGAGGGGTATTCTATTACCATCCTCATGAGCTGTTGAAATCAGGTGGGGCAGTGTTTCCTTGCCTCCTCCCCCCAGACTATCTTGCTGTTAATGGCCCATCATTGTCCTGCTGCATGACTCAGAGATAACTCCCTCCAGACTATCTTCTGTTAACGAGCCTAATCAACACTTGGCCTCATGACTCATTACCCCATTGTGAGATGCTCCACCCAGAGGGAGGAACCAAGCATCCCATCGTGGATATAACTGGGACTCTGAGCACCAAAGGGGGGACTCCACTGGATTTCCAGAGGACAGGAGCTACACAGCCACCGCTGGATTTTCTGAGGAAGAGCAGACCCCTTCTACTACAGGATCACCACTTCAGAGGATTGCAGCCACCATTCCACCAGACTGCTACGACTACCCTGCCTAATAGGGACTCAGGTTGTATCTTGACTCTGTCAGTATTTTCTTTTACTTTCTTTTCCTTTTCTTTAATTTCCATTAAATTGTTATTCTGACTTGGTGCCTCTCACTGGTTTGTTTTAAAACTAGCACATAATTTGGCGCCCAACGTGGGGCCTGCTCTGAGAGAAAGTCAGAATTACAATCTTGTATTAACAGAAACCTGTTCACCATGGTGCTCAGCTTGTCTGCATGGGTTCTGTATCTTGCTCTCTATATTTTTCCTCACATGGGGAACTACCTGCCTGTTGTGTTACTCCTGTTAAAACCAGGGACTGGTATGAGAATTGCTTTATTGGTTTATTATGTCTATAGCATAATAACCTGCGAGGCAATGAATACCATTCGGAATATATACTCAGTTTTGTTTGGCTCTCCTAGTCTGGGCTTCTCTGTCTGGGATCTCTTCAACAATCGCACCCAGCCCCTGGTGGGAGGAGTAGAGAGTGGTTTCTTCCAGCCTTTCAGGCCAAGCACAGCAGTTTTTGAAAATATTGAGTTCCCTCTGGATGTTAAGGATGGTATAATCTTCTTGTCAGTTCTATTCTCTTTTTTCTCTATGGCCTGCATTGTGTACACCATGCTTAGAAACAGAACGCTACTTAGTGTGGTGCAACGTCTGCTTGAGGAGGAGGTAAAAAGGAGCAAAGCAGCAAATACCATGTCTACACAGACTGCCACACAGAAAGGAACCAAAAGCAAAGCAACCGCACCCATCTCTATGCAGACTGTCACAAAGGAGAAAGGAAGCAAAAGCAAAGCAACCGCATCCATCTCTACGCAGACTGACACAGAGGAGAAAGAAACCAAACGCAAAGCAACAGCGTCCATCTCTACGCAGACTGACACAGAGGAGAAAGAAACCAAATGCAAAGCAACAGCGTCCATCTCTACACAGACTATCACAGAGGAGAAAGGAACCAAATACAAAACAACAGCGTCCATGACTATGCAGACTGACTCAGAGGAGAAAGGAACCAAAAGCACTGTCAGCGTCCCCATGCAAGCCACCACTGAACCAGAACAGCCCAAACCGATTGCAGTTGCCCCCGTGCAGAAGAAGAAATCAAAAAGCAAGTCAGTCCGCATAGTGACTGATGAGGATGCAGCAGGACCTTCACATCCAGCAGAAGAGGCAGAGCCAGAGATCATCACTCGGTCACTATCCCTGGGTGAGCTGCATGACCTGCGGAGGGAATTCACACGCCAGACAAACGAGTCCATCCTGACCTGGCTGCTCCGCATTTGGGATGCTGCAGCCAATGACACCATTCTGGACGGAAGTGAGGCCAGGCAGCTGGGATCTCTGTCCCGGGATGTGGTCATTGACCAGGGGATCGGGAGAACCCAAGAAACTCTCAGCCTCTGGCGGCGACTGCTTACAAGTGTCAGGGACAGGTACCTTTGTAAAGAAGACCTCCAGGTGCACCAAGGGAAATGGAGCACAATGGAACAAGGTATCCGGTGCCTGAGGGAATTGGCTGTGCTGGAGATCATTTTCTCAGAAGATGAGAGATTTCCTAAGAGCCCAGATGGTGTCCAGTGCACGTCACAGATGTGGTTGAGGTTCGCATGCCTTGGACCAGAGATATACTCCCGTTACCTGGCAACGCTGCAATGGAGGGAAGGCGAGGACAGGGTGGGCGTCTTGGTGAACAAACTGAGGATTTACGAGGACACCGTCACAGCCCCATTTCGCACCCATGTCTCATCCGTGGAAACAAGTCTTTCAGCTGAGCAAGTCCGGAGTTTGATTGAAGAAGGCCATCAGAAATTGAAAAAGGAACTTAAGGAAGAGATTTACCAGATCTCGCCAGAACCAACAAGAGTTTCTGCCATTAGGAGCCGGCGTCCCCCAACCAGGGAGAGAGGATACACCCCATGAGGTAATCTCTGGTTTTTCCTTCAGGAACATGGAGAAGACATGAGTAAGTGGCATGGAAAACCCACCTCCTCCTTAGCAGCCAGGGTACGTGAACTAAAAAGAGGGACAACTACCACAAGAAGCGCATCTAGAGTCAACATTGCTCCGGTCTCTCACACACAGAACTCCAGACGATACCAGAATGATAGTATGACTGATCCTCTTGAAGGGACCTCAGGAACATATTCACCGGAAGGGAGCAACATGCACCAGAACCAGGAATAGAGGGGCCCTGCCTCTAGCCAGGTAGAGGAAAGGGATAATCGGGTCTTTTGGACTGTGTGGGTCCGATGGCCTGGCACAGCTGACCCACAAAAATACACGGCTTTGGTTGACACAGGCGCTCAATGTACTCTGATGCCATCAAGGTATGTGGGAGCAGAACCCATTTCCATTTGTGGGGTGACAGGAGGATCCCAGCAGCTGACTGTACTGGAAGCTAAAGTGAGTTTAACTGGGAACGAGTGGCAGAAACACCCCATCGTGACTGGCCTGGAGGCCCCGTGCATTCTCGGCATAGACTATCTCAGAAATGGATATTTCAAGGACCCAAAAGGACATCGTTGGGCTTTTGGGATAGCTGCTGTGGAGACAGAAGATATCAGACAACTGAGTACATTGCCTGGCCTCTCAGATGACCCGTCTGCCGTGGGACTGCTAAGAGTTGAAGAACAACAGGTACCAATTGCCACAGCAACAGTACACCGTCGGCAATACCGCACCAACAGAGACTCTGTGGTTCCCGTCCATGCCGTGCCAAGGGGTGGTCAGCAAGGCCCATTCACCTTTCAACAGCCCTATATGGCCAGTGCGTAAGTCCAACGGAGAATGGAGACTGACGGTGGATTACCGTGGCCTGAATGAAGTCACACCACCGTTGAGTGCTGCTGTGCCGGACATGTTGGAACTTCAGTACGAGCTGGAGTCCAAAGCAGCGAAGTGGTACTCCACTATTGACATTGCCAATGCCTTCTTCTCCATTCCTTTGGCAGCAGAATGCAGGCCCCAGTTTGCTTTCACTTGGAGGGGTGTGCAATACACCTGGAACCGACTGCCCCAGGGGTGGAAGCACAGTCCCACCATTTGCCATGGACTGATCCAGACTGCACTGGAAAAGGGTGAGGCCCCAGAACATCTGCAATACATCGACGACATCATCGTGTGGGGAAACACAGCAAAGGAAGTATTTGAGAAAGGAGAGAAAATCATCCAGATTCTCCTGGAAGCTGGCTTTGCCATCAAAAGGAGCAAAGTCAAGGGACCTGCCCAAGAGATCCAGTTCCTGGGAGTAAAGTGGCAAGATGGACGACGTCAGATTCCCACCGAGGTCGTCAACAAGATCACTGCGATGTCTCCACCGACCAGCAAGAAGGAAACACAAGCTTTCCTAGGCGCCATAGGTTTTTGGAGAATGCACATTCCTGAGTACAGCCAGATCGTGAGCCCTCTCTACCTGGTTACCCGCAAGAAGAACGATTTCCACTGGGGCCCTGAACAGCAGCAAGCCTTCGCCCAGATCAAACAGGAAATCGCTCATGCGGTAGCCCTTGGCCCAGTCAGGACAGGACCAGAGGTGAAGAATGTGCTCTACTCTGCAGCCGGGAGCCATGGTCTGTCCTGGAGCCTCTGGCAGAAGGTGCCTGGTGAGACTCGTGGCCGACCACTGGGATTCTGGAGCCGAAGCTACAGAGGATCTGAAGCTAACTACACTCCCACAGAGAAGGAAATCTTGGCCGCCTATGAAGGAGTCCAAGCTGCCTCGGAGGTAATCGGCACAGAGGCACAACTCCTCCTGGCACCCCGACTACCAGTGCTGGGGTGGATGTTCAAGGGAAAGGTTCCTTCCACGCATCACGCCACTGACACCACATGGAGCAAATGGATTGCTCTCATCACACAGCGTGCCCGTATTGGAAACCCGAATCGCCCTGGGATTCTGGAAATTATAACAAACTGGCCTGAAGGTGAGACTTTTGGATTATCTTCTGAAGAAGAGGAAGAGCAAGTGACTCGTGCTGAGGAAGCCCCACCATATAATGAGCTACCGGAGACTGAAAGACGTTATGCCCTCTTCACTGATGGTTCCTGCCGAATTGTAGGCACTAACAGGAAGTGGAAAGCTGCAGTATGGAGCCCCACACGGCAAGTTGCACAAGCTACCGAAGGACAAGGTGGATCGAGTCAGGTTGCAGAGCTTAAAGCCGTCCAGCTGGCTTTGGATATTGCTGAACGAGAGAAGTGGCCGAGGCTCTATCTCTACACCGACTCGTGGATGGTAGCTAATGCTCTGTGGGGATGGCTGGTTCGCTGGAGAAAAGCCAACTGGCAGCGCAGAGGGAAACCCATCTGGGCCGCTGAGATTTGGCAGGACATCGCCGCCCGAGTAGAGAAGCTGACCGTGAAGGTTCGACACGTGGATGCGCACGTACCCAAGAGTCGGGCTAATGAAGAACATCGCAACAACGAGCAGGTGGACCGAGCTGCCAAGGTGAAAGTATCACAGGTGGATCTGGACTGGCAGCACAAGGGAGAACTATTCCTAGCTCGTTGGGCCCATGATGCCTCTGGTCATCAGGGGAGAGATGCAACATACCAATGGGCCCGTGACCGAGGGGTGGACCTTACCATGGACAGCATCTCACAGGTCATCCACAGCTGTGAGACCTGTGCTGCAATCAAACAGGCCAAGCGGGTGAAGCCTCTGTGGTACGGTGGACGATGGTCAAAGTACAGGTATGGGGAAGCCTGGCAAGTTGATTACATCACCCTTCCCCAAACCCGCCAAGGCAAGCGCTACGTGTTGACCATGGTTGAAGCAACCACTGGATGGCTGGAGACCTACCCTGTGCCTCATGCTACAGCCCGGAACACCATCTTGGGCCTGGAAAAGCAAGTCCTGTGGAGACATGGCACCCCCGACAGGATCGAGTCAGACAACGGGACTCATTTTAAGAACAGCCTCATCAACACCTGGGCCAGAGAACATGGTATCGAATGGATATATCACATTCCTTATCATGCACCAGCTGCCGGAAAAGTTGAACGCTGCAATGGACTACTTAAAACCACCCTAAAGGCACTTGGTGGGGGGACCTTCAAAAATTGGGAAGTGAACTTAGCGAAGGCCACCTGGATGGTCAATACCCGAGGGTCCATCAATCGAGCTGGTCCTGCCGAGTCTGAACCCTTGCACACAGTGGATGGAGATGGAGTCCCTGTGGTACACCTGAGAGGTATTTTAGGAAAGACTGTTTGGATTAATCCTACCTCAGGCAAAGGCAAACCCATCCGTGGGATTGTCTTTGCTCAAGGACCTGGTTGCACTTGGTGGGTAATGCAAAAAGATGGGGAAACCCGTTGTGTACCACAGGGAGACCTAATCTTAGGTGAGAACGGTGTGTAGGGTTTCATTGTATATATATATATATGTATGTGTGTTTAGAGTTTAAGAAAGTATTGATTTGGGATGATGTAGATGGTAATAGAATAAGGGGTGGATAATGTCCTGGGTTGAGGGGTATTCTATTACCATCCTCATGAGCTGTTGAAATCAGGTGGGACAGTGTTTCCTTGCCTCCTCCCCCCAGACTATCTTGCTGTTAATGGCCCATCATTGTCCTGCTGCATGACTCAGAGATAACTCCCTCCAGACTATCTTCTGTTAACGAGCCTAATCAACACTTGGCCTCATGACTCATTACCCCATTGTGAGATGCTCCACCCAGAGGGAGGAACCAAGCATCCCATCGTGGATATAACTGGGACTCTGAGCACCAAAGGGGGGACTCCACTGGATTTCCAGAGGACAGGAGCTACACAGCCACCGCTGGATTTTCTGAGGAAGAGCAGACCCCTTCTACTACAGGATCACCACTTCAGAGGATTGCAGCCACCATTCCACCAGACTGCTACGACTACCCTGCCTAATAGGGACTCAGGTTGTATCTTGACTCTGTCAGTATTTTCTTTTACTTTCTTTTCCTTTTCTTTAATTTCCATTAAATTGTTATTCTGACTTGGTGCCTCTCACTGGTTTGTTTTAAAACTAGCACAACCGGACACCAGAAATATATTACAAAAATACATATAAATTTACAAGAATTTTATTCAAGATAATGACATAGAAGTATGAAAGGGGGCTTCTGCCATTGAATGCAGATGACAACCAAGAATAAACAATCATTTGAAGAGGTGGTCTCTGGGTAAGTAGGTCTGTAGTTGTTTCAAGCCTGAGGAAACTGCTCTGTCCCACAGCTTATAAGAACACCAGTGAGCACCTACCAATACAGGCATTTAGGTTCATTTAAACAGCAGATATGAATAAAGATGTGTAGGGAATGAGCTGAAGAAAATTATGCATTATTCATGCAGCTAACACTTACTCATGCCTAGTATAAATTGAAACCTAAAAGTGCAAATCTAGGACACTGAGATTTTCAGTCATGCTGAGTTATATTTAAATTCAATCTATGCCAAAAATTCTGAGTTCATTTCATGTTTTCAAATCAGCACAGAAGCATTTCACACTTTCTCTCACTGGCTACATTTTGGGAAACATAAATTATGAATGTAGCAGTTTTTGCAAGTGAATCGTAATAATTGCTAGGTGGATTTCATTTGAGATGCAGTGGACATGACATTAAGCAAAATGCATAGCACTGGTGATTCGTTTAATTCCATCTGACAGCTCCTGAAAAAAAATATTTAAATCACAAAACAACTGAAAAATGAGCAAGTTTTACAAGTGAGGAAAAAGAAGCTTGATTTTGCAATTCTATTTTCTTCAATGAAACACTCATATAACACCATTTCTTATAAGTCCTGTTAACTCAAAACTGTGAAGACAATCATTTTTAGAACATACCTGTTTTTCTGCAATCCATGCTGTTTTAATCTCTCTGCAATTCTTATTTTCAAAATAAGGAAATCATGCTGAACTCCTGCACTAAGCCACTGAAAAAGCTAACTGGTATTTGCCAAGTGGAAAAATCTTCTTTTCAGTTTTGCCTAACCAGGCATCTGTAATGACACTTTTCCAAAAGATACCTAAAAGCTTCATCCCCTGATTTTACCTAGTCTTAACTACCTAAGGAACACAAGGCTGGGGAAAAAAATAAAAAATGAGAGAACTGACATAGCTACTGTCCTGAAAGAAGACTTTAACTCAGTGGGAGAATCTGGACCCACAAATTAAGAAAAGTCATAGTAATTTCACCTCACTAAGCCTACTTCCCTGTCTGATTTTCTTATCTGAAGACCATTTGAAGGCAGAGGTGAGCTACTACAGGCCTTAGGACAGCACAGCTCAGTTTCAGTTGGAGCCTACTGGCACAACTACAAAATAATTTGCACTGAATGCGAGCAGTTCAGCCATTTCCTCTCCTCTCACAAGCCTGTGAAAGAACAGGACCATACAAATAAGAAATCTGAAACAGCAATTCTTTTTCTTACTCTAAGGGCAGCACAGTTTGCAATCAACCTCACAGACCTTTGCTTTCTAGCATTCCTGCCAGGGTATGAGTGCATAGCACAGAGGAGCAGAGACACGCAGAGAGCTTAAAAGCACTACTTTAGCATAACATTGTACCTGGACTAACTGGTTGCTGTCACACAAACTGACACTACATCTGTAAGAAGAAGGAGAATATGAATCCATTGTGTGGTTTTTCCACATGGTTTACTTTTTCCACTGAGCAAGTCAATTATGCTTTATGTAATTGCCATTAGGAAAATGAACTTGATGATGAAAAATCCACAGACAGATCCAAAATTATTATCAGACTGGAAATCCTTTTTCTTTTGAGGTTTTCCTGTCCTTAGAGAGGAATACAGCTTTAGCTGAGAAGTTACTTTACTTCTACACTGTCCTTCAGAGGACTGAACAAGAACTCTGAAAGAGCATGAATGAGACCAGTTCTTCTAAGGCTGGGATGGTTTCAAACCCTGCTCCAGAGGACTTTGCACAGTTTGTCTCCCAAGAAGAGTGTTAGGCAAAAGGTCTTGCTCAGATAATGTGTTAGTTTCAGAAGAGTGAAGTAGGGAAGAGCCAGATTTAAACACCTCCTAATGGATTAGTCACTTACAGTGTGAGCGATGTAACAGGCAACTCTGAATTTCTCTTGTACAGAAAATTACTACACCACTGAGACCCATTTCTGAGCCTATTCTATTTCAGATCTGAAAGGATATGGTGAAAATATCATGCCAGGTCTTGCTTTTTAAACAACTAATTCAGCCTGGCCAAAGTCTGTTTGCAAGAGCAAATAGAATACTAGCTGATCGAATGTTTAAGGCTTTACAGCTTCCTTGCCTCCGAAGAGAAGCACATACTGTGGTAATACAATTACAGAATTACCAGCAGCTAGAACAGCCTTCAGATGGGCATATTATTGGCAGCAGCTGCTCAAACAAGTACTCACCTCCCTGTGCTCACAATATCCCAGCAATTGAAGGAGTGAGAATTTATGTCAATGAAATCAGCCTTCTCTCAAAGTTTGCAGAGTGTGCTTCCATAGCAATCCAACTACTTGATGAACAATTACAATTGTCAATTTGAAAAACTCCTTCAAGGTTATTTAATCTATCAAGGTTATTTCATCATTGAAAAGAAAAGATTTTAATAGTCTGGATATACTCAAGTTAGCACCTAAGCCACTAACCTTCCCAAGCACTAGGCATTTTACCAAATTATCATCCAACATAAAACAGGAGAAGATTACAACTGTAAAAGGCTAAGGTAAGACTTTGGCGACAATTAATCTGACACAATTTAATTAGGCATATACATATAAATCCACTGTACCTACAGTCCAACAAAACAGAAGAACAGAGACTAACAAAGCAGAGGCTTAGCAGCTTCTCTCAGGGATTTTTGTCTAAGGCCATTTCTCTTCCTTTTGCTTGATTGGATATCTTTTACATCTTCCTGCCTTAGAAAACATTTCTACTTGGTGGCCAGCTGTCGTAGCATGTAAAAGATTACACTCTAAAGCAGCTCATGGTTATACAGATAATTTACATAATAAAACTTAAATGTACCTCAATGGAGAGAACTTCCAGTAGTAATACCAAAACACATTAGAGAGAGCACCACCTACAAAAAAAAGAAAAAAAAAGGAGTTCATAAAAATGAATCAATTACCTGAAAGACCAGAGTCAAGTTCTTAAGAAAATAGTTGGATTGCCACAGATTTTGAAAATACATTATGACTACACAGATTATTACGTTAGTGAAATCTGGATACAGCACACTTGTTTGCTATTACATCAGCCAAGTCAAATTTGAAACACTTGACTTCTAGTCTGTGCTTCATACATCCCTGCATAAGAGGGAAAATATTAAATCAACATTTGTGCTTATTATGGCATAGGTGTCTACCACAGCCATATGGTAGAAAAACAAACACATTAAAACTCTCATCTTCTTGTATGTTTCCATATTCGTATTTTGTAATCACAATGAATGCATAGTTATATAATTTTTTAATCTTGATTTCCAATTCCACCCATATAGGTATAATGATATACTCCAGTATTATTTGAAATGCTGATGTCAGTTTTGATGCAGCTTCCTTACTAAACAGATTTTAGAGCAGAAATCAGTTATTTCTCATGACAGTGATGGGATTTTAAAATACCATTATCCCCTGAGATCTATATATGGTGCCAATACAGTGCCGATACTGTTCCAAGTAAGTCATTATAGCTGTACATTAGTACCACCTGAAGATCTGGACCTTACATCAATTGTGAAAGCCCAGTAGATCTGAACTTGTGCCTCTTCATTGTTCATGGCCCTTACATGTCCCAGCTGCTATGACTCTATCTGACCAGCACAAGAAAGTTTCATGCAAAACATTCACATATGCCATTCCTCAATCAGCTCACCTCTATACAGATACAAGGATAATACCACAACAGAAAAACCACACTTATTTCCTTGAGAGTTTTGGTGGCCAGAAAGCTCCACAGGTAGAGCTGTTCAGATCCTTGGAAACCTCAAGCCAGTCCTGAACGTATTTTTGACACAAAAATGAAACTTCAAACTATGATGGGATAAAAAATCTGAAAGTAAAAGGGGAAAAAATTTTAGAAATCCCTCCCTCTTTCCTCTTTTTCCAAGTCTCCTAGATAGGTAATGGGATTTGTTCAGTCAAAATTTTAAACTGAAAATTTTATCAGATCTTCTGAGTCTCCACCATCTTTAATTCTAATTAAAACAAAACCAGTGTTCAAAAAGTAATATTGTAAAGAAGCTAAAAATTAAACAAGCCAAGAAAACAACTCAGCAAAACCATCCTTTTTCAGAAAATGCCTTTAGTTCTCATTAATGAACATTATCTGATGATAAGGCATTTGCTACAGAATTCTATTTGATGGCAAACTTCTATAACACTGTTTTGCCATTTCAGTTGAAAATCTGTAATGATGAGAATGCAAACAGAAAATCTTCTAAGATGCCATGTAAGATACCATGGGAATCCATTTCTTTCTTATTGCCAGGTGATGATATCCTAAATGCTGTGTTTTTTTAAATGTAGGCACAAAGGAATCACTTAGACATTTACATCTAAAATCCTCTGTTTATCTAGAAGAACTAGCTGCCAGTGTTGTATGCTGGCTAGATCTGCTGAGTGCATTATCAACAGTCTTCTGCTTCAGCAAATTACTTTATTAAATTTTCTGGCAAGAGTTTACTCTGTATGAAAAATGGATGTATGTGATGTACTTCCAAATGGTTAAATGACACGTCCTTTATGATTTTTAAAAAGATTTCGAAGGACAAAGAGTGTGGAACTTCAGGTCAAAAAAACAAGCAGATTTTTCACTAGTATGTCTTTGTTGAATAAAACACTTTACTACAAGTTATTTCACAGCCTGAACACATCATTGTTTTGTCAGATAAAGACATAGAGTTGGTCTGTGGCCTGAAGGAAAGGAAAAGCTATGATTCCTCTGTTGGCAACATACAACAGTTAATGAATCCACAGCACACTGGCATTTTTCATTAAATACTGTTCAAGTATTTCCAAAGTAAAATCCCATTGGCTACATTTCATTCAGAGTCTCTTTGGGGGCTCTTGTTGCTCTTTCAGTGTAACAGCAATAAAAAGATCAGTGGAGATGTGCTGATGAAATAATGTAAAAATACCCACAAGACATGCCTGTACTTCACTAGACTGAGGTGTGTTATTTTCTCATAATATAGGCAAAGATAAATTACAACTTGAAATACTACTTGCAAGTTTTGAGATTTACAGTTCATTTAATCAGAATTTGAATGCATGTAAACAGGAGTCTCCTCACTCATTCTGACATTGTCTATAATAAGAAACTGCACAGTAGCAGCTTTAACAATCTTTGTCAATGTAATTATCTAAGCTGAAGCTGAAAGGCCAACCTTGAAAATTGTGTGCAGGCTAATCAGGTAAAAAGGTCAGAAGAAAATATTTTAGCAGCATAATTTTCAGTTACTCATACAATCATAGAATCATTTAGGATGGAAAAGACCTCTAAGTTCATGGAGTCCAACTGTTAATCATGTTTACTCTTGTACAGTAAATGGACAAGCAAAGTAACTACAGCCTAATACAGGATTCTGAGTTCTCAAAAAACATGTTTTACCATGGTTTCTCCTGTACGGATGGTAGATGGAAAAGCAATGATAAAAGCAATGTTTGGTATATCTATTATTGATGATTGGGGGAAAAAGGTAATCAACAAAAAGAAATTTCCATATGCATACAGACAACTGAGTGAAGAGTAGATTGATGTACAAACTGCAACACACATACAGAAAATACTTTCAGGAACTCCAAGTGACAGCTTCCTTTTCTGGGTTTTTGAAAGCAAGAACAAGTAATTAGCCCAACATCTAATCAGTTACAAAGCTCCCCTAGAAATAGAACTGACCAGCACTTCAAATTTCCACTTCACAGGAAACAAAGGCGTTTCAAAATCTGACCTCATTTCAATTCAGAATAAATGAGAGTACTCTCAATATTTCCTTTGAAATAAAATTTAAAATGCTGTGTTAAATTTTTTTTTTCATGCTTATTACTTTTATCTTATTCTATTACAGGTAAATACTATATATATGTTATTGGATGTTCTCAGTGCATAGCACTATTTATATTATCACGTTGTCATACTGTATCATGACATACCAAATGGCCCAGTATTCTGTTTTTGTATTATTTTTGTATTATTTTCATTTAAAACCAAAAGAAGTTGCTAGATTGTTTATAATTAAATATCTTATTTTTGAATCAGGGCTGCATAGCATTTTAAGAACTGTGGCTTGGTATGGGTTTTGGGCCTCCCAGAAATCAAATTTATCATTTCCTGGAGAGGGACAGGCTCAACAGTAGTTTGAGGAACTAGATGCTCAGCATAACTGCATGAAAATTTTACAGACCTGAGACAAATTTATCCATTCTTCTCATACAATTCACAGGCCAGCAGTTCAGGAACTTTGCTACAAACTAGACTGGTTTTTATTTGTGCTGCAATGAGACAGTGTGCTACTTTGAGGCAAAATGTATTGTTTTCCTTTCATTTCAGTGCCAAGTAGCATAATGAAGAAAACAAGCTTTTGATCTTTCTGAATATTCCCTAGACACATTTTGCTTTGAACATCCTTGTCTTCATAAAAATATCTGTTACTTTGTCAGATGCTCTTTATTAATCAGTCCTTGCACTCGCAGATAAAGAAAAGACTAGAGATATTTCTCACAGGTGAAATATATGTATAATGGATAATCAGAGGCAGAGGTGTACACAGACTTAATGTTATCAAATGATGCAAGCTCTCAGCTCTTCCCAAGATTCATACTGCACACATCTCAGTTCTACTTAGGCTCTCATTTGGAACGAAATGAGAGCCTAAGTTCCCCTAAAACTGCTAAGGACTGTCTGACCATCCATGAACCACTCTGGCAGTCTCACTTGGACAGAGGTCACTTCACAGTTACGCACCCCATACTCACATAGTCAGACCAGGTTTCCATAGCAGAGTCTCAGACCTCTAGATCCTTTCAGTAATTTAATCATGGTACAACAGAATAACAGCTCAAGCTGGTGCCTCTGGGGAGGAACCCCGAGCAAAGGAACCCCTGGGCTTTTCTACCCTCACAGTCAAAGTGCAGAGGAGTCTGGGCTCTTCGAGCTGAGTCCTCAGCTCCTGCCGTGTCTCTGAGTGTCCGGTCTCCTGGCTGGCACCACAGGCCCCCGTGCCCTTTGCTGTGCAAAGGTTGGTTCCAGTTCCTGGCCTCTTGTCTGGGGCTCTCACCACCCAGAGCTCAGCCTGGAGGTGGCACTGCAGCTGCTCACCGAGCTACCAGCACTGAGTGTATTCTTCAACAAAACAAAGGTTAGGTGAAGGCCAGAGGTAATTTTTTGCGAGGACTTCAAGCTGAAGTTCCTTCAGACAAGATATCACTAGGGCTGGCTCTTTCCCCCTTACACAGTCCCCCAACACCATTTCAATAGACCCATTCTCAGTAGAACAGTACTCTCAAACATGTTTAGAACACTTTTGGCTGTGGTGGGTGGCCCCTCTCTGGTTGTCAGGTGCCCACCAAAGCTGCTTATGACAACAAGCTTGGGTGTCAAGGTAAGGGCAAGGAGAGAACACTCAGCAATTATTGTGATGGGCAAAATAGACTGAACTTGGGAAAATTAGTTTAATTTATAACCAATCAAATCAGAGCAGGGTAATGAGAGGGAAAACCAAGTCTTAAAATATCTTCTCCCCCACTCCTCCCTTCTTCCTTGGCTCAATTTCACTCCTGAATTCTCTACCTCCACCTCCCAGGAGCACAAGGAGATGGGGAATGGGGGCTGCAGTCAGTTCATCACATGTCTCTGTCACTCCTTCCCTCTCAGGGGCAGGATTCCTCACACTCTTCCCCTGCTCCAGTGTGGGATCACTCCAACAGTAGGCAGTTCTCTGTGAATTTCTCAAACGTGTCCTCCCCACAGGCTGGGGGGAATCTCTGCTCCAGAGCCCAGGGCAGAGACCCTGGTGCCTGAAGGGCTGCTTCTTCACATATACTCACTCCTCTTTTCCCCAGGTGCCGTTACACAGGTGTTTTCCACCCCTTCCTAAAAGTGTTATTCCAGAGGCACTACCACTGTCGTGGATGGGCTCAGCTTTGGCCAGCAGTAGGTTGATCTTGGAGCCTGCACTCATTGCCTCCGTCAGACACGTAGGAAGCTTCTGGCAGCTTCTCACAGAAGCCACCCCTGTAGGTCCCCCCACTACCAAAACCATGCCACACAAACCCAATATGCTCACACATCATGCTCCATGTATGCAGTACATAATCCTGTTAACATCTTATAGAAATGTCACTAGCAGCCCTGAGACAACCTTCACCTGACTGCAGACATTTTCAGCAGAAAAAGCACAACTTTAAATTTCTATCCCCAGAGGGACCAGATGCATTCAGTGAATATTCTCCTACAAAGATGCAGATAGTCCTGTCTAATGGAAATCATCATTAACAATGCACTCCACGACTTGAAGGCCATGGGGTTTCTTCCAGAGATATTAACCTTCACTCACCTGTCATAATGTTACCTATTCAAAACCTGAGTTTTCCTCCTCTGATATGAAGAGTTTGATTTTGTGGGTACAGCTGAAATGAGCAATGCTCTGTTCTGGAATATCAAGAGTGAACAGTAGCTACTAGAAGGCCGTGGTCCCTACTGGAAAATAGAGCATTGTTTACAATGGGCAATGGCAATTCTAACATTAACAAAGAGAAGTGAGTCTTATATAGAAGAGTACAGGTAGGTTGTGTTAAACATCATTAAAATAATGGGGGCTTTTCTGGATATTGTTTCAACGAGAGGGAGGTAGAAAATCATGAACAAAACTCTAGAAAGGTAACATCAAAATGCAGCTCTAAAAGCACTAAGACATTAATTTCAAGCTAAGAGCAATCCTGCTTTGTTTCTGCTGCCCCCAGCTGCTCATTTCTATCTGCATCTTTATTATATACACTGGCTTTGTTACATAGCCTGGCTTCAAAAACACAATTTGAGAGGGTGGGCAATTGTATACAAATGCAAAAAGTTTTGAAAGGACTTTCCCACCAGTCATCCTGTAAGACTGTGATCTCACATGATTACCATATGAAATTACTTTTATGTATTTTAAGTGTTGACTGGAATTCTCGAAATCCTAAGAAATTAATTTATTTTCTTGCAATTAAAGAAAGAATTGTGATTTTGTTCTTTGGAGTATTTTTAATTATTTGTCAATAAATGGGGGAATTGCCCTTAAGATACACGATTTCATGCTTTTTCTGACAGAGATAACCTGCATGGACCTGAATTTTGCTTCAAAATAAGGTAACAGCTGATACTGCTTCATGCATAAGCTTTTTATTTTTTTGCTTTTGCACACTGCATATAATACAGGAATTTTATTTGTCTCACAGCATAGTTTTATGAATTAGAACCTATACCTAAATGCACTAAAAGAGTGCTCTGAGAGATGACCTTCAACATTTCATTATGCAAAAGTAGTTCTGTATCATCTTTAACGAATAGTTTGTTGATTACAACTTTCAGCATATTCTGTAAAACAACTTCACACAGAGCATAAACAGTAAAGCTACACATTAAAAAATACAAAATCTTATTTTATGGATAATTTCAAAGAGAATATGAGGAGCAACTCTGTTTTTTTCTAGTTATGCCCAAATTATATATATATGCTCCTCAGCTGATTCAGTCCTATTTAAGTGTGCAAAAAATAGAAGCATACTGCAGACATTTGAACAGAAGCTATATTTGCAATACCAGAACTGGAAAAATTATATGACTCTGTTCTAACTACAACACAGCCATTATCCACAGCCACAGCATATTCATTCACTTTAAATGAATATTCACTTGGCTGTGAGCAGCCAAGTGCCTAACCAGGAGAAGGGAAATGAAATCAAATAGGTTATCTTCTTTTATGGTGCCCCTTGGCATAGCTTTCTGAAAGGACTACATAAATATAATAGTATTTTTATTCCCAACAATGCTAGCATTAATAGCCCTTTGTATAAATAACTTAGAAAAAGCTTCATGGAAATGAATAATGAGGTGTATCAGGAAAGGTGTTCAGCTACAAAACGGATGGCTCCTGACATTATCAGAAACTGATTTTAATTGAAATAGGGAATAATCATGTACCAATAATACTAGTGTTCCTGTCACAAGAGATACTCTATTTTAGGGGAAGACCAGTACAATCTACAATAAACAAATGTTTTCGTTTTATCACATTCTATTTCCCATTGGATATTTTCAATTTGTTGACTGGGTTAAACTCACTGTGCTCTGATCTAACACGTAATTCCAAATAACCTTCAAGATAGAGAGCTACCCACTGCCAAATTCGTTTGAGGACAACACAAATAGTGGGTAAACAAATTAATGTAATTACTGATAAAGTCTTATTTTTAATATGAAATATGTTTTCAGAAAGACAGACTGTCCTGGGAATGTTTCTTTAGTGGTCCTAAACTAGCAAAGAAAACCTTTTCTGAAAGACCTCATGACTATTCACATGAATCCATGTTGAGCAGTTGCTACTGATGTTTTTTGTATTTATGATTCTGAAGGAAAATGATCAGGACATTGTATATCCCTTGAATATGCACATGAAGATGAGCCACCCACAGTATTTTTTACATCCTAAAAATGGCCTGCAGCACTGAATTGTTTCAGTCATTGAAGCTCTGAAATACTGGCTAGATCCCAAGGCAACTCAAGTGCCAAAAGACCAAGTGGAATTATTTTCCAGTTATTATTAGGCTCACAAAGCATCTACAAAATTTCTACCTTTTGATCAACAGCAACCTTGCCTCCCCTCTTAATGCAACAGCTAAAAGTGTAGATCCGATGTAGTATATGACATAATTGGCTGAAAATCTAATTTACTAAAAAATTAATTTACTTAAAAACCAAAAAGAAAACAATAAATTATGAAATTCCATGACACGTTAGATCATTTCTGGATCTAACATGAAAAAGCTGAAGAATGGTAAAGGATGAAGCATATTCTCTGTGACCAAAGAAACCAGAACATTCTGAAACTGCTTTAGTGGTCAATCCACTTCCAAATATTGTAGTGGCTTTGTAGTATTGCAGTAACCAATCAGGAGTTAACCCACTCCTGTTACAACAGCTCTGGAACAACAGGGAGCATAAATAAATAATTTAAAGGAGATTTAAAAAAACAGTAGAGAGCAACAAAAATCAGCACCGATTGTTATACAGTATTCTGATAGCTGAGTTCTTCTGAAGCTTATGCCAACTACCAGATGCAGCTACAAGTGCATGTTATTATGGGCAGTAACACATTTGTCAGTGACTGGATGGAGAAGAGTCAGTATTTTCACAGTATCTTAAAGACCCGCATGTTTCCATAGCTAAAAAAAATCATATGTTTGTCTTAGGAATCACTACATGGTCTTTTTAATGTGGAGAAGAAGAAAACCCCTGGTTTTATGAAAAAATAATTAACAACTCAACAGCTCTCACCTGCTCCACAAGTGTACATCCAAAACAAAAAGCGTTATCTGGAAAAGTCATACCTTGAAACTTGGTCCAACCATACGTTTTCCTAACCATAGTCAATGTTATTTGGATTACAACTGCAGAGGAGTACCTTGTTATTCACTGCTCATGATAAATATTTAATGTTGACACTACATGTGTGTATTTGCCATAAATCTGAATTTATAGTGATTTCTAACATGAAGTTTTAACTTGTGAAAGTTGTTATCTCATCATTCCTGAAAAACAGTATTAGTGCATGAGCAATTCAATGTGCTTAGAAAGGCTGTCTCCTATCTGCAGGCACTGAGGTAATTCAAATACTTATCCCATGAGGCTCACAAGACATGACCAACACCACAGCGTGGTGTTGGTTCCATGTGGATGGCAGCTTCTGAAAGTAAACAAATGTTTCTGACAGGGAGCAAATTCCTGTGAAGAGCTGTAAGGTTCCTTTGCCAAAATTTAGCCTTGACCTAGAACATCAAATTGTTAAAAAAAAAAAAAAATTCCCATTTAGGGAACATATAGGAAATATATAGGGTCATATACAGGGAATAGAAATGTCCTTTTGCCTCCAATTATCACATAATTAACCATTCAGCCAGCTGCTGAAGTTACCATTATCTCAGGTCTGCTCTAGTATTTGTTTCACCACTCCCTTAAACAGACCTGTGACATTATAATAAATTTAAAAACAGAAGAGTAGCATAAGGTACATACATAGCGTAAAATCCCCATTATAAAAGGGAATTTCATATTACAAAATGTTAGCAGATAGAGCAATCAAGTAAACTGCTATTATAGCAGAATAAACAGTCAATAAACACTCAGTGCACAGCTGAGAGGGGGGACAGGGTCTGTACCTGCACCAGCCACTAGTAAAATAATTTGTAAAGCTACAGTCTCAGACTGACAGACACAAAGCAAACACGCAAACAAAGATCAAAGATTGGTCACGGAAAGGAAAAGAAAACAAAACAAGAAAAAGAGGATCATAAAGTGACAAAACTATCAGAAAGACTCGAGTAAAAGTAACTCTTGTGAGACTAAAATGACTGAATTTCTGAAGTATATTATTAACAAGATATTAAGAGGCTATCATAGAAATGAGCATTAAACTGCTCTTCTGTCTGAGGGAGATGATGCCTCTGTTCGAGGCTCAGAAACTCAAGGCAGTGCAGCCAGTCCTGGTCTCTGCTGCAGACTCGCAGCTTCCCTCACCCAGCACCACACCGTGGGAGAAAGGCAGCACTGCACCTTTCCACCGCCAAACTTCAGCATGTGACTCTTGGCCTGCATTTCTGTCACTTGTTTGCATCTTATTTCCTCGTGACGGGCTTCTTCCACGGCTTCTTAAACAACAACAACAAAAGATAACCTTTCTCCCAAATATACTGACTCAAAACACACTCCTTACCAATCTCTGCCTTCCAACCACAGGAGACCCATCCCAGAAACATACCCAAACAGACAGGGGGCAACTTGATGATCTTTTTCCTCTCCATTGGCATGTCACTCCACGTGCGAGGGCTGGGAGGCTGCCAAGCCCTCCTGGACCACTTCCTATCACCTCTCTCCACCACTCAGATCCAGATGTGCTGTAAAATTGTGTAAGAAGTCTCACAGTTGTCAGTTGCACTCAGTATGGGTGCAAGAGATCAAATCTTTTATACTGAGATGTAACAGGCTACCACACCCAGAATCTGATCTATTTATTTTGGAGAGTAATAAATCAACTCCCACCCCAATTCCACCTTGAACTCTCCTACTGATATGCTAAGAAAATTTTTAACTCCCCCTGTCTATGTCACACTGAAAGGATGCCAGAGAGATCATGTCAGCAGAAATAGTAAATGATAATTCCATTAAATGAGGAATTAAATTATTTGTCCAATATCCTTCACCTCTGCTTATTATCTTCCAGAAACAGAATTAAAGAAGAGTAACCTCAGTCTTACAGTGAGCTCCTTCAAGAATATATATATATATATATGTTGTTACATATATGTAACAACTCATATTACAAGAGAGTAATGGAGTTCTGGATGCTTGTAACATAAGCCATGTCTGGGATAGAGGATACAAATGTGAGATTTGAGACAGACACTGAGACCAAGAAATTTGAGAAAGCTAAAACATTTAATGCAATAAAGGAGGAGACAGCTTAAGGCTGCTAATTAAAACTTGGCAGTTAATCATTATGGTATCTAATAACTCCCATTCATGTAATCTCTGTCCTAGCTTAGCCAACCTTTCCTCAAAAAAGCAGCACCTTAAAATGGGTTACATAACAAGCAGTAGAGTTGCAAAGCTCAGACGTATGCTGAGGTTAAATAGATGTGCATCTTTGTATTAAACCACAGACATACTAAAAAAACATTTTAAAGGGCAATTAAGGCCTAAAATGTTTATAAGTGATATTGTGCTGCAACAAGGCCAATGCCCAGCAAAATCAACCTCAGCCTACAAATAATGGGAGATCCTGGCAGAATGTTCGATACTGATTTTGCAATACTTTCACCGGAAAAGTTCAAAACAAGTTGACCTTCAAAACATCCTTTCAAGCTCATCTGTTTGCTCTGGAGTTTAGAGAGATTGAGGCATCTGGGTAAATTGAAGGGGAGAGGTCTCTGTAACAGCTGAGATAACCTTCTCAGGTCTCACTGGTATTTTGCTCTGGGGTGGACTTCTTGTTACTATCTAAACAGGTATTAACTGGGAGTCTTTTTATAAAGACAAGTGCTATTTTATATTTAGGCATTACTAAAAGGGACAGTTCTCAGTAAGGAGCTTTCTGCGAATGAAATATCACTAGTCTTAATATATACTATTCTCATAATTGCAGTCATTAGAACAACAAAAGGAATGAAACTATTAAAAAACTAAACAGAAAATGTTACTCAAAACACTTATTAGAGCTGTATTAACGTGGCAGTTGTCAGACAAGACCGTCGATGTTAGAGACTCAGTGTTCTTCAGACAATTATACCTATTTCCTGCAGAATTCCAGAAAATGTCACTTGCATCTCAATCATTTGGCTTTTCCTCAAGCCCAGGGTGGGACCGCGGGCAGCCCCAGCCCAGCGCCAGCGGGTGGCAGCAGCGACCCAGCGACCGCAGCAGACGCGCTCCTCCTGCTTATCACGGATCAGCATTTTCAACGCATTGTAAGGCTCATTTTAAGTCTCCCTCCTTCCATTTGCTTTTGTTTGGTTTTGTTCCAATGGGAAATGCATAACATGCATGAGTGAGCAGGTGGATTAATTGAAAGCTTTCATAATTTTTTCTTTGACTGAGAAAACTAACCTTGAAATGGTCAGGCACAACCATTAAGTACCAGTACTTTGTGTACCACTGATAAGATCACGTTTTCAATTACAAGGCAACATCTTCTGAGAAAAGCGACACAGCTCCGTAAAAAAAAAAAAGCTTTTAGGTCACTACTCATTCTGCAAACAAAATACAGAAGCCAGGACTTCTCCACAAGAGATTTGGTGGGAGGGCAGGCTCCAGCTGAGAGGGAAGCTGGAGGCACAGATTTGTCAGGAGGTTCAGCAGACCCAATAGCCATTATTTCTTAATTTAAAGGTACTAATTAAATACATAGTGTATCTCCTTTCAGTACAGATACATAAAACTCACAAAATTATGCATTTTGTTCTTCCAGTTCCAGGAAGTACCTACATACATATATATTTAACTTAGACTAATTTCAAAACAGGAAGTGTGTGTCATCTGTACACACTTCTACACATTTATAATCCTTTAAACACTCTCAAAATAAACTACTTTACCAGAAACTTCTTTTGCACTGCAAACCTGTCTTGGCCCTTTTTAAAAACACCTGAATTTCTGAATCTAAAACTGATTGATTTTCAATGTAAGATTAAAGCTATTTCCTTATACATGCACTTCAGATTAATTGCAACAAACCAAAAAAATGTGTGATTATATAAAAAATTGAATTGTAGCATATTTATTTGACTGTATGCTGAAGTCACAGCCAAGACCCCTACTAACAACCTTGGCAAAAGAAAAAAAGCCCAAACACCAAGCCTCCTCACTCACACTTGGTACATTTATTCCTGCTCTGTCTCAGCTATTGATCCTCTTCTCAAACACTGTTTTGACTCATTCCCCTAATCCTTAACCAAACCTTCCCAGTCAGAAGAGGCTACAGGTACTCCAAGAAGGAGTCCTCAAAACAGAAACGGCACTCACCCACAAATATAAAAGCCACAGTCCTCTACTATTCACTAGGTCTAGGCTCTTGACTTTAAACATGGATAAGGTCCTTAATTCCAGTGGTGAAACAGTGGGACACAGAAGAACATAAAGACTAGATACAGTGTTAGAAGACCAGGAATTTGAGAACAGACCTAGGTGAATGCAGTGAGACACAACATGTGTAAGAAGGATAGAAATGTGTAGACTAGAATGTTGATGGGTCTTATGGCGCTCATTTGGAGGAACCGCCTGAGAAGAAAGAGAGGGTCACCTTGTTTGGCTATCCTTTGGTCCCACTTTGTGTTTGGAGACAAGTGAAGAAATACTCACCCATCCACCTGACTGCTGTGTATGTCCTGTTCACCAGGAAGCCTTGCTGGGATTGCACTCTCACCCCACAAATCCCATCATGAGAGATTGCAAAAAACCTAGAGATTCGTGGCATAAGGAAAACTACTGCTTGCAACAGCAGTATTTCCTGTGGGAGACCTGCATCCCCCACCTTCTTCTCAGCTACCAGCTCTGTAGAGATGTTAAATGATCATCAGCCTCTAAATCTGCCTGCGAGCCTCTCCTTGCCTCCTCCATCTCCACTTCAACAAACTGTTGAGACTATACCGTCCTTCTGTCCCCTCGCTTGGTGCTCTCTGATGACCAGCTTATTCTCCAACACCATAAACAGTCTGAACAGAAGATCAGTTGCTAAAAAGAGCTGATTTATTCTCTTCAAAAGGGTTGGTTTCCCACAGGGTTTCCATGATCCTCTTCAGCTGAATGATGATGACTCATCACAATAATCATGCTGTTGACCCTTGGCACTGCTCAACAGACGAATCAAATGCTTCTTGGTCGTAGAGGTGGTCAGCCCTTCTCTGGGGCCTGCAGTAAAGCTGTTTTGCTCAGCCGTAGTGGCAATGCTACCTGGCTGGCAGAAGTTCCTGGGGAGAAGGAGCCACTCCACCGCAGCACCAGCTATGAATGAACAACCTTCAACTGCCCTACTTTTCCCTGAGCCCTAGGTAGAGCTCAGGCTCACGCTGAGCCTGGCAAGGGCTGACTGCACAGGGAGTGATCAGAGGCAGCAGTTACGAGATAGTGGAATCTCTGCTTGAGGCATTGAGCTTTCTCTCCTCCAGTGGGAGGATGCATTCTGTCTGACTTGGACTCTGGCAGGCTTATGACTTTGGCTCTGACTTATTCTTATGACTTTGCTAAATAATCATAGTAAGCTGGGAAACAGAATGCCACAGGCAGTGGCTACAGAAGAGCTGTCAGGCACTAGAGTGAGACTTTTGTTTTCTCACTGATAAGAAAAGGAAAGAAAAATAACAGTCACAGAAAAGTGAATGAAGAAGTATTTTGTTTGAGAGTGAGACCAGAATTGTGATGAAGCACCAGAGGATTTCAAGTGTTCATGACCAGCAGTCAGAACTGTAAGTTCTTTCTCCTCCATGCCAACTCACTGAACAGTCACTCTTGAACCTGGAATTGCTGGTGGAGAATTCATCCACAGACTTCCAAGAGAACCTATGCAGACAGAGGGCATGCAGGGAGAGACAGACCCAGGTTTTACAGAAGATTTCAGTAGAGGAAAAATCTCTCTAAAAGAGGAAACTGAAGCCATGATGAATAATGACAATAATCATTGACACTTTTCACTATGAGAAGAAATAAAACTTTAAGTTTCATCACGTTCACCAGAGCAATTCAGTGAGAAACTAGATTTTCTTATTTTTGAAGATGGACATTTGTATTGTATGCAGTGGAAAGTGTATACACATTGTTATAATTATCATTAAAATAACTTTGAATTTGTGAATATTTAATTGTTAATTGCTGTGAAAAATAGAATTACTTTCATGCTGTAAAAACTTAATCTGGTACTGATTATTTGTTTGCATTGTTTTTCAACCACATTCATAACAAGGAGCCATTCCCTGTGATTTCACAAATTTCACCAAATCCTTTGTAGACTATTTCTCCAAATCACAAGCTTGTTTAACATCCACTGTTTTCATTCTACAATTTTACATTGTATTCATTTCATAGAAGTGAGACTGCCAAATGTTTCAGATATCACACATTAATGGTTCTGACTTGTGAACAGAGTACCAGCAGTGGAAAGAAACCCTGAGAGTCATTTGCCTATTACCCCCTGAAAATAAATTGTTCCATCTTCTCTGTTCTTGTTGCCATAGTTATAATCTGCTGGTAATTCTACAGTTTTGTTAACTAAGGTAAACCATAAATATGTGTTAAACTGGAAAATAATTCAACTATTTACACTATAAATGTAATCCACTTTATTTGATCCTTTAGCTGCTGCAGTACACCAAGTTTGCACAGGGACTTACAGGTCTACAAACATCTAATTAAACAGATAGGAAATGGATAAAAACACTAACAACTGAAAGAGGAGGGGGGAAAAAAATCAGAAATTCCTGACTGATAGTAATGCGTTCCTCCAAATGCAGATGTGATGAAAAGGATTTGGCTGAAAGTCAATCACATCTTTCACCCTCAAGTTTTTGACACAGAAGCAAAAATGCAAATGCAATAAAATGGACACTGCTGGTCCAAAATTCTAGTCTTAAGCAAATCAGAGATGTTGGTGACCATTATTTTACTATTCTTCCACAAATGCCTGAAAGATGTGACAATATATGCAAAATATATCACTGAAGTTCCAATTAATTTTAATCAAAAGGAGTAAAAATTACTCCAGTTTGGGCGAAGTGCGGCCTTTCTGAGCAAAGCAGAGAACTGTTAAAAAGTATTTTTGAATACTAATTTCTAATTCTTATAGTTCTGGCTTCTAGGGATAAAAACGTAACTTTAAAAATGTTAATCCACAAATCCCTGTACATGCTGATACTGGCAGATGCATTATCTTCTCAAGAACAAACTATCAAGAATGTGGGGGGAAAGGACACAGCTGTATAATTCTGTGATATTTAAGGATACACAGAAAATCCTCACCTTGACCTTTTCTACCTCTCTCACCACAAATCTAATAGTGACAAGCTCTATAGCAAGTTGAGACTAGATTTTGAAATCTACATAAGACTGGGCCACTGCTCATTTCCCATACTTATCCAGTCATTTTGTGCCCCGTTTCCTAGCATTCCTAGCAGGAACAGGAAGATATGGAGGAAGTGCAAGAGCAGAGGTAAATAATTAATCAGTAAGCTTCCTTTTCTTCGGGGGCAATTTCAATGACTGAGTGTCAAGCAAAGATTTATTGTATTTCTTTGCCAAGTTTGATGACAGCTTGTTGTAGCTACTGGGAAACCTTCCTTCAAAGAAAACAGTTTTAAAGTATGTACTATTTAAGAGGACGAGCAACTTCTCATAAGATCTAACATACTGTAAATTTCTAATGCTTTGTATCTGTGGTAAGTATGACTTTGCTTAAGATTCAACAACAAACCTCAAGCAAATCTCTGTAATAAACAGGAAATATTCTTATTCCCACAATTAGCACTTCCGTTTTCTCTTCATAAAGGGGTTTCCTTCCCAGAGTCTCTGAAAAATTTCATGGATGCCAAACCCTTTTTTCAGGGCATAGATACTAAACAAAGGAGAGACCAGTCTCTTTATTTTGACTTCCACCCAAACAAATGTCTGTAAATGATAGAGGTATGATAATCAAAAAACAGTAAGTTTGTTATCCTTTCCTGTACCACAAGAGAGCATCACAGAAGTCTCTGCATCATGAACTTGCACACTTTTTTTCATTTTTTGATGACGATTTTTAATTATTTAAATGGAATATTTATTATAATTTAATGTATTTTAACAATTTTTCTTGTTGTAACTACACCATCCATTCTTGAAAGAATGTCTGATAAACTATGATAAATAGATGATCATTACTATAACAATATGAGAGGAAGTGGAACCTTCCAAAGAGGTTTGGCAGTCCAAAAAATTTCTGTCAGTCTTGAGTGGTCTTCACAATGCTTGGCAGAATACAGGCTCCTAAAATCCATCTGACCTCTTCCTTATGACAAGCATTACAAAGGACTAACTGTCTACAGAAAACTGAATCTGTCTCTCAAATAACTTCTCCCATGTCTATCAGCAGAACTGAACTCCTAGTCATCAAGAGTTTCTCTCCTAGGCATTCTGCCACAGCAACAGACATTCTCTGTCACATCCAGAAAGTGGCCTGAACCTTTAGCAGTAGGAACCGGGCATGGAATCAGTGCTGGAAACTGCTGAACAGCGATGAGGTTTGGACACTGCACAGAAAGACATCCATCACTAGAAATGTTCTCCTAGAGACACATTTATATCCCTCTGCAGGGGTTCTGGTGACCCTGGACAGAGCCCTCCTGATGGTGCTGTGGGGAGGCTCCACTGGTGCTGATTCCCCTTTCCCACACAAGCTGTCTTCAAGCTGAGCCACAACTGCTTGTCTCCCACATGAGCTATGGATTGTGCCTGTGCCTGGCCACCAGCCCCATGGACACACAGGCTGCCCCTCAAGCCTGGCCTCAGCCCTGCCTCATGTCTATGGACTTGCCTGGTGATTGCTGGGCAGTACCTTACCCTGGGTGTCTGACCAGACCTGCCCTGCCCACTGTGCCCAGACACCACAGCTCCCTGGCTATCCAGGCACTTCCCTCCCCTATGCTCCCCTCCTCTATGTTTACACACACCAGCCTGGTTGCTCCCATTTGAGGAATACATCCACCCTGAGTCATGGGACAGGAGGTGAGCCAAAGCAGTAAACCACAGTCAAAGGAGCACTATTAAGGTTATCACCACTTTCAGTTACCTTCTGATTCTGTGGAAAATAAAGTATCCTGCATTTTGAGATGGAATGGAAGCTCTCAGAGATTTGGTTTTTTTGACAAGGTCAGCACCAGGAGACCCTTCAAGAATCACAGAAGGGCTTGAGTTAGAAGGGACCTTTAAGATATCTAGTTCCAACCCCATGGGCAGGGATGCCATCCACTAAATCAGGTTGCTCAGGGCCCCATCCAGCCTGGCCCTGAACACCTCCAGGGATGGGGCATCCACAACTTTTCTGGGCAACCTGTTCCAGTGCCTCACCACTCTCATAGTAAAGAATTTTTTCTTAACTTCTAATCTAAATCTCTCATCTTGTGGTTTAAAACTGTTCTCCCTTGCCCTGTCACTATCTGCCCATATAAAAAGTCACTTTCCCTCTTTTTTGTAAGTCCCCTTTAAGTAGTGGAAGGCTGCAGTGAGGTCTCCCAGGAGGCCTCTCTTCTCCAAGGTGCCATTCTTTTTTCTCTGAGACTCGGTGTGCTTGGGGAGAATCAACACATCCAGCTTCTTTGAGAAAAGTTTTTAGGATAATAAGGGCTCAAAAAGGCTCAGAGGGACAGGCAAACCATAAGACATTTTATTCTTATCAAGTAACAGTCAGAACCAGATGTCCAGCCTGAGAATGCCCAGAAGGTGCAGTTCCTTCAGAGAGTTACACTGGGTATCTTGGAAATCAGTTACATAAATTGCCTCTGTGAAAGATATTGTCCAATGAACAGAAGAGGTTCACTGGCACGGAGCAAAGCTTTTGGCAGAATAAAGTGTACCTAGTCAAGCTGCAACAGGAATGTACATATTTTCTTTGATCAGGCCATTATTTTAATAATACAACCTATTTTCTGAGCTATTCTCTTGAAATTTAAAAGAAGCTAAAAACGTAGGTCAAGTGAAACCATGGCCCTGATTTCCTACATAAAGCTTTTCAACTGCAACTTGATGCGATTTTTCAAATTTGAATTGTTATTAAAGACTCAAAAGTCCTTAGGAAAATTACTTTCTCTTCTGCATGTAGCAACGAACTGCTTAAACTCTAGTAAGAGAATTAAGCTTTCAGTTAATATTTACTGTTAGACTGATTCTTAAACTATAAAGTATATTATTGGCTATGTTAATATATAAAAATTTCTAAACATGCAATAGCTGTGAGATGAGCAAGATAGAAGATGTATATTTAGATGAACAATATCTATAAAACATTTCAGCATCTCAAAAGAAAATTATGCAGTTTTAAGAACAGCTTACATTAAATAAAGCAGAATGTGAAGTAGATGTCACCAATAGCTTTGCAAAACATTCAAGTTTTCCTTAGTATTGAAAGTTTGATACTTTGGATCAAGAATTTCCAACATTTCATTCATGGTAAGACTCTGTATGGATGGCAAGTCAGACAAGGGGCTACAATAACAAAATTTAAAGTGGAGCAGCGCCATAGCTCTGGTTAACTCTAGAAGATGTATTGCTGCATTTTTTGATGTCACAAAGACAAGTCACAAGAATGTCACAAGGCTGAAGGAGCAGCTGAAACCTGGAAGGTACATGTCCCATCTCAGGATGATCTCTCTCATCAGACACAGTGCTTCTGCCCTGGGAGGAACCAGAAAACAACAAAAGCCCAGCACTGTCTTGGTTCTGTCCTGACAATGTTCACAGGTAAAAGTTTTGAAGAAATTCTGTTTCAAGAGCCCCTACTCCGTAGGTCCACTAAAAATACTATCATGAGATTATTATATCTTTCAGCTAAAAGTCCTAAAAGGTCATCTTCTAGGCTATAAAATAGGCTACAAGACATAATTTTTCAAAAACCCTGAACCAACATTGACATAGTATCTCCAAACATGCTTTCTAAAGAGAAAATTTCCTCTTTTACCAGTTTTGTAAATTTTATAAAATTTATAAAATTACTATAAAAAACTGCTAACAGGTAACAACTAAAGCGTACTTGTATCCTCTAAAAACATTAAAAAGAAAATATGTAGAAAGTTAAAATAATATATTTAAAGCAAATTTAGTTTGAGAGCTTGACAGCAACTGTATATCTTGGAAAAAAACCCCATTTTTATGCATTAGGTGACTATGATACCTTTTCTTCTCTGATAAGATTTATCCGTTGTCTCAAGTAACCAAAAAGAACTGAAGGAGTAAAAAATGGTGCTATTAATAAGCCCATACAGATTGAGTTATGATCTTTCTGTATTTTTCCTCCCTCTTACTTTATTCTCTGATTCTATTACCACATCAACTTTTGCACTTGTTGGTGTGTGGAAAAGATTATATGCATAAACCAATTAGAAGATTGGAAGCGCTTTCCTCCTGTAAGATAGAAAGCTAGTTTACTCGTAGTGAACGAGCTAATTGAGTACTAGCAAGCTGGCAAGCTTTTTATATACCACCACAGACAACTAGAACAGCCAGGCAGAGAATCTAATCTATTACATAAGCATTACACAAGGACATTAACTGGCTCTTTCCTGCAGCAATGCCAAATTTAATTCAGATATGCTCTGGGTTTCATTATATCACATCCTGTGTTTGCAGTTAATATGCAAGACATAACTGGCACAGGTTATTTGAAAGAGCTTATGCCAAAGAAAGCATATTTCTGAAGAAGCTGTCAAGGTAAAAGGTAACATTGTAGTTCCACTGCAGTTTGCTTGAGGTAAAAAAAATTACTATGAATAAAGGACTTTCTCCATTAAATCTTTATCAGATTTACCTGAACATTTAAAAAAACAATAAATACTGTCCTAGAAATGGATGAGCCTCAAAAGATCAAGCTGTCTAGTTTAGAATGGAGCTTATTGTAAGAGATCAGCTGATGTACCAAGACCACACTTAGATCCTGCCCGAAGTGAATCCTTCTGTGATACGTCACTAATATACTAACAAGTAGCTCTTGTACAAATGTACCCCCTTAACCTCTGCTAAATCCTGCTTATCCCTGGAACATGTCCCTGATGGCAAGGTTGAGCAGCTGGACAAATTATGTCTCTCTCCATTTAAATGGAAAGGTTTTCAAAGAAGTAATCAAACAGTAAGTGCACTTAGTGGGTATGCTTTTCTGAAGTCTATATGATAAAATCATATATCTGTCAATGTCAAAGGCACAGCACCCTTGACAAAAAACAATAGCAGCCATGGCAGACTGACAGATTCAAAGGCAGATTAAGAGGAGAGATGAGAAGAAGTGGCCTCTGAACATGGATATGATGTCAATGAAATACATATATTTTCCATCCTCTTTACTTTGTCTTTGCAAGGTCCTGGTTCCTTAGGACAGCATATAAATTGTGTACTCATGCTTTAAGCAAGACAAAAAATACAGGATGGGAGTGGGAATAGCAACTGGGCTCTGCATTTGCCTTTCTTCCTTTCTGTCATATATGTTTTTAATCCAGGTTTTTTTACCAATCAGACTTCTAAAGAAAAATTCAATACATTAATCATGAAGAATGCATTGTCCAGGGTGAACATCACAGAGCATTAAAGTAGGAAAAAGGTTCCTGTATTCATTCTAACTGAGCCTCTATTCTTGAACTTCTGATCTTCATTTGTTAGAAATCAGATCAGGTAAGGATCTAAGACACACAAGACTTTCTATCAAAAGGAAATAGGAGAAAAATCAGGCAAGCCAGAGCTCTCATTTAGCTAGAAGAGCCCTAGAATTGAAACAGCAATAGAAGCACAATAGGCCTAAAAGCACAGAAAGATCAAAGAGCGAGCACTGCAATGAGTCCAGGACAAAACAAGCAGTGAACGTAGGCATATTGTCAAGGCCAGACTCAGCAACAGGCATCAGTCCAATTCCTTAAAGAGTGACACCAATTTGGCCAAAGACAGCAATAACAAAATGGCCACATGTTAGCTAACCTCTCTTGTGACAGATTATCACGCTGAATAAGCATATGTGATCCTAGGGATTATACCTAGTTTAGATCAACAAGAGACAAAGGAATCCCCTGGTTTATCTAATGGGCTGTGCATGAGAGGACATCTACTCCAGAAATCTTACACCTGCTTACATAAAATTATTCAATAAAATCTAAGTTCTATGCCACACCATAGTGTGATTTTTGAGAATGCACAAACTCACCCACACATCAAAATAAAGGTGAATCAGCAAATAATTTTAAAACAGGCCTGTATGGTCTAATCCTGCATTGTGAATATGGGAGATGAAAAAAGTACGAACTGAAACAAGATAGCATATGGGGCTAAGACATAAGCAATTATTAGAAAAATCCCAAATAATCTACATTAGAGATAGCTAGGACCATGGTTCTCATAGTCCCTCTATTAAAAAAAATCTTCAGAGGATGCTCGGATACAAGAGGAAAAATACTGCAGAATGTCTAGAAACAGTATCTTCCAAAACCAGTACAAACAAAAGGATCCAGAAAGAACACTATACATGTACCATGTAATGAAGAAAAGAAATAAAATAATGAAAAAACCCAACCCCAACAGTATTACAAACAATGCCAGGTAATGGTTTTGTCCACTGTACCAGAAATGCCTTCAAAAATCAGAGTACACTGCAGCCTGCTTACATAAGCATCCCACAGAAGCTACTCTTCAGGAATAGGTCTTAAAATGTACATTGCATTTTCCTTCAGCCATGAGGGGTGATCAGCAAGAACTAACCATGCATCTTGGGAAAACACAAACTAGATGCCAAAGCAAAATTGACTGTGTAACTGTGAGATCAGAATTTTCCACAGGAAAATAAAAGCACCAAGACAAAGCAGAAAATAAAACTGCCGACTCTATCCATTAAGTTTGAAATTACAAATCTGGATGTTCTACAGTTAGAACATGCTATCCCAAGAGATCCATATATACTGTTCTTTACCCGAATGCTGAACACTGAAAATGCTAAGCACTATTACAAGGAGAGAATCGGTGGAGATAATTCTTAAAAGGAGAATATTTCCAAAATTACTCTAAGGTCTGCAGAGGAAGAATTAAAGCAACACCTTTTGTCCTGTCATCACAAAACAATGACTCTCTCTTCTCTTTCCTCTTTCCTTTTCTTTCTTTTTCTGCTAGAGTGAAAATATAAATTAGCCACATGAAAGAGATAGTAGACTAAGTTTCTTAATGGTAAATCAAATTAGGGATAGGCAAGCATGGTAGTAGTGACAACAGCAAATTGTAAGACTCAGAATGGTATTGAATCAAAGGTAGATAGCCTTACAGAAACATAAAGTAATGCTTGCAACATTATGCCAGCTCAGAACTTATTTTAAAAAATCCTCCAGTGCAATTGTAGAATTTCAGCTGATTCTTTACACTACAAACTTTATATTACAATTTTCTAGTGTGAGAGAGTCCAGTAGCATCCCTTAACAGCACTCTTTAAAACAGAGCAGCTCTGAGCACAAGCAGAAAAAGGAGTCGAACTAGCCTTGCACGTTTGAGGCATTTCCTGGTAGCCACTGACTTTCAAATAGGGATTGACCTTAAACTACCAAATACTGTTCCATATTCAAAATCCTAGGTGTCCCACAACATGAGATAAAACATTTTCATAACAGATGAGCTTTCATCTCCCAGCTGTTTGTTGTATCAAATAACCTCATCAGGGTGATAAACTTCCCACTTCTGTGCCTGCACTCACTTTGCAAGAGATGGAACAGAACAGAATTGTTCATGGAAGACATGACAAATCTGTTATTTATATTATTTGGTACTATAGGAAAAGCAGATGGAATACTGAGCTAAATTGTAAACTACTGCAAAAAAAAAAAAAAAAGTCAGGGCAAAGATAATTATCAGAATAGGACAGAATAGGATGAAAAAATTTTGGAACCCGTTCTGAAAATACGTGGGCCAATTCTTTAGCAAAAAGCTAAACTGCAAGGAGGGACCTAAAAGCTACAAACAGTAAGCAAGAATTTGGAGGCTTGATGGTGTAAGTGTAATGAATTCTTACTAGCATTTTCACAAACAAGCCATAATAATAATTAAAATTGTATTTTCTCTATCTGGCCAGCAAAGCTAATTTTCATAGTATTTTTTTTTAATTGCTGCAGTAATCAGGCCATTCAACACTGCTGACAATGTGGTGCTGATATGAAACTCATTTTTTCTAGTCTTCAATCACAAGAGCAAAAAGCTTTTGACAGTTGTCTTCAATTTTTCTCTTACACCTTTTATTTTACATACACCACATCCAATCACACAACTTCTCTGAGTATATTCAGTATATTCAAAACAGGATTATTTATAAAGCCTCATAATTTCACTCTGTCTGACTGCCTTTCCACCTAGATTTTTGTCTGATTTACCCACACCTAAAAAGAGAAGAAATACTTACATTCAAGGCAAAGACGAGAAAAAAAACCAAACATCTGAGTAGCAAGAATGACTTTGTCCTCCTTGATTAGCAAGCAAAAGAAAATGAGCTACCAGAATATGCATTGTTTTGAGGCACCTTCTGACAGATTTTCAATTTCTCTCCCTCTCTGCCATGTTGGTTTGGTAGGCAATATCTCACTTGCCCACACAAACCCACCCGTGTGTCCTACAGATCCACTTCTGGTAAGGTGATATCCAACTGAATGGAGTAAGGGAGTTGGCCTCACATTTCTGTTGGTCTATCCACAGTCTTGAAAAGCCAAAAAGGAACTAAATAATCTTGAAAGACAAGTTTTAAGCAATATTCCCAAACCTTTGCGAGGCCACTGATTATGTGTCACTCTTCAGAGTTTCACTTATAAAATAAATATAGGCATTAACTGGGAATATTAGACTTCTTTTTAATCAATTGCAATGTAGCATTGCTCTAAAAGGAGGAGACTACAAAAGCAGAAAAAACATATAGTCTTGAATTAATTGCAAATACAGTATTTTGCACACACATCCCAACCACTCCTTTTAGTCCCTGAAGCCTCACGGCCGGCAATGCTCTACAGGATTTCTACTCGCCCCTCTTCCATGCCTCCTCCCATCCACTGGCCACAAGACAAATTTCAATTTAATCTCCATAAGATAGAGTCTCCATAAGACAGAGTCTCCATGAGAGACTTTTAAGAAAATCCAGGATCTAGAGATTTCATTTAAGTGTGTCTAAAATAAAATGAATAGGACAGCTTTCCTATCAAATCAATTATCTGAGCTCTGCAACCACAGGCAAACAATATAGCCACAATTTATATCCATGGAAAGATGATGGAGAAAATCATCCTGAAAACCATTTCCAAACACATGAAGGGAAAAAAGGAGATTGGGAGCAATCAGTATGACTTTGCAGAAGGAAAATCATGCTTTAGCAATCTGATAACCTTCTACACAGTGAGCAGCCTGTTGGATGAGGGGACAGGGGAGCTCAAGCTGTTTACCTCAACTTGAGTTAAGGCAGACCCTGTAACATCCTCAAAGACAAGATGACAAATTAAAGGCTAGATAATTACACAGCTTGAAAATTGACTGAATGGCCAGGCTTGCCGGGTGGTGATCAGCAGCACAAAGTCCAGCTGGGGGCGAGTCACAAGTGGTGTAATCCAGGGATCATTACTGGGGTTAATACTGTTTAACAGCTTCACTAATGATCTGAAATGATGTGACAGAGTGCACCTCAGCGAGTTCACAGATGATGCAAAACTGGGAGGAGCAGCTGAAACACCATGGTAGTTGTGCTACCATGTGGGACCTTGCCAAGCTGGAAAATTGGTTCAAGAGGAACCTCATGAATTTTGATAAAGGAAATACAAAGTCCTGAAGAGAACTGTGGAGAAGAATAAACACAGACACCATATACACTGGGGACCAACCTGCTGGAAAGAAGCTCTGCAGAGAAGGCCATTGGAGTCCTGGTAGACAACAAGCTGATCACAAAGCAGTAATGCACCTTTCACAGAAAAGAAGGCCAACATCATCCTGGGTAATATGAAGTGCAATGACTATAGGTCAAAGCAAGTGATCCTCCCCCTCTGTTCAGCACTTGTGTGGCCACAGTTTGGAGCACTGCACAATGAGGACTGGACTGCCCAGTACGAGAGACATGGACTTAATGGAGTGAGTCCAGCACAGAGGTTAAAGGACTGAAGCATCTGTTGTTTGAGGAGAGGCTGAGACTCTTCAGCCTGGAGAAGAGAAAGCTCAGGTCCATCAATGGGTCTAATGGGTTGGGTGAGGGTATAGCTCAGAGCATCATCCATACTCATCACAGGGGGAGTTGGACCAGATGACCTTTAAAGGTCCCTTCCAACCCAAACTATTCTATCATTCAATAAATACTTGATGCAAGGAAACAAGAATGAGAGAGACAGACTTTCCATTACTGCCCAGCAACAGGTCAAGTGGCAATGGCACAATAAAACACAGGAAAGTCCATGTGAATACAAGACAACACTTCTTTACTGGTGAGTGTGGTCAAACACTGGCATAAGCTGCCCAGAGAGGCTCTGGGATCTCCACTTGTGGAGATATTAAAAATTTGACAGCCATGGTCCTGGGCAACTGGTTCTAGCTGATGCTGCTTGAGCATGGGGATTAGTCTAGATGATTCCAACCTACCTATCTGACATACAGATATGAATGAATAAGTGAACAGTCAAACATATCCTAAAAGCAGAATTTGTTCCTCAGATGTATTCAGATAAATCCCAGGGTTATTGTCCCTGCTGATATTAAAAGGAGATTGGTAAGGATGTGCTTTGAATAGTTCTGAGTGGATGATTATGTAAGTTGTATACTGTACTACTGCATTTTTAATAGGGAACACACTGTCAACACCATCTTTTCAGGCAGCAGACTATAATCCCCAGGCAAGATAAAATCTGCTGTTTCCACCAAGTTTCTGCAGGCATTGTGGTGCAAGCTGACTTGGAAACTGCTGCCTAGCGCCTAGAGGAAGACAATTCCTACAGCTTGCTTCACAGGTCTGGTAGGAAGTCAGCTGAAACTTGGGAGGAGCCAGAAGCTGACGATTTGCTGATTGGTGTTACCGTGTTTCTCTACTTTATGCTTAATGCTTTCTCAGCAAGGCAGCAGGTTTTAAAACTCATACCCATCTTCTTTTCCATGCCTTTGAGAACTATAGGTTTGATACTGTGGGTTCTGGCAAGACTGAAAAAACCCAGGAAATCACTTGATATTTTAACTCAAAAATGTTATCTCTGCATAATCTAGAGTATGAATTTATAAAAGGCCAGCTGTTATATGTTATGCAACTCTTATCCAATATTTCACTGAATTTAAGGAATTTGCATGCAGTAAGGGAATATAAACTGAGGCTATACAGGGAGGCTTCACAGCAGAGCAGCCCATACCCTACATTATCATGTGTAATTTAATTAAACGAATAATTGCTGCCAGAATGTTGCAATACTTGTCAGATCACTCATCATCTGCTGTTTTATCAGCAATGGTATAAAAATAAGCCAACAACCATCATTACTTGTGGATGTTTAGGAGCAGGTTAATTTCAACCAATCAAGAGGGATTTCATAATTAAAATATTTGAAGATGTGAAGGAATCCTGACGCTTCAAAAATGCTAAAACAATGTGCATGGGAAAGGTAAGAGACTTTACATACAAGTGATGAGGAACTATCTTTGTATGTAAAAATGGAGCTGAAAAGCTGAAGATTATGTAAATGAATTAGGAAAGCTGTAGATTCCTCTCCCATCTGCTTTGTCTGCAGATTTTACAGTGCCTTGATGTTACAGCAATAAAGCAGGATGACTGTGTTTAGCCTACTTACCTTCTCTTACAAGGACAAATCATTTTTAACCATCTCTGCACAAGGCAGAACAGCACAGCAAAGTACCAATGTAAGGGTTGGACGATTTAACACAAACTGCGTCACCTGGCAGGAACTTCCAGTATCTGAAGCTGCGTTTTTCACTTTTGACATGGCACGGAACATACTGCCCTGTTCTCAAAAACTCATTTAACTTTTTTATGGAATGCCAATATCAGAACAAGCTGCTAACCGCAGTTTTAAAACCACATCATTTACAAAGTGATGTAACATGAATTCCACCTGACTTCTGATTCACAATATACAGGAAGACTTTTTATATTGTCTGTTTTTAAGGCAATAAAGTATTTTTAGGTTACGATAGTTCTCTACATACACAACACATCCTAGAAGAAACAGTATGAAACTTATATGCACCAAGCTCTGTAACATGCTACTCCATGTTCTGTAATATGTCATCCACTAAGAAATAGGCTTTAATGGCAAACTACCTGTTGTAAAATGGTGACAGAGAGAGGGTGACAAGAAACATAGAGTGAGAGACAGAATTTCTTCATAACTACTTTCACTGGAAAACATGCAAAGACATCAACAAAGTAGTATCGATTGCAATATCACTAATTCACTAATATCACAATATATCATAGTATCAGTAATTTGATATCATGATATCACTATTAGGTTGTCCCGAGAAGCTGTGGATGTCCCATCCCTGGAAGTGTTCAAGACCAGGTTAGATGCAGCTTCGAGCAACCTGATCTAGTGTGGAGTGTCCCTATTCATGGCAGGTGGATTGGAAATAGATAATATCTAAGGTCCCTTGCAGCTCAAACCAGTTTATGATTCCGTGATTGTAATTCCCCCAAGATTTTTAGTCCCAAGTCCATTCATGTTTTACCACCACAACCCTAAGGAGATGGTAGTAAAAAAACATATGAGAAGGAAATCAACAGCTCCTAAGCATACATGGCTGGGTGCTAGGGAACGGGCATAATGGCACAAGCCAAGGAGTGGCAGCTCAAACAATTCTGTTTGGAAAAATGATGTAGTGATTTTGGTTTCTGATTATTTCTTTACCCATAGCTTTGTTTCAAACTAATTTCTTTAGTGAACTATTAAGAAAGTTTGCTCAGTGGGCAATTTCACAATCATAGAACCTCTTGCCTTTCACACATAGGTGAGATAAGATGCTGTCATTGAGTAATCCTTCACCATATGTAACTGCCACTACACTTACTGCTGTATTTGCAGTGTGCAAAGGAATGTTTATTACTTGAGTTAAAACAGTTCAGCAGAGCTAGGAACCACCAAGAAGAGGAGATATTTAATTAGAAGCGATGTTTTAGATAAAACATAAATTCACCTGCTGATTGCTGTACCACCACTAAAAGGCATGTCTACTACACAGGGAAGTGATAGGAGCTGAGAGCATTACAGCCCACGCAGCTACTGTACTTTATCTGCTCTCAGATCAAGAAATATAAATTATAACACCCAAAGGTCTCTCTATACAAACTAAAGGTTATTTTTGGCAGGGTCAATTAAACTTCATGAGCATCTTTGCTGCCAGAGCTGAAGCACTTTAGAACTGTTTTATTTCAAGCTAATTTAGCCTTCACATACTACATTGCCTTCTGGGATAAGTTATAAAGCAGATAATAATAAGTCACACACCCTCAGCCTATGCACAGTACTTAGTGAAAATGCCAGCAGTTGGTTACTATAGATACACAAAGCAAACCATTTCCACATCTGAAAGGCAAGCCACAGCCCACTGCAGTTAGGCTATAATGTGGCTCACCTACAAGAGATACAATAGTGGCATAAGTAAAATGGTGAAAATCACACTCTGCATTAGCACAGGCTAATCCAACATAAACATATCCTCACTGCAGATGCACTGCATTCCATTCCTTCAGAGTCTGATGGCTGTTAGTGGTGCATGAGCACTAATAACTTATCACAACTATACACATGCCCAACATTCCTTCCCCTTCCTCTCTTGGTGACTGATTCAAACTAAGGCAAACAACTGGAACTGAATGTTACATGACAACATAGCACTACCTTGGGTTATTTCTTTGCAAGAGAGGTCTACATCCTTGGCCACTATACAATGGAGTGCTGGAACAGTGCCCTTGTCAGGACTTCTGTTACAGTCCTGTACACAATGTGATTTTTACATCATGTCCACTCTGTATCACACAAGGAAGGATTTCACGGACATTATCACAAAATACAAAGCTAATTGTACAGCTCTTTGTCATCTCTTGTAGTTTCATATTGCATTTCTTTAAGCTATTCTTCTAATGAGGGAAGCATGCATCTTAGAAACTATGCCAAGAAAGTTCTCCTTAGGAAGAGCCCAAAGTAATTTACAGTGTATGCAAACTGTGCTGAATGGTTTTTGTGCCTAGGCAAGATAGCTATAATACCTAAAGAATGTGACAACTGCTTAACTTTGCAAGTATCAGGATAGGCCAACCTTGACTGGAAGGCAAAGATTCTAGGTTTGTAATATTTACCTCTCTAAGTATGAGCTTAGTTAGTAGACCCAGATTTGAACATTTTAAACTAAAAAAAAAAAAGAGAAGTAGTCAGCAGGTACCACATTTAAACAGGGCACGCAAATAAAAGCTATTACTATTCCTTACTAATTGTTACATTTCCAAGTGACTTCAGTATTTTACTGTAAAAGATGGGAATAATGAATTATCTCAGGTTGAAATGTAATATAAATAGGAGTATATCAGAGTACATTGTAATTCAAAATTCCTACACTAACTCCTTATTTTTCTTTCATCCTTTCCTCTATAGAGTTTTATAAAAGCTCTTCAGAATTAGTTTTGTGATTGTGTTTATTTTGTCTGTTGAAGAAACTGTCCAGTCATTAACAGCTGGGTTTGCTGAGATGATACTGACAACACAACATTTGACACTAGAGAAAAACTGTAAATTTGAACCACACTATGAGAGAACTGTGGTTGCAGATACAGGAAGTATGAATAGGGCAGACAAATGATTAATAATTAATTAGGATAATAAAATTATCCTAGATGACCCAGACCATTTAGCTGTCAGCGAAGTTCATGGTATTTATCAGAGGTATCACTCTCAATGAAATTAGGTGATCATTTTTGATTACCCAGACACAGCATCAATGAAATAATAAAATAACATGCCAACGGCTCTTAGAATTTATGTGTAAAAGTTTCGCCAGATAAAATATATCAGTGCTACACAACTAATCTCTAAATAATTCTTTAAATTTATATCAAAAAGTTATGCCAGTGCTATGCCTGCCACAGTGTTCTGTCTTCTGTAACAAGCAAAGAAATTCATAGTTTAATTAACAGTGGAGCATGCCCTGAGGAGAGAAAAAGTATTTTCAATAAAGAGAAAACATCTGCAAAGACACTTATTTATAGAAGCATGTGATAAATAGACTCATGTGCTCATTAAGTTAAAAAAATCCAAACATTCTTTCCTGATGAATTAACAAACCTACCATGTATCATAACTTAATAAATCTGTGTTTCAAGAATTCTTATTTATGTATTTGTTTGGCTTTGCTTTCCTTTTATGTATCAACCTTCTCAGTGCTGTAACATGATTCACTATTCTGGTTTGAAAAGCAGTCAGACGTTGTTAACAAGTACACTATCTTCTGTATAATATTTTTAAATCAAAGATTACAAAGGTTATCATGAGAACAATCTAGGTAGTCAGAGGAAAGAAGATCAACTATTTTATTTTATTTTAATTTAATTTATTTTATTTTGTTTTATTTTGCTAGTATCATGGCTGAGATCCAGTTCTATTTTGAAAGCTATTCTGAGTCAACAACACAGCAGACATTTTGGAGAAGTTACAATAAACTAAAAATATGAATTCTTATTACTGCCTTTTATACCTTATGAAAAGGTTCTGTTTCAAAATTTTTTTCACCAAAAGTTATTTCAGAAAATGACTTGCAAAACTAGAATAACTAATGAAATATGCTTTTTCCTTTGGCTTTTTTGGACATTGAATATGCTGTCACAAGGCAACTGGCTAAGCAACAACTATCAAGGTCATACATGTTTGCAGATATAACATTTAGAATTATAGGCAGTAAAAAAAGTAGAAGAATTCAATAAAAATTAAGTAGATAATTCTTAGTCAGAAAAATAGGAAAAAATTTTCACATGTTTGGACTTCTGCTAAGGGACAGTTTCTCAAGGCATACAATTGCAACTCTCATGCTAGGATGTTTACAGCTCAAAAGCCGAGTTACTCACAGTAGAGCCCAGCCTTCCATGGCAGAGAGGGGAACTGCAGGCCACGAAGACCCATTCTGTCTTCCATCTCTGTATGGCACTGAGTTACTGGATGTGAGCTCCTGCTCATCTCCCAGGTTTAACAAAGGATCAGAATCAAGTGCTACAGAATCCCTAGTTCTTTAGACACATTCCTCCTTCAGCCACACCACAGCCTTGGTGAATGCAGATCACTCAACAGGAAAGTAAGGCAAGCTTGGTGGGACAAGTATTACCCTCTACAAGAACACCTGACACAGCTGGGGAAAAAAAGACAAGTTTAGGGTACACCATTATTTTTTTTGGTTTGAAAGGATGAATAAAGATTTGAACAAATGGATCCCAGTTTATTTTACTTATTTTTAAAAACTGCACTATTTGAAAGAAAAATGTGATTCCCCTATGGCAAAGGAGAGCTAATGAGGTAATTAATATGGCAAAGAATGACACAGAGAAACAGAACTGCTACTGGTAGTATTAGAGATTCTTGTGAAAGACAAACAAAGAAATGATGTGGAAATGATTAAAGATGTTAAAAAAAATTAAACACTTTTAAATAACCATCATGGAATTCAAATGTCATGAGACACAAAAAATGATTACTGTTTCCAAGAAAATATCAAGAGAAATAATTTCCTTGGTAATTCCATTCCAGATGAAAGAGTGATACATTAACACTGAAGAACTGTACAATAACTGAGCCCTGAAGCCACTCAGTAAATCATTTAACAGAGTTTGGCAAATAGTATCAGGAAATGCTTAAAAAAAGTCTCTCTCCTCCAAGACCCAAATCACTGTATATGAGTCTGAGATACTAAAAAATTCTTTCTGTTAGCTTTATTTACTATAAAGGAGAACTATTCCGAATTTGATTAAGTTTCAAGTTACTAAAACCTTTTCGAGACTTTAAATTTATATCTTGTAATCTTCTAGTTTTCTTATTTATTTTTCCCAGAGTTAAACAGTTGATCACATACCCAACTTCAGGAGCTGGCATATGAGCTGGCATATAAATGTAAGGTGCAGCAGGAAGTGACATAAGTAGTTCATTAGGTAATCTCTGATCCTATACTCTATCAGGGTCAGATATTTCTACTAAAAGACTATTTCAGAAACCAGAACTCTTCAGATGACACTGAGATTCTTGTCCTAACAACTTCAGTGAGTTTTAATGAGTTCTTGGTAGAGATGTCCATTTCAATGTCAAGAATCTCATGCAAAGGTGCATTTTTTGCCTCTGAAATCTTTGCACTGCCTTATCAACTAGGTATTGTGCTTTACTTCTTGTCCTAACAAGTCAAGTTGCTGACATACAGCAGTTTGTTCTATCACAAAGGGTGGCGAGGGGGGAAGTGCATCATAAATTATTTAGTAAATATATCTTGAGGTGAAAGGTACATACAGAATGCAAGATAAATACACCTCTTAAAGGAATAATAAAAAGAAGTGTAACTTTTTGTCAACACCTTGCAGTATGTACTGTTTACAAGCATAATCAAATCCTAGCTGGGTCTTCAAAGACTGAGGTCATTCTCACAAACACAATTCCAGGAAGTCTGTTTGCACTACTCCTGAAAGCTGTGTAATAGAGATATTCTTCATGGTAAATATTACTTTTATTGCTCTGTAATGGCAGTATTTTTCAATGTTGTTTGCTAACACCATTTGATATCCTCTAGGTCTGAAAGCATTTAGTACTATACAGTGCTGTATGAGAAACACCAAATAGCACCATGATCAGGAAGGACAACTGTCAAACATGTCACACTGCTGTCCTTACATACTCATCTTACAGTGTGAGTTCTGATTGTATTTATATTCAGTTGCTGTAAGTTACGTTTCCTCTAATCAATATGAAAAGTTGAAGGTTTTTTATGACTTTTGTCTTTCCACAGAGCTTTGCCCAGGCAGCCACTGGTCCATTACTGAAATTATTCTACTGAAAGCACATTATCGTTAAATAAACATGAGCTGCCAGAAAGTGTGGATTTGCACAGAGGCTTTGGGAAACCTGTGAGCAGGCTTTATTGTATGTAAGACAGACTGCGCAAAGAAACACCCTCAATGAGCCAAAACTTAAGATCTTAAAAGTTGCTACATTTAAGCTAGCAAATGCTTTTTGAGAATCTAGATCTCTAGGTTTTGTTAATATGAAAACCTTATTTGAGGGATGGTTTAGCTATGATAACTATTTCATTCTGAAAAAAGTTTGTTTTATAAAGGATAGGTTCTTTCTACAAGCACAGAATACATATTTGTATTACTTAAACAGACAGTAAACCAATTATGTTACCTTCCTCACTGAAACCAGGTTAGATGTACTGGAAGGTTCCTGTGAAACAGCAGAGAATACCTCAACATTGTAATTTGTCTTTTCATTCTCTTCCAGTTTACTGAAATGCTCCTGCATACATGTCCCTATTTTCCATTTTTCTTTTCTTTCATGTACATTTTCAGCTTGTACATCTCTCTGTAACTGAGTCAGCTGGTTGCAAGCACATTAGTAAGTAATGTGACAGTGACGGACTCAGTTGCATTTTATAAGCCCCTGGAAAGCTGTGGAGTTTTCATGACCTAACACTCATCACAAACCCACACTTCTTTTGGCATTACTTTGCTAACCAGAACTTTTTGGATAGGATTCCAACTGGCAGAGTAAATTCACATTGCAAACATCACCCTGAAATTTGTGCTGGTAGTTTGCATGTAATATGTGCTGGAATAGACAGTATTTGTGTGGTGAAAACAGTTTACTCATTTGGCACAAAAAGATGTGATAATGCCATTCATCAGGAAAACATACAGATGGCAGTTGGATTGTTTATATTCTATATTCTCTCTCCCTCAAGTAAAGTTGTCTTGTTTGGTTTTCATGATGATTCATCTGATGCTGCCTGGTGGGCAACTCTAGTGCTAAAAGCCCTGTGGGGACAGAGAACACAGCCTGGCAGGCATTACAGGAGTTCTCTGATGTCCAAATTCACACTTTCAGCAAAAGCTAACACACTTCCAAATGCAGTCTTGTCTATTCTAACTTCCTTTTCTGAGATCTCTCTGCCATCTTTCATCCTGTTGTCATATGGAAACATTTTATGCTTCTGTTTGAACATCAGTTCATAAACCTCTTTCAAAAGAAGCATCATTCTGAAGACATTTCTTGAATTCACTGTATCTAGTCTCTTGCTTTTTGTATGTTCCGTATGTGATCAGGAAAATCTGTAAGACTGACAGACTGACAAATACTACCTAACTAGTACTCACCAGATTTAGCCAGTCATCTTCAGCACTTCAAACAATGTTCTGCCAGTGTAAGGTCTTCCTTCTCTCATTCTAAATACCTGAAGATTTGCATGAGTCTGAGAGAATTATTCAATGGTATTATGTCTCTCAACAAGTTTAAAGAGAAATCAAACCTGAAGTGGAAAAGTGATGTGATATAAACTGCACAAAAAGTAAGCATGATATAAAAAAAGAGTGAAAGTGCAAGCAAAATAACATTGTGGGACACAATTTGCATTCTGAATGCTATCTTGTGGGGGAAAAAAGAGACTTTGAAAGATTATTACATGTTAAAAAAACCTACCAAACCATACAAATAAATTACTCATTTAAGACATGTTGCCTTCAGAAGCAGGTTATCATGACCTGCACTACTAGACTAAATGGGAGTAAAATTTCTTTACAAAAACCCATTTTTTTCTCCCAGTAAGTTCCAATTAGGACTTTTTTCTTCATGAAACAAAAACACTAACAAAATTATTTTAATACACTGCCATACAACAACTAGATAATATACCTACCAACTATACCCACCACCACCCACTGTGTTTTTCAATGTCATATACACAAACACATTCGCTATGGCTATGCCAGAAACCAAGCTACAAAAATGGCTTGTCCATTACAGTACAGGGGATCCACAACAAAGGCAGGAATAAAATTCAATTCTTCCAAGTCCCTGTTTTAACCACAACATTCCCTTTAGGCATTCCCTGTAGTAAAAAAAAAAAAAAAAATACATATTTTTATTTTCTTTTTAAAAATAATCTCTAACATAGGAGCAAACACTGCTGAGTTTTGAAGTGCCTTCAGATTTATGCTTGCCTAAATGTGAACAGAAGTTACCCTATAAGTTTTAGAAATACTTGGCTAGACACCAAGCTCTGTACTTACATAAGGCCATATAATCACCTGACACTTGTAGCTGCCTCACTGATTTTCCAAGAATTTTAATCCTCTTTTCCTGAAACTATCCCTGTAGTGAGAAAATATGTTTATTCTGTTACTTATATGCTTGCTTCGCAGACAGTTTCATTTATCAAATAGGACGATAATATTTTCCACTTTCAAACATCAGAAATCAAGAGATTTCTTTGTACAGCAAAGTACAAAGTGTCTTGTCACATACAAGGGCCCATTCCTAAACTCCAAGTCTGCTTCTACACATTTAAAAGCCTTTCTACAGAATAATGAAGCTTCCCAGCTCTTCCCTTCTGCCAAGCAGCCAGACCATGATGCCAGCAAGTAACGCACACAAGGTGGGTGTGCAACAATTGGTGCACTGCGCAAAGAGCAGACCAGAGGTAGCTGCTTGATGGTTGGAGGCAGATGTAGCTTGAACTTTCTATTACCAGAGGTTTTGGTTTTATAGACTGTTTAAACATATAAATAACTTATTCATTTTGCTTTAGTTTGTATTTTCTGTTAGCTATAAAATGTGGTAAGTAAAGTTCCTTGTCCCATTAAGCCAATGGAAGTTTTGACTGCAGACTTGAAAGAAACCAAGATCTGTCTCTTTATTGTTTAAAATGTTTCAGACTAGTGACTATAAAACTGGAGCTATTCATTAACAACAATTTTGGGGTCTGGTTTTTTTTTGCATTTGTGTAATTTACACTTACATTCTGTGTAATAATTACAGGTTCTAAAGTGACAACAGAATGTACTGAGAAGTGTGTGAACCACAAATTGCGGGAAGTCAGAACAATACTCCAGGGAACTACCTTCACTTTAGAAAGGATTATTGCATGCCTTTCTTACAACAGAATAACAGATTGGTTGAGACTTGACTGCTGGAGGTCTTTGGTCCACCTTCTGATCAAAGGAGACTGAACTAGAGCAAGTTCTTCAGGCTATATCCACTCACGTTTTTTAGTATTTCCAAGGATGAAGACTCCACAAACTCTCTGGGTAACCTCCTTCCAGAGCTTGACCACCTCCATGGTTAAAAATAGCTTTCCTGGTTTTTATTTCAGTTTGTGCTCCTTGCCTCTTGTTCTGTTAATTCTCGGCAGTGGTGTCACCTTGAAGTTGTACATAAATTGGTGGAATATTTGGAAATGTCCACTGTTGCAAAACCACCAGCCCAACTCCACTTCTGTACAAAAGGTCACTCAAAAAACATCATTCACTGTCAACAACTAGTTTTTCAAAGCAAATTTTAATTCCCACCATACTCCTCCACAAGCACTTCCTACTACTACTGCTGCAAGCATTTTTTCCCTAAAAAACATCTCTCATAACACTTCTATACGGTGTCTGAGGTTCCAGAAACCAGAAAGGGCTTGTCATACAAAAGGGGTGGAGGGTGGGTGATGAAATAAGCTGTGCCTAGAAAGTCAGAAGAAATTCTTAAAAAACAAGTATTACATCTGTGGCTGCATGATACATAAAGTAGGAGGAAAAGGAGGAGCACATGAAATCGATGGCTGGGAAGAGCCACTCACAACTCTGCAGCAAATGCCATTGCGTGATTTCCAAGACCTTCCTCCTTTAACATCAGCAAAGCAGCAAAAAGAAGGTACCACAGGCTGTACACTTGCTGTAGCTCCGGCACAGATAGAACAGAAAGTGACTGCTCCAAACAGTCACTGGCATCTGCTTCCTTTGTCCACATCTAAAGACAGACCTCTGAGGAAATTTTTCTAGTGCAAAATGAACTGGCAGTTTGTGGCTATACCAGGCATTTCACTGCCCTAGCACTTGTGCAGATACATCAGTTAAGAAAAGTGCAAAAGGCACAAAACAGTGCAAATGGACTTTATTGCTACCTTGTCCCATTCCGCTCTGACACAACACAACTGGAGGCCACCAAAGGATGTGTTAAAGAAACTTTCCTGTCTGACCATTCAGAAGCCACTGTGCCAGTTACTCCTACACCACCCAAGCTGGCACTGAGGTCCCTTTGCAGCTACACATGCCACTCTCACACAGTCAGATCAGGTTTCCCTATTGGCTCGACTCCAGGTTTCCCATAGCAGTCTCAGACGTCTGGATCCCTAAAATATTTTAATCATGGTGCAACAACAGAATAACAGCTCAAGCTGGTGCTGCCAAGAAGGGGCCCAAAACAAAGGAAAACCTGGGGGTTTATACCCTCACAGTGAAAGCACAGGAAGATCTGGGGGTCCTTAGCTCCTGCCGTGTCTCTGAGTGTCTGGTCCCCTGGCTGGCACCACAGGTCCCCGTGTCCTTTGTTGTGCAAAGGTTGGTTCCAGTTCCTGGCCTCTTGTCTGGGGCTCTCACCACCCAAAGCTGAACCCAGAGCTGGAACTTCAGCTGCTCACCAAGCTACCAGCACTGAGTGTATTCCTCAAGAGCCAGAGTATGTAAGGCCAGGAGTCAGTCGCTTAAAAGCACGTACGACTGCAGGAATACTTCTCTGTGTGAGCATAAAGGAGTCCACATTCTTGCCCAACACCTGAAACATCCACCATCTCTAATATGATCAAAGCTTTGGTAGCCCAGAACCCAGATGCCTTCCATGGGGATTATGCAGATGAAGAACGGGAACTGTCCTGCAGGACTCATGAAATTTAAACTGATGACAAACCAAAAGAAATTAAATATAAAGTTGCATTTATTTAGTAAAATTCCTACCTAATTGAAACAGTTATGCATAACAGAATGAAAGTAGTTTAAAAAATAGTCTGTTGCTCCCTGTTACTAAAAAAGTTTATTCTTTTTGCTGTGTTCAATAACTGTACTGTTCCACTGAAAACCTCAATGCAAAATGCGGTTTTTAAAGCTTCACTGCCAAACTTTTCATACTAAATAATTACTTGAAAGGTCAGCAGAAATCTCTATTTTTGTCTTTTATCTTCACTTTCCTAAAAGTGCAGTTCTTTTGCATTCAAATGTATGTTGCTTCTGGGATGCATTATGTAAGACAGAAGTAACTAAAAATCATTTACAATATTTGACCATTAGTTTTGTGTAAATAAAGCTGACTTCAGTTTCTTGCTTGAAAGATTTTTTGACAAATAATGTAGTTATTAACTGCCAATTTTCTAGTGGGAAAATGAAACAATTTCAAACTATGATTTTTTTTTTTTCCATCTCATCCGAAACATTGTTCCCAACTAGTTTATTAAACAGTGAATAAATGTATCTCCAACTCAGCATATTTACCAAGTTAAGCAAGAATTCAAAATTCCTCGCTTCTAAGGGCCAAGCCTGCAGGAAAACATCTGCCTGGAGACATGTGAATTTTCTTCTTCATCATGAGAAATACATTCTGGCCAGAGAATCAAGCTTGTACAGCACAACAGCACACCAAACCCTCCTAAAATTCACAGATGGTACCATCTTAAAACAGAAAACACTGAGAGTTGAATTTACATGAAATAAAGCACGTTATGTCAGTTGTTCCTAAAGAAATAAAAATCATTCCAATTTTACGGATGTGTATTTGTGTGTCTGTCTGTATCGTGACTGAGTGGGCAAAAAAAAAAACCAAACAAAACGTTCATTCTATCTGAAATGAATGGAATATCTGGAATGAAAGAAAAAACAGAAATTGGATGCTGCCTTAGAAAAAGAACTTCTTAATCTCATTCTGCACTAACACCTTCCATGATAACAGTGGAATTTTTAATTATCATCATGATTTTGCTTCAGTTTTATTTGCCCTTCAGCATCTTCACAGACTTTTTTGGTAGGGCCTGATCCTAACTCCAGGAGCCAAATAGTAGAACTGCAAGATAGTATCTCCACTGCAGGAGAAACAGCAGCGTCTTCTCAAAGCAGCTAAAGCAGGAATACAGGCAAGCACAGGTAATACTAATGACACTAACACTGATTGCTTTGGAGGGAAGCTCACACACTTTATAAAAGTTCGGAATACCCTTTTCTTTTCTATAACCTCTAATATGCAGGCATGATCCTGACCAGAAGACCACCAGGGAGCAGTGACCCCCACAGAAGGGACGCAGGGCAGCTCCACCAGCCCCGTGCTGCATGCCCAGCCTGGCCTTCAAGGCCAAGTTGTGCAGCGCATCCCCTTGGCTGCAGGATAAACCCAACCAGCTCACTGCAACCAGCAGCTCCCGCTCCGTACCACTGACTCCACCTGCATGTCCTTCCCCTGATCTAAAAGTGCAGCAAGCAGTTCTATAGTGAACATCCCTCCTTTTACACAATACAAATTATGAATCAATGAATCAAGCTATTTACTCGTAAGAAATTTTTGGAATGCAGAAAAGCACACTGCACCACTTTTACAACAGAAGTACAAAGAGGATAATTTATCTCAGAGGATGATCATAAAGAGATGCAGCTTGATAGCAAGGAATATATTAGAGAATATGTATATTTTATTAGGGAATATACTAGAAAATACTAGAGAGTATATAAACAGATACCAACATAACTTGTTCTTTAAATACCAAGTCAGAATATAGAACACATGTCCAAATCATTACTTTTTCTTTTGCTATATATTATTTTTAAAACAATCAGCCTGTACTTTTTCTGTAGTGTGAATACATAAGAACTCAGAAAAAATTTATAAGATTTGCAACATAACTGTTAGCCAACAATTTTCAGCTGAAGGAAAACATACTGATAAACATTAAAAATGCTGACTTACTTGCTTTTTGCACACTTTCTTAGTGTTTCTTTATTTAAAAAAAACCCCTTCTTTAATTGAAGTCTTTTTAGCACTTCCTTTGCTATTATTTTGGTTTTTGTCCATTATTCAGTTACAATCCTGCACTAAGAGCTCCTGCACTTTCTATTTAAATTTAGTAATTCATGCTGCAAGTGCATTGCTCTTTGAGTAATTACAATTTATATTAATAGGAGCACTTATTCCAGTGAATATTTAGCTATTTTATAAATCTGTAGATTATATGCAACTCTCCTACGAAGCAACAATGGCTGAAGGAAAGAGTCTGATCAGTCTAAGGTTTCTCTTCCTGAAGGAAAGACAAATATGACTCATGTCATATCTGGAGCTAAGCTACTTTTTAAAACTGGAATAAATCGAAGTAAGACCTTCTTGATCACATTTTTAAGTTTGTTGCCTTGCACACGTAGAAACATTCAGCCATACTTCAGAATGTACAACCACATATCATCACATATGGGAAAAGAAAAAATACGATGAACATGAAAACAGGGAAATGAGTGACTCCACTTACTAGTGTTTCCAGGATAGTCAGTTCCACAGTTCCAAAGTATAATTGCCAGACTTACCAAACCCCAGAAATGCAGCAGCATTATTGCAATTCCTTAGAAACTTAAGTCAGGCCACAACACAGATAACACGTTGTGCTTAAAATTCACAGCTTAGAGGCCTCTTAACTGTAGGATCCAATTACCATTCTGTTAAAAAAAAAAAAAAAAGAAAGAGGAGCAGGGCTTGCAGTATTCTCTTAAATCACAGCCAGGATAACAGAAGGAAATGAGAAAACAAGCCCCTCCTATACAGCAACCAATTGTTGCTGTGTTTCCCCATTAAACAAAAAAGATTCACATCAACACAGGGCAGAAAAGTGATCCTACCCAGCAAGAGAGAGGGCTATTGAAAACAAAGACGATCCTGCCCTATTCCTGTTAAAAGTCATGCCACAATGAAGCAAATTCTGTTGTCCATAGGAACAGAAATGATATGCAAGAATTATCCCAAGAAACTGGGCACTTAACAGGGAGTGACGGATCCTCATCTCTAATTCATGCTCCCAAGACAATTTAAACTCATGCAGTCACTCTTTAAGACATATTACTTAAGGGAGGTGATGGGTTTGAACACTCTCAGACGGAAACAAACTACATCTTCCAACTCTTGTATCAATAATCTAACAGAGAGATTGTTAAATAAAAGGGTATTCCATCTCTTCATCCTTCATGTTCAAAGCAAGCAACTAAAACAGATTAAGAATCTCACAATGCGAACCTGTGCCTGGTGTGGCCGGAGTACACTGATGAAACAGCGCCCTTCAACTTTTCAGCTGAGGACTGTAAATGGCTTAATGTGAAATAAGTGCCTAAACTGCTCTAGCTGCTGCACACTGAATGTGCACAGAAGTAAAATCCAAGACACTCTAAAGATACAAATTAGAAGCAAGGAAGAACCTTGTGATTTTAGGCACTCCTGGTTACGCAGCAGCTGTGTGAGCTGTGATTGCATTTTTGTGACTTAGGCACATGAAATCTCCATAAACCCTGCTTTAGGTATTTAAGTCCTTTATTGGATCAAGCCAATAAACTCTCTGTCTTTACCTCCCTAAGTATTTTAGATTCTATTATGTTTTGCCTCTATTTTTATTTTTAATGAGATCTTTATCTTTCTAACATGTAGTTAACTATTTATCCCATCTGTGGTCATTTTTTCTCAGTGCATACATAATTACTAAGTGTAATTTAATAACTTACTATGGGCCTTTTTTTTCAAAAGTACTGAGAACCCAAATTTTTTCAAAGGGAATTAAGATCCCTTGGAAAATCCACACTGCAGCATTGTACAGAAATGCTAGAGACAGTGGTAGCAGTCTAGTTTTGCTCAGCTCAAATTAACTTTTGAGACTAAGCTGCAAATGCACCTTTGTGGTCACTCATAACTACAAATTGAACAATTGAAAAAAACTGAAAAATTGAAGTTAGCCAACTTCTGCCTAACACTGTGTTGCACAAACAAGGGTTAGTGTTTGTTTAACTGCAGTGATGCTGAGCATTTTTCCATTTAAAAATCTCTTTGCTGGAACAATCTCACTAAAGCCCCAAAAGTCTACTAAGCAACACAGAACAAACTGAAACAAAACAAAACCAAGTTGGTTTTGAGCATTATTTCTTAGCCAGGGCTGAAGTGACTCAAACACCAAGCATCAATTTTAATGACTTTTAACTACTTTAGGACAAAATAAATGCCATAAAGCTGAGGCAAAATATTTTCATTCATGGATGAAAAAGTAAAAAAGTTTTTATAACCAGATATGCTTTCAGAAGTTGGAAATTACCGTGGATTCTCAAGAAAAACTTGATTTTCACTAACATGTATATATCATTATTAATTTTGCATATCATGTTTTATGTGAGGAGGGCTGGAAGCCAGGACTCCAAGGTCCTGGTTGCTGATTCAATAGGAATTTGGAAGTTTTTTAACTGCAGCTACAGACACATGGCAGGAGGCTATTGCTATGGAGCCAGGAGCTGACCTTTGACAAGAAATAGATTTCCCAAAATCAGTTTCTTGTTCCACAACAGGGGTTTTACCAGATTAGAGGCATGTGGGTACTAGTCCCATGGTAGAGCTATTCTGGAAATACACAGAAATCACCAGGGCTATCTTCTTGGATATTTGGAAAAGGCTTCTGATGAAAACTTATCCATGATTTGTCAGATTATCTGAACAAATAGTCTTCTACAAAGCATTGCCTTCCTGATTGATGGGTAACTCTTTATTTTTTTTTAATTTGAGAAAATGTTTCAGCAGAAAATTTCAACTAACTGTAACAGAAACTGCAAATTCATTTCATATATGCTACCTTGGTCACCAACTGGCATGGTAAATAAGTAACAATTTATAAGGTGAAGCAATCTGAAGCCATTCCCCAACAGCTGACACATGGAAGGCATGACTATGCATGAGCCATTTGCAGGTTGTTATGTTGCACATTTTCCTTCTCAAAAAAATTACAAAAATTATTAGAGAGATGTCAAATGTCTCAGAGCATTTGGCACGGCCATTTTCGCAGGGCTGTTTATATTGGGGTTTTGCCGGTTTCTTGTGTATGGATTTTTAAAAAACCATAAAATGGTATTGAACAAAAATTTTATCAGTAGTAATAAGGTGATTTCCCATGAGAGGATTCAACTTAAGCTCAACTGGTCTTCTCCCATTTAGACCCATCACCACAGGTGCAGCAAGGCCTGTTCCATCCTTCACTGGATCTACCTGAAGTGCAACGTACCCAATTCAGCTAAAGCAGTGAGAATGGCAGGACAGAGATTTAGGAGTGAAAAGCAAAAGGTAACGGTCTAAATAGTCACAGTCTCTGGGAAGTACCCAACTCCAGGCAGGGCAACAGCCATGAGTACTTCCTCTCTGGAGTGCTACCAGAGAAAGCTCAAGGTGGCTAAACTTGGATTTTGCTGCTTTCTCTTCCCACCCCATTTTTGCCACCACAGAAGTAGTGGCTAACATGCCTCTCTCTATGGCTACAAGAGGTGGGCATGGGTATTTGGCTGCACTGACAGCAGCTACCTTCTCTGTCAGTCCTGCTGGTGTGTTGGGTATCCTAACCTGGGCAAAGGGCTAGGTAGATGCCTTATTCCTTCTGTCTTTCAACAAAAGAGGTTCCTTCTCCTTCCCCCACTCTTCTCTAAAGTCTTCTTCCCTAAGTGAGTTTGTACTTTTTCTGAGGGCCTGGGGGACATTTTGATTGTGGTCCTCATGACTATGCAACAGTTCCTTCATCACCTTGCTGAGATGAGACACCTGAACCATTCACCGTGTAACAACAACTGAGCCCAAGGGATAAACTCGATAATTGAAAAGTTTAGGTAGCAGTTTGTCAATTATTCTTCTATTTACCAGCTTGTTTCCTACTGATTAACTGTCTTCTGTGCTTCAGACTGAATCCAGTCCCTTGCTGTAACAGCCTAGCATGTCAGGTAATCCCCATCCTGGCATTAACAAGCACTGTTTGACTGTGTAAATCCTCCCACTGTTTCTCAGAAACCATCCCATAATCTCACTTCAGATTCTCAGTATTCTCCTAAATCTACATTTATTTTAGTCATTTACTTCATCTTTTTTCTTATGTGTAACTTGCTATCTGTCCTCATAGATCACTTACATAGGGCAATCCTGTCCCCTCTCCATCCTCATTTTTGTAAGGCAGTGGAGGAGCAAGCATTTCTCCAATTCTTGTTGTATGGTAGATCTGTTCCAAATTATCCTTTTCTCCTTTCAGCTAGTTATGCTTCCTCTTTTTTTGCAAATAACCTGACCAGAACTGTGTGTTGTGTGTTTACTGACTGTTCACCAGTCACGTATAGCACAATGAATAATTCCTTATCTCAACAGTAAAAAAAAAAAATCTATGTTTATATCAGGTTTTTAGAGCTTCCTGTTCTTTCTCATCTTCTTTCATTTCCCATTAATAAACTCTCAGGATCTAGCAATAATTTTTCTCAATAGATGTACATAGTTTGACACTTGCATGACTACAATTTTTCCATTTCTACTATCCCAGTAGTCACGCAGGTCGGTTTCTTTGTGTCTGACATTTTTCTCCTCAGTTTATAGACAGCACTTTCTTACTTGCTGCCAAACCAAAAGATCGATTTCCTGCTTTTTTGTGCCAGGGTCACTGATGAAAATATCAAGTAAAATTAGTACCAAAGCTGATCCTCAAAAAATGCATATGAAGTGTGTTTCCAGACAGGAAGCTCTTCCTATCTCATGATCCATTTCCATAGGCCTTTTAACAGAATCTTTTGAACCTGACAACTTTTTAGCAATTCCATTTTACTCTGTAAAAATTCTCCATGTGGCTCATTATATAATCCGCTTTATTCAAGTCCAAAGAGACGAGAGCCTGAGCACTGCCTGTCTGCAGAATGTAATTTCCATTACAAGAACAAAAGCAGACTGAGTTAGGTTGGCTTTAGTCTATCTTAGGTAAATTCAAGGGTTATGGTATTCATGTTAGCTTCATGCCTCTTATTAGTTTTTCACTTGAAAATGTGTTCTACGTACCTAACCTACTACTGAGGTCAGCTTAATTGTCTATACTTGGTGAATTCCTTTTTCTTCCTTCTCGTAAGCAATACTGTGCTTGCTGATCTATAGCCAGTGTCCCAGATTTTTGAACATCTGATGGCCATGGCTGTCAGTTCTGCCACATTTGGAAACTTAGTCAGCTCAGCCTCCCCTAGCTGAGATTTTCCTATATCTTAAAATAAAATCTGTTCTAAACTTTCATTCCCTTTATACATTCTACCTTTAACCCCAGAGGTCATATCTTTGTCATCCATATTTTTAAGACAAGTGCTGCTATCATCATCATCATCATCATCATCAAAGTGAGAGAATCTCATTCAGACAAATCTCAAGTGTCATTGAATCTATTGAAAACAAGTAGTCTCTGATTGGAGAAAAAAAAACATCAGTCCGTAACATCGGTATGTTAAGACTGAAAACAGTTGTTTTTGGAGATGACCAGAGACTTCCCAGCACCACAGGCAAACTAGCATTCTAGCAGGTAAAAAAGGTAACTGGGAAGGAGGAATGGGGACCAGCATCTCCTGGGTTCTGGGCATCATTACCCCAAGTCCAAAATCACCCAGTAGGAGCGAGGGCTCCTCAGGCCTCTCTTGACAAAGCGGGCAGACACCTCCAAAACTGTAATTGAATCAAAGATGAGGACATAGAACCAGAGAATCATTTAAGTTGGAAAAGACTTTTGAGATCAAGTCCAACTGTTAACCCAGCACTGCCAAGGCCACCACTAAACCACGTCCCTAACTGGCACATCTACATGTCTTTTAGATCCCTCCAGGGATGGTGACTCCACCACTGCCCGGGGAAGCCTGTTCCAATGCTTAACCACCCTTTCAGTGAAGGTTTTCCTTATAGCCAATTTATACCTCCTCTCGGGCACCTTGAGGCCATTTTCTCGTCCTATTGCTTGTTTCTTGGAGAAGAGACCAACCCCTCCCCCCAGGGCACTGATCAAGATACAAAACCAAACTTGTCCCAGTACTGAGCCCTGGGGAACCCCACTAGGGACTGGCTGCCAAGTGGATGTCACTCCATTCACCACCACTCTCTGGGCCCGGCCATGCAGACAGTTTTTCACCCAAGGAACAGTGCACCCGTCCAAGCCATGAGCAGCAGTTTTGCCAGAACAATGCTGTGGGAAACAGTGTCAAAGGCTTTACTAAAGACTAGGCAGACCAGATCCACAGTCTTTCCCTTATCCACTGGCAATTGCCACATTGTTATGCTATGAAGCAGAACTCAGATTTCATGTTGAACTGAAGGGAAATCCCAACAAGCACTTGACTGTTAATTAGTGATTTATTTAGACAGCTGAAAACTGGTTTTGCGCTGCAGAAGTCATTGCATTAAATACATTTCATAAAAATGCTAAAATTCTTGTCTTTGCCAAAAGAAAAAATCTTAAATAAATCTTGTTTATTTAAAATTATTTTTGTTTTGGAAAGACTAGTCTTTGGGATGAACTCTAGTACCTTCAGCTGCTCCTCATAGGACTTATGTTCCAGGCCCTTCACCAGCTCTGCTGTCCTTCTCTGGACTTGCTCCAACACCTCAATGTCCTTCTTGTACTGAGGGGCCCAGAACTGGACATAGGACTTGAGGTGTGGCCTTACCAGTGCCGAGTACAGGGGGAAAGTCCCTGCCCTCGTCCTACTGGCCACATTACTGCTGACAGTCTAGCCCTGTTCAGCTCATCTTAACTAACTTTTGAGACCAAGCTGCAAATGCAGCTTTGTGACCACTCGTAACTAAAAAAAATTACTCAAAACCAACTTCTGCCCACCACTGCATTGCACAAACAAGGATTAGTGTCTGTTTTACTGCAGTGATGCTGAGTACTTTTCCATTTAAAAATATCTCTGCCAGAACTATCTCATCAAAGCCCCAAAAGTCTACTAAACAACAAAGAATAACTAAAACAAAAGAAACCCAAGTTGGTTCTGAGCATTACTTCTTATCCAGGGTTGAAGGAACTCAGATATAATCAGCTAAGGTTCAAAAACCATTCCAGAATTTTAAATATGGCTTGATATTTCCTTTTTTGGTTGGGTTTTCTTTTCCTCTAGAAGAAAAGATATTTAAGAGTTTCTTGGTAGAATGAATAGTTTTCAGGAATATTATGCTTTTCTTTTTTTAAGTATGACTCTTATTTGCCTAATCTAATCTTTCTCCAATTCATTTTATTTTGCCTTTGCTAAAGATATCTTTGCAAAAGTTACAATAGCTGGGTAACTGGCATATCCTTTTAAGAAAAAGAGGAGATACAGCCAGAAAGCCATTACTTCTCTTAGAATACAACTACATCCTTTGAGTTGACTACTTTTTCTTGGGATAGATGCCAAGGACCCGTAAAAACAGGGCTTGGCTCCAGATTTCCAGTATGTAGGTATTAATTTTTAGGTCCACTGCCTGTTCCCTTAGCCTGAGTTGGTCTTGCTTTACTTTGTTTATACTGCTGTTGATTTCTGAAGACCTAAATCAGAATCAGAATTATTGTGCTTAATTTACCTATAGTGGGGTCAAATACAACCTAAACCACTGTTTTATTGTCATCTCATGTCCAATTGGGTTATACATTATACTCATACAAGGAATTGCTTGGAAAAACATCCAATCAATACCTTAAAAAGCATAAGAAAGGAATTACTTCTAGCTCACTGTACTGAAGGCACAGTGCTTTGCAGGTACCTTTCTGAATGAGAACAACCAACTTCCATTAACCAGCAGTGCAATATTGCTCTACAGCAGAAAAGGAAACGACAGTCCCTGAAGTCTTTCCTAGAATGGCCCACATGAACTGTGCAATGGCAAAGCTTTGTTATTTTAAAATATCATTTATCTGACCCTACAAGCGGGAGAAAAAAAAAAAATTTTGAGCGTGCTATTTTAATGGAGTGGTGGTGGAGCCGTGTGTTATCTAATCTTGAAAATGTCTTTTTTTCCTCTCTTACATAACTATCACATCCTGATGGTAACAGAGTGAAAAACTTGAAAATTCAGGGTATTTTTCTTGTTTAGTTAAATACGCCAAAGGTGAAATAATACGCCAAAACCAAAGCTCACAGAATCAACAGTAGTTCAAAGATACAAGAATGTCAACACTGGGTAATACCAAGGTCCAACTAGGCTCAGGACTATTTCCAAGAAGGATAAAAAATAATGTCTAGAGAATAAGGACGAGGTGAATATATAGTCTAGATTTCTTGCAAATAATCTCCCAGATTCCAGACATTTCTACAACTGGTGGGAGCAATATAAAATGTCAGGCTCCCTACCCATCTATTCATCCATCCTACTCCAAATCCCTTCTTTCACTGTTTCAGTTTTGAAGAGAAAAATGATGGGAAAAACCTCAACTCTTCTGCTCCAAGACCCTAAGGCTGGCAAAGCCATGAGTATTTTGTTCCTTTACACTGGAAATTATGAAAAATGGCTGATTGCATTGATTGCACTCATGACTGCTTGAATTAGTATAAACATTAATGTATGAACTTTTATAGGAATCATTGGAAGTGGGAATGGTGGAAACAAGTTTTCATATCTACTGTTTCAAATTGTTCCATCAGAGGACAGCCTTACTATCCTAATTCCAATCCCACAAGCCCCTGGGCTTTGTCATGTTTTATTTTATTTCTGTATTTCCATGAGTAATCTAATCTGAAGTGCAAAATAAACTACTGCTCTCTTTAACAGTACTTCTTTCAAAGTTTTACTTGTGTCCAAATTGGCTAAGTCCAATACTTTGTGAGGGGTCAGCTCATGCTTGACATGACCACACCAGAATCCATAATCCATTAAAACCATTCATAATAAACCAAAGCAATTTACAACATCCCATGACGAATCAAGCTCACACTACAGATTTTACTTTGATCCTTAAGACTGTCATTTCTTAGCTCACTCAATTTTTAATTAATTACTGTAAGAGACTATCTTTCCTATCCATGTTTAAAATATACCCATGGTCCCATCACACTTCAATTACCATAACATCTTTTTTCTTTGACTTTAAGAACTTGAAAGACACTGTGGAGGCAAAGGATGCAGCTTGGAGTTGCTGAGTTCACAGAAAACACCTGGACATAAATCCAGATGTAGTGGTTCTTTCCAGTCACGCCATCTTTGCCCATAGCTCTCTCAACAACCCTTAGCATCACACTCCAGCCTGCCATACACAGAATACGGCTGAGAATAAATATAGCTTTGTTCCCTTCGTAAGGCCATTTATTAATCTTCCTGATGTGCAAGCTTTGCTTGGAAGGTTTTAAAGGTACTGCTACATTTATCTGAAACGTCTAGATTTACGATAGCCTTCTAACATAAGGGAAAAAAAAAAAAGGCATTGTAACAATGACAAATACATAGCACTTATGCAATAGGCTTCAAGCTTTCATTAGAGGCTGGCATACACCTGGAAAGCCTAAGCATGTCTCCACTGTGACTACTTTAGGCAAAACAGATCAGGTGCTTGCCCGCAGAGCTCGCCTGTGTTCCAGAGCGGCGGGGAGCGCGGCTCGCTGCCCGCTGGGCTGTGACGGCACGGCGGGCGCGCAGCGAGCGCGTCCGACCCGTCCTGCGACGGCTGGGAGCACTCGGGAAGAGAAGGGGGGAAACAAACCCTAAGGACAAAGAGCTTTTCCTTAACCTTGTAACTTTTATCTTATCGTGTCCTCCGTTAAAAGATTAATACAGAAGGAAAAGGGGCCAGCCGAAGCGGCCCAAGACAAGTGCGGGTAGCAGCCGCAAGGGAAGGCGGCAGGCACCCGTCGAGTGGCGCCTCCGGGGCCACGGCAGCTACAGATCCCCGTTCCCCGCTGGAGAACCCTCTCCCCGCGCCGGCGGCTCTATCCCTCTATCTCTGCCTCCCCACCAGCCCTGCTAACGCCCGACCCTCACCACGGCAGCCGCTCCCAGGAGTCAACCCGGAGCCCGTAGGGCTGTCCCTCTTCCCCGACCAGCCACCCCCGGCCCGGCCGGGGCGCTTCCCCGTCCCCAGCGCCGGGCGGGCTGCGGGGGGTGCCGGGGGACCGACGCCCCTCTGGACGGGCGTTCCCGCACGGGCCCGCCCCGCCCCGCCCCATGCCCCCCACGTGACGCCGCGCCGTTGGCGGCGCGAGCGTGGAGCGGTGTTTTGTAACCTCCCCCCGCCTCCTCCCGCCCCCCGCCCGCGCCAAGCCCGGAGCCGATCCCGGCGTCCGGAGCGGGAGCGCCACACCCCCTTCGCCGCAGCCGCGCAGCCGATGGCAGCCTCGTCTCCCGCCGGCGCCGTGGGCTCGGAGCTGCCGCCGGAGCCGGGCGGCAGCGGGGGCCCTGGCGAGGGGGCGGACGAAGAGCGGGAGCTGCTGCTGGCGCGGCTGGTGCCCGCGAGCCGCCTGAAGGAAGCGGTGGGCGCGTCCCTGGCGTCGCTGTGCCTCGGCCCCCTCGGCGGAGCCCAGCGCCTCGGGACCCTCGTGGACTGCCTGGTGCTGAACTACCGCCTGCGGCAGGGGCCGGGCCGGGCCCGGGAGCGCGGGGCCGAGGGGCCGCTGCGCTGCTGCGGCTGCAGGAGGTTCCTGGGCGAGCCGGTGACCGTCCCGTGCGGGCACACCTACTGCCGCCGCTGCCTCCGCAGGGGGCTGCGGGCCCGCTGCCGCCGCTGCCGGGACTGGCTGCTGCCGGCGGGGGGCACCAGCACGGCCGCGGCCCCGCTGCGCACCAGCGTCGTCCTTAACCGGCTGGCGGAGAAGTGGTTCCCGGGCGAGTGCGAGAGGGCGAGGGCCGGGACCCGGCTGGAGGAGCTCCTGGCCCAGGGCCGCTTCCGAGAGGCGCTGGGCGCCGTCAACCAGGCTGTGCGAGCAGGTAAGGCTGGGGGGAGCGCGCTCCCTTCCTCCGCTCGTGCCGCCTGCCGGAGCCGCGCGGTCCCCCTTGCTGCCGCCCGTGTCCCGGCGGGACCGGGACGGGCTAGTAACCCGGGACGGCGGGCTTGGGGGACTGGGGGTGTGGTGGAGTAGGTGGACGTGCCCTTATCTCTTGGTGCGGAACCGTCAGCGACCGACACGGGCTGGTGAAGAGCGTCCGAAGTTTTCTCGAGTTTGAAGGGATTCGAGGAACCGCTCCATTGGGAGAGCGGAGTGGAGGGGACGTGCAGCTGCTCGGCCCTTGGTCGCGCGCCCAGCCTGGGAGTGGGGTACACTTGCTTCTGCTTACTTCAGAGGTGTGGGGGAGCGTCCCACACGGGCTCCGTCGTGTCTCCCCCAGCACGCTTCTGTGGGACTTGTTTACGGAGGAGTTTGTGGGCTCTGCTTCGTTTTGTGTTTGGTAATCGCAGTGCGCGGGCAAAGAGAAATTCCGTTGGCGTATTTAACCTTGTTTCCTGAGAGAGACCTATTTTCAGTCTTAAGTGTCACCAAGACAATTCCCAGCACGCCGGGCCCAGTTGCATAAGCAGACAGGCACGGAGGGGGACAGGTTGTGTAATGGCAGTGACATCATAGGTGGGTGTGGTTGGAGTTTTATATAGTGTTGGACAGGGTGCAAAGGGGAGGTAGAGGCACGCTTTTAGGCTATCCTATATCCGTCGCAATATGTGTGTCTGGCTGATGCCATGGACTCTTAAGATACACTCAGTTTTTCAAAGTTTACTCTTTGTAGAGGGAGTCACATTTGTGTGATTGATATACCTAATTGGATCCAATGACAGATTCCTTTATTGTTTTAATTTGACTATGGATTTTAACACCTGGTGACATGGGAGGTTCTGTTATGGTTTATACCAGGATTTTTTTTTCTGTTCAGTAATTTATGAATTAATATTTTTACAGATTAAATGTATTACGTTTATACAGTTGTCTTCAGAGGAGGAAAAAATCCAAAAGCTTGTATAAGTCTAATCCTTCCAATCTGTTCTGGGGAGATACATTAGGTCTAGTTCCAGAATAAACTGTTCTCAATGTAGGTGGGATTAAATCGAAGATCTATTTTATATGCTTTTTGGCAACCTAATTTTAAGGGGTTTCAGTTTTAGCTATCAATTCTACTTTATTTTCCGCTTTATTTCCAAAGTGTAGGATATAGGATGGATTTTAGATGTTGAAACTATAAGATGCAGACTTCTTCCTGTAGTACAGCGTTGACTCGTACAGGTCACAAAGAAATCTCAGTAGCTTTCAGGGTAAAACTTATGAATCCAGTACTGATCACAAATGTTTACAGGGCTCCTGTTTCATGTGTCAAGACTGCTTTGAAAGAATAAAAGAGTAAATTAATTACACAGTTTTTGTTAAATCTTTCTTTTGTGGATTTAGGGATATTATTTAGATATTTATTGGGAAATAATTTTGGTTCTTTTTTATGTGAATCTACATCTTGCATTTTGGCTTCAAAATGGGTTTAAAATTCGAGAATATGTACCAGCTGTGATGCTTATTCAAAATTTGATTATTCAAATGCAGTACATGTGCTAGAACTAAGTGCTCGAAGCTCAGTTTAAGGTTCATTGTACAGTTCTTCCCTGTGTTGCCAGTCCTGAGAATTATCAACATTCCACATATTCTGGTAAAGATACTGAAGAACTTAATGAGTCAGAGTGCAGATGTACATTAAATGTGAATTTATAGCTGTGGATTCACAACTAAAAATTGAAGGTGATTCCAGGCCACTAGATAATAAATCAATAGCTGCTGGTATACTTGCCGTCTTCCTCCAGAACATGGATTTTGAAGACACTTAGAGATGGAAAAGCTGTAGCATAAGAAATGTATTAATGTTTAAAATCATTCATGTTCTGCTTCAGCATTTCCTTACTGCTGCTTCATCTGTTTCTTTTTAATGCACATAGTTTAAAAGTTGTGATAAACATAAATCTGATGTCCTAAATAAGGCATTGATGCTCTCAAGTGGCATCTTTTCATAACTTTCCTACATTTCTGAAACATTTGAAAGACTCATATTTGCCATGGTGCAAAAGTGACTTTGAAAAACCATAAGGAATGTCAACATTCTTACAGTTAATATAGTCATTGCAGGAATTGAATAGTTTAGTTAAAGGATATCTATTGATTTAAAATACAAGTGCAGCTTGCCTTTAGTCAAGTGTCCTGAAACACACCACTGATGGGTTGAGTTTGGTCTGAATCTCACTCATTCCTGCTGGAGTGGGCCTCAGGAGAGCTGTTGAGCAATCAGTCTCCTGTTTAAAGCAGAACAAATACTGAGATCTGAGCAGTTTGCTTAAGGGTTTGTACAGCTTGATCATGAAAACCTACAGGCTGAAGATTCCACAGCCTCTCTGGGCAACCTGCTCAAAGGTTAATTATCCTCACAGTGAAAAATCTTCTCCTTACTTCAAGTCTTAACTGCCCTTGTTTTAGTTTATAATCATTGTCTTTCTAGGTTTTTCACTGCATACTTCAATAAACAGTCTTCCAGGTAACCCACTTTTGAATTCTGAAAAGCTGTTGTGTTCTCCCAATGCCTTCAGGAACTGTTTTCTGCTAAACAAGCCCAGTTCTCTCGGCACCTTCTTACGGGTTGTGTGTTCCAACTCTGATTATTAGGGTGACCCTGTAGTACTGTGTTAATAAATACTGTGTCCTAAAGTATTTCTACATGGTGTTTTTGATGTGCATGTCTTTTATTTTGAAGAATTTGGTATAGTAAGAACCGTATAAAAAGCATGCAGGATCAGATCAGAGGTAGTCCATTTATTGGTATGTTTATACTGACAGTAAGAGCAGATGCTTTGGAAGTAATATACAACTCAAGAATACGTATTGAATGGGATTTTTTGTGTACACCTTTGTATACTTTCTTACTAATGTAATAATAAAAACTGATGCACACAGCTCTATGCTGCAAGTACTTGGTGCTTTTTTTATTAAAATCATTTGTCTTTGGGATGTTAGAAGTGAGTGATATCTGTATTTACAATATATTATTGCTGAAATTGAAACTTCAAGAACAAATTGTGTTTCTGTTCTCTTTAGTCTTTTGTCCAAAGATGCAGAATTAGCTTACATCCTCTCTTTATCTGAGAAACATTAAAATATATACCGAAACATTGCAAAATTGTTTTTTTTCATGGTAACAAAGCCAAGCAATAGAATTGTGGTCTAAAAAATTGGATATATAAATTTAGAAACAGGATTGTTTAGGCTGGAAAAGATCTCTCAGATCATTATGTCCAACCGTTAGTCCAGCACTGCTGAGTCTATCACTAGACCTTAATATCTACATATCTTTTAAATCCCTCCAGGGATGGTGACTCCACCACTGCTCTGGACAGTCTGTTCCCATGCTTGATAACCCTTTTGGTGAAAAACCTTTTCCCGATACCCAAAGTAAACCTCCCTTGACACCATTTCCTCTAATTTTGTTGCTTGTTACGTTGGAGAAGAGACAGCCACCCCCCCACCTGTCTACAACCTCCTTTCAGGCAGTGGTAGAGAGTGGTAAGGTCCCCCCTGAGACTTTTTTCTCCAGGCTAAACTCACCCTCTCCTCATCAAACTTGTGCTCCAAACCCTTCACCAGCTCCATTGCCCTACCCTGGACTCACTCAAGCACCTCAATGTCTTTCTTGTTATGAGGGGCCCAAAACTGGACATAGGATTCAAGGCATGGCCTCACCAGTGCTGGGTACGGGGGGGGGTGATCATTGTCTTGGTCCTCCTGGCTGCACTACTGCTGATCCAGGCCAGGATGTCTTTGGCCTTCTTGGCCACCTGGGCACACACTGGCTCATGTTCAGCTGCTGTTGACCAGCATTCCCAAGTCTTCTGCCACTGGGCAGCTTTCCAGACACTTTTCCCCCAGCCTGTAGCACTGGAGGGGGTTGCTGTGACCAAAGTGCAGTTCCCGCGCTTGGCCTTGTTCAACCTCATACCGCTAGCCTTGGCCCATTGATCCCCCTGCAGGGGCTTCCTGCCTTCCAGCAAATCAACGCTCCCACCCAACCTGCTGTCATTTGTGAACTTTATGGTGCACTCAACGCCCTTGTCCAGATCATGCATGAAGATATTAAAAGCATTGTCTCCAATACTTAGCCTTGAGGAACACCACCAGTAATCATCTACCTTAGGTCTTCCGAATATTCAGATCTGGTTTGTTATATCTATTGATCATTCAGTGACTGTGTTTGTATGTTCAGCAGCAGAGTTGGGGTCTCAGCTAAACTTTGTGTTTTGTACTAGTTCAGTTCGAATCATGCATTTCTCTTGGAAGAAAAAAGTGGATAAAATGTCTGCCTGCTGTAGGCTTGAACTCACATTTTTATCTTCAAACTACCCCTCATTTTCCCCCCTAGGAAAAAAGGCTCAGAGTTCCTCAGGTCATGTTCTGCACTTGAAAGTCTGAAAAAGATGAGCTTCCTCTGATTCTTTGCGAATAGGCAGCTTATCAGAGAACAAAGACCTGCACTTACTGCTGCCTCTGCACAAAGGAGTCTGGTTTGCTGCTAACTCTGTTGGACACCAAAGAGTCAAACACAACATGAAAAACTATCTGAAGAGTTTAAGCTGAGCTCCCACCTTGCTAGGCTATAGCAATCACAAAACACAGCCACAGGAAATCAGGCTTCAGAGTTGTTCTGCTTGCAGAATTAGTGTTTGACTCAAAGAGAGTTTCCCAGACTTCAGTTAAAACAAACATTTTATTATATCGAATATGAAAATGAAGCAAACCAGCTTTGGTAATACCTATATTTGAGGGGAAACTGTCAACTCAAAGACAAATCAGGAAGACACTTTAGTTTCAGCTAAACAAATTCCCTGATTTTCCTAAGCCTTTCTTTTCCATGATGATCTTTTTACATGTAGCATTGTGAATCTAAAAGCAGTGTGTTGCAATCTGTGGGAACATTGGCCAGGATGCCTTGTAACTGTAGAACAGGCTAATGCTGGAAATTTATGAGAATTTATACTAGACATTTAGAATAATTTGAGAATATTAAATTGAAATGATAGCCTCCCAGGAATGCCTTTTTGGAAAAAACTATTTGATTTTAGTACTGTTTACAGTAGATGAACCTTTGACTAGTTTATCTCATTCAGTGAAAACCAGGTATATTTTTAAAAACAAGTAAGAGCAAAACAGCGTTCTGGCATTTTTTTCCAAGCAGCAGCTGCAATTAGTTGTGTTACAAAACTGTAGTTCTAGTGGCATGGGGATGAGTGTCCTTCCTATTTAAATAGGCTGCTGTACTGGAAGAGCAAAATGCTTTAGGTTGGGCATGAGAACTCATCCTTACTGAACACTTTCTGCTTTTTTCCCTGCTGTAGAAGTTCCACTACTACAACTCCTTACAACAGGGCTGCCAGCTGGTGCTAAAGGCTTTCTGGAATTGACTGACTGTTTTTATCACATAGTGATAAAGCCTGGTTCTGGTAGCTCCCAGATGTATGCCACTGTGAAGTGTCATCTGCAGCCATAGTCAGAAGGGGCAGGCACTGTAAAAACAAATTGGAGTCTGCACAAAAACTTGGGTGTTTGAAAGCATTTTCAGTACTTTTAATACAAGTGTGGTGAATTCTCAGGTTTCTGTGCTTTTGATTAGATGTACTATAAAGTTTACTTAGTCCTCAATTTTTGTTCTCCCAGCAGTAGGGAACAGTGCTTTGTGAGCCTCTCTGTTCAATAGTTGAAAATAAATTTTCTTGTTGCTGCAAGATACATTCGGATCCAAAATTCTTTCCTTAACTTATAAGACATGAACCAGTAATTACTGCCATTTTTTTGATATAAACACTAGGGAGTGAAGGAGAAGCTACTCCAGTAATTTTGGAAGGATTGTACAAAAAATTGTAATTATGACATACCACTTTGAAAGCAAATCTAATTAAAAATTACAAAATTCTGATTTTTAAAAGATTTTACCTAATTTCTGTCTGCAGATTCCAGTGACTTGATGCTAAGAATTTACAGAGCTGAGTCATATGTTGGCCTCCAAGAATATAAAACAGCCATAGAAGATCTAAATTTTGTTATTTCTAAAATGCCAAATTGGCCAGAGGTAAGTTGGTATGAGCTCATCGTTTTTCAATATTGTGTTTGTCTGTAAAATTAATAAATTCCAAATTATACTTGCATCAATTAAAAAACCTAAGTCAGCTACTTCAAATGTTATTTTTTAAAACATGCAAAATGCTAAAAGTCCTCTTTAAAATAGTTAACTTGTATGAGACGGTCTCCTGATGAGTATGGCAGGTTAGAGCTGGTTGACAAATATAATGAGAGTTGGAATAGTTCATGGTGATGTAACCTGTAACAGCTGGGGTTTGGGGTTTGTTTTGTTTAGTTGTTAATTTTTGTTAACAGAGAGCACTTTGCTGTTTTAGCTTGGAAAGTTTATCTTCAAAAAGTCCAAATAAACTCAGTGGGAACTGAGCTTTGCAAATAGTACGAATAGCTGGGGAGTCTGTGGTCTTCAGAATTCTGCATGTTGTAGCACTATCTAAACTCTGAACAGAGCAGGAGCAGCAAGATCTTGTCACACAAAGGGAGATAACTGTAGTTTTCTTGGTTTCTCCTGTGTTCAGCAATTCCATGGCTACTGCAAATTCATAAAGCCTCCTGCTTTTCACCTCTCAATGTTGTTAGTACTGTCTACTTTTTTCTGTATGTTTGGCAAGAAGCATCACTTTATTTAACTGAGCTTGGTTTGATGGATGGACTCCTGTAACAATCCCTACCTCTGTAGGAAAATAAACTGTCTGTAAGAGGAGGATTAGCAAACTTCCCTTCTTCAGAATTCATCTTAAAGGAAACTGCCCAAATCATCAGAGGATCCATGTCCTCATCTTGCAGTCTTGTTGAAGAAGATGCTACTGTTCATACTGTCAGTCGTTCTGTAGACACTGCACTGTGGGGTTTGGTGGAGTCTTGTTTCAGGATTTTTCTTTTTGTTTATTTGTTTTTTAAGTTTAGTTTTTGGCCCATTATCCAAATTCCTATATACAAATAGATATTGTTGTTTTAACTTTTTTTTGACAACTGTTGGTTTATCTCACTAATTATTTCTATTACTGCCACTGCAACTTTTAAAAGTTGAGATGAGTTCTCAGTTCCAATGTCATCTACTTTCACATAAGTTCAGCAAAATCCAGTAGTCTTTCCTCCCTCTTTTTTTCTTTCAAGGAAAGCAATACACAGATTTTTTTTTTTTTTTTCCAAGCTGGTGTTCAGTGTTCAAGCATAAAATATAGTTGGAAGAAGCAATTAATTCTGAGTGTCATTGTTTTGTTTTAAGAATATAGGTTGAGAGGTATGTAAGGGATGAACAGTTGTGTGGGTCATTTTTTTGTAGTCACCCCTCTCCTGAAGGCTAGAACTGTAAGGCTTTTAACAAAGGAGAGGGCAAAAAAAGTATTCTGTAAGCTGTTGTGTGAGATTATGTAATAATTTGCATTTTCTGACCCTCTTCTTCCTGTCCCTCTTCTTCCTCTCTAAAGGCTCACAGAGAGGGAAATTAAGGGCTGTGAATGCAGCACTAGTGAGGGTTTTAATCCTTTATATAAGACAGAACAAGTTAACTGGAAGAAGACTAACACCAGCCTATCCCATGACTCTTTTCAAACGCTGTAGTGGATGTATGTTAGACAAGGGATATGGATCACACACACTGTACACAGTTCCAATTTGTTAGAGCTATATTCTTTCTGTCATGGCAGGTTCTAATTCTAGCACTGTTGCAATGCCTGTAAGATCAATACTGCAGTTCTACATATTCTCTACAAATGTCTTCATGGTATCTGTTTCTCAGGTCTACTTCCGGAAAGGAAAAGTGCTGCGAGACTCTGGCTTTGTAGGTGATGCCTTACAACTGTTTCTACAGTGCTTAGCCCTTGATGAGGACTTTCTTCCAGCCAAGCTAGAAGTAGAAAAGGTAATTTTATTTGTGAAACTAGATTCCTATCTCTGACTTGATTCCTTTATGAAACCCCCATTATGATAGACTTGAGTGTCTAAAAATCTTCATTACATACAGAGAATGTTCAGGTGGCAGATTCCTTTTAGGATATTTCTTAAATCATACTACATTGAAGAGTTAGTCCCAATGTACACATTTTACATACAAGTTTAAAAGTGCATGTGCTTTTGAAGTTACTAAATGAATATGTAGAAAACTGGAAAACAGGCAGCAAGTGAAATTTTCCAAGTTGAAACCCTCTGCGCCCAGAGCACAACAGTTTTTTCTGCGATAATAAAAATTTACATTGAAAAAACTGCATAACACTGGATTGAAAATGTCAAACTCTGTTTGACTTGTAGTAGAAAAGATTTTTTAGCAACAGAGGTATGTAGGTTTCTAGTTGTTCTCAACCCTACCATCACACTTAATGCTTGAATAAAGATCTATTCATGAGAATAACTTCATGTAGATTACCTTCTTAGTATTTGATATGGTGTTTCATAACAAAGGTATGTGTAGATCCTTTTTTGTCGTTATTAACATTGAGCTGTTTTTTCTAGATACTGTGTGATGTTTTGTCACCAGAGAAGCTCGGTGAAAGTCTGAAGGAATCTGCTTGGAATTCACCCCATACTAGAAATAAACCTTTTATGCTTGGTTCTGAGGTGACTGCATCTTACTGCAATTTACAGCTTTGTCCTCAGCAGGTAACAAAAACTCTGCAATAACTTTGCTCTTTGACTGATGTGTAAACATTAGATGTACTGATACCCTGATTTGTCACACTTACTTTCCAGTGTAAATACTGATCTTATGTAATTAGCTAAGTTGGAGGGAAAGAATGGTGGTTTGGGAGTAGTTCCTTTTCGTTTGTAGTGTTAAAACTCCTTATTCCAGTGAACTAGAATGAGTAATAAATACAGTATTAGAAGGTACTGAAGTTTCATATTAGGGACTTCAAAATAAAGAGAAATACAAGTTTTCTTCTTTCTTTGAAGCAGATGAAATACAATTCTTGTTTTGTTTGAAGCAGATGAAGATTTTTGAATTGTTAATGCTAAGCAAATTTGAGTACTGTCTTGACTTAGAAATTTCTCTAGTTAACTAATGGGTACCCACTAACTGTGGATATCAGTGTGGCTTATATATCGTTGCATAGTTACATCTTACATACTTAGATTTGTGTTATTCTTAGAATACAGTTCAGTTCATCTTACTATTACAGAGTTTAGGAGGATCAAATGTACTGGAGCCTGTGAGTGGAGGCTTAAATCGTGCACAGTCTGCCCATGCTCTTAACTCAACGAAAGACCTTGCCAAGGAAGATGGCTTAAAGAGAGTGTCTTCTGAACCCCTTCTCTCTGGCCAAGGAAAAGGTGCTTTGTTAAAAAGAAAGCTTTCCTTTTCAGAACAGGATACAGTTGTATGTGAAGATGGAAGAAACAAACATAAAAAGCAAGGAGGTAAACAGTCACTTACTTTGAAATTAAAAGTATTTAGTGCCTTGTGCCTTTCTTTGAAGTATTTTGTTCTGCTTTTCCTTAGAAAGTACAAAAAGGGACATGACACTGGCTTTTGGAACAATTCCAGGGGATTTGATTGATGCATCAGATTTTGAGTGCTCTCTATGTATGAGGTAAGATTTTGTCCTTAATTAAATATTTGTTACAGATGCTTGGCCGCATAAACTGAGGTACTTGTAAGTTTTTAGGAGTTCTGATACCAGTCAATAATTTGCAGCTTTTCTCTATCCCTGCACTTTAATGTGTATTTAAATGTTACTTGCTGTAGTGCTGTATACTAAAGGACTACTTCAATCAAGTTGCCTTTTTAGTTAAACTTGGCAGTTTTAACTGGTAAACGTAAAAGGACAGGATCTTTTTTGATTAAGTGGTAGGGGTTCTTCAGTCAATAAAAATTATTTTGGGAAGGCTAATGCTTAGAAGTATAGCCTGCGAACCTTGTATTTGTCTGGGAGACACAGATGCTTCAGAATGTTAGTCTACTTAAATGTAGCTGATGATGTATATGAAAACACTTACTGAACCGTCTAGATTTTCAGAATAAATACCATAAAATATATGGTGTATACTCAATTATTCATAGTTATGTTATTAAAATGTAATACTGCTGTTAAAACAACCCAGTTTCTCAAAGAGTCACCTAATTTTGTGTATTCTGAATCTCTATGGAGGGAGACCAAAGTCTTTGTATGTTGGGGTAAATGTTTAGTTACTTAGAGTTTTGGAATGTGTCCAGCTTAATCAGAAAAGCAGAATAAGGAGACTTGGGATTAATTGTTTCTTTGTTATAGTATAGCTAGTCTTAAAAAATCAAGAGGTTAATCACTGACATTTTTAGAAAAACACACACTGGCCATGACATCTAACTTCTAATAATTTTGTTTCAGGCTATTCTTTGAGCCAGTAACAACCCCTTGTGGACATACTTTTTGCAAAGGTTGTTTGGAACGGTGTTTAGATCATGCTCCACAGTGTCCACTCTGTAAGGAGAGCTTGAAAGAGGTATTGTTTCTTAGTAAAGCTCACAAATATAAATACTGTATAATTTTAAGGCTGTTTCACTTGGACCCAACATTTTGGATTTGCTTGGGCTATGGATTACTGTTAGAATGGAAAAACTTGGGACAAATTTTGTCAATACCTCAGGGTCTGAAGAGATTTTGTGTTTCTGTGGCCATTTACTGGTGTAAATAAATCCTGCATATTTGTAAACTTTGGTAACTATTCAGTTTTTAACTGTGATTTCTCTACACTTTTCTTATTTGTATGGCTGTATATTGTAGGAAATCAGTTCTGTCTCTGGTAAGCATAGAAATACAAACTGAGTTAGACATTCAGATTGTCAGACACTAAGAACTTACACAGAGAATCTAATTTTCAAGTATTAGAGGATCTTTAGGTTTTAAGTAATGAAACATGAAGACTTCTGAGCTGTAAGTTTTTACGAGTTTTATGTCACATTTCATAGATCATATTTTTTTTTAAAGTTGCATTTTCTCAAGCTATTTGTTAAAATACATGAAAAGAAATACTAATATATTTTTTTAATTGTTTACAGTACCTTGCAAGCAGAAAATACAGTATCACAGAACTGCTGGAGGAATTAATAATGAAATACTTGTCTGATGAATTATTTGAGCGAAAAAGAATTCATGCTGAAGAAACTGCTGAACACTCCAAGTAAGCTTCCTGTCTTGAAAAACTTGAGAAATTAGTATGGAAATCCTTTTTAGAAATGTTTTATTATTTTTATAGTCATTAATCATTGTATATTATCGGTGCAAGAAGGAGTATGAAGCTTGTCCAGGTCCCTCTGGATATCATCCCATCCTTCAGTTGTGTCAATCACACCACTCAGCTTGGGGTCATCAGCAAATTTGGTGAGGGTGCAGTTGATGCCTTTGTCAGTGTCATTGATGAAGACATTAAACAGTGCTGGTCCCAGTATGGACCCCTGAGGGACACTGCTCATCACTGGGACTGAGCTCTTCACCACTACCCTCTGGGTGCAACCATCCAGCCCTTTGTTATCCATCTAACAGCCCACCCATAAAATCCATCTCTGTCCTATTTAGAGAGGATGTTGAGGGGGGAACTCTTTACAGAGTTCCAGATAAATGACATCTGTAGCCCTTGCTTTGTCCACTGATGAAATCACTCCATCATAGAAAGTCACTAGGTTGGTCAGGCCATGTTGGATGAGGCTCTGAGTAACCTGGTCTAGTGAAAGGTGTCCCTGCCCATCGCAGAGGGGTTGGAACCAGATGATGTGTAAAGTCCCTTCCAGCCTAGGCTGTTCTAGGGTTCTATGAAACATGTTTTCCCTTCCATTCCTCTTTCTGCATGCACTGTCATGGAGCTTTGGTTTAGCTTTGCTGCTGTTAATGAAATTGTCTTCAGTTGACTGCAGAGTCACAGAGACTTGAATTTCTTGCAAAGCAATTCATGATAGACATTAATCATATACAGACAAATGTAATAAAAAACCTGGGATTTTTTGTAAACATGTTGTTTATATCAGTTCTTCAGATACATAGGGCATAATGTATTGTAGATATGAATGTTGGAAAACTATTTGAAACTACATCTCATGCAACTTATTTAATGGAATCCATCCAGTAGAATTATTTTTTATAGTCTGAAAGGTATTAAAATTAAATACCCAGTAATGTTTTAATGATAACATGTTTGTATCTACTACCAACTATACATACTTGATAAAACAGAATGAAAAAAATACTTTGTTTTTCAGTTACGCCTGCTGAGGCATAGTGCAAGGTGCAAATTATACACTGGGGGGTTGCATCTTGTGACCTGGAGTTCCTCCTTGAAAATAATCTAAATGGTGACCTAGCTACTATGTAGTTACTACTACATCTTTTTAGTTACAGGAAAACTGTGTCTCTGAGGGCTTACTTGCTTTTATAGCTCCGACTAAAGCAAAAATGAAAAAGTAGCTGATACCCCTGTCCCCAAAACAGAGCCGGTCATTCACTGACTGGATATTCACTACCTAGATAACTGTGAGTCTTACTGTCCAGTATGTATGCAAATCAATACATAGGTATTCAGCCACTGTTATCAGTATGTGGGTTTATCATTCATTAAAGTTTCTACAACATATTTTGACTTTGCAAAGAGTGCTTTAGGACATCAAACATAGGCAGACATACTGAAAAAAATGTATTGTCTTGGCATAGCTCAATGTTTAGATGTTGAAGGCATATATTTCTTTTTATGTTCCCTTGAAGCTTGACCAAGAATGTTCCAATGTTTGTTTGCACTATGGCATATCCTACTGTGCCTTGTCCTCTACATGTATTTGAGCCAAGATACCGACTCATGATTCGCAGGAGTATGGAAACTGGAACTAAACAGTTTGGGATGTGCATAAGTGATTCTCAAAATGGGTAGGTTTGCAACCTAATTCTAACCTTCCATCTCTTATGTCATTTTTAATTACAAAAAGCGTCTTTTCAGAAGTGTATAATTGCATTACTGACAAGGTCTCTTTTCTAGTTTTGCAGATTATGGTTGCATGCTGCAAATTAGGAACGTTCATTTTCTACCTGATGGACGGTCTGTTGTTGATACAATTGGTGGAAAGAGATTTAGAGTTTTACGGAGAGGGATGAAAGATGGTTATTGCACTGCAGACATTGAATATTTGGAAGATGTTAAGGTATCTAGAATGCTGTCTAAATACTTAGTGGTATTAAATACCAAGATTTTTGCTTGATTTGTTCTGGAAAGCTCTTTCAAATTTTTAGGTCCCTAGAAGCTAGCTTAATTTTCTTATTACTATAAAACAAATATGAAAACTCTAAGTTTTTGTTTCAACAATAGTTTGAAGCTGTAACTAAAAATAATCACAAGACCTCTTTACCATTCAGTCATTAGCAGTCAGGGTTAAGGAGAATGCAAGAAATGTATCTAAATATAGTTGAAATTGAATGGTTTTTTATTTTAGCTTAAACACCTTAATTGTTTCTTTATCACTAATCATATTTTCTTAACTTTCCTCCTACAGGTTGCTGATGAAGAAGAGCTAAAGAAATTGAGAGAGCTTCACAATTTTGTTTACAGTCAGGCCTGCAGTTGGTTCCAAAACTTAAGAAACAAATTTCGCACTCAAATTCTTCAGCACTTCGGACCAATGCCTGACAGGGAGGAAAATATACAGGTGAGATATAATTTAATATTAATTATATAAAAAATATATTAATATAATTTAATATTCATTAAATAGATGCTTATTTCTAAAAATAAAAACCTATTAATAACTGAAAATATTAAAGAACAACTCCCACTTTTTTCTCCAGCTTCAAAGGCAGTAGGGCTTGCACCTTGTTTCTTTTAAAATGAGCAACAAAAAGCAATTCTGTCACTGATCAGCAGTTTCTGCAGGAAAAGATGATATGCTGATGTGGTAATAAAAATAGTAAACTGAAAACACTTTAAGTTCCAGTAACAGTTAAACTGTTAGTTTGTATAACACTTTTAGAATTCAAAGTGAAAAAGCCCTCTATTTTCTCCCCTGTGGAAGTCAGGAAAGAAACTGAAACTCCCACGTGCAGGCAGTGCCCTTTGGCAAAGAGATCATCACGAATAACACTTTCCTCCTTTCTGAGCTAATGCCATGAACTGCTGCAGCTGCTAGGATTTGACAAATGTTTCTTAAGAAAGCTGCAGCAATCTATATTCATGATTATTATAAACAATTAGTGAAGGTGAGATCCTGAGGGAGTGGAGGCTGTAGGAAAGTAACATTTAAAATACATAAAAATTGGTTTTCAAAGCAGAGTTATATGTGAATTGGGATCTTAGGGGAGCTTGTCCCTCATCCGTCTGCCACATACTTTTATGAGACTATCTTAACCTGTCTGGGGGGACTGTAGATGCTGTAGAGGCCAGTGCATGAAGACAGAAGTGATCTTAGGACAGTTTAATAAAAATAGATTTAAAACAGCATAATAGGAAAGAGGAATACATGTGCAAAACCAGAGTAATTAGCAGGGCAGCAATACTTCAGGTATGTACCTGAGATTTATAATAGGACACAAATGTGTCAGCTATGTGATACAGCTGCAAGTGAGGAAATGTCATCCTGGAGGGTACCACTACCACCAGTATTTTTGCAAATCATTTGAGGTACTTAATATTCTCTGCAGTGGTAGGACCTCTACTGAGGAGTGCTAAGTCCAGTTCAAGGCCTGACATCTAATGGTTGCTGTTGGTAATTAAAGTACAGAATATGTTTTAATAAAATTACAGAATATGTTTTAACAGCTTAGAAGAAACTTAGGAAGTAGCCCTGCTCTATCTAGAAGGTAATGAGAAAGGGAGCGGAATTGGGAGGTGACAGAGAAGTCCATCAAATAAAGGTAATTATAATGAAAACATTAGGCTTTGAGAATATTCAAGCCTTAGGAACAGCACGAGAAATATTAGATTTAATTTTTATCAGGGAGGTTTGTTATAGGGTGACTGTACTGTACTTAGCCATCTTTTCCCAAGGAACCTGTGAGCTTCCTATGTTGTCTTAAAAATAATTGCTTTATAAAGCTTCGTTTAAGTGTACTTCGACTTCTCAGCTGAGGAGAAGAGATCCTTTCAGCACTCTTCTAATCTCATAGATCTGGGATTCTCTAGTTACTATCTAAAGTAGTTACTTTAAAGTAGTCTTGGTCATCGATGACTTTGTCTTTTGATGTCTTCATGGTAGTCAACTATACAACATTGGTTATGGGTAACCAGCTTATGTTTTAATTTTAGGCAATGCCCAATGGTCCTGCTTGGTGTTGGTGGCTTCTAGCTGTTCTCCCAGTAGACCCCAGATACCAGCTGTCAGTTCTCTCCATGATGTCTTTAAAAGACCGTCTGATAAAAATCCAACATATACTCACATATTTTTCTAGAGACCAGTCCAAGTGACTAACCGCCTGGGTCTTCCTGAAAAGTTACTCTGTTCTGGTTGTAGTAGCAGCTGGAATTTTTGCTGCCTTTGCACATCTAGCACTGGTTTGAGAAGTGTAATGGAACTGTTTTTTCTCTCCACCCTCCTGGCTTCCTGAACCACATGGTTCATTGAATGCACACTTTCTTCAACTACGAGAGAAGACCACTGACAGTTGCACAAAGTCAATCCAGCTAGATATGTTTTTCACGTTATCTACATTAAAATTTGCACTATGTAGAAAAGAACCTTTTTGAGACTTGATCATTTTAGCAGTTGACTTTTCTAAGCTGTGGAAGTGCAGGACCTTAAGGCTGACAGTCCAAGTTTACAACATTGAGGAGGTAATAAAGGTTTTACATATATTTGCCTCATACAACTGTTCTTTTGCTGTTTGCACAAATATTTGAAATATAGTATTGAATGTCACAGTTGGATGCTACTACTCTTGTTTAACTATCTTGACCATGAATATGGCACAGATTTTTTTAAGTTACCTTGTAAATGTATGCATCACAAAACAGGTGACATGAACTGTATGCTGAACTGAGAGCCGACTTTAAGGAACAAATGCAGAAAAAAAAGGTACTTCTGTCTAAAACTGCTTAAACTGTGAATATGGTTTACATACCAAGGCCTGTACATGTTAGAGGAAACTGAAATCTAAATGCTAGTACCAGTTACATTTCTACTGGGCTTTTCAGGCTATTCTTCCAGAGCACACACTTAGTTTGTAGAGCTTAGAAGAAGAAATCTTACAGTGTGCGTGCGCGTGTCTGTTGGGGATTGTGCATCCAGGATTCAAAAGCTTAAAGTTTTATTTGACCCTTTTAAGTTGGTGCAAATGTGAGTTCTATGCCTTATTCATATCAATAGTAGAGCACACTGCAGTGGCAGGGTTAGCATCATGCTGCCAATAGGTACTTTTTGTAATTAAAGGTTTGCATATTTGTGAATATGTCTGATACTGGCTTTCTTGTATGTAAATCATTTGTAAAATATTTCTTAAATCTTGCTTTTGCTAATATATTTAATTTTCAATAAAAGCTTAAAGTTTGTAATATTTTTAACTTTGTCAGAAACTAAAAATCACTTTCCTTTTCTGTGTACTTCTATTTTGGGATCCTAAGTAAACCAGAAGCTGCTGTTTAACCTACATTAAGGTTGTGAGCACTTCATGATGTAACTGTTATGTACATAATCTGCTTCTGATTGTAGTACCTGTCCCAGACTGATCGTTGGTCACACAAGTTTTTTCCTGGTGTCCTGCTTTTCTTTCTCCTTAGTTTAAATCAGGTATGAAGTTTGCATTTTGCAAAACTTAGAAGTTGTAGGAAACTGTGCTTGCAGAGCAGTGAGGTATTTCACTGACTTGCTAGTCAGATGCTCTGGCCTCGTTCTCTTCTGGAGTTCAAGGCTGGAGATATTACAGGCAGCCTGAAATCTGCTGGATCATCTTGTAATGTCAGTTTCTATCTAGGGTAAATTTCCCCTTTAGGGGATGAATAAAGTCCTGGATGAATATTTGGAAAGCTTTATTTGCATAATAAAAGAATAAAGGGAATCCTCTATTTTTCTACTTCCGTATGCTATAACCGTAGAAATGTAATCTTTGTATCACCATGATCTTCTTAAGAATGGAGGTGGCAGGATATTTTTAACTTAGCAGTTAAAAGTCCCTATAGCCAGGCTTGAAATACCCAAATAAACTAGTGGTAATTTTTTTTTTTTTTCTTCTTACCAAGAGCTTGAGTTTGAAATTGAGTATTCTCTATTCTGCTGAAAGATGTGGCTTTTAAGTGTCTTTATATGCTCCCATGACTTTTTAATACAGTAAAACCACAAATATCAATTGGGTTGCACTGTCCTGTCCTTAAAGGAATTTTACTTCTGGAATGTATAAACTTTGTAAGGCAAAACTTTATTGAAAAAAACAACAACAATATGAAAAGCAAAGTTACTGTGTTTAACAAATGCTGCATTAAGGTTGATTATAAGTACTACTCTTCAGTAACCATTCCACAGATGTGATTATTCTAGGTGCTCTTGGGAATGATAGAAAACGGAGATTGGGGATGAAAGATTTTTAAGAGGTTTCTCATATTGGAATTTTTTTTAGTGAGTATTTTGTGTACCAGATTTTGTTGCTTTGTGCAGTTACAGTGGGGCAGAACAACAAACTCAACTGAAAGTTTGCAAAGCCCTTTCAGTAAATAGATTGGAGAGAGTACCATGCTGCACTTTGTAGATTGTATTTTGAATTTGGGGAGTACTTTCTTATTCTTACAGTTATTTTTTAAATTTTCTTCCCCTCCCCTTCCCCATCACACAGCACGGCTTCTTTAGCTATCAAGCAATTGGCCAAGGACAAAGTTCAATCACCTTACATTATTACAGTAAGGTTCAAAATCAATGTAATTAAGCCTGATTGAAATGCAAGGGATCTAGATGAGTGAAAGGGAAAAGAGGACTTCCTTTTTAGGCACTCAGTTCTTTTGTAGGCACTCACTTCCTCTGTAGGCAAGGTACACCACCATTAATGATTAGTCTTGCCTGATGATGAGCAACAGTTAACAAAATAGTCAACCTTTCATTTTCTGTCAGATTTAAGGGAGTCTCCTTTGCTGGGCAGCATTCCTGGACCAGCCAACAAGAGCTACTCTCAAGTGTTGTTGGGGCACCTTATGTATGATATTGTGCCTTCTTTGTTCAGTCATAAGATTGACAAGTTGATGTAGAAATCTTCTTTATGTAAGCATGAGAACAAAACTAGATGTGTCTCAAAGGATTAGTGATCCATAAATAGCTATACAGTGAATCAGATGTGCGTGTATGTTAATATGAGAGAGCTCATAAACTTCCAACATGGTGGGGTAGAGTCACCATACTCAGAAATATCTGCCTGGAAGTGATGTGTATTTTTCAAACCTTTCTGGCAAGGACCTCTTCCCAGTTTTGTTAAATTATGGCCAGAGATCTCACTGAAATTCTTAATTTATGATTAACATTCACCTCTAGCCTTTTACTCCTACCAAACATCATTTCTTGTAACAGCTTGCTGCCCTGGATGAGCACTGATGAACGTTAGGTTTAGAAACTTCAGATTTCTCGGTATGAAATGGCAACTTCATGTTTCTCCATCTAACTTGATTTTTCTTCTGGCAATTGGCAAATATTTGTCACATTCATTCTAGTAAATCGTTTCTGTGTGGGCCTTTTACTGGCCCTAAGTTTCTTTAAGGAAAATGTGCAAAGATGACTGTAAGATATGTTGATGGGAGAGAAACTTGAAGTGATGTTAGAACATTCATAGAAGGATGTTTGTTCTGGACCCCATGAAAGATGAGGCCAGATTGAAACATTGCTAAATGCTTTACAAAACTTGTATCATCTTTTTGGTTTTTTAAGTGATCTAACCCATTCCCTTGAGCTCTGCATCAGTACGTGTGGGGTGGGCTAAATATCTGCTAGATACTCAAATTGTGCTTTAGGCTCACTTGCCTTAATGACAAATGAGACAGGGTAGAGTTACCTGGCACAGCTGAGTCCTGGAAAACAGCACGGAGGAGCCCCACAGTACCAGGCTCTGCTCACTTGACATTGAGGCAGGGACAGTTCCCAGAATGGTTGTCTTTTGAGTACTCTGAGGAGGAGTAGACAAACCATATCTGCCTGGCCTGCACCTCACCAAGGCTGAGATGTTTTTTCAATACTGACTTTGACTGTAAAAACCTGGATATCACAACTGGATTCATAATGGGAAGAAGGTTTTCCAGAAACTACTTCTGTTTAAGGAAGATAATATCCTTGGTATCATGCTGAAATCTGTCTATTATCCTTTCATTTATGTGCTTTTCTACAATTAAAATAGCCAAAAAACCTAAAGCTGTGAAGGTTAATAATAGGATTTAAGATATTCTAAGGCCTTTACCAAAACAAAACAGAGTCCACTGAGTCTTGATTTTTGTGAAGTTAGGCTTTCCTCTACGCTCATGACTGCAACTGCTTTTACGAGCAAAGCCCAATAGCAGGATTACAGTGTGGATAAAAAAAAATAATTGCACTCTTGATAGTTAAATTGGAGTTAGAAATGCCTATGAGGATGTGACAGGCTCTCTAGGACAAAATGTTTTGAGTGTTAAAAAGAAAGCAGTTGGTAAAGAAGTCTACAATTACATTGAGGGGTTTGGTTTTGTTTGGTAAGTAAGTTGGAAAGATGTCCTATATTGGAAACAACTTTTAAAGCATTCTGAATATGGACCTGTACTAGCTATGAAAGTGGCCATTTAGTAGATGTTTAGTGTTAGAAAAGGGAAGTGATGGAACGGGAAACTGGAGGCTGTGCTATATTTAGACAAATACAGTCACTTTCCAATCCAAACAAATTCTCTGGAGCTTGGCATCTTAATTATATTATCTATTTGAGTGTGTTTTGGTTCCTTGTGTTCAAGAGCTTTCTGGTCTGTCAGCTCAGAATGTTTTTATCAGCATAAAGAGCTATAGGAGGGGCTTGGCAAAGTGGGCTACTAGCTTCTCCCTGACAGTGCTGTAAGGGGAGGGGCAATGTTTCTTTCTTTCCTTGGTTTTTTCCTTCTTCTTCATGTTTCCCTTCTTGCATCAGACCTCACTCGGTTATGACTGAGGGTTCCTTGCGGGGGCCACAGCCAATCCTCTTTCCCTGCCAGTGTATCAGACCCGTTCTCCAGATGCTTCAGCTGCCTGCTGGATGAAGTCGTGGAGTCTGAGAAGCACCAAGTGAACGACAGCCCATTCTTTTCTGTGAAAAGCTGTCGTTGAAAAAGACTTGAACTTAATGCTTGATATTCACAAGCATCTGTTGAGCTTCTGGCAGCTTGTTTGCTGTACTATTTTTCTGTGAAGATATCCTCCTACTGGTGATGACATCTGTCATCAGGAGGGGAGAGAGAGAGAAAAACTGTTACAGTTCATTCTTTTACCAACTTCTGTGCAAATACATCTTCATTCCTTCCTAAAGAAGTTTTGAATTTTACCTCCTACAGGGAACAACAAATCTGTCTAAGATCTCCTTTGCACTCGGGGAATACTCTTCAGTAAGTAAATCCTGTGGAAAGTTCCCCACTGTAGCTGAACTGACATTTCATAGTCATCATATTCATACAGAATAAAGATAACAGGACTTGTCTGAGGCCTGCTATGAGACTGCCAACGCAGAAACCCAAAGCTCTAGAGGCAAGCTCTGTTGCAGTTATTTAAGGAAACAAACTGAGACACTGTGGGGGGAAAAGGGGAGATCAAGATCTTGCCTTCCCACAGATCTCTGCATGCCTGTGGTGGTCAAAGCACTCTTCCAAGAACTGAGGGAAAGGTGAGGTTTTTTCTTTTTTCTTCCAGTAGAAAGGGGATCAAATTGCTTATAACGAGGGTGGCTGTTTTAACATGCAGAGTGCATGTTAGGTTTTGTGTGGATAGAGGTGCTTCAGGGTTCCAACTGGAACACTTAACTTTGTGTTTCCTGATAAGGCTGATTGGTAAGAGGCTGTTTTGCCCTGTAAGATCTAAAATGCTTCTGCAGAAGTGCAACAGCAGATGCTGAAGTGGCTTCAGGTCCCCTCTCACCGAGGAAGCCATTGCACAGCAGCAGTGAGAAGCTTTGAATGCACACATTTAGATCACAAATGGAACAGGGATTTGGGAACTAGGACTGCAATACAATTCTAGAGGCATTTAAGCTCTGCAGGAAATTCTGAGTTTGTGTTGGGGGTTTTCTTCTTGTTTTGGTTTTTTTTTGTTGTTTTTTTTTTTAATTAACCCTTGATGAAACTTTTATTACTTTCTCCTCTAGTACATACTTTGAAACAAGCTTTGAGTGTTCCAACAACATTTATACTTTATTTTTGCCTGAGGCCAGAAACTGATCGTTTTCATGTGTAAGCTTTTGGAAGTTTTGAACAGGAAGTGTCATCTGAACATGCATAGGCTATGCCAACTGCAACACAATCCAAATACAGTGCAACTGGAACCTCTGATTTGATTTTAAAACATGGCTCAGAATTTCCATCACTGTTTCACAATTAAGTTGCAGTGCTAAAGAAATCACTGAGCCTGTAAAAAAAGGTCCAAATGCCCACCCCAGTGAAGGAACAATCATGATTTTACTTTGGGTATGAATCACGTTAAAAAGGGACTGCCTTAACGTCATCCCCAAGAAGTCTTAACTCGCATCCTCTCCTAGGCCTTCAATTCACTTTCACAGCTCCCCACAGGCAGCAGATATTAAAACCATACCTTCAGTGTTCTGGATAGATGCTTTAATCTTTGAGTTGTGGATGGAGAGCAAACCTGTGGGAGCCATGACTGATTTTTCCCTCATTTTACAAAATGGGGTTTTTTGGGGGTTGGCATTTTGTGGAAATGAAATGATGTTAGCGAGGCTGAGCATCAGGTGCCACTCACCTGTACCTGAAGCATGTAAAAGAAGTTCTGCCCATAGCACTTCCCTCTGCTAAGTCTGAACAGTTCTTTGCTGATATCTTTAAAGAACATACACTGTTAAGCAGGTAACTGCTAACTAGGATATGATCTAATTCAGAGTCCTAGGTTCCACAGCAGGTGCTTAAAAGACTTTCACTACAGGTATTCCAACTCAATTTACCAAATACAAATAAACTTCATTAACTGCTTTATGTAATAGTTTCTGTGAAGATAAAATCACTTTCTTATTTAAGAATTTGTTAGGATTGTTTTTAAAATTGGACCAAAATAGCACAAGTGGTACTGGAGCAATTTTTAGTCTATTGCATCAATGTAATAGTTGGAGTGATGAAGCAAGGGGAAGTATTTTCATTTCACATTAAAAGCTTTGTGAAGAAGTTTCAGCTAAACTAAACAGCTGACCTTTAGGGCAGCTGGCCTTTAGGGCAGCTACAGAAAGTCCTTGCAGATATGACAGACTTATGCAGGTTTTGTCTGGTAATCACAGCAACACACTGTTAATGTCAGCTGCTGTGTCTTAGTGCTTCTTTGCAAGGCAACTCCTCAAGCAAGGATTTGCATCTGAGAGTTCAATACAGACTGCACAAAAATGCCCCAAACAACCCACCCCATCCAAAAGCTGAAGAATGACCATCTCTATGGCAACTAAACCATTTAACATGCTAATGCCCAATGTAAATTGGCATAATTTTACAAATGAAGTTAGTATAATCAAGGTGACAGTAATTTGAGAAAAGTAACTAGAGACCAAACAGTATTTCAGGTGTTAATGCTCAAATCATCATCTATTAATCATTTTTATTGCATAGGGCAAGACTACAGACAGCACAGCACCAGTGTAGTTGTCTATCTCAGCATGGTGCTAGGGTGGCCAGGTGACTAGTAAGCTTGTTAGGTTGATTACCCATCAGAGCCAACACCCAGTGTAGTGCTGGGTAGGGCCGAATAGGAAATGACACCTTCACCTGGTTGTGTAACTTCACCCTCAGGTTGTGTATTTTGCATCTGCGTGAGCAGACTGCTGCCACCAGGAGGAAGAAATGCTGCAATCGCCTTTGCAATTGTTGGCTCTGGTGCTTGTCTGATTACAAGATGATCCAATTCACTCACCCAAGCCAACAAAAGAGCAAGGACTCTTCCCCCATTAATTCTTCTGCTAGTTGAAGTTAACATCACTGTCTTATCAGGAGAGGTGGCTGACGGCATGCTTTCAGATGTGCCTCAGCAAGTGTGCAGGCATGTACTAACTCAGTAAATAGTTTGCTTGCTAAAAAAATCCCCCAGTCTTGAGGATCTTTACTTCGAAGTCAGTGCTTCCTCAGATACAGTATAGAATCATAGAATCATCAAGGTTCGAAGAGACCCTTAAGATCATCAAGTCCAACCATCCACCCAGCACTATCACTGTAACCCTAAACCACTAAACCTTATCATTCAGAACCAAATCCAGACAGCTTTGAACAACTCCATGGATGGTGATTCCACCACCCCAGGCAACCTATTCCAATGCCTGACAACACTAACAGTGAAAAAGAAATTCTGACATCTGACCCGAATCTCCCTGTCTCAGCTTTAGGCCATTTCCTCTGGTCCTCTCACTGCAGGCACAGCAGGAGAGACTGAACCCCTCCTCACTACAGCCTCCTTTCAGGGAGTTGAAGAGAGCAGTGAGGTCCTCCCTGAGCCTTCTCCAGGGTAAACAAACCCAGCTCCCTCAGCTGTTCCTCACAGGACACGTTTTCTAGACCCTTCATGAGCCTTGTTGCCCTCCACCGGACATGTGCCAGTATCTCCATGTCCTTTTTAAAAGCGAGGGGCCCAGAACTGGACACAGCCTTCAAGCTGCAGCCACACCAGTGCTTCCCCAGCCTTACTACTGCTTACACCATTGCTGATAGGCCAGGATGCCACTGGCCTTCTTGGCCACCTGGGCACAGCTGGCTCATGTCCAGCTGCTGTTGACCAGCACCCACAGGTCCTTTTCCACTGGCTAGCTTTCCAGCCATTCTGCCCCCAGCTTGTAGTGCTGCCTGAGGTTAGCATGGCCAAAATACAGGAGCCAGCACTTGGTCTTGCTGAACCTCATACCACTGGCCCTAGCCCATCAATCCAGCCTATCCAGATCCCTCTGCAGAGCCCTCCCTACCCTCCAGCAGATCAACATGCCAACCCAACTTGATGTTATTTGCAAATTTGCTGCTAGACTAAATGCCCTCATCCAGATCCTGCCACAAAGGAATTTCAGCTTCTTTGTTCTTCACTAATCCTCACAATTATTGATATTTCATTTAGAGATTCATTAGAAGCCCTAATTCTTAAGCCCTAGAGCTTAAGAGTTACAGTTCTTTTACTTTAGGGTAAGCTTTGACCAATTTTAAGCCCTTGCATCCAAGAGAACACTGCTTAGAGCTCTTCTATACAGATACACATAAGATGTGGTCAGTGCCTGTGAAGAAGGCCAGCAGCAGCATTTAATCCAGTTACACTACAAGGTAAGCCTGACCTACCACACCATCACAGAGGAGTACTTCAGGAACAAAGCAACACTCCTGAGACAATCAAGTAGCAGAGTATCTTTCAGAAGACTGTCACCTAATTTTCACCAGGTTTTAGTGCATAAGCTTATTACAAGATTATTACCTAATTTGAGGTCCTGAAGATACATACCACAGCTGTTAGCTACTTTTGAGTGTACTTAATAAATCTCCATGAAGCAGATTTGCATTCAATAGTTTATTTATAATTGTAAAAGCATAGGTGTTACATATTTTGAGTAATTGCATATTTGTTAGAATCTTACCTACTCAGGAGACTGGTGTGTGCAAAGACAAAGTCATGCTTAGATTTCCCCCCAGTGGTTTGTTGCTTTATTATTTGTTCCCCTGTTCAGTTCAGTAAAATTTCCACAGAAACAGAGTGAGGAAATACAGACATAGAATAGCTACAGTTATTGAAGTGTATGAAGACAGTCCAACATCACCACACAGGCCCTATAGGACTACTGAAGGTAGATCTGCCTAGTGTTTAAAAGGACAAAGCCTGGACTAGGCAAGAGTTAGAGCAAACAGGCAACAAGCCAAGTTACAGGCCACTCAAGCCATTTGTATTTATAGCTTGTTATGAACAAGCAAATTGGTGTCAATTTCATCACATCATTCCCAAAGATATCAATGGGGTAAATATACACACACATTTTTTAAAAAGATACGTGTATGTATATACATTTTTTAAAATAAGGCATGTATTTATTTCAGGCTCTTTAAACATTTTTCCACACTCTTTTCCTATTAATACAGCATATGTTGCCATTTTATTGCTAAAGAAAGCATGCCATCATTGCAAGCAGGAACAGCATCAACACTGGCTTTAGGCAGCAGTCCAGTTCAGTTAATAAGGTTCAAGACATACAATAATACTATGGGAGAATGTTACTGTTACAGAAATGCAGAAGACTAGTTGAATTCTATTTAGATCACACCAAATCATTCTCTTGACATAGTAGTTAACAGGATAGACTAAAAGCAGAACAGCACCATTCTGGAGCAACAGAAAGACATACCTAAAATACTACTTCCCCATCTCTATTTAGTTCTTATATTAAAAAAATACACAAGGGAAGGATGACTACACAACAGACTTCCTCTTCTGCTCTAACAATGCTTTCTTCTGCAAGAAATGATGCAGGACTTTTTGAGCTCATCCAAGGGTAAATCCTAATATGAATGAATACGCACACGCCATTATCACTGCGTAACTAATAATAGTTACTTGTTAGTGTGACTTACAAGGAGCATTCTCTAAGTTTTTTGTCAGCCTGCTTCAAGGAGATCCAGGTGTTCAACAGATTTGATCGCAGTTTGGCCCACACTAAATGGTTGTTTAACCCAAATATCTGGGCCGCAAACTGGGCAGCTGCTTCAGGTGACAGAGTAGTAGGACAGCTAAGACCTGCAGAGAAGAGAATGCCACTTACTAAAGCATAGTTTATAGTCAAACAAAACATTTTCTCTGAAGAATAATTTAAGACAAGGCTTGTTTTAACCTCCAGGAGCTACATGATCCAGTTTTAAAGCCACTAAAGCATCACATTTTCCATTACTTCTAATATGACTGCTCTGTGGCACTTTAAACCAAAAGCCATGGTTTATCATCATGCAAATGACTCCCTTATACAGAGGGAACAGACTTCTGGGCCTCTACTCAAGTTACTAACAAAATTAAAAATCATACAGGTAAAAATGTCCTGAATTAATAGTTAAGAGTTGAGGTCTTACCTACACTGATTGTTGAGAAAGATACTATTTGATCTTTGATCATAAGGAAAATGCATCAAAATTAAATCATCTAAATTCCCATTAATATTATTTTTAATTTCAAAATGAAACATTTAGCAAGGATAAGCCAAGGTTTACTTTTTTTAAAGATTGCTCCCACTTATTCTTTGCACTATTGGGCTTTCTGCCATTAAGAAATCAAAGACTGTATGTGACTTAATTCCACAGACTTTGCTTGGTACTGATCCAGCTGCTTTTCCAATGCTTTGCCCCGTGTGTGTACACTAGAACAACAACAACAAAACAGAACTAGATCAGAACAAGAGCATAAGGTGAAGATCATCTTACCACTGGGTAGTCTGAGGGAGGACCACACATCCTGAGTACCCCAGTCAGCTGAGAGTGGAGGGCAGTTGACAACTGGGTAAGCAGTGTTACCAGACATTACTGGCCCCAAACCATTGCTTCTGCCAGCTACTGCAACAAACACTGTTGGGATTCCATCTCCTGGTGGGAAGGAAGACATTCAGAGATAAGCAATCCACCTTGTTCTCTACAACTTGCTTTCATGGGAACTTTGAGTTCACAACTATGTTTGCAGTTACCTCTTCAAATTCATTACACTGCACTAAAATTTTGTATCCAACTTCCTCCTTTACAGAAATATCATCTAAGAAATCTTACATCCTTAAATCCCAGTTTAGCATAGCTGAAATTTGGATTTCTTACTCTGAAGGGAAGTCTCAACATCAGAGGAAGAGGTGCTGCTTAGCTTTGTAGAGAACATAGCCATTAAACCTCTGGCATCTTTAAGTGTTGCTCTCCTTAAATCTGAAGCAGTTCACCTCAAGGTGAATGTTTTAACTATGGTTACCACATTCGTAGTTTCACCAGGTAGAATGGTATGTGTAGAATGTGTATACTCCCACAAAAATAAATAATTCCTATATCTCCTCTGCTAGGCTATAAACAATTTTGAAGAGATGTTAAGCTTTCTTGGCAAAGAGTAATTTAAAGCAAGTATCTTCTTCTCGTGGCATCTAAAGTAATAAGCAAGAACATTTTCATCAAACAGAAGAACACAGTGGGAGCAACATCTGCCTAATATAACACATAAGAATATTGAGTCAGCTAGAGAAACTGTTGTTCTAGTTTCAGAAAGGCTGGCATCACCAGCAAGATGCTACAATAAATCTATTAACATGATCAAGGCTTGGGCAAAGCAGTTCTAGTACTGGGATAAAAGCAGAGGTTAGACTTCCAAGTAATGGAAGTTGTGGCTGGGCAGTAGGACAATACACTGCTCCAAAATTACTTAGAGCAGTCATGCTACTAGCAAGCATGAAACAAAATTTTAACAGCTTGGTGTTCTGTTTAACAAAGAATGGAAAAATCCCACATAAATCTTTTAAGTTGCCAAGTCATTCTGAAACATGATGCTGTGTCAATCCAAATCAGTATTTCTTGGCATTTACCTTCATATTCTGCTTTGATCCTCAGGGTTTCATCTGGCCCTTTGTGAGCAGAGGTCACTCTTAATTCACAAGGAATTCCAAAGGTTGCACATGCCTTTTTTATTTTTTCACAGTGACTGAGGTCAGAAGAAGATCCCATTAACACCACAACTCTACCTTGGCTCTTTGTTTTTAGAAGCAACTAGGGAAAAGAGTGGAGAGGGAGGAGGGAAATAAAAGCAGTCAACAGGACTGAAGGCATTCAGTTATCAAAGTCTAGATGTGTTGTTCATAAAAACAGGTACCTCCACTCTTTCTGAAACCCATTCAAAGTTTCTCTTAACCATTTGCAGTGCTTCAGGAGTCACTTCTTTCAGGTCCCGATAGGACTGAAAAGAGGAAAATAAAAGCAGTGAAGTGTTGTGGTTTAACCCCAGCCAGCAGCCAAGCCCCACACAGCCTCTCACTCACTCCCCCACCAGAGATCAGGGAGAGAATCTGAAAGGTGAAAGTGAGAAAACTCAGGGGTTGCAACAAAAGAGAGTTTACTAGGCAAAGCAAAAGCTGCACACACAAGCAGAACAAAACAAGGCATTCATTCACTGCCTCCCACAGGCAGGCAGGTGTTCAGCCATCTCCCGGACAGCAGGGCCCCATCACACGTAATGGTGACTTGGGAAGACAACCACCATCAGCTCTAAATGTCTCCCATCTCCCCACCACTGCTTCCTCCTCCCCCCCCACGTTATAAACTGAGCATGATATCACAAGGTCTGGAGTACACCTTTGGTCAGCTGGGGTCACCTGTCCCAGCTGTGTCTCCTCCCAGTCTCCCATGCATCCCCCCCCAACTTCCTCACCAGTGTAGCAGTACCAAAAGCAGAAAAGGCCTTAGCTCTATGTAAGCCCTGCTCAGCAATAACAGAAACATCTTTTTATTATCAACCTTGTGTTCAGCACAAATCCAAAACACAGCCCTACACTGGCCATTGTCAGGAAAAATAACCCTACCCCAGCCAAAACCAGCAGATGAAGTTAATGTGGTATGGGTACACAAAAGACTAATTTTGCTACCATAATTAATAAGAATTATTATTATACCCTAAATGAAATATTTACACAGTTTCTAGAAATTCCAGGAATAAACAACCTTCTACATTGCAATTTATGGCCATTTACAACACAAAAGACTTTCAGCCACAAGGGTATTAAGGTTTTGGAAGCTTTCCATAGGGAAAATTTAAGAAAAAACATACAACTTCTTTAAAATTGGATTTATAATGACATGATTGCCTGCAGTAGCACTGTACTAGCCAACCTAGGTTCTACATGATGTTACCATGTACCTTATTTTAGGGGACTGTCAAGAGGAATTCACTCAAGCATGCTACTGCATAATTCAGGTCAAGTAAACAACAGAGCAATTCTGCTTCCCAATTTAAAATTAATACTCTTCCTCCCACAAACACCTTGAAATCTTCCCCTGTGGCTTACAACGCTTTCTCTCACAGGGTCTCTGACTAGTCTTAACAACCATGACAAACTCCTGGCAGCAGCATTCCCAAAACCAGCTCTTTCATAACTACTCATCTGGTAATTCAGAGATATTTGAGAAATATAAATGCTGTAAGTTTAAATATCGGACAAGTTCTGTTTCAGCCTTGTTTGCAGGCCTCATATGTGAGCCCAGTCTATTAGTAACACTTTTGGAGGCAACATTATTGAATTCATGGTTAAATAAATAAATAAATAAATAACAAAGAACAGCATCCTCACTGCAGTTGCCTCCCAAGTATCACCAGATCTCTACTAGTAGAGGATACCCCTCTGAATAAACTGAGAAACTTGGAGGCAGACCTGGGAATCAAAGCTTCTATTCTTGTCACTGATCTGTTATCCAACTATTTTATTATTATCTGCACAAGTCAGAAATCCCAGCCATTCCTGGAAACCCCACACTTCATTATGATGGCTCCAGTCAATAGTGCTGTTGGGTATTCCAGCTGAAGATAGACACAGGATTTTTTTTCTACCATAAACCAGATAAACTATTTAATGAGAACAGGCTTGGACATGAGGTACCATACAAACTACTCTGTAACAAGATAAGACTATCTAGAAAAGCCACTCTGAAAGCAGATGTAAAACTGTAGGGTTTATTTTTTTCATTCTTCTCCCCTGCTCACTTAGAAGGTAAAGATTAAAGCACCACCTGTTTGTCCTTCTGCTGGCTTCTGTCTCCTCCTGGCCACAGTCTCCATGAATCATTGTCAATGACATCAGCAAGAACAATTTCTTTTGTCAGCACATTAACACCAAATTCAATCTAAAAAGACAGTAAGAATCCTATTTTAGTAATTACACAGTGGTATTTTTCCTGTCAAAACCAGATCATGAGAAATTAATGCTTATACCTTCAGGTCTACAAGAGTACAGTTTTGGGGCTGCCATGCTTTTTCCAGGATCTCAAAAATGGCTTGAGTAGAACGAGACATAATATCCACTTCAGTCTGGCCAATAGTAAGTCCAGCAAAACAGAATTTTGCTTCAATTATTTGCTCCTCAGACCACTGTGGATCATTATTAGCATCATCCTGTTAAGAAAACCAGAACAAATACATCATGTAATTTAAGCTTGCTATAAGAGGAAAATAACCATTAAATGATACAAGGTTTTGTGTGGGTTTTTTTTTTTTTCAAGTAACAAATACAGGCTTCAAACTAGTATTTTATGATTAGCATTAAAAAAATGACAGTAACATTGAAAACACTTGCTGTAACACCTGACCATCTTTAAGAGTGACAGGGTATACCACAAACAACACTTTTTTTTTTTTTAGATTACAATTCACCAGATATATCTTTCAGCACACATTCCCAAAGGAGTTCCGAATCCTAAATGACTAGCTAGCTACTTACCCTCACCATGCAAGTAGTTTATTTTAATTTCTTCAACTATATAAACACATCTGTTTCAATTGATGCATTAAGCTTATGCCAAAAAAGCCCTTATACCTACATTTTTCTATTTTCAAGTACAGCTGTGCTTATAATTCTTTGATTGTGCTGTAAGCCAGTATTGTATGCACTTTGGACAAAACAGCTGCTGGACAAGAATGCAAGAAAACATTAGGGTGGCCAACTAGTAATACTGAAAGGATTGCTCAGCCACTAGCATACTTGCTTTGTCTGTCAGCATTTTAAAGGAGATAATACAGAGTTCTAGCTCTGCTTAAGTTTGATTAACATCACAGGAAAGGAAACTTACCTTGTAAAACATCTCAATTTTGGGTGGGTAAAACTTATATCCTTCTTTGACACCAGGGTTTCTCTTGAGGAAGGAGCCAGTAGCAATTCTTCTGCACACCCATTCAATTGGGATCATTTCACAGTGAGCTGCTATGAATGCTGTGTCACTCTGTTTCCTGACAAAAGCAGTTTTGATTCCTAAATATAAAGATGGGCAACTTAGTTCCACTAGTAGGCACACTCTACAGTTAAAACAGTAGTCACAAACATCTTTTGTAAAGCACACCTAAATCTTGTTCTTCCCTGGACTTATGGGACACACTGAATCTCTTCAGGGTGTTTTAAGCCCACTCCAGCCTTGCAAAAGACAGTTATCTTCCACAAGTCATTAGTTTTGCCAGTTTTATCATACAACTCTCACTTGTAACTCAGAAATCCTAATTTTGTTCACAGGGCCGTAATCTATCCTTCACAACGTTTTTGTTTGTTTAAAAAAAATAAATAGCAGCAACCAAGTACCTAACCATACTCTCTGGTGAAAGATTCATTATAGATCAAACAGTAATTGGAGCCTTTCAAAGGAGTAACAGAGCACAGCAGTCTTCATTACTTTGCTTCATAAAAGCAGATGGGGCAGAGAGAATGGCTTTGCTGTCCCTTTCATCACAAAGTTATTTAGGACACTAGATCTTGGTGATTTTTTAGGCAAAAGACAATAAGATTCAGAAGCATGTGCACTCAAACCTGCTGCAACAAGTCAACGTTCCTACAAAATTGTAGATGACTGACCCCATATTAAACAGGGACAGCCAACATGCAGATCAGCACTCCAAGTGCAAAATGGCTCTTTCTTCAATTTCACTCTTGAGGAAAGTCCCACCTTTCTCCCCAGCCAGGGCAAAACAACTGCCAAGCCCAATTGGCATCTGCCAGGACAGGAAGGCAAAGGAGCTACACTCAGTCAAACCAAGCAGTTCTATTCCATTCCACTTCCAGAACCATAAAGGAAGAAACAAGAAGTCTTAAAATGTAGTATGAACACTGACTCTTCAAAAGTTTGGTGCATTTCCTTCAAAGGCAGAAGGATTTAAATAGTCAGCTGCACATTAAGGCCCCTGTCTGGTTCACTACGACATTTTTCATCAGTGCAGATGTGCGCTTTTGCTGGGCTGACATTAGCTCTATTATAACAGAGAGAGAAACTTTAACAGAACTTCGTAAATCATCACATCTGAAAGAGGAGGTAAAGAAGAGTTGCGCAAGGCAAACAAACTACCTCTACAATCAGGCATTCCCACTATCTGCATTTACACCACTCAAATAAGGAAACTGGAGAAGAACCCCGAAAGTTCTTTAGTTGCTTTAAAATGCAGCTGCAGTTTACTCTGCGTGTTTTTCCATGGCACCATTGGAAGTTATGAGTACAAGCCACTCATGGATTTTTGAGAGGTCAACAGAATGGCTTCTTCATGTTAAAAGTGCACGGTCTGTATGGTATGAAGTATTTTGATCGCTATCTTAAATACTGCCATTCAAGAATTAGGCAAAACATCTCACTAATTGTTCCTAAATGAAAACTAGAAGTTTTAATCAACTGCAAATATAGTCAAATACCTAGGAGGCTTCTTAGTACTGTATGCACAGCAGGCTTCCCAAGAAAGCCAGTGACTCAGGATTACACTGAATTACTTGATACATATTTCTGTGTAAGTAATTGTTAAAATACGGGCTGAGACAAATACATAACTCTAGAGAAACCATCTTTCTCTTCCCCACATATTAAACATGCTAGGACTCCACAGTTTGAGAGCTATCACCACACCTTATAACAGATAATACAAATTCTAGAATAACTCAGCTGGTACTTGAAGCAGTCTGTGTGAATGTTTCAAAGCATACTGAGCACACAGCTGTAAGTAGTCTTAACTAAGCTTACTAGTGCCTTGTATTCTAGTACTGTTAGCAGACTCACCACCAGCACAAATTCCTCTTTGCAACTTGCAAACTACTCAGTCAAAGACACTTCAAAATGCTTTCTCAAAGCAAAGCTACTGGCTCCATTTTTGGAAGTGGAGTGCAAAACTTACTTTAGTGACTCAAGTTAGTTATATGCCCCGTGAAAGATCACTTCTAGCATCAGAAATACTTTGAATCTTTTAAAGTAAGGATTAAGCTCCCGATACATTCAATACAGACTGATAAATGTATTTTGCAATGTGGTCCTTTGCAAGTGTTAGGGGCAAATCTTACAGGAAGTTTATGCTGCTACAACACACAACTGGGGCGGGGGGGGGGGGGGGGGGAACACTCTAATTTTATGTTTCAGCTTACGTACACAGATTTCACACAGCCTAGACAAAGTCTGGTAGTGCCACTAGCTAGCCGTGCGTTCTATGCATGCAGATGTAGTAAAGCAAGGCAGATGCATCCAGCCCGGAGTTACAGGCAAGGAGGTGTAGGATATGGAAGAACTAACAAAAGCAGAGGGGAGGGGATTAGGGGCATGCCCAAACAAGCAGGAGAAACATTGCAGTTATCTGCAACACTAGATTACTGCAGATACTCTCATGTTCCAAATGGACAAGTCACTCACGCAGCTCTAAAGTACCAGAGAGAAAAACATACTTAAAAACTAACAGAGAAGAGACTAAAAAACCACCAGAGCCTCAAGGCAGGATAAAGTCTTTTATAATAGTCTTACTGTTTTGTAATAGTGTCTGTAACATATAAACATATACACTCTACCTTTAAAATACTTACCAGCTTCCTGAAGCAGCTGAAACACACAGCTAGTTGTTGTGTTGGAAATGGCAGCCTTCCCTTCCATTCGGTCCTTCCTGGCTGCATTTCCCGCCGTTATTTGGTCTTTTGACTGCATGAGAACACATCCCGGGATATCTGGCAGCTCGTACACTTCTTTCGTTTTACCTTCATTAACTTTTTTGCCAAGTTTCAGGTCTAGAGGAATTAAAAAAAAAACCAAACAAACAAACAACAAAAAAGAAGGTCAGTTTTGCCTCGCAAAGGCTTGTTTACTTCCGCAGGCAAAGCCACCCCCGTCGAGTCCATGGGGATACAGCAGGAGCCCGCGCTGCGGTCCCTGACCGCGAGGAGCTCGCTGAGCCCCGACCCGCGGGCCGATCTGGCCACGTTCCCCCAAGCAGCGAGGCCGAAAGCCCCGCTCAAGGCTTCTGCCCGGCGCTCCGGTGCCCCGGCCCCCCACCGCCGGGAGCTGCCGCCTGAGAGCGGCGGCCAAGAGCCCTGCCACTTCTTTTTTTTTTCTTTTCTTCAAACTTCGGGGCAATCCCGGAGCTCTGCAATACGAGCGGCGGCTGCCGCCCCCAGCATCCTACTCCTGAAGCTGCCCCTCGCCGCCTCTCCTGCAGCCGTGCCCACCCTCGCGCATGAGCGACTACCCACGGGGTGGGGGGGGAATTAAAACTATACGGGGAAGAAGTTGGTTCCCAAGCACGTACACCCCAAGCCGCCGAGCGGGCACCGGACCCCCAAGAGCGGCGAGCGGCACCTCCGACCGACCGACCGACCCACCCACCCCCGACGGCCGCCCGGTTACCTGATGCTGCGGGGGCCATGGCTGCGGCGGGAGCGGGCGCGGGCACCTAGAGCACAGGAGAGAGCCTGAGCGCACGCGGCGGGCTCAGCCGCCGGGGTAAGAAGGGGCCGGCGGAAGGGGCGGGCAGCCCGGGCAGCGGGCAGCGACACCGCCCGCCAATCGCCGCCCTACGCCGCGGGGCGGCCCCGCCGAGCCCCCCGGGCGAACCCCGGACGGCAGCATCACCCCCCCCCCCCCCCCCGTCCCGTGCAAACACGGCCCCGGCCCTCTGCCCGGCCAATGCGGGCGCCACGCCGCGCCCGGCCCCCGGCCCTCCGCAACCTCACCCCGCGGGCAAACATCCCCCCGGCCTGGCGCGCCCCGCGGGGTCGCGGGGCAGAGTGGAAGCTGAGGAGGCGGGGCCGGGCGAGGCGGTAGAGCGGGCCGGGGGTGCGGTGTCGCCCCCCCGCATGTAAATGAGGGCGGGAGGCGCCCGGCGGGCCACCGGGAGCCCCGGGCGGAGCGGCGTTGTTGGCTGAGCGCGCCGCCGCCAGCAGCGCGCGGGAGCCGCTGGAGTGCGGCCGGGACTGGGACTGGGACTGGGAGCGGGGCCGCCGCGCCGCCACGTGCTGCCCGCGCCATGGAGCTGGAGGAGCTGGGCATCCGGGAGGAGTGCGGCGTGTTCGGCTGCATCGCCTCCGGCGCGTGGCCCACGGAGCTGGACGTGCCCCATGTGATCACGCTGGGGCTGGTGGGGCTGCAGCACAGGTAAGAGGGGCGCGGGGGCCGAGGTGCCCAGACGGGGCCGGCCGGACGCGGCTCGGTGTTGGGCCGGGCCGCGGCGGCTGCTCGGGGCCCTGCGGCGGCACGTGCAGCCTAGAGGGCCCCGGGTCTCCGGCGGCGGGAGCGCGCTGGGAGGGGAGGAGAGCGTCCCGAACAGTCCCTTCCGCTCCGCCTCGGCGGGGAGCCCTGGCAGCATCCCGGAGGTGAAGCACAAGGAACAGCCCTCCGCCTCCTGCCTCCCGAGCCAGTCCCGCCGAAGGAGCAGCTGTGGAACGCCTTTGGACCTCGGCTGCATCTCGCTTGAGTCGCATCCGCTCTCGCTGCCGGGGCTGTGCCACCGGCCCGGGCGTTCGCACGTCCCTGCGCGGAGCCCGCGGCGTGGCCGTATCCGGGGCGGCGGGGATGCGCCCCGGGCGGCGGGATGAGCCCCGGGCGGCAGAGGGTACGCCCCGCGCAGCGGGATGCGCCCGCCGCCCCGTCCCAGCCACGCCGAGCGGCGACCTCCTGCCGGAGTCGCGGCGAGGCCCGGCCGTCCTTCTCGAGATGCTCACCTTAAAGTGTAAATCACACAGTCCGACACTACCGAAACGGAGCAGTTCTTAAGCGTTTTTAGGCTCCTACTAGCGGTAGTGGTTTAGATTTATCACCATGGTACAATAAAACTTCTACCTGACATGTCTATGGCAATGTGCAACAGACCTGACTGACTGTCATCCATGTGGATGCAGAGCTACAGAATGAAGTTTGGGTTCAGCTTCCACTTGGTTAGTATTCAAAATAATAATGTTATGGACTGACATATATCAATCATTTTTTCAGTCGTGCCAGAAAGGGATATCCTCCTTGTGGGAACACACGCACAGTCAGACACGCACAACCTCGTTTAGTAGTACACACTGAGCCTTTTTACTGTGCTTGACTTCACAGCTGCAAAAAATGTGCTAAATAAACACATTCCTGACAGTCTAGGTAGGTGGGCTTCTCCAAGTGCACATGCTCTAAATAGATAAAATATATTCTTTGTATTTTTGAGCTCACAGACCTGTAAATGTTGCTCTGAAATTGGTTTTGGATCAACAATAGGAAATCGTTTACATGGAGATTTTCTGTTTATTACAGTAGAGTTTCATATACTTTTACTGGTAGAATGCTGCATCCCTACATGACTCTCATATGCTAATAATTCTCTTTGGGCTGCAAGTATATATATTTGCCAGTGTCCACCAAAAATGGTTTTATTAGGAGAGATACAGCGCAAAATACCAGGAACAAAGCCATGTAATCTATAATCTCATTTTAGGTTGCATCGTTTTTCTGTGAAGAGGCTGGAAAAGATCTTACCTTGTTTGTGCTTACAGTTACACTGGTGGACCTGAAGTTTCTTAGGTGGAAAAAAGATGATTGATGTATTTTCATTACTTTGCATCTTATTATCTCAATTTTCATTGCAACCTTACTTCGTAACTTTTCAATATGCTTTTCTTTTTTCTTTGATGGGCACTTGACAAGTATATTTAATTTGCTTGAGCTTTTTAGTATCAGATATCCCCTGTGGAGGACATAACTGTACATAGCAATATTTACACTATGATTGAAACTAAGCAATTCACAAATTCTACAGGAAGCTACAAGTAGAGGCATATATGCACTACCAGTGATTCTGATCTAATTCAGTAATGGTAAAAAAATTTTAAGGGATGCTTTCCTAAAGGCATAAACATTGCATCTGTAAAGTGAATCAGTCTGTTCCATTAGGTATACCTGTGCAAGCACTCAATAAAATTCTGTTAAATAGCTGAGATACTAATGTTCCACTTTTCTTCATTAATGTCCTACTGTGATGTGTAAAAGGGCTGGCATCCCGATCAGGAAGTAATAGGATTACAGCTGTTTTTCTTTCTACTTTTTGGAATGCCACTTGAAAACCAGAGTTAAAATTTAGGATTAACTGTATCAGTAAACTGTATTAGGCCCATGGTTTTAAAGTTAAAAACTAAGACATGTCTCTTAACCATAGGCCTTTAAAAATAAGTAAATATGAAAGAAAATTATAGTAAATATTAATGAGCCATCCAAGTCAGGCCTGAGTGACTAACAGAAATTTGACTGGCCACTGGAAAATACAGACCTTAGACATCACCTTCAAATTAGTAAGGATATTTATGTAATGATTACTGGCCTTTGATATAAGCATATTCTTCTATATGCAAATGAGTCCTGTGCAATAAATCAAATTACAGAATTTGGCCCCTAATTGGTCTTAGATTTTAAAATTCAGAATATTAAGGGATGGCATTGTATCAAGCTGCATTTTGGAGATGACTGGGCCACAAAGAGGAGAACAGGTTATAATTTCTAATCTTTGAAATCTTACCTGTATGTGTAAAAATCCAGAGTATTTGTTAGATGCCACAAAAACATGCAGCATAAATTCTTTATGCTTTATGTTCTGATATAGGTGGTTGCAGCAAGGTGAAGGACTTTGCTGTTTCTCATAAATGGCCAAGAATGAGTTGATAGTTTGTATTACTGTGGCACTGAAGGGATTTTCTTCAGTGGGGTAATGTTTGCAGCTGAAAACTTAAAACTCTGTAAGCTGGAACAAGCCACCAAAATATTTAAGCATATGTGCAGCAGTGTGTATGAGTGGTGCTTGCTGCTTCACTCACTGAAACTGTTCTGCATGAAAAATTGATGTGTATATGTAAGCAAACTTCTGGAGCCCACAAGTAGGCACATCATGAAAGACAAAAGATATACTTGAAATTTCACTATTGTGACATAAGCAGAAACAACTTTAAAAGTTGTTTGGGGTTGCATTTCTTTTAATAATTAAAAAGCAGCTGCTAGTTGTTGAGGCTTAAATTCCCACTCCTTTGTAGCAGAAGTAAAACACAGCTTTTTATTGGCTTTATAATGGTGAATTAAAATGAAAACCAGTATGTTCCTACTCACAATCTAATCAAGGCCTTCCACACACTAAGAACATTTTATCAATTTAACTTGACACCATGGTAACATTTTACAGCTATGTTAGCAGTGAATGCTCACTACGTTTGAACCTTTTAATTCTGCTAAAGCAAATCATGTTACTCTGGCATCAACATTAACAAGGCTTAAAAGTGGATGTTCTAAATCATCTCTGCATTTCGTAAGCCAGGGAACAAAGTCACTGCAAAATCCACTGACAGCATACCAAAATAAAATCAGAGGGTATTGGTAAGGAGAGGACTTTCTTGGGGGCGGTGAGGGAGGGAGGAGTTACTCTGAATTACAAATCTATTAAACGTCATCTGAGTCCTTGACCAGGACAAGTTTGCAAAGTTTATCTTTGAACAAGTGTGATTTCTGCTAACTTTTTGCAAAATTCTCTGGAAAATATTTTTTGGCAATAATACTGTGTACTGAAACCTAAGTGTACTAGCTTTATACTCATTTTTAGAAAAGGTCTTTCAAAGCCCTTTTTTATGAAGGTGAAGCCCCATAAAGTCAGGGAGTACTCCTTGTCTCAGCTGGGCCTGTGTATGGAACTTGTTAGGAGTGCAGGCTTGGCCAGTGTGCTTTTTGATACCTTTCCTGTAACTGTCCATTATTAAAACCCATATAACAGAACCCAGATATCAACAACATAAGTTAAGAAACTTAACTTGTCTTTCAATCTAGTAAAGTTGCTTCCCATTAGCCATCCTTCCAAACACCTGCATTCAATATAGCATAAAGCGTTTATCTACATTTCATATACAACATCTTGGCTACAAGGTAGGGTTTTTTTAAAGGCTATTTAGCAAGCCATTGGTATCATGACACCCTGTGAATCTTTCAATCAAAAAGCTTCAAATTGCAACAATATTTGGATGGGAATTTTCTGAGGAACTCAGATATACTACAGGTAATGATCCTGATAATTTGGTATATAAGGTATTATTTTTTTATTTCATCTCAAGAACACATGAGTTCTGCAGATCCCTCATTCCCAGGTGCAAGAACTGCAGAGTCAACTGTCTTAATTGTCTAAATACCAAATTTTGTAATTAATCATATTTCTATGTAAATTCCCTATGGAATATACAGGATAAGATGTTTGCCTAGCTAGTTATTGAGTCTGTATGCTATTTTACAAGAACATTCATGGTGTATGTGCTGGTAAAACATTCCTGAGTACTTTCAGACACTGAATGTGGACGTAAAAACACTTCTGTCTTTTAGTTCTATCTTGGTTTAAGTTTTAGGCCATTCTGTGCTGCAGGTGATGACAGCCTGGTTTAATTACATTCCACAGGGCTTGCTCCTGCAAGAAGAGAGGAGGAGCAAGGCCTTTTTGCTGTGGTGAGCTCTTATATCTGGTTGTTTTACATAACATCGTGCAGGGCTCAGGTTCCTGCACACTCATTTGGGAAAGTGAAGAGAAGCTAGATATCATTCTAACCAAGTTGAGGTCTCTTCGATGTACATGTCACAAAATGTAGTTCAGTCTAAGCTCTTATCTCTGGATGTGCAGCTGGAATGAGATCATGTAAGAAGGAGTGGAAAAATCAGGAGGAAAGTGGTGCCAAACAAGTGATACAAGAGGACATTTCAGAGGCAGCCGTTATGGCGTTTATTTTGGCCAACAGACTCCCATTACATTAACCTAGATAAAGAACTGGGGTGAGACTGTTCATTTTTCTTCACTTTAACTGGAGATACATCATCCATGTAGGCATTATACAGCTATCCAGTAATTTTCACAGGACTGCTCAGTTGGCTTGTCTGCCCATACCTTAAATTTGAGCCTCATGCATGGAGAGAGGGTTGTATGCAGCAAACTGTGTTCACACTGGGTAGTTCAGTTCAAATAAACTATTCTGGCTTAACTATCTGCCATGTCTTACATTCCCATTTAAAAAAAAAAAATAGCAGGGTTATTTGGAGGGGCTTTTTGTTAGGTTAGTTTTAATTTAAATCAGTTCTGTCAGCTGGGTAGCCACTCGGCCATATGGATGCTTGTGCCAACACAAAAGAGGCCTAGTTGCATAAGAAACAAAGGATGGCTGAAGGCAGAGTCATTAAAGCCTATGATGCAGACAGTGCTTGTGGATCCACCATCACTGCAAGCATTTCTGCTTCCTGAAGCTTACTCTCAAAGCCTTTGGCCCAAACAGTTTGTCGAGTAATCTAAAAGGGCATTCAGAGGACTTTCCAGAGTAACAGCCCTATCAAAGATGTGTAAAGTGACCCATTTATCTTAGTGAATAAGTGTGCTTCAGAGAAGAATGAAGCTTTTTGATGTAGGTCAGAATGGTAACAGTTCATTTATCTGCTGCAACTCAAAAATTTCACTATTGCCATTTGCAAACTGGGGAGGAGACAGATTTGCCCTCACGATGGCAATAATGCAGATATTTCAGGAGGGAGAAGAGCAAAAACCTATTATTTATAGGATTGATGCTCTTGCCATCATTACTTGGTTTTGATTATTAAGCTGGAACATTTTCATGATGTAATTTATATTAAGATTCCCAGGATCAGTTACATGGACATGACTTGGTCTGGCCTTTCTTTTGAGGATCTATGTCTAAGAAGGGATATCCTCCCAAACCACTGCAGTCCTGTGGTAGTTCCCTACACATAACCATTTAGCATGTGTCAGGTGGTGTCTCACGTTCCATTTCACTGGCCCATAAATGTGCCTGGACTAAATACTGTGTGACTGTAATATATGTAAAGCTGTGATCATAGACAGTAGAGCCACAACAAAAGCTCAAGTGGATATAAAAGCACACTGGAAGGATGAGCTGGATTAACTAATACTATTTCTGAAGTGACTGTTTTGAGAAATCCTTCGGCCTGGCAACATTCTATTTAGCCCACTGTCAGTACGCCAGGAGATGCTGTCCAAAGGAGACAGATCATAGTTCTAGACAACCAGAATTCTAAACGTGCAACATTCCTGGTAATTTTGTCTAAGGAAAAAGCTATGTGGAATCGTAACTACAGCGGCAGTGAAGAAAGGTTGTCTTGATGTCACTTTATCTGTCTCGAGTAAATTAATTGTTATCTGTATAAATGGGAGTAGCACATAAATACCAGATGATGCCAAATCCCCATCTTGATCCTGAATTCTGTTACCATCTTTGATCAACAACAAATGCACAGCAGGACAGAAGACAGCTTTCTGACCAAACATTTACAAAAAGCAAGCTATGCTTTGCAGTCACAAAGCAGAATAGAAGAGGAATCCCACGCAAAGGGAAGTCCACCTTCTTTGGACATTTGTTTGTCAGATAAATCCTGCTCTCTGGAAAGTTTTCTGAGGAAAAACCCTTTACTTGGAAAGTAAACCCACTTGTGATCTTTTTTTCTGTCAGTTCTTGCCTTATGTCTGCCACCTGGTGTTGATATGAACAATTTCCAAGTAAAGACTGCAAGTGTGCTCTGCAGTTCTCTGCTCTGACCTGCTAAGAAATCAGTGAGTCCTTTGCCTCAGTGCTTTTGTGTTGTTCTCAACTGAATATCAGCATTTAAAAACAGATACATATTCTTGAAAGGTCTGCTGATTTTAATGAACTTAAAATCTTTATTTTTTATTTTCTGGAAGGAGAGAAAGGGGTTTTTTTGGGCCGTTGTACTGGATGACAACAAGGTTTAGGAAGGTTTGGATCCTTGGGCATCATGCAGAATTTAAAGTGCAGTTTGTCACCTCTGCAGGGCTAACTGCTTCCCTCAGGTTAGTATTTCTTCTGGAAGGACAGGCACACTGCAACAAAAACAACCTTTCAGCTGTTTAGAGTTAGACCTGGCACATCTGGGAACTTGCTGAGCTACTTCAACTCACACAGAAAACCATTTAGAGTTTTTTCTTACTAGATGGGTTAGTCTTGTGTGAGGTTAGTGAGATGAACTGGTTTATAGGGCATCCAGCATGAACTGGATTACTCAAGGTAGCATGGAGAAAAGGGGAATCTTCATGTTGAAATGAGTTACCAAGTCAATTTCAGCCCTGCACTCATGAAACAGAGAAGGTAGAGCAAAACATGTAAGTTACCCATATTATTTTCAGTATTTTCAAGCAATAATTTAAATCTAAATTGAACTAAAGTGTTTAAATGTACTGGAGCAAATTAGGGTTGGAGCACACATTTTTCTGGTTCACATGTGGAAGGAGTAACCCGTGATCTTAATAGTGTTGGGAATGGTGGGGTCTTCAGCACACGTTCCATGGAGATACCTGACTGCTGTAGTGGCAGAGGCAGACTTTGTCCTCCTTCCAAAGACAACAGTTCTGTATGCAAGTAATACAATGCAAGTTCAAGGATGTATCTTTGAACCAGCTCATTGTAAAGAGAGAGAGAAGAAAGATTTTTAAACCAATGGTAATACTAGTATTGCTGGAAATGATAGTTTCAGTGACAGTATTACAAGCCAAAAAAGGTTTATACTGAGAAATCAGTATAAAATGTGAAAAGTGGTAGATCAGCATACACTGAAAAAACTGTATCCCTGTCACTGTATAAATTAATGTGATCAAAAAACTATTATTTTCTAGGGCTCTCTCTCAGAATTGTTTTAAGAAGGCTAGTCAAATGGCAGATTAAATCCACCTTGGTGGAAAGTACTTGCCTTCTTAATGTCTCATAAAAGAACAGACAAGGAAATAATTAAGCATAAAGCAGGAAATAACACATTACAGCCAGTAATATTTTTATGTGAAGTTTTATGAAAAGGGACTTGGATGGAATTTAGGCTTCTGTGTATAAATAAACCTGGTGGCTGTTGCTGCTGCAGTAAGGACTTGACTGACTAAAGTTGTGTGTTTGTATTTGCCTAGAACTGACCTGGCTTTGGCCAGGCTGTGTAGGTCTGTGCCCAAACATGACTGAGATCCAGAAAGTTGTTTTACTTGAATACACCGAAAAGAAAACCCTGCAGATGCAGAGGAAAACTCTGCAAATGTAATACAGACCATGGACTACTTACACAATCACAAAAGGAAGTAGTGGCTAGTAGGATTTTGCAGAATAACAGTTATGGCATGGCATTTGTCTCCTACCATGTCATTGTTCCCTGCACTGTTTCTGTGTTTTCTGTGGGTTACTGGACATAACAGACCCCTTGCCCAGTACAGAATAGGGAGCAGAACTCATGCCTGCCCCTTCTACATGGGCATCAATTCTGTGTACGTTCTCTCTGGCTCACTCATTTCTCCAGTGCAGTGCTGCACATTGCTGCAAGCCTTCAGCAGGCAGAGGGGGACATTCTCCCACGCCAGCATAAGCAGGGGGAGAGGCCAGGGGAAGGGTAAATGCTGGTTAAGGAGTTAAGAGTTGTGTTTTCCCCACCAGCCCTGCCTAAGCAAAAAGTTCTCCTACAGCTTCCACTGTTTGGTTAATTGCAGAGGACTAACTTGTTCGGAAGACCATGGAGACAGTAACTGGAAATTATGGGATGAAATTTTAACTGTACATGTTTTCTTTGATCAGTTAAAGTATTATTTTCTTTCAATTAAGGCTGTTACTTGTAGCATGTAGGTGAGCCAACCCATGTAGGCATAGGTTGTATGTTTTATTAGACTAACTGACATCACTGCTGAGAGCTCATAGTTAAGGATTATGATAGGAACTCATATCTTGTTTTAGTTTAAATGACTGATGGTGATTGTATTAAAGGGAAGCAAGCAGGTACTCATGTGGGTAACCCACACTCTTAAGTATTTCATTTCTTACTACCTGACAGAACCTATCTGCATGTTAATTTCATAGAAAGTTCATTAAACCAACCTGTTGTATAGCTGATGGATCAGCATACAGCTGTGTTCTGTTGAGGTCTTGCATTTCTTCCTGCTTACAAAGTCTTTCAAACAGAAACTTTTTGCCTTCTGTTACCGTGTGCACTCTCTCTGTTAGCAGTTTTTGGAAGTGGAGTATGGTGTTTTCAGAAGCACTTTTCTTAAGTGGAACAGGTGACACCTCTGTGGACAAAATCAAAGTACGTAGTTAGAGTGCACAAGTCAATGAACTGCTGACACTGAAGTTTAGCACATGCTGGATTTTCCTAAAGCTGTTCTTCTGTTCTGCTCTTTTGGCAGGCATTGCCTGATGTTGTGTAAGGGATCATTGTATAATGGAGAGTAGGAATGCAGCAGACCCTGTAAAAACCACTTATATCTCAAACGTTCAGTTTTGCCTAGCTTTAGCCCTCTCCAAGAGGTACTTATATAATAGGCAATAAATGAAAGTCTATTTAATCACAGAGAGTGATTAAATACAGTGTTAGTACAGTTTGTGATGGTGAACTAAAGGGGTTGAATTCAAAAATGTCATATTCAGATAATATCTCTTCATCTGTCTGTAGATATCATTTCAGTATTAAAAATAGGGGTGAGCACCTTAAAACTAAGTTTTTTTGTTCCTCATTGTTTGATTTTATTTAGGGCCTGACAATTCTGCAGGAAGAAAAATAAGCTGCTGACCTTCCCCATATCAGATCACATGCCACATATTTCTATCCTTCCCATCATTTTTCTCTCTCCATGATTCTCTATCCTATCCTGTCTTTGACACAACTGTCTTAACCTGCTTATGTGTTTACAGACACAGTAGTGCAATATGAGGAAATCACATCCATGACTGTGCCTGTCCCTACTTCCCCGTAAGCAACACAGGCAATTGAGACATCTTGGTTTTTAAATACTATCTTTTCTTTGCATATGATTCTTACAAATCAAGTAAGTTTTTCTTTATGTTTACCTCATTTATACCAGGGATGAGGATTGAAATAAATAAATTGCAATTTTCCTTAGCCCTACATTTTTATCACAACTCTTCTTTTGCCAACTGTTGTGGGTGAAAGAAGAATATTGGTTTGGAGCTCGGTGTTAAATTCCAGGATTATTTTTTGTAACTGTCTGAATACTGGGTGTAAGAATCTGGCATCCAATTCAACAGCAGTGTATAGGTGCTTTTAAAAGTCAGGGGCTCTTACCATCATTCCATGTTTTCCTCTTGATACTCAAAGATCCTGTGTTTGATGTAGCATCTCCCACTGAAACTTAGAAGAGGAAAACAAGGTGACTAAGTGTTTTGTTGAGATTCTCAAGGCACAGTCAGTCACGTACCAGAAAGTTTTATACTACAAAAGCAAATACCCTAGGACAAGACACATTTATTTGGCAGATGCCTCAAACAGATTAGTAACTGAAGCTTCTTTTCTGAGAGGTTATTGCTTTACTGGCTGCTGCATCAGCATTCACAGCCCAGATTACATACTCCTTTTCTAGCATGCTAAAATGTAAAACAGCCAAGTTGGTTGTTGGTGTTGACAGCATACTTGGTGCTGACAAATCCTATTCATGGAGAGTAGAAACGAGCAGTAATATATTCAGTTCTTGTATTTGGAAGAAAATACATGTCTCGAGAATGTGATCGAGCACAAGACTGAGGCAGGGGAGAAGAACAGTCACCCCACAGCTCTATGGATGTCATTCCAGCCACTACTAATGCACTACTGTATGGTGCCCTTGGGCACCACATTAGGGCTCTGATTTATGACGGAGGACCAGCTGGCTTAAGGATGGTTCCAGTAGTTTCTGCTCAAGCTGTCCATCTGGCCTTTGCTGCAGAAATGGTGCAGGTCCTCAACTAAGATTTGTGATGTTGCAAACTATTAACTAACACATTGAGAACAATCACAGTTAGTTCTGCTTTACCTTAAGTCACTGAACCCTAAGTGGCAGAGGTTCAGTTATTTCTACAAGAGCACCTGATCTGCCTGGAGTGGGGGCAGGTGTCCCTGAGGTCTGGAGCAGTTGGGCAGTCACGAGAACCTTTACAGCAGACACAAGATTAGCTGTGTGGTTCCTAGATCAGTGGGTTTTTGATACTAAAATAGAAGCAAACTCTATTTCAAAAACTGAATCTGCTTTAGCAAAATTAATACAATTATTAGAAGTGCTCAAATAAACATCACTGCCCTGGATTTTTCTCTGTCTTGACTGCAGTGTGTATTGAATTAATATAGTTGAGGTTTTTTGGAGCCCTTGCACTTGGCTTGATTGCTACTGATTTGTGTAATTCTAAATGGTATGAGCTTGCAGCTCTCTATCCATCAGACTTTACATGCCTGCTGTATGACCTCTAAAACCTGCCATGTGTTCTAGCACCATTTCACTGTCTGTCACTTAGGCTTTCAAAAGCAAAGATCCTCCAATCGCATTGAATGCTTCAGTGCTTTCACTTTTTGCTAATATTCTCACTTCTACATGTCTCCATAGGCCACTTGTGTTCCCTGAGTATTCGCTATGTGGCCATGCAGATATAGCTTCCCCAGTTATTTTCCCTCCCCATTTCTGGCCACACATTTCACACCTACAGCATGGCTCAAACAGGCAACTTTCTAAAGTTCCACTTCAAGCACTTTCTCTCATCACTGAAGTTTTTAGTACCTGATAGGAGACTTGAGCTTTCACATCCCCAGCCTGAGGTTCCCAAAGTCTGTCTTCTTAAGATACAGTCAACTTCATCATAAAATCTCATTTTTCTCCTGGGATTTCCAAGATGCTCATTTTCTTTCTGCAGTGCACGGTATTCATATTTTAAGTTCTTGTACTTTGTGCGACATTGTTTCCAGTCTCTGTCTATACCACGTTTCATTAACCTTCTGGCAATTTCCTCAAATATTTCTTTATTTCTTGTGGCCCCTTCAAGCATTTGTTGTATCTTTTCATCTGACCATATGTTTATCAGAGCCCTAACTTCATTATCACTCCAATGTTTTCCTGCTCCAGTATCATTAACTGTAATAACTTTAAAGTGATTTTGTGCTTCTTCCAAGGGAATGGGATTGTCTGAAAATATAAATAAAAAACCAACTAACTGTAAATGCTATAAATACATGCTAAATATACATATATGAAAGCATAATTGCAACTAATGACTAATCTTGTAACTTTATAATATTAGTATATATACACAATTGTTTTCTCTTAAGTATGCAAAATACGTAGCAAGTGGAATCTCTGACTTCTCCAAGGAATCTAAAATTCAACATTTTGTCACTATAATTTTGCCACTGTTGTGAAATTAAAGACAGATGTATCCAAGTGTTACATGTAGGAAAGCAATAATCCTTAAGCTTTAAAGATGACAGCATTGGTGAGAAGTGTGATTTCAAATTAAAATGGCAACATGCAAATGAAAAGGCTACTGGGGATTCAACAGAAGAAAAAAAATCTTCAGACTCAAAAATAGTCAGAAGTACGCAGATGCTGGTCATTGGATATGTATAGAAGGCAAAGTTGAACTACATATTAATACAAGTTTTGCTCATGACAAGGAGAAGAGCTATGAAACTAATTTTTGAGTTTACTGACAAAGCTAGACTGGAGTCAGGAGTAGAAAAGTAGAGCTGTGTTTACAGTAGAGATCTTATTGCTCCAGCTTTGGTACTGAAATTACAATGTGACTTATCTCATAATAAATGCATGGAAATTAATACTCACCTGTCCCCACCATCTGTTTTGCTACTGGCGTACAAGATCTGTCTTCTGAGGTAGTGCTTATAGAATCATCATCTACAGAAACACACAGTTTTAAATAGACTTGGATTTAGACAAATAGATTGCTAATATTATTGTCATCCTCTGTAGGAAACACCTATTTCCACCTAAAAGTGTCCTAAGCCCTTAGTCTAACCCATTAGTTATAGACTTGAAGAATCACAGTCACAGAATCATTTAGGATGGAAGCAGTAATCATTTAGGATGGACTTAGCATTGCCAAGTCCTCTTGTAAGCCACGTCCCTAAGTGCCACATCTACGTGTCATTTAAATCCCTCCAAGGACAGTGACTCCACCACTGGCCAAGTCCAAGGTGACAGTTCTGCATACCTCCCTCCTTACTTCACCAAGAACTGGAAAAGCTGCCATTTTGTGACTGCTGTGGCCAAGAGGCTCCAACCACCAGCAGTCCTCTATTCACAAACACCAGGTCCAGTGGGTACCTCCCCTAGCTGGCTCCTTCACAGCTGTGTCCGGCAGTTGTCTGCCAAACACTGCAAGAACCTCCAAGGCTGTGGAGGTTCCTTTGCTGTGCTGTATTTCCAGCAGACATCTGGTAAGAGACCTCTGCTGGAGTCTCCCCCAAGGCCCAGCAACTTTGAGACTTCTCCCAGCTTATAAAATATTTCAGCTGCCTCTTCGCCCTGGCTGGGTGGTTGGTAACAGACTCCTACCAGGATACCTGCCTTGTTGCCTTCTCCTGATTCTTACCCATACATCCTCAACCCTACTGCCACCATCATGAGCTCTAGACAATCAAAACACCATCTAACATGCAGAGTACCCCACAGTCTCTCCTTCCTTGCCTGTCCCCTCTGAAGTTTATAGCCATGCATTGCAGCACTCCAGTTGTGCAAGTCATCCCTCTGTCTTCAGGATGGAAACTATGATATAGTTTTCCTGTTATGGAATGGCTTCCAGCTCGTCCTGTTTGTTGCTGTTGTGCACTGGTATAGATGCACCACAGCTGGGCTTTTGATCCCACCATCTTTTGGAGGTGAGAAGTTCTAATTTTTACATCGTTATTCTTAAGTGCTTCTGTGGTTTCTAACACATCAATAACCCCCGTGTCTTTGCTGAAGTCCATCTCCTGACTCTACTGAAACAGCAGATTGAAGAACCTCTCTAGAACACATCCCTCAAACGTTGGCATATTGCCCCCAGGCTCTCTAGTAAGTCTGGTTTTATCTCTTTCCACCTGCAAATTTAGCTTAAAGATCTTTCAATGAGCCCTGCTAACTCCTGAGCTAAGATCCTTATCCCCCCTTTGAGACAGGTATTAGCAAGTCTGGTGTCATGGAACCATGACTAAAAAGCCCCGCATCTTCCCAGTGTCACCAAGCTTGGAGCCAGATAGTGACCTACTGGCTCTTCCTGTTTCTTGCAACTGGAAGAAGAGAACACTACTTGTGCTATTGATCCCTTAACCAGTTCCAAGGCCCTGAAGTCTCTCTTGATTGCCCTCAGGCTTTTATTTGCAACTTCATCACTGCCTACTGAGAAATTCTTGACATCATGTATGAACATCAAAACCCAGCTTTGCTGGTTCTGGGTTCATTTGCTCATGCTCGGACTACTCTGAGGCTGAAAGTTCACTTTTGTGTGGACTTACTTTTTGGGTTGGGAGGAAGAGAAAGATGAGTTCTCATTGTTTGCTAGGGGATGTTATAGACTAATTATGTTCAATACTGGTTTTAGTAACAGGCAGAAGTAAATATTCCTTTTATGTTTGGAAAAACTGAGTGCTTACTGTCAGAAATAGAGATTCTTTGTAAATAAGCAGGTTCGTTTGATGTGCTTTCTATAATGGTACTTGCCAATATGTGCACAAACTAGTACTTGGAATTTGTACTTGCTCTATAACTTGTTTTCCCTTAAATCATTTGGCAAATACTTGTTTTTCATAAGCCATGTGCAGGAATATATTTTGTACCTGTGGAAAATCTGGAAATCATACAGTCATCAGCATGTGTGTGTGCTTTACATGGGGTACTAGAAAAAAAGTGTTTTATCTCATAAATAGGCACCCTATAACTCTTGAGAAAATTCTTGCATCTTCCTTAACACTTGCAGCTATTGGAAATGGGCCAAAACGGAGCTATAGGTCTACTCCTAGGCTTCTAATAGATGCCTTTTTTTTTAACTATTACCAACCTCCCCATGGTGTTTTCATTTCTGTGCTCCTTCTCTCAACCATACTGGCTCTCTGATCTCTTCCTGTCTTTGGCAGTGGCACTTGTGTAGTGCTGACCTTCATGATTACTGTGCTCAATTGGATATGGCATGACAGGGAGTTTGTGTGTATGAGGCAGTCAGTTGAGCTGCATGACATTTTATCCTCCACTTTGCATTCATGTGACCTCACTATGTCTCAACTTCCAGGGTCACAGATGTACTTTATCCTCAGCGTCACTTGTGTTTCTGTGTGTCATTGTTGTGATGGCACTGCTCTGATGTTGTCCTCAGTGTCACAGTCACCACAGTTGTCTTGATCAAGAGGAGCCAATGCAAACAGTTGTAAAGGGTGTGTTGCATAGGGTGTCTCAACATCCAAACTACAGATAACATAATTGCTGAAAAGGAAGCTCTTGGCTGGCATATTCCTGATGCATACAATAGAAATATTCTTATGGTAGAAACTTTCAGTGTCAAAGGCCAAAGAATTGCTGTTCACAGATTCACTATAATTGATTTTTTTTTTCTATTAACTTCTGTGTACAAACAGCAGTACTGTAAAGAATATTTTGATCCAGGGTGTCAGATCACTATATTTCAATGTCATCATTATTTCCTCTGATGTCTTTTTTTCCATGGTCTTCTATAGTTTTTATGCTCATTTATTCCAGAATAAATATTAATATCCCTACTGCGCTCTAACGTTAAATTTTAATATTTTAAATAAAACAGATCTTCTCCTGATCACTTGTCATTGAATATATGACTTCTTCATATTGCTGAGGTGCTGATTTCAGTTTTATATTTCAAATAGTTCAGAATATATGTGGAAATTGCTTGATAGTAAATAATCTGATATTAAATGCAGCCATTAAGTAGTCTGAAAATACAGACTAGATATAAAATGTTCTGAGTTTTTGAGACAGCTATTTACCTTTCCATTTTATTCTCTCTAGCAACTGTAAGAAAACTGTAAGAAAAACAGTCGTTGTGTCACAATCAAATGCAGACTAATCATATTCATCAAAAAAAGGAGCATGTTGTCTGGGAAGATAAGATTTTTTTTGTAATTATGGGAAGGAGAAATCAGTGTTCATACATTTCTGCACTATGAAATCAAGCAAAACCCATAATTTTTCATAACCTAGAAGTAGAACAAGTATAATTTGCTGGAATAACAAATGAACCTTTAGAATCTGCAATGCCCAGTAAAGTAGAATGTCCTGTTAGAACTATCACGACAAAGTCATGACCTACCTATATCAATCGTCTCCTTCTTTATTTGTGTAGCTTCCAGAGCTGCTGGGGTGGAGTTGGCAAAGTCCCCCTCATCTTCAAGGATTTCTGTAAAAAAATAATCATTTACGGAGCTCTTAAACTAAACAGGTCTTCAGTGATGTCTTAAGAATCACCCACTTCAGAATGCCACTGATGATAACTATTGTTAAAGATTTCCTCTCTTAACACATTAAAGCTGCCATTTCTCTGCAGTAATAGGCATAAGAGCAGAGTGTACTCATTTACATATTAAAGTAAATCCAGAACACCACATAACAGCTACAGCATACAAGTTTATGGGTTAAATGTGCAAACTCTTAAGTTATTTTAACCTGGATCAGAATTTGTAGCATGGTTCACTGATGGTGGGTGTAAGATATCTAGGTACTGGCAAATGTTTGTGCAGCAGAACAGGCAAGACAGTGACTTGCATAAAGGGTGCAGTACATACTGAAATTATTGAAAGACTCCAAAGTGACTGATGCCAAGAGTGTCTGAATAAGCCCCAAAAGGAGCAAGGGTCCTGACATTGCATCAGGGTGCTGTGCCTAGACATTTCATCTGCCTGATGGAAACAATGTACTAAATACTAAAGCCTGTCCTCAGAGCATCTCCTCTGCTGCAGCTTGCAGGGGTTTACATCACACAGCTGGGTTACAGAGGTGTCCCTGGGCTCCCCTCCATGGGGAGGAGATCTCCACTCCTCTGCCATTGGCCTACTGTTGTTTAAGGGAGAATTCCACCCCTCTGCCCTGGGACAGAGGGGTGGGCAGGTGGATGATGCAAGTGGTCTTGCTGATCCTCACTTCCCAGTGAGGACACTGCTCTGCAGAGATTAAATGGTGAAGGCCACATCATGGATCAGTGACAGCAGTTTTCTGGCTCCCTGCCTGTTCTCAGTCCATTTAAGAATATTGCCCCTAAACATTGAGCAATAAAGTTTAATCTAGGGCCATTTTATTAAAAATTACCCCCAGATCAATCCAGCTTTGTTTGTGTCAGATGTTCTTTATGATGTGACCAGCATCATGTGCCTTTTTCTTTTTTTTTTTTTTTTTTTTTTTGGTGAGCCAAGTATGTGGGTAGGGAGCCTGGCTTTTTTTCTAAGGCACCTTTCAGAGTTTGGGAGGGAGGGCACAAGAAGAGGAGGACTGAGCCAAACAGAACAAGCCATCAACAGTTTCTGGCATGGATAAAACACAGTGGCTCCATCTGCATTGTTCAGTGAAGCTATAGACAGTTGCCAGCAAATATGCTTAATCTCTACTTTGAAGCACTGTTCACAAGGCCACCCGAGCAATGCTGTCACAGTCTTTCCTTTCACCCGCTCAGACTGATACAAGCTCTGTTCTCTTTTGGCACACTGTCACTATCACTAATTATCTTGTTTTCTGGCTCATGAGGCAAGATTAGTAATTTGTCTCCTAATCCTTACTCTCATGTGTGTCTTGTATAGTATAAAAGGGAAGTGTGATATATTAAAGCTAGGGAAAATTTTCAGTGTGTGGCTTATGTTTACTCTCCAACAACTTGCAAAGTTGCTGCCATCTCTGTCATGCAGACCTGTGAGAGTGCATACAGAAAACTGTGGATGCACAGTTAAGAGTTTGTGTCTGCAGCCCAAAGATGCCTAGGCTAAGGCAGTGAATAATCAACAACTTTGGGTTTGCACTTCTCTGAAACACTGCTTAAAACTAGCCTGGGGCATATGTATGAAAACATTATCTTTTGACTTTATATCTGTACATTTTAAAATTCTGGGCACACAGCAGCAAGTGTTCAAGCCAATGTTAAATGCCTGAGTATGTACCGACTTAAGATCTTAACTTTAAACAACAGATTTTAAAAAAGCCCTTGCTTAGGAGTGTATCTTGGAAGTGTCATGACTTACTCCAAATTTGTTTTGAGAGGGACATAGAGTAAAGTGTACGGGGTACCAAAAATCCTAAGAAAACAATGACAAGGAAAGGAATTTGTTTGAAGTAAAATACTTGCTGTAGGTATTTTTAAGAACATCAGGGTACTGGTATTTGTTAGAAACCTGTTTTCATCTCCACCGTTGTTCCTGGCACTTCAGATTTAATCAGACACTGTGGTCGTACTGCTGAGTCTGACACATGTGGAATGTACATGGAGTTCAGATTGACAGATTGTATAGACTGAAGTAGTCGGCTCTTCTGAAAAGATTTCTGTAACTAACTAAAAGTGATCCCACGAAATTGAAGACATCAGTAAAAATGACCAAGTAAGGTTTTATTTGCAGATCGATTCAATGTGGGTTATGTTTCGCCAGAAGAGAAAGCAACCCGCAGTGTCCGCAGCCTATCGCAGGACGCTTTAGCTGAAAACCCCCGGGCTGGGGACTCTTGTGGTCCTTCTGCTCCCCCAGCTGGGCAGTGCTGACAGCGACGTGTGAGCAGCTAGGACAGGCTGTGCAGCGAACTGTGAGGATTTATTTACCTCTGTCTTCTTCTCAGGTGGACATTTGCTGCTCTTAGAGTAGCAAATTCATGTGGGCAGAGGAGAAAAACAGTATCATGGCACATCAAATAACTAGGTGTTTTCCTGAAGCTAGTGTGCCTGTCTTTTGACTAACACCATCTTTGTATTTTCCTTACTAGAATATGGCAAACCCAAATGGGCTGTTTATAAAGACTGGCAGTGGTGGCAGCGTTCCTATGGCTCGTAACTCAGATTCACATGTAAGATCATGAGAAGCACGTGTACTCTGTGGCAGCTCGTGCATCTTCTGTGCATTTATGCAGCTGCAGTTGTCAGAAGGCAATGTCTGCCCAGGCTAACTCGTGTGTGTGTGTGTGTGTGTGTGTGTGTGTGTGTGTGTGTGTGTGTGTATATATATATGTATATTCAGTGCATATACAGCTCTGGCTGCAGAGTACATTAACTGCATATAATGATAAGGAAGATAGCTAGATATGAGTTTAACAGAGTTTCTAAATTCTCATTTATTAGGGTTAGGTTATCAAATTAGTGTTTTCTACAAATTTTTTTTCAAGGCACACAAATACCTATAAATTTAATAATTCCATGCCTGTTGAGAAACACTTTTCTACAAAATTTCTGTTGAATATGCAGGAGCTTTATAAAAAGTCACATCCTAAATGCTAGTGATCATGAGACATTACTGATATCAAACAACCAATATAATATATCACTGCTTGTTTGCCTTTTTCACTGTTTATCAGTGAGCATATTTATGAGTACAGAGGTACATACAATCTCTTTACTTACCAGTTTCTCACTTCAAAATTAATTGGACTGTCTAGGAAAACATGTACCACAACTAGAGAACAAAGGGTCTCCATGATATTGTAATGTAAAAAGTGTGCATCTTTTCTCTGGTTTATGCAATACCTAATCATGTTCCCATTAGTAAAATTAAAGACTAGGTGTCTTTTACCACCTGCAATAAAATTATTTGAGTGTGTATTGTTTGTTTGGGAATGAGGGAAAGAATTTTGCAAACTGAAGTTGTTCATGATGGAGTGTGGTTTTGCCTTTTTCCCCCACAGAAGTTTAAAAAATAGTCTTATGAGTGGATAGGCTGAGCCACAGACACTTTTGAAGCACTTGCTATTTTAATTTTTCCCCACAAAATCATATTGCATTTACAATTACCCAGAAATAAACAAAGTATGCAGTTAAAATACATATATTTGAAAAGGGAGATGGTAAACTACAGATATTTTTACACCTACACTTATCTTAAAGGACAGAAATGTGTATTCAGAACTTTACTAGAAATATTCATTTAACTTCATCTTAAATAGCTTGTTTGGAAGAGTGCAGCCCAAGAAGTTACAATAGTATGTAGCACCAGGCGGTTGAAAACTGTCAGATGACACTTAAGGGGCACTGCTGAATCTTTGTATTATTACAGTGTCTTACTACTGTCCATGTGTAAGTAGTAATTTTACTTATTGATGGGGAGAAAAGGAATTTAATACATTCTTTAAGCAGTCTTAACTAGATCCCACAAGGTGCTGTTTATGACTCCTTTCATATTTGTCTCTCTCAAAATGAGGTCCCATAGGCAATGCACTTGTCGTGACAACCTGTTTTTCTCCACTGCATGCTTCAAGTGCCCATGGTGAGCTGGTAAAAGGTTGCTATGTTGGTTTGGGGTTTTTTTGTTTGTTTTTTTGTTGTTAGTAAATTTAAATTTATGAATGTAATTGCTATTGAATGAAAAAACAAAAATGCTACTGTCTGGTATACCTCAGATTACCTCTCATGATCAACCATCTCTTTACTTGCCATAGCTATTTCTTTCATTATATGCAGAGCTGCCCCATTCCTGGAGTAGTATTTACAATAACATCATCTGTCAGAAGATTTTTAATTTGATACTAAAATCTTTCAAGTTCACATTAGACCATTTTAAATTCTGTAAGACTACTCCTTAATGCTTAATTTAGACCATATTCTGCCTCACACTACTGAAACAGAACATGAGGTGCTCTGTTGTAGGCAATAAAACTTGTCAGCCTGAGAGACTTTCATGTGTCTCTAATTGAATGTTAAACTTCTGCTTCCCCTGAAATTTATGTTTTCAGATGTAAACCATAATCTTTCTTTGTAAAGAGCAGAGCATATGACCTTCATATTCAGTGAGACTACTAAATGAAGTCTTCATCCCCTGACATGAGCATTTACACAATTATATCCTGATCACGTATTGTGAAAAAGAGATGCTGTATTCGTTCATGCACAGGAGACTGAACAATACTAATCTTTGGGAACAGATAGTTTAGGTAAATGTAAGTGCAGTAGTACATTGCACTCAACTTGCTTAAACCAGTAGTTTCTTCTCTACATTCTGCATCACAAGTCTTTGAAATGAGTGCTTACTAGACTGATTTTATCAAATTTAGCAGGACATTGTAAATGTCATACATAAGTACATGACACTTATCTCTGTGACATTATCTCTTGTTTTAAAATTTTCTAGGTCTCTGCATTTTCTACCCATACTTACAGTTTGGACTTATTTTAGAAATTAAATTTACTAAATTTAGGTATTTACATAAAATAGAAGAGTTTTCAGATTACCTGAAGCAGAAACTTTCTTTACATCTGCAACCTGTAGGTCTTCTGACATATTACTTACAGAGTCCTCTTCACCTGTGTCTCCAGGCATCTCTGTGTAAATAATGCTAAATTAATTAGGGCACCAAATTTTTATACTTCATAAAAACAGCTGTCGTGTATCAAATCAAAAAATCCATCCAGCCTCAGATTCTCTTTATGCCAGCAGGCAAAGTAGATGCATAAGAAAAATGTCTGCAAAATGTCTACAAAATGCAGCTGAAGAGTGAATCTTCCCCCAAAATGTTCTCACAGTTTTTCAGCTGGTCTTTGTGTAACATTTTTCTTGACTTCTTCCATTACTTTAGTAACTTCTAAAGTAATTAGATTCTAAAGACTTCTAAAGTCTTACATTTGGCCAACATAATATCATCCCCTCATCTAAAAGTTTAATGTTTAATTCTGTTCTTAAACAACAAGCATGTTTCTGGTTGTACATACCAATAAAAGTATTTTAACTCTTGGGTCATGTAGGTTCATCGGTCTACTCTAATTCTGCATTGATCATCCATTACCATTCATTGTCAATAACCACCCAAAACCAAAGGCAAGCTCTGCCAGCATTCTTGGTGCTGTTCCTTTTGCTATTTTCACAGTTGTCTCACCAGTTTGGGAGTCTTGCTCCAAAGGCCAGTAAAACTGAGCTATTTCGGACCATAAGAGAAAGACAGTTTGTATGTCAATTTTTTTAACTTGTGTCTATAACTACAGATTTCTTTTGCTCAATGTCTTAATTTTTCCAGTAACATAGTCTGACTATCTCTCTGATCCATTTATTTTATCTAAACTGGAAACAGTCTCCTCTGACATGATTTTGACTGGAATTGCCTCTCTGTATCATTTTATCCTATGTCTTTGTCTTTTTTTCCTCCTTTCGTTTCTCAATTCTATTCAAAAAAGTACAGGGCAATCACCCAATCCAAAATATTACCTTATAACATAATACAAAACTACTAGACAAATAGTAAATTTCCATTCAGCGTTTTTCCCCCAGAGCCAATCAGTTAATCTCTCTGTTTGCACTTTTTGAGTTTTTTAAGGTCTCTCTGGTGCTGGAAAACTTAAAATTTTAAGTGATATGTGGGTAGTTGAAGTACTTACCTATGGAATCCTTTTCTGATTTTGCTTCTGTCCATTCTGGAGGCCTCTCACTTTCATCATTATCTGATTTACTTGCTTGTTCCATGGTGCAGTGCCCCAGAATAGCATCCAGTTCATTAAAAAATTTCATACTTTTACTTGTACTCCCTGAGTCTTGGGCACTTTTTACACTCTTGTATTCATGTTTCAGATTTTTGTATTTTGTCCTGCACTGCTTCCAGTCCCTGTCAATTCCAAACTTCTGAAGTCTAGCAGCAACTTGTTCAAATATTCTTTTATTTCTCACTGTCCCTTCCAGTTGTTGCTGGATATTTTTGTCTGACCATATGCGTATCAAAGCTCTGACTTCATTAACAGTCCAGTGTTTTCCTCCTTCATTTGCTACTGTAGGAATAAAAGCCGGTGGTTTGGAAGCCTCTACTGCTGATGCTGGATTACCTGCATTGTGTGGGGTAGGGGAGAGACACAGATATGGGTTACCTGCACTGGGTGGCTGGGGTGGGGAAGGGACAGAGGGAGTGGGAATGAAGGATGCTGTTTCTCCAGAGAAAGACAGAGCAGAGGTGACATTAAAATCAAGCTCTTGGTTATTAATTTGTCAGCATTTTTGTTAATTCTGATACAATTTTTGCCTTCACTTGAAGATAGATATTAAGATAACACATGTACATTTAATTAATCTAAGAGGAGCATTTCTTTCTTCTGTTCCCTAATACACTAAATTTTTACCTGTGACACCTTTGGGAATAACTGATGAGCTGCTTTGTCCTTCAGACATCAGAGAGGAGAAGAGTACTGTTGGGAAGACGGGACGTGCTGCATGAGCACAATAATAAATCGGCCCCGAGTCACCAGCACTAGCATTAAGACGTAACTTTCTGCATTCATGCCATACTTTAGTTTTTACACACATGGAGAGATTTAACCTGGGTAAGGATCTGAAGAATCTGATCCTCCTTTCTTAACAAAGCACCCCAGCTGTGGGGAGCAGAGGAATGGAGACTTTTGCTTAAGTGAAACTTTTGTGTGATAGAACCCATTTCTCATGGCACAGAACCTCCATCTTTTTCAGGACAGATCAATCAAAAATATTTGGGTTTTTTTAGTAAAAATTAGAGTTTGAGTTGTCTTACTCTGCAAAACTAAGATATCTTTTCATTTTCTCCAATCTACAACTTTATTTTTTAACATTATGAGGTAAAGGTTGCCACCCATGCAATAACTTAAAACAGTGAAATATGACAGATTTAAATTTTTTAATGTTTCCCTGTTTCTATTTATGAAATTGCTTTAAGACTTGTTTTGATTATCAAATTAGTTTGGAAAGTGATCTTTCATGCATTTTCTAAATCTTTGCAAAAATAACTAAAAAGCACAAAGAAACCCAAAACCAATTCCAGGACATCATCAAATAAAGCAGCATGAAAATGCACAGTAACTGACAGGTTTTTGCAGTCATACTGAAGTGATAAATGCCTTTGTCTGTATCTTTTTCTGGAAGGGCAAACCAGATTATGGGGATTCGATACTTTATAGCCACTGAGATGTATGTGATGGCAATAATATCTAACCCTTGATTGTGCACAGTGCTTCAGTGAGCATACTTAAAATAACCTGTCTGGGGACAAACTTGTCCTAGATAAAGCCACTCTTTGCTAGTCTCCATAATTCATTCTAGTTGTCAGTAAGTTGTTCTAACAGATACCATTTTTTTTCCCCTTACAGTCCTGGGTTAATCAGGACTCTGCAGCAGCCAGCTCATAGGCAATGTAGTTGAGAAGGGTAATTTTCAGGTGGCACATCAAAATTTCTCCATTTCTTCCTGAGGGAGTGAAAGAAAATGCTGATTTACAGGTGAATCAAACCATAGGAACTGCCACAGTTGACAACTGCCAACATCAGACAGGCCAGAAAGGAAAGGCCTAGGGAGGATGAGAAGAAGAAGAGAGGACGAAGAATGCAAGAAGGTGCTCCCTACACTTCCCAGTCAAAGCCATAGAGCATGGGGGCATCTGGGAGGAATAAAGTTTCTTTACTCTTTGTATAGACCAGTATTTCTCACTAGTCAGTTCATTTCCAACGGAGCTCACTTTTGGTTGTGGATATTACTTCAGATGAGTTCTGGTGACTTGGTATATTGCTCATTTATTCTGCTGTGTGCAGAGTGGAAAATGGTGGGTGGGTTTGTTCCTCATTCCCTTTAAAAAACATGCTGATTCATGCTGATTTAAAAAACATGCTGATTCAAGTACGGCTTTGAAACAGTTATGGTCCAAGTTATGGTCAGTGCAAAAATTTTCCTTGTGTCTTAAAAGCATTTTAGTTCTAATGTGTTTTAAAAAAATGTTTAAGCGGGATATAAATTACTTTTTTATGCTGTATTTAATTTTTTTCTAAGCTTCCTCAAACCGGAGAAATCTGCTGAAATAAAACCAAAATATTAGGCATTATAGATACAAAAGGCCCCACATTTTTCTTTCAGTGGTTTCTGAAATAGTGCTTGAAACTTACAGACTAGAAGAGGTACTAGGGGAGAGCATTTTAGTACTAATACATAATTGAAAGCCTGTGCAACTGAAGTTTTTGCTGACTTTGTGGAAAGCTTCCTCAGAATTGAAGACTTTTCTGCTTGGCAGTACGTTGAGCACTGAGAAATACAGACATATTCCTGTAAAATTTGATTTAGATATTTTCTGCATGTTTTGTTTATGTGCATAAAGTATTTTATATGTGCATAAATTCCATGTGACATTCTGGTCTCTTCCTTAATTTCTCTCTATGCCAGGCAAGAGGGATGTAATGTGTAACATAAAAGCCATAGGCTTAGCCTGTGCCTTGTTTTCTTCCTGAATATGGCACTTTGCAGATTCTCTAATGAAAGTTGTTGTAACTGGACTGGAATGTATACTAAGGCATAGAGGGAATATAAAAAATAGAAAGAGCATGTAGGAAATTCAGGACAGGGCTGCTGTTCATCCAGACAAGGAATCAGTACATCAGTTGCTTAAATATGCCCTAAAATGCGTTCAGGTTTCTCCATTTCCTTTAGCAGTCCCTTGAAGGGGCTCACACCTACGATCCTCTTCCTCTTTCTGGCTTGCCAGATTTATGCCTTTGCTTTTTAACTTTCCTGAGCAAAACTACTAGAGTAGGACGTTTTCCAAATGAGTTGTTCTGTGGTTGGTTGGACTAAAGCATTGCTGACCACTCCTTGCTTGGAGAGGTGACTTTGAAGTTGTGCTGGAGACCACTGCAAGTCTGGATTGCTCTGCATCTCTCTCCTGGCTCAGGCCATTCACTCATGCTGCTTTAAGCATCCATGATTTAAGGAAATGAGCTAGGGAAAAGCCACAAGCTGACATGGGTATCTACGCTAGCATTTGGCGTACTTTCCAGTAGCATTTAACAAAATGACCATGGTTAATGCAGTTAACATGATTAAGCTAACATAATTAAGATAACATGGGATGTGTTTTGCATGTGAACGGTGGTCATGCAGGTGTTACATCATATAAAGTGGTCGGTGTCTAGTGAGGCACGACACCGCTGAGGGCTAGTGCTGGGAAGGAGGCGGTGCAAGAGTGCGGCTGTATTAAAGCTATGCTGGTCAGAAACAGAATGACAGTGTACTCAAGCTGTCAGGAAGCTCTGACACCCATGCTGCTTTTTAGTTTTTGATTTCTCTGTACCATCATACTATACCTAGTTGCACTGGTCTGGCATGAGATATAAAAAGTAGTGGATCTCCTGGAGCCTCCTCATCATCTTCTAAAGAAACTGATACTTCACCTGGGAAGGAAAGAGTTTTTAGATGAAAAATAGGTGTGGACTAAATAAGCTTAAATTAGTTTAAATTAAAGTGTCCATACACCATGAGAAGATCTTTAACTTGGTAATTTCAACACTTAATTTGTAGTGAAATTAAATTTTAAATTAATTTAGCCTGTCCCCATAAGGGGGACATGAGTTATAAGAGGCAAATTATTTTATGTCTTGCGTATGAACTCTGTTTGAAATGCTTTTTAGAATTCTGGTTGAAACTGACTTGATTCTAGTGACTTGTTTGCTCTTCTGACTCAGTATTACACATTGCAAGTATAGTTTGAAAGTAGATAATGTAGAGACATACAAGTAAAGGCAGACTTTGCACAGAGATTCATAAAATCACAAATCTATTGATGTAACAAAAATAAATTCCTAGAAGAATATGAAGAAAACAAGAATGTTCTACAGAGAGCTCTGGAAATCGGTGGAATTCATTAATGGTATGGAACCAAATTCATTAATGGAGGGAACCAAAATACTCACTGTGACTTGACAACAGACGTATTTGTAGCTGACGGGATTAAGTCTAGCTTTTTCCAGCATAGCTTTTCTACATTTGTTTAAAAAGGAACATTACAGCAATTGCTATGTAAGTTTAGAAAGCAGCATATGTAAGTCAGGTTCAGAACCAGATTGATTTTCACAGAGGACAGACTTGTAAGTTGTCCTATGGTAGTGTGCTGTATTCAATATACCATGTTGACAGGAGGCCTGAAATGTTGATTGCCTGTACAGGGAGCTGAGCTTCTGTGAGCTCCAGGCAGGCAGGGCAGACAGATGAAAGCTCCCAGCTCCGCGGTGGTTCATCAGGGGAGCAGTAATGAGGCACAGTTAGGATGCAACCTGCTATCCCTGATGTCGGTGAAACTGAAAACTGCGTTTGAACACATTACCCTCAATCCTCCGGACTTTCAGCAAGGCTCACAATGACTCATGGATGCAGTGGCCTGATCTCTGACTGCTCCCAGCTGTCCACCTGGCTTCCCTGGCAGGAGCTGCTGCTCCTGCCTCCAGTGACAGGACTGGCGTTTTAGCTGCTTAAGAGCAGCAAAGCACACCAGGGAGAGGGGAATACCAGGGAAGAAAGGCTTCTGAGTGTGCCATCAGCATTAGTATGAGCAAGATTAATTACATTGTTATATTAAAAGAGAAACATCTTTTATTTTTAGTAAGAATGGTTACCACAAAAGGATATTATTACTATCTTTGATGGGGAAAAATTTTTTAAAAAGCATTTGAAAAGCAGAAAAAACGATATAAAAACATTTGTCAATGACATGTTGAAAGTCCCGACATGGAAAACCATATGTAAGTGGAACTTCTAAGTCAGCATTTCTGAAGGATCTTTCTGCATTTTAGTAGCTGAGTTTTCTGCCAGTCATTGCTGATGCATTTCTGCTAAGCTATAATCTTTCTGCATTTGCTGAGGTAAAGTGAAGGTCAAGCAAGGTGACCAATGCCTTAATATTTAAACATGAAGAAATATAAAAAGTGTAAATAACTTGAATTACTAAGCAAATATTTTGTAAATAATGTATTTAATTTATTAATACTTTTTTTAACTTGAAACAATCCAAACTGGTTAACAAAATGGGAAGGTCATTCATTTGAACTCTAATGAAAAATACCATTTTCCACAGCACACCATCGCTTTACATAGATTTTCTTGGTTGTTGATTAGTGGGATAATACACAAACTGTACTTGAAGAGAAGCGAACATGTTGACTTGTATCTTTTTTTGATGATTATTTAAACTGCAACTCTGCCCCTTAAACATGTTTTGAGAGGACAGCATGAGCATCTCTGCTTACATTTCTGCGTCTGCTTATGCATAGTGTTACCTTTTCATGAACAAGCTGGGAACTGGTAGGTGTTGCTACCCGGTTTGTCCTGAGACACCCCTCTCAGATTTGATTGAGATTTTCAGTAATAATTTCTTCAAACGCACTTTCAAAAGAAAACTGGTTCTACCAGGTATGAAAAATCCTCAGGGAAACACTACTGAAATACCATTCAGTCCTATAAAAAAAAATAGTCTATTTTCCTCCCTTCCTCTTGCTCCCCCTCCGCAGCAATCTCCCAGTAGCTGAGATAACGTAAAGACATGCTTTGTATCTTTACATTAAGGATGTGTATGAATATTGACACTGAGGCTAAGCAGAATGGTAAATATACGGTGAATTATTTGGGAACATGCCCTGTCCCATGTCATGCTTTTTAAGAAGACAAACTAGTATAGCTACCAATTTCTTCAAATAAAGTAAGATGTTCATGGTGGGCACATATTATTTGTCACAGGTCTTAGTTTGTTCTTGCTACCCAAGCCACAAGCCTAGACATCCTTGATTCCTCCAGCCCCCTCAAAATGAGACATCTCTGCCTCTTTTAAAAGAGGCGAGGGACCATTCTTCTCTCCTGTAACACTCTGTGGTTGAAAGGGAGAAGCCCAGGAGGGGGCCTGCAGTCACTGCTGGAGCCAGGGGTAGGGGGCTGTCTTTGCCTGTGCAAGGAATCACCTTTCCCTCAGTGGGAGTGACACCAGCAGCTCTGTCCTCACAAAAGAGAGCATCAGCTGCAGAGCCACTGATGCCAGTTTTGCCTTACAAGTGCTTATCAAAGTACTGGGCTGGGCAGGCAGCATACTCTGACTGCAGGTGGAATAGGACTGGGCCTCTAGTACAGTGTTAGTTGCTTGACTTGCATTCTTAAGTGAGAAAGTTGATGATCTCACAGCTGTTCCCTGAGCCCCTTGTTATGGATGTATGCATGCATTTTGCATAGCTGCAGGACACATTTCTGTCTTAGTGTGCTTTCATTGCAGCTCAATTGTGGTTGTTGTGAAAATCTTTGCATTTCAGTTTTTGCATTAGTGTTGCATTATTACGGTTAGATGCATTTAGTTTTTGTTATAAAACTTGTTTGCTTTTATTTTTTTGGGGGGAGTAACAGAAATGCTTGTACAATTAAAAGAGATATATTTAATTATACCACATTTAAAACCAGACTGTCCTAGTGCTTCAAAACAAGGCATGTTTCACCCAGGGGCAATTATTTTTATAGATACTATAGTTTGGGATTCACAACTGAAATTAACTTTTGCTGATTTAAATTTGCTAGAGGTCTAAAGCAGATGAGAATTAGGATTACCAGGTGCAAACTACATCAAAACACAGAGAATAATCTAATGGCAGATCCCCAGATGTAGGACACTATCTTAATTTCATGTAGTCCTCAAAGTGTATCAGCCTGTATTAGCCTCAGTTCTGCAAGTTTAAAATTAAAAATGGATTGCAATTCACAGTGCAGAGAGCACATTACAGCATTATAAAATGGCCATTTTAATTTGAAGTGACTTTGACAGATTAGAGGCTTTCTGTTAGTGATGACAAATAAAGGTCAAGCTTTATGTTAAGGTAAACAATGACAATGAAAAATGGCAATTTCTTTTCCTCAGACCTGTAAAACATCATTGTAGAGGGAGATGTGCACAAGGACAAGCTCGATGTCCAGCTCCTTTCTATACCTTTGACAATATCCCCTAACAATAATGTTGAGTTTTTTGTTTTCTTAAAAAAGCTTCGCAGTCTTAATAATGTAAATTGCTACATACCATAGGAACAAATTAAGTTTTTAATTTCTCTTTTTAGTCATCTTATTTTGGTACTTATAACTATCATTGGGGCTTATGTTTCAGTGACATTTAGAATGTGACAAGGAGATTTGAGTGATGTCAAACAGAAGATTGACCCTAATGAAATGCTAAGCAGAGCTTAAATGCATATGTAGAGCAGGTTGAATAAAACAAGAGATGCAAATAATTTAGTAAAACCCACTTCAGAATAAAGGCAGCTGTATTCATTTGGTCTGCCACAAAATAGTCTGATAAAAACAATAATTTTTACTTTCACTGCTAAATTAAGAGTTTTTAAAGAGAGGTTATTAAGTATGTTTCTTGATTATTTAAGTAAAACTGCTTATAAAATAATTTACCTTAAGTCATCACACCTAATTATCAAGTTGATGTATATATATATGCAAAATAAGAACAAAAATCCTAAATTTCACTTGTATCACAAATAACGATCTTTACAACACCCTGACAATTCCAACATTTTCTTTTCTTTTTCTGTACGTTTGCATCTGAATCGGAGCTCTACAAAACCTGCTTCCAAAGTACTGCAAATGAATGGCAAAGAAAGCAGCTTATTTTAATTTAGTATTTCCACCCAATGCAGGAGCCTGGACACTAGCAAGTACTCACCGAGGCTGCTATACAGGCAGTTAGCATAATTTTGCTGGAATTACGCTGTATTTACAGACTTCGACACTGGTGGGTGCTAACATTTTATTCCCTGCGCGAGGCTTGCATCCAGTCACTTCTAACAGCGCTGCCGGAGCTGAGCAGCCTCCGCTCCAGCGGCAGCCAAGTCGGGCTTCGGGTTTGTTCCCTTTGGGTTTTAAGCAAAGAGAGAAAAATAGAAGCAAAAACATATTTTTTACCTTGCATGCTGTCTGTTGTGGGGCTTGTGTTCAGCTGCGTCTCAGTCGCAGAACACCTGCCGTTTTCTTCTGCTGCTAATTGTGTGACAGGCTCATATCGCAATATGGCATCCAGGTCATGGAAAAACTTCATGCTTTTAGTGACATCCCCAGAGTTGTGGGCATATTTAACCGTTCTGTATTCGTACTTCAGGTTTTTGTACTTTGCACGGCACTGTTTCCAGTCCCTGCACACTCCCAACTCCTGCAACCTTTTAGCAATGTAGATAAATATTCCTTTATTCCTCAGGGTGCCGTGCAGTTGCTTTCTGATATTTTTTTCTGACCAGACGCTTAACAAGGCTTTAACCTCCTCCTCAGTCCAATGCTTCCCTGCTCCACTCTCCATGTTGAAAGTGACCTGGAAATGATTCACTATTTCTAGCCAAGATTTTGTTTCCTAGGAAACCAGACGGCTGGTTGTCAGTAAGCTGCGCCGAGATGAAAGGATCTAGTTTTACTGGCTCAAGCTGCCTGAGGGGAGTAACTTGAGACACTGCCAAACAAGCAGGCTCGGCACTGGAGCACGGCGAGGGAAGCGGCTCCGCCAGCGGGGAGGGGAGACCTGGGCCAAGCCGGGCTGGGCCGGGCTCGGCCGGGCTGGGCCGGGCTGGGCCGGGCTGCTCTGACTCTTTCTGGGGAGTAAGTGCGGGCACCAAGGTGTGAGAAGAGAGGCAAAAAGAGTCTGTTTTGTTCCTTTTAAAAAAACCCAAACCCCATGTGAGAAACGAAGCTCACTCCTCTTTTTTTGGGTTTTATAAATTTAATAAGGGACAATAGGGGACAAAGGTCACTTAAAGCAAAATCACAGCGCTAGGTGCGTGGCTCATAGCCAGAGGCACACACACTTACACAAACTTCCCGTTTATATGCGTTAACTTTATGCATATTAATAAACCACAATGCATATGCATATTTTTTCTGAGAATAATTTGCTTTTTTTTTAGAAGGGATTAACATAGTTTGTCCCCTGATCCGCCTGTTTAGCGCATGCATATTATGATCGTGAAGGTCTTTAGGGGTCTTCTTCGGTGAGGACTCGGGTCTTCCTCACATCCTGAACTTTTCAACTTTGTCTTCAGAGCATGCGCAGTTATGGTGTTCCTAGGTCTTTCTGGATCCAACTAGTTTAAATTCTTTACTTTGTGGCTAATTGGCTTCACTTTTGCCAGCTTCTCATTAGTACATCCTGCTGCATATATAGCTATACTTGTCTATTTTTGAGATTAGTCACCTGGCGAGTTTCTATTTATTTAAGCGTTAAGCGATTAGTTAACCATACACTAGCAATTACATTGTATAGAAAGTTATGATTCAGATTATATAGGTACAGAAAGTTATGATTCAGGTTATATTGGTATCTTATAACTCAAGCTATATAAGCATCTTGTAACTTTGACCCCAGTTCCAATGTTAACTAGTTAATATCTGCATAGCAAAGTTATTCTTAACATATTTGCACATAATATTTCCCAACATATTATGATACATAATATTTCTTACATTTCCCTACCTGCGAAAGCCAATGCTATAATAGCTGTTTGTCACACCCAGCAAAACAAAGCAACACGACACCCACACACACCCCCTCACCCCTTGTGGCCGGGCCTCTGTCGGGAGGCTGCCAGGCAGCCCCTGCTCTGGAAGGGGCACGGCTGCGGGACCTGCTCCACAAGGAGCACATTTAGGATCATCCTGCCCTACATCTTCACATCTCTGTGCACTGCTTGCCTTTGAACTGCGGGCCATATAGATACGTTTTATATATTAGTGATATTTTAATAAAAAGCTGGCATACTTAAAGTCTGGCTCAGCTGGTAAAGTGGTGTAAGCATTGCGGTAATGACACTGAGCTCCCATGTCTTTTGTCAGTGCTAAGTGAAAGATGTAACCCAATGCCTTGACCAGGGCCTTCCTTGGGGTATCTGCTTCCCTCTTCCTACTGATTTAGTTAATATTTAAAGGGACCATGACAGTATTAAAATGGAAATTGCCTGTAATATTAACATTTCAATTACAAGTTGCTGAATGCAGTGTATCAACCTTTAAGTTTTACTACCCATCTTCATCTTTATAGATGGAACATCTTCCCGAGTTAAAGTAAATGGCTTTAAGAATGTCCTCATCTCTGATTATTTTCTTTGAAGAACTGTGTCAATAACAGGCTAAATTTGTTCAGATATGTGGGAAGTTCGGTTTGTTTTGCTTTCTGTAAGCAAGTGTTTTGCTTTACATCCAACTGGGACTAGTAACAAATAAAGGGATTTTAGGAACTGGAGAAAATTGGTAATGAGCATGGTCAATTGTAGATTAGCATCCATTCTGTAGATTTTTGTGCCCAATTTTATTGTTGCTTATACTAATTCATTCCAGTGACTTCATTGAATTGAGTTAAACCAGTCCAATGCACAAATAGGACATTAGTTGCAAGTCTTTCTAGAAAAGCATCTTTCCTATTCAGACATTACTATATATGAGAGTGGACAGGAGCTCACTAGTCTACCAAAGTCCTGATGAGTATTACAGGCACAGCAGGCACATAGCAGCAGTTTTGTTATAGGCAACACTGCCTTATTTCAGAGAGCATTTTGAAGTGAGATGGAGCAGCCTGCACTGTTACTCATAAAAAAAAAATCCAGTCTGCAAAGCAAACCTTTTCAGTGGATAAGGACTGAATTACAAACCATGGGCAGGTGCACAGTGTTCCGCCTGCCTTGGGCAGAGCAGCATCAGGGGATCTGGGGTACACCCAGGGGACCCAGCGAGGAGAAGGGCTGGGGAGGACAGGCAGCAGGACAGGGAAAACTCCCGTATTTCAGCTGAATCAGCTCTTATGCTCAACAAAGCACAACTGCTAGCCTGAGGTTGATCTGCTGTAAGAGAAGTATTTCCATTTGCAGTGACACTTGTACATCATACTTGCTTTGCCTGAGTTGAGAAGCTGAGATGCCCAACATGAGGTTTATGCACTCAGATGCTTTTATCAGAGAGTCTGTGTAGCTTTTAGAGGTGTAAATGCTAGTTTGTCTGCCTAAGTGCAAAAATGCAAAAGCTTCAGTGTAGGTAATCATTGGAAAAGATGATGCATTCCCCTAAGCAAAACCATCAGTTTTATTAACATCTCCCAATCCAAAGCAGAACTGGAATAGCACTATAGAGCCTACTACTATCACCTAGACCATTATGCCTCTAAAAATGGCTTTTCCAATTGAGCACCTGTTTTTATGTTATGCCCATACTGAAATTGGATTCCAGTAAGAGCCTGAGCCAGTGCTTATTAGTGGAAAGATTGCCACTGAGTTCAGTGAACTTAGGCACAAACCTTATTGTGACTGTTTTGAAATAAAGCATAACACAGGCAAGAAACCTGCAATTAACATAGCAATTTTAAGTCTGTAAAGTAAAACAACAAATAAGCCTACATTAAAATTCATTTAGAAAACACCTATCCATTGTATGTAAAAGTGTTTCATATTCATTTCAGTGCTTTATGTTGATTTTATTTTGTCCGTAGGGGCCAGGAGAGCGCTGGAATTGTGACGAGTGATGGCGAATCATCCCAGGCATTCAAAGTGCACAAGGTAAAATGCAAATGAATGTTTTGTATTCTTAAGTGAGTTGTATGTAAGTTTGTTTCTGCTAAGAAACCATGTAATTAGAGAAAAAGTAACATGTTTTGATGGGCTCTTTTGATTTTGTCAGTGAGAGTATCTCATTTTGTTACCTGTCTTGGGTGTGTGCTTAAAACAAACATGCCAGCACTGTAGTGCTAGGTCTATCTGTGCATACAGTGACAGACACACAGAAGTTACCCAGAGCATGCTAATGATGCCACAAAAAACTTCTTACCAAAGTCACCCTGCACCTCGGGTGTTAACTCTGCAGATTTGGAAGAGCATTGATGCAAATCGATCTCAAGAGAAAAATACAGTTAGAGACTATGCACAAGGAAATGGATGACTAAATCTTACGTTAATGAGACTCAAGGAAGTGGCAACTACTTTACCCATAGGTAGCAATAAACAGAATCTAAGACTGAATGGAGGCCTGAGAAGGTCAAACAGACTTTCTCAAGGTGATAGAATCACAGAGGATGTTACAAGACACATAATGACCACAGCCTTAAAAGTATTATGCCAAGAGAATACCTGCCTGCTTTGAGGATATTTCTGTTCAATCTGAATAGTGATCAGGAAAAAAAATAATCACCAGCCTATTCCATCCTGACAAAGGAGAGGATTGGAAATAAAAAATACACCAGCAAAAAAACCATGGGGCAATTCTCTGTGTATGTTCTCTGACCACAGTCAGAAAGCAGTTTGTCTTCCCATTCAGGGGTCTCAGAGGAAGATAATTAAGCTGTACAAATCAGTCCAAGAGTAAGAAGTGCTCTGCTGCAGCAGCATGTGTATCTGTGCATGACTGCTCAATACCTCATGCAAACTGTTATCCCTCAAGCATCGTTTGTTGCCTCTTCAGGCACTTTCCCCCTCTTACCTGTTACAGCCCAATTCACAGACACATACACATACACATGCTTTTAAATGCACCTTCTCTCAGCTTTAGCACGGTGTTATCTGTTCTTCATTCCTGCACCTGCTTGGGTTTCAGCTTTCCTTAATGTTTATAGGAATTCCAGCTTCCTTTAAAGTGGGCTGCTCTATAAATCCCATAGTAAGAACTGCTTCTCAGAATGAACTTCCAGTAGGTGATATAATAATTTGCAGTATCTCTATGTTAATGAGCTACAATACTTAGCTGTCATGCTAAGAATTTAATTGACTATCTCATCAATTTGGATATTTGAAGAGTTGGAGAGCATGTGATGGTTTCTTTTATCCTTGAAGTATGTTTCTCAACTACAGCACTTTTAAAAATTGTAATAACCACAGTGTAAAAGAGAGCTTGTGGAGTAAATTTATCTGACCTGATTGATCCCAGAAGTGGTGCTAATATAACAACATTTGGGTCTGTTACACTGGTGAAAGCATATTTAGGACTCTGAGTTGTAACCTAGTCCATAAAAATGTCAGCAGCTATGATGCTACTGTACCTGTTTGTTGTCCTTCCTGTCCCATCTCACTCTCTTGTTGTTGTATCTGCAGCACAGGTTATGAGCCATTGAGACCTGTCCTGTATATCTTTGAAAGTCCTAGAGGAGCGTTACCCATCATGTATACCACAGTTACCACAGTGTGATAGGCAGACCAGGCATAGAAGGATGTAACTATTTTCCACAGGCAGTGGCAGAACCAGGAGTTCATAGGACAACCTGGTCTTAATTTCTACTCTCTGTGCAGTTTTTTTGGACTATTGTTGCTGCTAAATTGTCTCTGCATAGTGCTTGTTGCCAAAAGAAGCTCCTGTCCTGGTGGCTGACTAAAAAGTTTTGATGCATTTCTGCTTTAAATAGAAGATAACTTGGCTATATGAAAAGTTTAAGTAAACATGCCTCTTCAAAAAAATCTTTACTTCAGACACTGGCAAGAATGACAGTGGAATATAATAAACATTATCATGGATCCACTTTAAAAGTGAATCCAATATACCTACCACTAACTTGTAAAAGGTATTCTCTACCTAGAACTTCCTTCTTGCAACTGTTTTTCTTCTTTGCCTGTCTTCTGGCAGCCTTTTTTTTACGTGTTTTTAAACGACACAACACTTTGTTAGTGCTTTTCAGAAGATGTATTTTTAGCCAGGGAATAGATTGTTCCATGAAAATCCTCAGCACAAAAATGTATATTGCTTTATTTAAAAACAGGACTACTGGGATCTGATATACCACTGTGACACCTACTCAGCTTTTTTCTTTCCCATGTATTTCAGGTTACTTGCCTTTCTCTTAAAGTTCCATTAATACTGTATCACCACTAAGCAGAAGAAGAACTTAGAAAGTTACCAGGAAAGTAAAACACCAAACAGAACCCTTTTTTCTTTTTCTCCCAAAGGGAATGGGTCTTATAAATCACGTCTTCAATGCAGACAGCCTGAAGAAGCTGTACCCTTCAAATCTTGGTATTGGGCACACAAGGTACTCCACCTCAGGAATTTCTGAGCTGCAGAACTGCCAGCCTTTTGTTGTAGAGACTCTTCATGGAAAGATTGCTGTGGCACACAATGGGGAGCTAACAAATGCTGCACAACTCAGGCGGAAGGTTAGTACCTCCTTGGGGGGCTCAGGCATTGTTTCTTTCTGAGTGCGAGGCAGAAATGAGCAATACGGTTGCTGTGACTTTTCCTTAATACCAAACTGTTGGGGTAATGAAAGAGCACCCTAATCAAAATAGATCAGTTTTGGGGGGAGAAAAGTCCTGTGAAGGGGATTCTGCCTTGATATCTCTTTCTAGATCTGTTATAGGCAATTTCATATTTTTCTCTTGTTTATTTTACCTCTCTTCCCAGAGCATGCACAAAGATAATTAAATGGCCCAAACATGAATTTATGCCCTGAATATTGGTGGCATTAATTTTGGTTGCATGCAGAGCAAAAGAATGAGATGAAAAAGGAAAAATGTAGTACTAGTGTAGAAGATTGTACCACCTCATTTTACATAGTTGGTTTGTCGGAAGAAACTTGGCATTATTATGCTGTGATCACCTGAAGCACTGATAAGTTTTAAAACATTTAAATGTTTTCATTGCACCAAGGTGTTGTTAGATTCAAATCTAAGCAGTGAGATGTGAGATTGTTTTTTTAATGCTGGTAACACTTTTGGTTTGTGTCTTAAAAGCTTATGAGGCATGGTGTGGGACTGTCGACCAGTTCTGACAGTGAACTGATCACCCAGCTGCTGGCTTTCACACCTCCACTGGAAAACGATGATACGGCCGACTGGGTGGCAAGGTGAGGAGCATGGGCTTCACAATCAACAGCAGCCATTTAATCCCAGCAGGATATGCAGCTGCAAATGCACACAGCTGTTCATGTGACACACAGTTATGTTCACCTATGTCTCGTTCCAGAATAAAAAACTTAATGAAGGAAACTCCAACTTCATATTCATTGCTAATTATGCATAAAGACATAATCTATGCAGTACGTGATCCATATGGGAATCGCCCGCTCTGCATTGGTCGCCTTATTCCAGTAGGGGACATGAATGGAAAAGGTAAACTATATATATATATATATATATGTATGCATAGTTTGTGCATGAAATCACTGATACAAGTAATTAAAGCTACACTTACTGAGGTGTAAGTAGGAATGTGATGCAAAAATCAGTTTTGAAAAATCAAAACACAAACCAAAGAGTTGGGAAGGAAAAAATAATCTATAGGGAGTGTGCAAAATTCCAGTCCCAAGTAAAGGGAATCTTAGTGGCCTAATGATAGCCACAATTAGGCAGCCCAACTGTAATACAATTTAAATAATTCTCATTGCTTAAACAGGAAAGCAGGGATGAACAGAATCACAGAAGGGTTGAGGTTGGAAGGGAGCTCTGAAGGTCATTGGTCCAAATCCCCTGCTCAAGAAGGGCCACCTAAAAGCAGTTGCTCAGGACAATGTCTAGAAACAAGTCTGGTTTCTTCCTTTCTTTCTCCTATAATAAGGTGGGCAAAAAGTGCTGGATTATCCACAATGTATTTCTTAATTCCAACCAACCCAGTCACAAGTAGTGACTGGACCATTACACAGTCAGTTTATGGAAAAAATTCTTTGTGTTCCTGTTCAGCCTGCAAATCCACATTTTCCATTAAGTAAGATTAAAATATCTTCACTTGTTTAAAATAATTCAAAGGCAAAGCACTAAATGCTTCCATATCTTCAGAAAACTGAGTAATTTTAACCACAAAAATTTTTAAAGCATACAGACATTCCTACCCTATGTGACACAATTCAATCTTTCCTGTGCTTGACTTTCAAAACTCTCATTGGAATTCAATCCAGCATCCATTGTAATCAAAAGCATCTTATCAACCTATTTAGCATAGGAAAAGTAAGGAGTTTCCTGTGTGAACAAAAGTAATTATGTCTATCTAAAATCACTGAACTAGAATTTGAAAAGTTTGAAATAGTGCAGGGATAGCAAAGGTAGTTACCTGAACTGTGTCTCTTCATGAGCTGTGAATACAATGCTGTTACTTCCACTTCTGCCTAGAACAGGTTTATGATGTTTATTTTGTGGATTTGTTTGGGATTTTTTTTAATAATAGAAAAATGGAAACAGTGGAATGCTATACCTTTTAATTAGAAATTACAATAGTCTTTAATTGCACACTTGGCAGCCATAGCAAGACAGATACTGCAGCAAAAATGCAATTGTGGGGGGTCATGGTAGCAGAAATTGGGGACTCTAACTCAAATCTTTTATTTCAGGAAAAGATAACACTGAAACAGAAGGATGGGTTGTCTCTTCTGAATCCTGTAGCTTTTTGTCTATTGGTGCAGAGTAAGTGCCCTGCTTCCCACTTTATCTGAAAGCTCTTTCTTAGGCAGTGATTAAACATTAAATCCCAAGTTGCCAAATATCATACAGTGTGAAAGACACCAAGGATTAGTTTTCTGTGAAGGATATTTTTGCTAGTCCCGGTTTTTACCAGTTTATTTTCTTGAACAGATGATTGTAAAAAAAGAATTATGTGTGCAGAAAGTAACAGTAAAGACAACTACTATCACAAAGTAAATGCCTCTTATTTGTTACATCATACCTGACTACCCATATAACTTATTCATTTTGCCCTCATTTGCAGCAGCATAGTTGTATTACAAAATAATTCTTCAACTACAGGAAAGTGACATTGGTAGCTCACAGGCTGAAATAACCTGAGTTGTAGCATATGCTGTCTGGTAAGCTTGCCTCCTCATTAGAAAGAAATTAACTGTTTTCTGAAACTTCTTTGAAACCTCTGTTAAGAGAAGCTCACTATGTAGGACCATCAGCTGAATCCTGTGTGTTTTTAAAAAAGCAATTTTGTCTTAACTTTTGCTGTAGCTAGTGCTGCTGCCTGCTACTGCTACTATCTGACCAGTGAATAAACACAGATTTGCTCACCTCTGATTTGTATCTCCAGAATATTTCAGTATTTTAGGATAGATTTAGATTGACTTTGTTAGAATAGCCGCCTGAGGACTCACTAAAGGATCTAGAAAAATGGTTAATAAGGTTAAACACTTTAACATAATAAACCTAAACTGTTCCATATTTAAACCTAACTATTCCGTATTTCTACAGATTTGAGAAATAAAATGTACATTTCTAGTCAGCTTTATGTCTTTTGGGGGTAGCTATCTGTCCTCTCTAGACAGATATTTCTCTAGATTTGTCTTGTGAGGCAGGATTATTTTGGCTACCACCTCTATTCTTGATTATATTTCTTACATTGCACTGTAAGGTTTATTAGCTTTCATTGAAAAGTTCTCTAGCATTGATACAGGACTATATTATTAAAATATATTCAATCTCAATTAAGCCTATACAGTATGTCTCACACATAGGACAAATACCATCATTCTCTGGTACTAAGTATTAGTTTATTGCTTTTGGATATTAATTCAGACTGTTTGAGTAAGGGTCACTTGCCTTAGCATGTTGGTCTTAAAATGCTTCAGGTCAAATCCTAAGATGGAAGCAAGTTGTCATGTTACGATGTTCAAAAACATTTTTTCCTGTCAGTTGACTCTTGTTTGTACTTAAAAATTATCATCCAGCTTCAAGACATTTCTAGCTTCTCTGTATTTCTTTTCCAAGGTACTATCGGGAGGTCCTTCCTGGAGAGATTGTGAAAATATCCAGACATGATGTCCAGACACTGGATGTTGTACGAAGACCTGAAGGAGATCCATCAGCATTCTGCATCTTTGAATATGTTTATTTTGCAAGACCAGACAGTATTTTTGAAGGTACAAAAATGTAACTTACAGAGCACTTCCCTAAATAGTGAAAGATGTTATCCTGGAGCACAATGGCTCTGGGATCATAGTAGAGTACCACTGAACATAAGCTTGCAGCACACAGCAGGGACAGAATAGGCTGGCAAAGCTTTTGAGATAACACTCATCAGGAGGAGCATGTAACATCACCTTCCTGTTTCTGGATGTGGATACAGCCTGAGACAGGCTGCCTGCATACTCCTATGGGAGGGATGAAAAGGGCCATGAACATGATTAAGGTAGATGAAATATCTTTTAAAAGTGAGAGACTGAAGAAAGGAACTTTATTGGTTCTTGGGAAACATTTTAAAAATTAGACTTATGAAATAGGATTTACAAAATTATTTTGATATTTTCTTTGCAGTAAGTGTCATTTCAGGAAGATGCTTTTAATCTAACTTGCAAATCTATGCACTATCTAAGTACTTGGCATTGTCAGTGTAATGCCTTCATTATTATTTCAGTAGAAGCCCTCAAAAATTGTCTCAGTGACAAGATACTAGCCAGGACTCTCATGTCTGGCAAACAACCTCTTCATTGCTTTCTAGGGACATGCTATCCATTGATCCAATACAGTTCCCCACCCTTACAAAGCCAGTTTCATTCCCACATTCCTTTGCTTTCATGATCACTTACCCTTCAGTATCCTCACTTCTTACATTCCTTAGTACTGCTGCTGTAGCCTTTGCTGTGCCTCATCTCATCACAATACTTCCAGTTCTTTCCCGTGTTGCAAATTTTTTAGGACCTTAAAAGCTTCTGAGTCCTCTTACCCCTTACTAAATTCCAGGTGAATTTTGCCATCTGATTCAAAGTCAATAAGCAGACAGAAGCAGACAGCAGGATTGCATAAATTTTCTCTGTTGGAAAAAGCAGTCTAAAAATAGAATATGCATGTTATGAACAGGCAGGCATAATTTCTATTTCTTTCCTCTTGCAAATAGATTTTGTAACATCCACAGGACCTTTAGTTAGTTACCCAGTTAGGGCAAACTGGATTTTCATTCTCTGTGTAGTCATAAGAATGTGCATGTTAGAATGTGACATTATAGGAGGAAATAAAAAATGACCTTATGCAAGTGACTGCTTATTAGTTCTGGAACTTTTCCCACTGACTTCTGTGTCTACAACTTGACACAGAAATTTGTACAGAAAACTGAGACGAAATCTGAGCCAAGAAAAACACTGCTTTCTGTTCTTAGGTCAGATGGTGTATTCAGTCCGCAGAAGATGTGGGCAGCAGCTTGCTATTGAAGCACCTGTGGAAGCAGACCTGGTCAGCACTGTTCCAGAGTCTGCAACCCCAGCAGCTCTTGGTTATGCTCAAAAGGTATTATGTTACCTTGCTCTTTTTTTTTTCCCCAAGCATATTTACACATATCTCTTTTTGTAATGGACTGTAATGATGTGGGCTGTTAGAGTTGCATATTGATTAGGCTTTATATCTTCAGTACGCAGGCTACTGCTATTGAGTACTCTGCCTTGTTTTTTCTGCCATTATTCCTCTATATTAAGGTATTTAAACATTTTTTTGTTACTGTGAAGCCATACTAAGTCCTAAGCTCACTTTAAAAAACAGTAACTGAGAATAACAAATCCTCTATATTAATTCTGTTTAACTGTCTCCTGTTTGCAGTGTGGACTACCATATGTTGAAGTACTTTGTAAAAATCGATATGTAGGGAGAACATTTATCCAGCCAAATATGAGGTTACGGCAGCTTGGTGTTGCAAAGAAGTTTGGTGTTTTGTCCGATAATTTTAAAGGCAAACGAGTTGTTATCATTGATGACTCAATTGTGAGAGGCAATACCATTTCACCCATAATAAAACTACTGAGAGAATCAGGAGCCAAAGAGGTAAGTTAAATTTAAGTCAGTACAATAAAGATGTGAATAGAAGTTGATGGGAGGTTAAAGCACAGGGGCTTGTCTTCATTTGTACTATACATTGTTTCCTTATTTAAAAGGGCAAATGTGGAAAAAAAAGATGGCTAGTGTGTGTTTATTGTGAAGATAGGTTAAGAAGGTTCTTTTGTATGAGTGTGACTTTTGGGTGATTGAGATAAGAGGAACGTCTCCACTTAAAAAGCACTGTCTGGCAAATAAAAAGAGAATGGAATACAAATTAGTTAAGATCAAAAAACCAAGTATTCCTGATGGGTGACTTGTGGAAGTGCATAAAGTATAACCATAGACTGCTGTAAATACCACATGCCTTAAGTCACCAGAGCACCATTTTTTTAACTGATAAAGATTTTTAAGCAAAACAGTGCTCAAGTCAGTCACTGGAGCAAAAATGTGCTGTATAATGTTTGGTTTTGTAAGCTGAAACTTGTTTATCAAGAACTGAACACCACAGAAGATAAGTAAAATCAGGATGGAACCTTCTAAGAACATTAGGAAATACATAAAAAATAAATTCTAAAACTGTCTTACCTTCTCCTGCTGTGTTGACATCTGAAAAAAACCTTATCTTACTTTTAACCCTGCAATGATTTCTGTGCAGTGCTGTGTTCTGTTCATTATCACTGTGCAGAATTGAGACTTTGCTATTATATTATGATCTGCTGACCATCAACTTAAAACTGTTTTTATGCAGGTGCACATTCGTGTAGCTTCCCCTCCCATAAGATTTCCCTGTTACATGGGAATAAACATTCCAACGAAAGAAGAACTCATTGCCAACAGACCTGAATTTCATGATCTTGCAAACTATATAGGTAAATGCTACTTTCTTTTTTTTTTTTTCTTGAGAGAGTTTTCAACTGTCTTTTATGGTCTACTTCAAAAGAAAGCAGAACATATCAAGGCACCAGTGGCAAAACTGACTAAAGAATTGTAAGGTTGGTAAACTAGGTGTCTGCATTGTGAGTACTCCATGGATCAAACCACTTTAGCTACACACTTTTTTTTTAACACAGTTAGGGAACTGTATTTGCAAAACAATAGAAAGTATTAGAATAATTGCATAAGTTGCAAATAAAGTATGACAACAAAGCTTTCCAATACTTAAAGCTCCTTCTGAGAAACTTGACAAAAAGGAGCTGCAGTCAAAATACCAGGAAGAAAGTAAGTGGTGAAAATCTGTCCTATAATGAAAAGCGGATGTAGTTTCACTTTCATGAGACACTCATAAAAATGTATTCAGAATTTGTAAACACCCACTGAATTTTCTACAAATTGGCATTTATGTAAGTAATTTTAATTATTATATATTATATATAATACATATATATATTATATATATATATGTATTATATATTTCACTTTGAAAGAAATAAATTTGAAATCAATCAAAGAATGTTAAAAACCTGAAATTTCAAGTCATGTTCGCAGCAAAACAAAAGAAGGATCGACAGTTTGTGTTCCACTGTAAGCTCCGATATCCTGTGTTAAATACTGACTTTCACCATCTAATACTGCAATGAATTCTTTTTCCCAAAATTATTGTGAAGGTGGTGGAAATATTTCAAGTTTGTAGGATCTCATTTTTAAGTATTATTCACCATATGAGTGCAAAGGATAGAAAACTAATGATACGAAAATGCTGTCAAACATTCCTACTGCTAGAAAATTTGTATGAACCCATAATGATTTTTTTTTAACATTATGGTCTTCCACTCCTCCAAGTCCCAGAGAAGCTTGGTAGTCCTTGGTGCTCAGATTTGGGAAGCACTAATCACACACACATCTACTTCCATACCTGAACTAAGGTTAACTCTGGGAGACTACAGGGAGCTTAGGGAGTCTTAGTACACAGTCTGGACTTTGCTTCTGTTTTTGCAGTTATGTGTCACATATTTTTTCCCAACAGACCATTCTGTCTAGATTTCAGTGAGTCTGCTCCCTGCACAAAGCATTTGAGAAGGGCAAGACATACTATGATCTTAAAAATTTTTCAGTCATTCTCTTTTGTTAAGGTGATCCACCTGGCATCATAATCCAGATGATATTGCGACCGCATTTCCAAAGAGCACTGCATTTGGTACAATGTTGCAGCTTTAACTGATGAGTCTTTTATTTCCTCTAGGAGCAGACAGTGTTGTCTATCTTTCTGTGGAAGGGTTGGTATCGTCTGTGCAAGAAAGCATCAAAGCAAGACAGGACAACAATCCTAAAACCCAAAAGTCATTTATTGGAAAGCTTGGTCATTGCACAGCGTGTCTCACTGGAGACTATCCTGTTGAGCTAGAATGGTGAACTTTTAATGAATGGACATCAGTTCATATGTTGTTCAATGTACCTTTTTCAGTGATGCCTTCTTGCTAAATAGCCTTCTTGCATGTAGGTAAAACAGAAGCCTTATGACAGCTAACTTAATTACTGTTACTAAAACACATTTGTAAGTAAAGACTTACAGAAAGTCTGATGTGATGAAAACAATGTAAGCAGATTAAAATACAAAATCATATAGTTTTGATGCACAGTTGTGCCTTCTATTTTCTCACAAAAAGCTATAAAAACCAAAGTTTTTTTTAATTATGTAGAAGTCCCGGAGTTTGTTGTTTCAGTCTTTCCCCGAAAGCTCCCCATTACACTTGTTCACAAAGCACAAATTGTGTGATGATGTAATTTCAAATTATCCAATGCAAAAATATTTGAAGTTTGCTTTTCTTCTTAGGAAAAAAACAGATTTTGAAGAGTGAAATTGCTTCCTCAGCAGTTCTTGCTTAGGTTTTTAAAGAATAGAAGTATCTAACGTTTGCATACAAACAGCCTTTATTAATTGAGGCCTCTGTAACAGATTCTATGCACATGATGTCTAACATGATTTTTAAAAATGAAGACTCAGGGAAATGCTCAGCCAAAAGCTCTCTAGTTTTGTAACTTTAAAATTATGTTTTAGAAGTCGTGTAATTACATTATCTCTGTGTGCTTCTATCAGTTGCCAGTACAAGGTGGAAGGAGAAAAATATACTTGGCACTGCCATTCTTTTTTCTGTTTTACACCTTGTTTTCTCTGGAATAAGTCTGACAATTTCTGAAGTGTACTTTTCATGCGTCAACATCCAAAGTAAACTAAAAAAAACCAACTTTCCATTCTTAACAGTAAAAATGATATATCAAATGAAGATCATGAGTTGTTCTGGATATAGTGTTATTTTACTACATTACTGCTGTCAGAATAAATGTAATGTTTAAAAAAACTCAAGTGTTCTGAAGAACGATTAGCTGTTAAATGCATTGTGTTCAGTTGGTCACAATTACACAGTTACTGGTATACAGGAAGATCACTTGGTCAATGAACCACTAGCTGAAAATGGAAAAGCACCTTTTCAAAACTACTGCAAATTTACGCACAATTTAAAAAATATTTTGTATACCTCAGTCTTTCTCACTGAATACCAGCAACTTAATTTTAGATTTTCTATTTAATATTGTGTATTTTGGCCTTATAATTGTTTGTGACGCTGTTAAAAAAATAAATAGAAAAGTTTAAGAGCTTCTTCCTTCCCCTTCATCTTCCATATAGTTGAGAATTACAGGACTGCTAATTAAATTCAAAAGGGAGTTTTCTTATGTGGGATTTGTAGCAATTGTGCCTGATTGACAATCACAACACAAGGTCTAGTTCAAGAAAGCATGTAAATACACGTGCTTTAATGAAGTCAAGACTGTGACTTGTGCAGTGGAATCAGAACCTACTTGCAGCCAAACCTATGGGAGAACCAAGATTTGGTGAGCACTGGGCTCTTACTGTGCTTCTTCACCATTGCCCAGATCTGCATATTGGGGATGTATGTGGATCTCTTCTAATTAGCAAGTTGGGTTTTTTAACAGAACCATAACCGTTTGTCTGGACAGTAAATTGAACAAAACCAGAACAGGGTGGACACTGACCACCCCCTCTTCCAGGTTAACCAGGAAGGAGTATGAAGAAACAGAAAAACTGCTGTGAACATTTTTCACTGTTCTTCTTTCCCACCCTCAAAAGAAAATCATTTTTAGAAGGGCTAAGTTGAGCTCTTATATTACAAATACGTGTAAGGAGCCCTTTATATGTGAGATAAACATTTAGATGCACAGTGTAACAAGTCTATCTGTCTATAGTCATCCACAAGACAGACTGGAAATGAAACTTGTGGAAATTCTATTTTAATATGCTTTTAACAAAATGTGCTTTTAACAAAATTTTTGAAGTCCAGTAATAATTACTTTAATGTGATTTGAGCATTTTGTGGCATAATTCTAATTTCAAAAAAAAATAGTCCCATTGCCTTTTCCCCTCTCCACATTATGCAAATGAATTGTCTGCTACTGTGAGCACTGTAATTTTTGGATGCACTGCAATACTGAATCTTTATTATGTACTTTTCAAAATCTTAAGTTAAGGAGGAGATACTTTTCAAGTGTCATTTTATTGAGACAGCTGGATTTATGCTCCAGGTTACTAGACCCCTTTTTATCACATACCGCCAACACACACATCACTAAGTGTGCTGAAGGAGAAAACTGGCTTTAGGTGTCGCTGTTTGCATTAATGTTCTACTGTGGAACCGTTTCTGCTGTATTACCCATGTGCAACTGTGCCAAACTATCACTTAGAGAATGTGATGAACAGTAAAGAGCTAATGTCTGACTTCTCCCATGCAAACATTAAAAATGGTTGTGAACTGGTCTTCTCTTTCTCTCCCTCTGCGGCATCACCGGCACCGTGCGCAGAGGCTTATTTAATAAGGACACCATGAATGTGCCACAGAGCCAAAGCAAATCATTTACTGTGAGGGTGGTGAGGCACTGACACAGGCTGCCCCGAGAAGCTGCGGATGCCCCATCCCTGGGAAGTGTTCAAAGTCAGACTGGATAGGCCATTGAGCAATTTGGTCTAGTGAAAGGTGTCCCTGCTCACAGCAGGGCGTTGGAACTAGAGGATTTTTAAGGTCCCTTCCAACCCTTAGCATTCCGTGATTCTATGACTTTGTGTCATTGAATCACGGACGCGGCCCCCAGGGCAGCACCGGTACCCCCCGCCCAGAACGGCTCCCGCTACCGTCACCCTCAATCCCCGCTGGCGGCCCTAAATTGTATCCGGGGGTGGAAGCCCACCCCGGCCGCTGCCGTTCGCCCCGCAGGGAGCCGGGCATGGGCTGGCTACAGAGGCCACTCCAGAGCACAGTTCAGGGGCTGCTGCAGGAGCCGCTCCGGGGGATGGTCCGACGATCTCCCAGCCCGAGCACAGTGGAAGGGCGGAGCGCCCGCTCCACAGCCCGGACGTGACATCCCCGCCCGCCCACGGCGGTACCCACCGGCAGGAGGGCCCGTACCACCTCCTGGGGCGGGGGGGGACGCGGACACGGGGACGGAGAGGAGTGAACTGTGAGCGTGGCGGGGGACCGTGCCCTTCGCCGCAGCCATCTCCATTTGTTTTCGCACCTTTCCCGTGCCTGCCGGGGACAGCGGGGAAGGCTCTGGCGCACTCGCTGTTCCTCTCTTCTCCCTCCTTCCCTCAGGCAGCAATGGTGGAGGGCTCTGGCGGAGCAGGCGCTGCTTGTTGATGCCCAAACGGCGCGACGGCCCCTGGCCAATGAGAGCGCGGTATTATCGCGCCCCGCCAATCGGAGGCGCCGCTGCTGCCGGACTGGGGCGGGGCCAGGAGGGCGCCGGGAAGTGCCGCGAGCGGGGATCCCGATGAGCGCCGGGAAGTGCCGCGGGCGGGGATCCCGAGGAGCGCCGGGAAGTGCCGCGGGCGGGGATCCCGAGGAGCGCCGGGAAGTGCCGCGGGCGGGGATCCCGAGGAGCGCCGGGAAGTGCCGGGCCGTGCCCGCCCCGTGCGGAAACGGGGGTTACCCCGTTTATCTACCTAAAAGAGGCGAGCGGGGGCTATAGCCTGGATCCGTCTGGGCACCGGTCCGGGCTTGGCGGGAGGGCTCGTGGGGCAGAAGCGGGCACCAGCACGAGCAGTGCCCTAAAAGTTCACGTGTTGCGAGTTTCTGCTTGTGAAGGAAGGATTCGTATTTCACATTTCCATTGAAAGAGTTATTAATTAATTAAGTTGTGTTAATGAAGTTATTAATTCAGTGATGCCCAGCTTTAAAAATAAGCGTGTACCGGTGAGGAGCAAACTACCTCTGTACAAGTCAAGAATACAGCTTTGCACCTTGTGCAGTCTAAGGTGTGGTAGAGCTGTGTGTTCTCTGCCATGGATCTCTTTTTTTTCCTTCCTGGTAGTGTTTTGTGTGCCTTTATAGTCCGACTGAAGTGTTGAAAGCGAGGAGGTGACAATGCAGTCTGCTCTGTGGTTCTTCCAGGGGGACTGAAGCGATGCAGCCGCGATGACGCTTCAGGAGCTGGTGGCTCGGGCAGCCAGCCTGCACTCGGACAGAGCAGCAGTTTGGTTTGATGAATGCACTGGGAAACCTCCAGCCTTCTACACCTACGCCACGGTGGTCGAGCTTGCCGTGGAACTGACAGCTTTCCTTCAGAAGCACTGTGACCACCAAGACAAATGTGAAATAGGCCTTTACTGCTATCCAGGAATAAACCTGCCATCTTGGATCTTAGGGTAATGGTTTGAATGCTTGCACTCTGTTGGTTTTCTAAGGGTCATCTCTGTTAAAGCAAAATTTACAGTTTGTTTAGATTTTTAATAACAACAAAAAATATAGTAATGGCATAGTAGTGCAGTCAAAGTGCTGGAGTCTTGCTGGAGTCATTTAGGGAAAAAGATGGCAATATTACAATTTTTTGAAAAGACATTGCTAAAATATTTCTGAATCTTAAGTTCTAAAGTTGTAAACTGTAACTGCATGCTTTCATTAAAAGTGACTTAGCATGTTTATAGAAATACAGAAAAATTAATGACTAGTATCTTTGTTCTGCTTGTTTAAAACTGGAAGTGATCTGACAGAAACATCTATTGAGAAAAGAACTGTGCAGGTTTTTTAATGTGTTGTCTTGCTGGCAAAAAAAAAAAGATGCTCTGAATGCCAATTCCATGTTTTAAGCTAAATAAATATACATTTAATGTTCCATTACAAATATTGCAGAAAGAAGTAATGACCAGTGTAACACTAAAGTGATATTGATTAACTAATGGCTAGGAAGTTGAAATGCTTGTTATCAACAACACTCATGTTAATCCAGCAATATTTAAAATCCTGCTCCTGTTGATGAGTTCTAATGTTTGGATCTTTTATATAGGTATCTTTTGTATTCCTGACATTTATGATGTATTAGACAACGATCACAAGCATATTTTTTTCAGGTGATGAATACAGCAGTAGTTGTGCTTCCTGGGGCATGGACTGTGTCGGGATTTTCCTATTGTCATGCCACATGTAAAATACACAGTGGCACAAGAAGAGGTGCCACAGTGGAGTGTGAGGATTTCAGTGGAGTGAGCAAGCACTGTAATCATAAACCTCCCACAAGCACTGAGGAACTTTCTCACTGGTCAGGAAATGCTTTTGCCCCCGTGCAGCAGTGGAGCAGGTTGCTCTGAGATGTTGTGCAGGCACCATCCCTGGAGGTGTTCAAAACCTGACTGGACAAAGACCTGGACAACCTGGTCTGGTGTCATAGCTGGCTCTGCCTGAGCAGGAGGTCGAACTCAGCATACTGAGGTCCCTTGCAGCCTGATTTGTCCTGTATCCCATTACATGCTTACTGACACAAGTGGCTCTAGGAGCACGCAGGATGCTGCTGTTCTCATGTCTCCATTCAGGACCTTGGCGCTACTGCAGTGGCAAACCACTTGCACAGAGAGGAAGTAAAGTAAATTGTACGTACAGTACAGGACACACGAACAGTACAGAACCCAAGAGCAGAGCAAATGTGAGGTTTTCTGGGGATCCTTCATACTTTAGTCGCCACTTACTCGCTTTGATTTTCGGGGCGGTAGCCAATTCCAGCGCCTGTGGTTATCCGGGAGCGCCGCTAGAGGGGGCAGGGAGCGGGAACGCGGGGCAGGGAGCCCCTCCGCCTGCCTTGTAGGAAAGATATCCCAGTGAGTGCTTAGATTTTCTTACCTGCATTCTTTAGACTCGTGGGAAAGTGTTTTCAGCGTGCAGGCCTTTGGTACTTTTTAGAATACGTTTGTACATGTTGTATGTGGGTAAATGGAAAGCTTATATGTTTCTGTTCTAGTCAATAGCAGGTTTTAAAATGTGACAGTGTTGATGTCAGTGATACCTTTTGCCATCACCGACTTGCTTGGCCAGAAATATTGAATGTTTTCATCTAGCTTTAATCTTTTCCCGTGTAGTAAAAAACCAAAAGGCAACACTGATTTTCATCCTACTTGGTTACCAATGAGATCTTTAAAAGTCATGATTACATTTTCTAGCTCAGGCCACTATAAAAGTCTAAAAGAAATTTTAGAAAAATCTAGGAGGATTTTCTTTTTTCTTTTTTCTAATTGTTTAAAACATTTGTGTTTTATTAGAATCCTTCAAGTCCCAGCTGCCTATTCACCTATTGATCCAGATGCACCACCAGCCATATCCACTTACTTCATGAAGAAAAGCAATCTTCAATATATTCTTGTTGAGAATGACAAAACAAATGTAAGTGTTCATGCTTCTACAGGAAGCATTAAAGAGCAATTTAAACATGTAGATATGCAGATTGAATTCTGTTTTAATAAGCTTGGATGGAGTGCTTTTGTTTTTTCATGGCAAAGGGTTGTCTTTCTTATTCAGAAAAGAACATCTTTAAAATCAGAAGTACAAAATGCTTGTTCCCTCTTCAAAAAGAAAGTGCCTTCTTTCCTGTTACACTGTTGTTCAGGCAGCCTTGTTGGTCACTGACATCGGAAAACTTTTCCAGACTTGTTTCTTTACATGTCAAGGTTGAGAGCTGGAAATCTGCAATAATTAAAATAAGCTCCTTCATTTAATACTTTGGTGTCCCTTTGTCTAACTCCTCCCAAATCTTATACCCTCACTCATTGCAAAGGGAGTAGACAAGTTATAATTCAGATTTCTTGGTCTTCTGCAGTGTTCTTTTGTATATTTCTTTCTTTTTTAATTTGCTCAGATAACTGTTTATTTCACATTCATGAAGTCTGTGTTCACTCAATTTATAGAAATACATGAGCTTATAACTGTCTGATGTGTGTCCTCCAAAAGTGGAGGTGTAAAAAATCACAGCTTGTTTGTATGAAATGCTGTTTCCTATTTCATTGCACACAGTAGAACAACAACAGTGCCTCCTGACTTCCACTGTCTGAATTGTCCATTTTCTCTTGCAGAAATTCCGGATGTCCCATCCTGGCTGTTTTTACTACAATTCCTCCACCATAGAACATATTGGTTTAACTCTCTTCCAAATGAGCTCAAGCAACACTGATTTAAGTTCACAAGCAGACAATATGAAAAGTAAATGTGAACCTTTCAAAGCTGTGGATAACTCACAGCCAGGATATACCATTTGCCCAGATCAAACCAAAGTAAAAACATCAGAAGGAGGATACATGGATGCTGGCCAGAAACACACTTTAGCGTATGTCCTGCATACATCAGGAACTACAGGGATCCCCAAAATAGTCAGAGTGCCTCATAAATGTATAGTGCCAAATATTCAGCATCTTAAGTAAGTGTGGTTTTCAGTTTTCCTTTCAAATGCTTTTACAAATTTGATGTTTTAAGGATTTTTTTTAATATTTCAGAGGAGTGTAGGTAGGGTTTTTGCTGACACAGCTAGGCTTCTTCCTCCTTACCTGCTTTTGTGTTTTTTTTCTTTTATTTCCAAGCAGAATCATGTAACTTTATTTTTCTCTATCAGTATTATATGGTGCTTTGCCTTCATTTTTGAGGGCTGTGCTTCAAATAGTACACTGTTGCTCTAAGTTTTGTATCGTCGTCTGGCTTGTGGCTTAAAAGAAATACACAACAAAATTATTCATTTGTTCACAGTTATATTTACTGTGTTCTGTAGTTTTTAAGTCCTAATTCCTTTTTAGGCTATGCAGGTTTCTTTCTGTTTCATTTCATATTAAAAAAAATCTATTATGGAAAATACAATCTTTTTTTTCCTTTTTTTTTTCTTTCCTTTTCCTTTGCTTTTCTTTTTCTTTATCTTTTTTTTTTAATGAGCATCTGTTAGTTGAAATATGCCTTTCAGTGAACTCTGTTGGTGTGTAGTATGGTGGGTATCTTCATAAAACACATCATTAGTGAAATCAACAATTACAGTCCAGGAGCTCTTGCTCAAATTATCTGTCTACATACTCAGAGCCCTTAAGATCTGAGCTTTGCTAATGCACATTTCCTTCATGCTTTCATTCTTCTAGTTTGGAAGGCTTTTTTGACCGCATGCATCAGATTTGTAATTCCTAGCTTTCTTATTTTAGATCCATATTTGAGATCACACAGGATGATGTGCTATTCCTGGCTTCTCCTCTCACATTTGACCCATCTGTGGTTGAACTGTTCATTGCTCTGACAAGTGGAGCCTCTATTCTTGTCGTACCAAACACTGTGAAAATGATGCCCATGGAGCTCTCTGCTGCTCTGTTTCACCACCACCATGTGACAGTGTTGCAGGTAGGCAAAACCTAAGTGTCTCCAGTGTCTTGCTTCTCACTTTTGCTAATGTGTACTGCTTTTTCATCAACCTAGATGTTAATGTTAATAGGACCAGGAGTGTTCTTGCTCAAAGGCAATAGCTCTCCTTTTTGTTGTAGAGTGTTAGCTGTCTAGAAAATTACCATTTGATCAAAACCTCAAACATTTTGTGATAGAAAACATTGAGCTAAATATTATTTTAAGAAACCTTTACTTATAAAGAATTAAATTAAGTATTTTATTAATTAAACTTTTTGTTGTGAAGAATCTGGTAATAGAGTAAACTGTTACAGACATTTAAAGCACTTTTTAATGGGCTTGATCTTGGAGTCTTTCCTCATAAATGACTTTTAATGGTAGTTTTTATGCTAAAAGTACAACTAAACCAGTGCTATATATATGGTGGTTAACTGTCATTTTTACAATAACAAGAACAAGGTAACAATTGATTTCAGGGCAATACTTACTGTTTTCATGTCACCTGGTGAAGCTTCATGCATCTCTTATGTCTTAAGTAGGTCATCTTCTGTATGATGTCAATTTTAATAGTTTTAAAGTTTGGAAAATTTACTTGACTTACTTATTCAGTGTGGCTGAATAAGCCTAGCCTGTGCCTGTAGTCCTGTCCTGTTCCTCTTGTCCTGTCAGTTGTTACCTGGGAGAAGAGACCGACCCCCACCTGGCTACACCCTCCTTTCAGGCAGTTGTAGAGACCAGTAAGATCACTCCTGAGCCCCTCCTTTTCTCCAGGCTAAACACCCCCAGCTCCCTCAGCTGCTCCTTGTAGGATTTGTTCCAGACCCTGTTCCATTTCCTTTTTTTTTTTGGTAAGAATGGTGGTAGTTGAGATTGTAGGGTATAAATTTAAGATTAGTGAGTAGCTGGCTGAAGATTCCACAGCAGAAAAAAATTCATTAGTTACAAATCTTTTGTAGCTATTCTCTGTTCTTATTTTGATTTTTAAAGATTGCTATAAATGGCATACATTATCCTATGACATACAAGTTTCATGATCAGTTTAGCTCAGTTGTTTTTAGAAAAAAAAGTCTCAGATATTTCTCTCTATTAGCAAGATTTTTTAAGTATGTGTTTTAAGACTTTTAGAGATACATTTGTTAAGCATGTTAAGCAGTAATAGAGAAGGGCAAAATTTTGTGAATGAAGGTTTTTAAGATGTCTTTCTAAGAAAAGTTTGATTTGGTTTGTTGGGTTTTTTTTTTGATCACTGCCCTAATCAGTGAAGGAAGGCTTCTTAGCCAAATAATTGACAAAAATGTTCTCCTTACAGCTTAACTGATGGATGAGTAATTTTATGATGTTTCTTAAATAATAGAAAGGCATTACCTCCCACCTTAACTTTTTGAGAAGACTTGAAAAATCTAAAAAGTAATTATGAGGGAGGGAAGAGTGTAAATGTTTCCCGTCTTTGTTGGTTGGTTGGTTTGTTTTTGTTGTTGTTGTTGCTGCTGTAACTCATTAAAATTATTAGTTGAAAGAAGATGGTCTTCATCTATTACTAGAGAAAAAGAGTCTGGTAAGAAATCATCCCATTAATTTTCCAGTCCTCTTACTAGAAAAGTAGGCAAGAATGAGAGTGAAATGTGTCTGGTAAAACTATTTATAGTTTTTTCCTTTCAGCGAAAGGACTCTACATCACCAATAGTTTTATATAAATAGTTGTTTAAGGAAGCTGATTTGGGTTTGGGGGATTTGAGTTTCATATCTTTTCCCCATGCTTATTTTAGTGTGATGTGAACGCTTTGAGAAATTCTAATTCTTGTAAACTGTTCTCTTTACACAAATCAAGGACAACCCAGAATCTGACATCCTAGGAATTTTTAGTGTTACGTAAGGTCTTTAAATGTTCTATATTCAGGTTAATCAGATGCGTAGGTTATATTTTTGCTGTAACATTTTGGAATTAAGGGAAAAAAGGCTCAAACAATAACATGAAGAGAATACTGTGTTGCTTTCTGTTTCCAAGTAATTAACATAAGAACTAATGTGCATACACTTGAGGTAATAGCTGAGACAAAAGGGAATCCATAACACATCTGAGTAAAGGAGCCGTACAGAAGAACATAGATTGGTGCTGATAGTACTCATTAAAGGCCTTACATAAGAAAAAAAATCTCACAAAACACCAGTGTGATGGTTGATGTCATCTATTATACATAGATTTTTATGAACCTAAAACTTTAGGTTTTAAAGTACATCCATAAGGCAGCTATGCAGAAGATATGATAAAGCAGGAAGAGAGGTACACATATAATGACAAAATGTAATGGGTCTTTCTCTTTTTTTTAAAAAATGTGTATCATTCAGGCAACACCAACACTTCTCAGAAGGTTTGGAGCTCACATTATTAAATCAAGAGTGTTGTCTGCAAATACGTCACTTCGTGTCTTAGCCCTTGGTGGTGAAGCATTTCCCGTACTGAGTCTTTTGAAAAGTTGGAAGCACGAGGAGAACAAAACAAGTATTTTTAATCTCTATGGTATTACTGAAGTGTCAAGCTGGGCCACTTGCTACAAGATTCCTGAGGAGGTTTTTAGTGCTGATTTTAGGTAGGAAAATTCACTGTTCTCAATGGCTTGGCGTGTGAATGATGAAAATCACCAGAAATAGAACCTCAGTCTCCTGTTACCAGGACTACTGAGTCCTCATGAGTGTTTACACTGGTAGAAGTTACCTTTGGGTTTTATGTAGAAATAGACTAATCCATTATCTCATGAACCAGTACAGCCACTCCTCCCCCCTATTTTAGTAGTGTGGATGACAGAAATGTGTCCAAGGTGGTTCACCCAAGGTTTCACAGTAATTTTACTTAAGCTTCAAGAAGGACTTCCTTTTCATCATTTATCACTCTGTCATTTTTCACTCAGTTTCTGACTTGTTCCTCTGTTTGGCCTTTTTTTTCCCATATTATTTTATAGAGTCATGAAAGGTACTTCCAGTTATCTCAATGTTTCGTTTGCTCTCTGAAATATGTAATTATTCCATGGCATAATAATTATACATGAAATTTGAGTTAAATGCGTCCTACAAAATGGGATGGTTTGCGCAAATGATGTGATATATTAACCTAATGCTTAAACCCTTGAAGACTAAAAATGGTGGATTGTCATGAAGTATTACTAAATTCTCATGTAAAACTAATTTTCTCTGAGTTCAAACATAAAGTGTAATACTTTAAAATAGAAATTGAACTGGAATCCATGCAAACATTATTTTAAATTGCTTTAAGTTTTAGGTTTTGCTTTACTGAGGAAAATACATTATTCTATACTCCCACTCAGAAGTAGCTTCTATATTCAATAAATGAGGTCCTGCAACTGCTTGAAGACGCTGGAGAATGAAGGGAAAGGAAGGAGTTGGTCAGTAGTTCAAGAGAAGTCTAATAAATAGATACATGACTTTGAAATGATAGTTTCTTGTATTTCAGTCTTTTCTGAACTGAACGTTTTCTAAATCTTTTTCTGAACTTTTCTTAACTGTACTTATTAAAATAGAGTAAAAGCTCAAATTAGGGAAAAACAAGTTAGAAAGCAGTTGCACATGTTTAAATTGGTTGACTTGATGGATATTTTAATTGGGGAGACTTAAAAGTTAACTGAAATGCTTGGGGTTCTCTCAGGGTGTTTCAGGGTCCATTCAAGCCTGATTTTCTATCATTCTGTGGGTTTTTGTGGTATATATTAATGACACCCATGCACACTGATAAGGTTTTTAATTTTTAAGAAATTGATACGTTTTTAAAGAAGAAGCATTTGTAGAAAGAAGTCCCAGGCATCTACTTTTGGTCTAACACCAGTCCTTTAAAAACTACAGGCTACCTGGTTTCTGGGACAGTTGTTTTGTGTTCAGAAGGGAAAGACTTCCAATTTTTCTCTCTAATATATTTAGAATGGATTTTCCTATACCTTTGGGATCACTGCTCCTTGGAACAAAACTTGAGGTCAGAGATGCCAACGGATCTGCAGTTCTTGAAGGCGAGGGACAAATATTTATAGGTTGTTTTATATTTCTAATTCTTCTAAGATACTGTTCTTAATTGTCTGAGTTTTAATAATATACTGATTATTTTACTTGGTATTTGCCTGTGATATACAGATTAATATAGCATTTTAAGTTCTGATTGGGCCAGGAACCTTCTGATGGTATTTTAGGTTGTTGGAATGATGAACAGGAAGTTACCATCATTTTATCTGTAGACTGTGCCTTCGTTATATTGACTTCTTTCTCCCTTCCTGCATTTTGACATCCTCAGCTGAAGTAATTTCTGTGTATTAACTGAATTAACTGCATAGCCAGAATTGTACATTGCAGAAGTTTGGGCATTGATGATAATAATCTTTCTATATTTCTTATAATGCTTGATAAAGTTTAAGAAAAGTTGATAAAACACTCTTTATAATTTTCATTTACGGATAGCCATTAAATATATATGACCACAATCTTTTTTTGTGTAGGTGGCGAAGAACGAATCTGCTTTCTTGATGATGAAATAATTGTGCCACTGGGTACCATGAGAGAAACAGGGGATTATGTTAGAGTGAAGAATGCACAGTTGTTCTTCTTGGGTCGAAAAGACAATCAGATTAAACGTCACGGCAAACGTTTTAATATTGAATGTCTGCAGCAGGTAAGTGCTCACATCACCAGAGTAGGCTATGCCACTACAAAAAGGCAGGTATAAGGAACACATTGTTATCATCAGAAATGGGTATTTGCTTGTTTTCAGATGACTTTTAGGTGTCTAAAGGAATTTGGGGGTGTATTATAAAGAATCTAGTCACGTAATTTAGGGAGGAGTTTTTTCTGAGTTCTTGGGAAACTGTTTTATTGTATGGTTTCTTCCAGGACAATTGAGAACTGTATAAACATCTGAAAAGTACTGAGTGTAGTGATTGTTCTACAAGATTGAGTGTGAGACTCCTGGATTGTATCTCATTCATGGCATTTTGGCAAATAATACATATATCTCTGAGTTCATTTTTATGTGAATCACAAGCTTCAGCTACAAGAGAGGATATTTCATAGGATGTTATGTAGGAATGTGAGAAACATACAATTTTTAAAAGCATGCACTTTAATCATTGTTTTTTGCTTCTTTTACTCTATTGATGAAGATTTGCATTTCAAAGCAAGACTAATTTTTTAATTACAGGCTGCTGAAGCTCTTTGCCAGGTAGAAGCTTGCGCAGTTACCTGGTATCAACAGGAAAAACTTATCCTGTTTGTTTTACCCAAAGATGATTTTGAAGAAAGAGAAGCACTTAAAGAACTCCAGAAACATCTACCAGCTTATGCAGTCCCTGATGAGATTGTAGTGATTAAAGCTTTGCCTTTAACATCACATGGTAAATGAAGCCATTAAGTACCCTTGCCACTTGTTTTAATGGTATCTCTTGCTTTTTAAAATTATTTTTTCTTACTGACCAAAATGCAGTATCTGAGTCATGCTTTTAGAACATGTACATTAGATAACTAATGCCTAGTAGGAAATAATGGCCATGTATTATGTTTTCTTCGTGATGTTTCATTTGAGAGTCAGAGTAGTGGAAAAATCAATTTAGTTTTAACACTGCAGATTTCTTTCCTCAGTTGTTCCTGTTGCAATCTGCAACAGAACCCTCACTTCAGCTGAGGAAAAAACAGGCCTTGAAGGTGGTATTATGTGGGAGGGTAAATTTTCAAAACCCTTACTGGGTTTCATGTAGTTGATCAACTGTGTAAAAAAATGCAGATGCAGTAGAGCATGAATAAGAAAGTACATACAAGAATATAGTGACTAGTTTTGAAACTGCAAGTTTTGAAAGTGTTACTACTAAAAGAGCAATGAAAAAAAATTGTCCTTTATTTTCTACAAAGGCAAAGTTGATACATCTGAACTGAACAAGATTTACCAGAACCATCTAAACTCCAGAAGGCGTGACAGTAAGCTGAGTGACGCAGAGGAATTGTGGGAAAGATTGCAGTATTTATGGAAGGTAGTATTTTGAGCTGCCTTTTTATCTTTGCAAGTGGATCATTATCCATGTCTCAGGAATTAAACAGTTTTAAGAAGTATGACTAATGCAACGAGAACATTCTAGCTGCCTATAGATCTAAGCAGCACAGCTCTTTTCTGTTCAGTTAATACTTAAATATAGTTGCTCTGCAGTGGCCGAGAGGGAGTCATTTATATTTCTCTATCAGATAAAACCAAAGGCTATGAGGTATAAGCAATTTGCATAGAAAGAACATAATCTGTCAGTAGCTTTTTGAATGCTGCTTCTCATGCCAAAAGAAGGTATCACTAAAGAAAACAAGGAACTAGGACATGGAAACTTTCTAAAAAAATAGCTGCTGTGTTAGTAGAGTTTCCTATTTCTCAAGGTAATTATAAACTGAAGATTCCTTTTTTTAAATAGATGGCACAGTTGCACAACTGTCTCTTGGACTGCCTGTTTATATTGTTTCTAAATTTCTGTGCTAGAGACTTGTTTTCCAAGGTATTGAAATATGATGCCAAACAGTATTACTTTGTTTTTCCAAGGTGGACTTAAAAGTTTCACCTGAAAGTGGGATTAGCTGTGGCTTAGGACTTGAGCAAGTAAATGTAGTAAATTTATTTGTCTGTGCCAACCGTTTTTGCATTGATGACTATGAAATGATAACCCAAGGGATTGGATATGACCTAGACCCTTTATGGACAACAGAAGGTGGCTTCCAAAACCAAAGGATTTGGACTTCGCACCCAGGCTTAATAAGCAGGGAGTGCAGTGAGAGGTGACACAGTTATTGCTGTTTGTTTAGTAACAATGCCAAATGCAAAATCTTTCATGAACTGAAGGGCTTATAACTTCAAAAGTAGGTCAGTAAGTAGATTGCTTAAATAATTTAGAAGTAAAAAAGAACAGTTTATATAAGTTTTATTAATAAAATAAAACACCTAAACTGATTTTATTAAAAGGCATCTATGTTTTATCTGCAAAGTTGTCCTTGATAAATGGTATTGAAAATGGCCAATCAATATATATCACAATTCCCGTTATTTCCTTAGGCTGCAGGATTGGAATTGAGCAAGACATTTTGTAGGACAGAACTAGTATCTCCCTGTTTCCTTGTTCCTCCTAATTCTTGATATATCAGTCCCTCTGTTGGCACTAACATGTTTCAGTGATTTTTTGTAGAGCAGTGAATTTTCTCAGTTGTTGATTTTTAGCAGGACTTCTCGTTGTTCAGGTGGATTCTACCCCGCTTGAGGTTTTATATGTGTGACATGGTATAACACCTGTGGTATCTCTCTCCTTTTTTTCTCTAGTCTGTCCTCGGTCTTCCAGGTGATTCCACTGGAATTTCTAAAGATGCAGTATTTCTGTACAGTGGTGGAGACTCCCTAAAGGCACTACGATTTTATGATGAAATTGAGATGTTAGTAGGCAAAGCTTTGCCTGGACTCCTTGAAGTTATTCTCAGCCACTCAATTGAAGAGGTTTACAGACATATTCTTAAAATGTTGTTTCCAGATGAAGAACAGTTAATGAATCCTGGCAATGTTGTGAAAAGAAAATTAAGAGGGAGCAGTGGAGAGGAATTCCATGGAAAATATATTAAACTGACATCTGCAAGAGGTCTTGAGATTGCTTCAGGATTAATGCCATTTATTGCACTGAACAGAGGAAATCATTTTTTCCCTATGAATTTCACCAAGTGTTCTGTGCAACCCAAAAATACAGTACAGGTAGGAGTGGAACCACTACAGCAGCCATGCTTTCTGCATTCCAAGACTCCAAGTATAATGAAAAGCCATGTGCAAGGGTCTGAACTGGAGAATGGAATTTTAACAGTTGAAAACAAGGCAAATAAAAATGATTGTTCCTCTGTTCAGCAAATCCATGCCGAATGTAGTCATTTGCCAGTGACAGAGTTGGCATTGTGCGTGAGGTGGAAGTCAAACACAAGAAAATGTGTTGATGCATCACCACTGGTTATAATACCAGCTAAAGAAAAAGTATCTGCATGTGTATATGTTGGCTCTCACTCCCATGCAATGCAGGCAATTGATCTGGATTTGGGAGAAATAAAATGGGAGAAGACCCTTGGAGATCGTATTGAATCTTCTGCCTGTGTATCCAAGTGTGGAAATTTCATTGTTGTTGGTATGTCTTTTGTTTCACCCTTCATTTTAAATTCTTTTTTCTGCTAAATACAAGATGAATGACAGAGAATCATATTTCTTATCTCTGGTTGTCCCCCATCCATCAACTTCCATATCTGCCTCAGAACTAATTTATTGTAAAATAGAAACAGAAGAAGAAGTAATTTAAGTTTCATGATAACGAGTGATGGAGCTTATCTAACATATACTCTTGCAGTTTATTATATCCCAACTTATTAATAAGGAATAATCAATGGCTACAGTTTCTTTTTTAGTGGTAGATTAAGGTGTGGCATTTAAACTGTTGTTTTTTGGTTTTTTTTAAAGTATGGAAAGGTGATACAATCTTAAAATGTCTTTGAAAATGGATAGTTAGAAATCAGTACATGGTACCTCATACTGTTTTTCAGAGTTTAATTATCTCATTTGACTCTTCTTTTTGGAAATGTGAAGAATATGTTGGGATAATTTTTTGGTTTTGTCGTATCCATTGTCAGTGGAGTTGCCATTGTTCGTCTTAGTGTCATCTTTTTAGCTAATACATCTAAATCACTGATTAGCACAGATGTCCAAGTTGTGAGGATTTTTAATGCAAGTCTAATGTTGCCATCTTTTTGTTTGTATTTTAATTGCTATTTACTCTTGATAATAAAGTTGAATATTTCATTAACATGAAGGAGTTTCTATGATGTCAGTTTGGTTTTCATTAGAAAACTTACAAACTTTATTCTTCTAACACCTTTGTTCTCAGAAACAAAAACTAGACAAAGAGGTAATTTAAAAAATTTGTATTCTCCCTTTTCAGCAACTTGCTATGTCTTCTAATATTGTTACTGAAAAATTTGATAGAAAGACAGTGAAATAAGTCTATTCTAAATGTAACCTAGAAAAAACACACAGAACAATCATTTTTGAATGTATCAGCAAAACCTTTGAGCTAAAAACACCAGAGGAGCTTTGGAAAATATTTTGAAACTCTACCTTATGAATAATCTTATTTCTTTCCAGCAGTGATGCAACTAACAGCATAAATCACACCATAAATGCAAATAATCATTATTCTTTTTTCCCCTGTTGTGTTTTATTCCACATAGGTTGTTATGATGGCTTAGTGTATGTGCTTCAAAGCAGTGATGGAGAAATACACTGGACTTTTGTCACAGGAGACACTGTGAAAAGCTCTGCAGTTGTAGACCCTGCCAGTGGACTGGTCTACGTTGGATCACATGACCAACATGTGTATGCTTTGGATATTTATGTAAGAAGACTGACTTTTACATATAGAACAATAAATATCCAGTTTAGACTCTGTTTGTAGTACACCAGAGGAAGTTCCACTGGTGTTAGTATTTTTAGGAGTCCACAATCACACTTCTGAAAGTTAGGCCTGCTGTAAGTAAGGTTAGGATTATGTGGCAGTAAATCGTTTCAGTGGTGTTCTCAGTTGTGGTTCTTGTCTTATTAGTCCTGGTTGAAACCAAATTTTAAGTTTCTTAGTTACTTAATTCTCCATGGGTGTTTCAGAATAGGGTGCCTAGCTAGAAATAGAACTGTGGTTTTCTGGTGGGGAAAGAATCTTACATTATAAATGAGAAGATGGAGGGAGATGAAAAATAAAAGGGGCAGATATTGCCTTTTGATTAGCTGAATTTAGTTTTTTTGTTGGAAGAGAAGGCCAATGGCACATGTTGCTGTCATAGCATGTAGATTGTCTTCACTTCTTAACTAGTATTTGCTGAGTAAACACAGTATTTGATAATGTTTGACATTCAAAGGGCTTTGTAAACATGATGAGCTCTAACTCCAATTGAAATATTGTTTATTATTTACAGAAAAGGGTGTGTATATGGAAGTTACATTGCGAAGGTGGAGCTGTGTTTTCATCTCCTTGTCTAAGTTATTTTCCTCATCACCTCTATGTTGCTACACTAGGAGGACTGTTCTTGGCTGTTAACCCAGTATGTACCTTTGCTTACGTGCCTTTCATCCTGATCTCAAGTTTAAATGAAACCAAATGTATTTCTGAAGTTAAGATCACTATTCTGATGAAAGGGAAGATGATCATATGTTACCATTAAATATTTTCTATGTGGGGGCATTATAATTATACACAAGGTTACCATAATAGTGCTCGTACTTCAGAAATCTATCTGTGATAGGGAGAACTGAAGTGACTTGCTTAAATTCACATGGCTGACTGTAGGCAAAGTTGCAATCAGTTTCTTGTCAGTCCCATATCAGTAAAACCAGTGAGCGAGAGCAAGTCTGTAGATTTATTTCCTGCCCGCTCCTCCTTTGACAGTAGGATTGGAAAAAAACATACAGAAATCAGAACAGAATGGAGAAAGAAGCCCCTTCATTCTTTCTACTGTTTCCCTCCCCATATTTAAGAGCTGTCCTTTTAATCTCTGAGTGCAGTTCTGTTCTTTGCACTGGGGAAATGGCATTCTTGATAGATGTGGAGCAATTTCATTGTTTTCTGAGGCATTGTTGGCTTACAGCTGGTCCTGCTTGATAAAAGGAACGGGGACTTGAAGAAGGTATTAATGTTTTTGTACTCACACAACACAGAGCATCCATCCTAATCACCTTTACCTTCCACCCACTACAAAGTCCTCAGTAACAGCCAATCTACCATTAGAAAACCAGGGTGTGTGGTTTTGCAGCTAGAGTGGGCTGTGCTTAAGAAAAGATATTTTTTTATTCTGTCATCCAGAGTAACAGGTAGTTGAGAAACCCACCTACAAGTGAGTCTGCACATTCCTATTTTTATTATTAATCCTAATTCCTGGGGAACGTGCAGGACGCACTAGGAATGCATTGAGACAGTCATAGTCCATGGACACATGTCCTAGAGTATCAATATAACTTGATTCCAAGGTATCTCTACTTGATTGGTCTTTGTCACATACTGAGGTGCTGGGAATGAAATAAAAAACTGAATCTGGCATTTATTAGAACTACTGCTACACTATTAATACACTATTAATTATCATTATTACTTTGCCTAGGGGGAGGAAGAAAGGGTGAAAAATGGGTATTGACTGTCCTGTGTAAAACACTATACAGCTGTTGGAATAAGATTTGAAGAGTACTTTTGCTTCTGGTATGCATTCTGGGTGGGAGAAAGCTACTTTTTGATTACATTTTTGTTTTGTGTGGGTTTTGTTGTTGTTGTTTTGGTTTGGGGGTTTGGGGTTTTTTTCCACACTACATAATGGCTGGGTCAGGCAGTGATGGAAGGGTTGTTTTGTGCTATTTCTTATAGTTGTGTTAAGCATCAGATATTCCATGCTGCCACTTACAGGTGACGGGGAGTAAGATTTGGAAAAGCAGCCTTGGAAAACCTCTCTTCTCCTCTCCTCACTGCAATGAGAACTACGTCTGTGTTGGGTGTGTGGATGGAAACTTATATTGTTACACTCACTCTGGAGAAAAGGTAAAAGTGTTGTTGGGTTTTTTATGTCCGTCACAAAACCCTGAATAAGACACTTTATTATGACTGTTTTCTGAGGCTTAATGATTGACATATACCTTTTTGTGAACCAAATAGAAATGTCTGTTGTTAGAGAGAGGAGAAAGTAGAAAAACTGTTTGCCTAGGTGTTGGGGTTTCAGTTTAGTCCTAGTTTTTTTTCTGTTAAAGGAATTTTTTCCCATAGCATGTTGCTAGGAGATAAATAGCCATACTTAAGAAAGACAAAAGGGCCCGGCCAGGCTTTTGTTCTCACCTGGCGGGCAGTTCAGTTCGCTCTCAGCGTCTGGAGAGAGAAGGTGCAGAGAAAGGAGCTGCTGGTTCCCGTTTTCGGCGTCTTTCCTTCTGCTGGGAACAACACCGGGGATCCCAAAGCTGCTTTTCCCTGCCCTGCTGGAGGCTGGGCTGTGGCCGCCCGCCCCGCTGCTGTTTTGAGCCTTCGCTACGCTGTAGCCGTGCTTACCCTGCCTGCCTGGAGCCCCGGGGGGTTCCCCTTTTGGATACATCTCGTCTGCCACCCGGGATTTGTGTTTGTGCCTACCGCTCCAGCCTACCAGTCCAGCCTGCTGTTTCCGAGACTCCGGGACCAGCTGCCCACCGGTTTGTGAAGCTCCTTTGTTCCATCCTTCCCCGGGATCCCAGGGCATCAGAGCAGCCGCGTGCTTCCCGAGCTCGCTCCGGAGCGCCCCCTGCAGCCGCGGGGGAACCATCGCACCTGCCCTGCTCACCAGGAGCCGCCAGCGATCCCTGCCGGCTGCGAGCGGAACTGCACCCGAGGGGAAATAGCCTGACAGCCAAGAAGGCTGGGACTGGGTTTGTGTTTGCTGTTACTGTCATAGTTGTTGTTGTTTTGTTTGACTAGTTATATATATATATATATATATATAGTAAAGAACTGTTATTCCTATTTTCCCACATCTCTGCCTAAAGACCCTTGATTTCAAAATTATAATAACTCAGAGGGAAAGGGGTTACATCTGCCACTCCAAGGGAGGCTTCTGCCTTCCTTAGCAGACACCTGTCTTTCAAACCGAGACAGATCTTGGCGCCCAACCGTGGGGCCTGAGGGCATTAAGAGAGAGAGGTGAAAAAGGAATAACAGTTCCTGGATAACTTAATTTGGTGTGTTGGATATAGGAACCTTGGTAGGCAGCACTATGTGGTCTACTTTGCCCTGGTTCGGGTGGCATGTGGCCGTGGCTATATTCTTCCCCTTTGCAGCTCCCTACTTGAATATGGGTCCTCTCACTAAGGCTACCATTGCTGTTATCCAGCTCGTGCTGTGGGTCGAGAAGGTGAGGAATTCATGGGTTTTTAACTTCCTCCGGAATGTGGGCACGTGGATAAATGGCTATCACACACTGAGCGCATGTTTTTGGGGTTATGTTAACAATGGTACCTTCTGTGAGGAAATGACACCAGGGGAAGTTTTCCCCCAACCCCTCAACCAGTTCTTTGGACCCACCCCATCAATTTTTGAAGGGTTTAGATTCCTTCTGAATACTAACCACCTGCTGCTGGTAGGCCTACTCTATTTAGCATTCAAGGATAAGTTGAGACTGGCTTGGATAACTACCCAGACACCAGCCCCAGAGACTAGAGATCCTGCCCCAGAGCCTGACCCTGCCCCAGAACCTGACATGGCCCCAGAGAGTAGAGTTCCTACCCCAGAGCCTGATCCTGCCCCGGAACCTGACACGGCCCCAGACACTAGAGATCCTACCCCAGAGCCTGATTCAGCCCCAGAGCCTGACACAGCCCCAGACACTAGAGACCCTGCCCCACAGCCTGATACCACCCAACAGCCCACCTCAGAAATGGACTACCCGAAATGGGTGGGGGTACTGGCGAAAGGGATGCAGGAGATGTGCCAGGAGATGGGCCAGGTGCGCAAGGAGATATGCCAGGAGATGGGCCAGGTGCGCAAGGAGATGTGCCAGGAGATGGGCCAGGTGCGCAAGGAGATGTGCCAGGAGATGGGTCAGGTGCGCCAGGAGATATGCCAATTGCTAAGGGAATACACCTCCTCAGCTAGTGAAAAAACCTCTCCCTGCCCCAAAGAGGGTGAGTCCGACGGTGCAGCAGCGGAACCCACGGATGTTACAACCGCCCAGGTTTCAGCTGAACCCCAAGGACAAGTACAGCCAGCAGCAGTCGCCCCTGTGCAAAGGAGGAAGTGTAAGACCAAATCAGTACGACCAGTTAATGATGATGGGGAACCAGGGCCCTCACAACCAGCAGGGGAGCCAGAGCCAGAAATCATCATTGAGTCCCTGTCGTACGACAGTCTCCGTGGTATGCGAGACGACATTGTGCGAAGGGGGCGTGAGCCTTATACCACCTGGCTGCTTCGGGTTTGGGACCTCATGGGCACAAGTGTGCAACTGGATAGTGGTGAGGCAAGGTATCTGGGATCGTTGACCCAGGACCCAGGTGTGAACCAGATATTTGTGAGGGAGCCAGGACCCCTTTCTCTCTGGGACCGGCTCTTAATGAGTGTGAGAGAAAGGTTCATTCACAAAGAGAGAATGCAGGAGTACCATCATAGAATGCAGTGGAAGACACTTGAGGAAGGGATCCAACAGCTAAGAGAGGTGGCAGTATTAGAGGTACTCTTTGGGAGGGATGGACAGCACGGTAATGACCCCGATAAGGTCAGGTGCACAGGACAGATGATGTGGAACCTGGCAAGACTAGGGCCATCGCAATACACCACCTTCATTGCAACCATTGATGCTGACAATAACCGAGAAACAGTGGGCTCTGTTGCCAACAAGCTCAGGAATTATGACAGCATGGTCAATGGTCCACTGAAAGCTCATGTCTCTGCTGTGGTCCAGGACCTCAAAGAGGAGATGAAGGAGATGAGGAAGGAAATGAGGGAGGAGATGGAGGAGATGAGGAAGGTCAGTGTGGCACCAGTGCGAGTCACAGGCCCCCAGGTCAGAGCCCGTCGTCCCCCTGCGAGAGAGAGAGGGTACACCCCACGAGCTGAGCTCTGGTTTTTCCTGTGTGAGCATGGGGAAGACATGAGAAGGTGGGATGGGAAACCCACTTCTGTCCTGGCAGCGCGGGTGCGTGAACTCAAGGAGGGAGGCACTAACCGAGGGGGTTCCGCTAAGGTGAAAGTAGCCTCAGCCTCCCGTGACCGAGCTGCCAGGTATTACAGACAGGAGGATGATATGTCAGATCCCCTCGAAGGTACCTCTAGTATGTATGCCCAGGGAAAGAATGATAACCAGGGCTAGAGGGGCCCTGCCTCTAGCCAGGAAGAGGCACGGGAGAACCGGGTTTTCTGGACAGTGTGGATCCGATGGCCTGGCACATCAGAGCCACAAAAATATGATGCATTGGTTGATACTGGGGCACAGTGTACTTTAATGCCATCGGGACATGTGGGGGCAGAACCTGTATCCATTGCTGGGGTGACTGGGGGATCACAGCAGTTGACCCTTTTGGAAGCTGAGGTGAGCCTGACTGGGAAGGAGTGGCAAAAGCATCCGATTGTGACCGGCCCAGAGGCCCCGTGTATTCTGGGCATAGACTTCCTCCGGAATGGCTATTACAAAGACCCAAAGGGACTCAGGTGGGCGTTTGGGATTGCTGCTGTGGAGGCAGAGGGCATTAGGCAGTTGAACACCCTGTCCGGACTGTCTGAGAATCCTTCTGCAGTTGGGCTCCTGAAAGTGGAAGAGCAACGAGTGCCAATTGCCACCTCGACAGTGCACCGCCGGCAGTATCGGACAAATCGAGATGCTGTGATTCCCATCCACAAGATGATTCGTGAGCTGGAGAGCCAAGGGGTGGTCAGCAAGACCCACTCACCCTTCAACAGCCCCATTTGGCCTGTGCGCAAGTCTGATGGGGAATGGAGATTGACTGTGGACTATCGTGGCTTGAATGAAGTGACTCCACCGCTGAGCGCTGCTGTGCCCGACATGTTGGAGCTCCAGTATGAGCTGGAGTCCAAAGCAGCAAAGTGGTATGCCACCATTGACATTGCCAATGCATTTTTCTCCATTCCTCTGGCAGCAGAGTGCAGGCCCCAGTTTGCTTTCACCTGGAGGGGTGTGCAGTACACCTGGAACCGACTGCCCCAGGGGTGGAAGCACAGTCCCACCATCTGCCATGGACTGATCCAGGCTGCACTGGAAAAGGGTGAGGCCCCAGAACATCTGCAGTACATTGATGACATCATTGTGTGGGGGAACACCGCAACAGAAGTGTTTGAGAAAGGAGAGAGAATAATCCAAATTCTCCTAAAAGCTGGTTTCGCCATCAAGAAGAGCAAAGTCAAGGGGCCTGCCCGAGAGATCCAGTTCCTGGGAGTGAAGTGGCAAGATGGACGGCGTCAGATTCCCACTGAGGTCATCAATAAGATCACTGCGATGTCTCCACCAACCAACAAGAAGGAAACACAAGCTTTCCTAGGCGCCATAGGTTTCTGGAGGATGCACATTCCTGAGTACAGCCAGATTGTGAGCCCTCTCTACCTGGTTACCCGAAAGAAGAACGATTTCCACTGGGGCCCTGAACAGCAGCAAGCCTTTGCCCAGATCAAGCAGGAAATCGCTCACGCCGTAGCCCTTGGCCCAGTCAGGACAGGACCAGAGGTGAAGAACGTGCTCTACTCTGCAGCCGGGAACAATGGTCTGTCCTGGAGCCTCTGGCAGAAGGTGCCTGGTGAGACTCGGGGCCGACCGCTGGGATTCTGGAGCCGAAGCTACAGAGGGTCCGAAGCCAACTACACTCCCACAGAGAAAGAAATCTTGGCAGCTTATGAAGGAGTCCAAGCTGCCTCAGAGGTAATTGGAACTGAGGCACAACTCCTCCTGGCACCCCGACTACCGGTGCTGGGGTGGATGTTCAAAGGAAAGGTTCCCTCCACGCATCACGCCACCGATGCTACTTGGAGCAAATGGATCGCCCTCATCACGCAGCGCGCCCGAATTGGAAACCCAAGTCGCCCTGGGATCTTGGAAATAATTACGAACTGGCCAGAAGGTGAGACTTTTGGGTTATCTTCTGAAGAAGAAGAGGAGCAGGTGACGCGTGCCGAAGAAGCCCCACCGTATAACGAGCTACCAGAGAGTGAAAAACAATATGCCCTCTTCACTGATGGTTCCTGCCGAATTGTAGGCGCTAGCCGGAAATGGAAAGCCGCTGTATGGAGCCCCACACGACAAGTTGCACAGGCTACGGAAGGAGAAGGTGGATCGAGCCAATTTGCTGAACTCAAAGCCGTTCAATTAGCTCTGGACATTGCTGAAAGAGAGAAGTGGCCAAAGCTCTACCTTTACACTGATTCATGGATGGTAGCCAATGCTCTGTGGGGTTGGCTGGAAAGGTGGAATAAGGCAAAATGGCAGCGCAGAGGAAAACCAATCTGGGCTGCTGAGGAGTGGAAAGACATTGCCGCTCGAGTAGAGAAGCTATCTGTGAAGGTCCGTCATGTAGATGCTCACATTCCCAAGAGCCGGGCTAATGAAGAACATCGTAATAACAAGCAGGTAGATCAGGCTGCGAAAATAGAGGTGTCCCAGATAGACCTGGATTGGCAACATAAAGGAGAGTTGTTCCTAGCTCGATGGGCCCATGATGCCTCAGGCCATCAGGGCAGAGATGCCACCTATAAGTGGGCACGAGACCGAGGGGTGGATCTGACCATGGACAGTATCTCCCAGGTCATCCATGACTGTGAGACATGCGCTGCGATCAAGCAGGCCAAGCGGGTGAAGCCCCTGTGGTATGGTGGGCGGTGGTCCAAATACAAGTATGGGGAGGCCTGGCAGGTTGATTACATCACACTGCCTCAAACCCGCCAAGGCAAGCGCCATGTGCTCACAATGGTAGAAGCCACCACAGGGTGGCTGGAGACCTACCCTGTGCCTCACGCTACTGCCCGGAACACCATCTTGGGCCTTGAAAAGCAAGTCCTTTGGAGGCATGGTACCCCTGAGAGGATTGAATCTGACAATGGGACTCACTTCAAGAACAGCCTTATAAACACCTGGGCTAGAGAACATGGCATTGAGTGGGTGTACCACATCCCTTACCATGCACCAGCAGCTGGGAAGGTTGAGCGGTGTAATGGACTGCTTAAAACCACCTTGAAGGCACTGGGTGGGGGGAGTTTCAAAAACTGGGAGGTGCATTTAGCAAAAGCCACCTGGTTAGTTAACACCCGAGGCTCCACCAGCCGAGCCGGCCCTGCCCAATCCGAACCCCTACAAACAACAGATGGGGATAAGGTTCCAGTGGTGCACATGAGAGGTATGCTTGGAAAAACTGTTTGGGTAAAGTCTGCCTTGAGCAAAGACAAACCCATCCGTGGGGTTGTTTTTGCTCAGGGACCAGGTTGTACCTGGTGGGTGATGCAAAGGGATGGAGAGACCCGATGCATACCGCAAGGGGACCTTGTTTTAGGGTGAACTACCCATGGCTCTGTACTTGTATCAGTATCAGCATGTACATATGTATATAATTTAGGTGATGCTTGTATTTATATGGTTAAAAAGTTAAGTTTCATGTAACATGTTAGTATGGAAAAAAATTCGGGGTGGATAATGTTGGGGTTTCAGTTTAGTCCTAGTTTTTTTTCTGTTAAAGGAATTTTTTCCCATAGCATGTTGCTAGGAGATAAATAGCCATACTTAAGAAAGACAAAAGGGCCCGGCCAGGCTTTTGTTCTCACCTGGCGGGCAGTTCAGTTCGCTCTCAGCGTCTGGAGAGAGAAGGTGCAGAGAAAGGAGCTGCTGGTTCCCGTTTTCGGCGTCTTTCCTTCTGCTGGGAACAACACCGGGGATCCCAAAGCTGCTTTTCCCTGCCCTGCTGGAGGCTGGGCTGTGGCCGCCCGCCCCGCTGCTGTTTTGAGCCTTCGCTACGCTGTAGCCGTGCTTACCCTGCCTGCCTGGAGCCCCGGGGGGTTCCCCTTTTGGATACATCTCGTCTGCCACCCGGGATTTGTGTTTGTGCCTACCGCTCCAGCCTACCAGTCCAGCCTGCTGTTTCCGAGACTCCGGGACCAGCTGCCCACCGGTTTGTGAAGCTCCTTTGTTCCATCCTTCCCCGGGATCCCAGGGCATCAGAGCAGCCGCGTGCTTCCCGAGCTCGCTCCGGAGCGCCCCCTGCAGCCGCGGGGGAACCATCGCACCTGCCCTGCTCACCAGGAGCCGCCAGCGATCCCTGCCGGCTGCGAGCGGAACTGCACCCGAGGGGAAATAGCCTGACAGCCAAGAAGGCTGGGACTGGGTTTGTGTTTGCTGTTACTGTCATAGTTGTTGTTGTTTTGTTTGACTAGTTATATATATATATATATATATAGTAAAGAACTGTTATTCCTATTTTCCCACATCTCTGCCTAAAGACCCTTGATTTCAAAATTATAATAACTCAGAGGGAAAGGGGTTACATCTGCCACTCCAAGGGAGGCTTCTGCCTTCCTTAGCAGACACCTGTCTTTCAAACCGAGACACTAGGGTAGTCCATGCAGTTCATGGCAAAATCACAGACTCGAGTTGCCTGATGCAGTAAGAGGATTTCTAGTTCAGACCTTATACCCAAAGTGAATTATCAAGTGTAGTGCCAGCAAATGACATGGTTTCATTTGGAGTTTTTCAAACAGGTTTAAGCTATCTCTTCTGTAAGATGGTTGTTATTCAAAATTAAAGGATTCTTAGAATGTTTATGCATTTATCAAAAAAACTGCCAAATCATAATTCTGGTAAAATATGTGTCAGCCTTCACATTGAATTAAATGAGAGTATTTTTTCAGTTCCTTGGAGATAAATGTAGTTTGTATCTGGTGTTAAAACAACTGACACTGTTTGTTGGCCTGAGATGCAGTATACATGGCAATTCCTAAGCCTTTTCTGATTATAAAATACATGTTAGCCCATGCCCTGCTCGCTGCTTGCAGCAGTGTTGCAGAACTGATACTCTCTTGAGGAGGGATCTGTGCATTGTTAGCATAAGCAGAGGAAATCTATATTACAAAAAGAATATCTGCCTTTCTGGCAAAGAATGGCATATTAACGGGATTATTGATGTTCATTGATAATTGTACAACAGCCCAAGAATATTCTTTTCCCAAATTGGCCATCTTTATATGGGCTTCACAGAAGGTAGTAACTCTTCCCTCTTCCACATCTATTTTATGAGACTTTTATTGCTTACTCTCTGTGTAAACCCTAACTTAGAATTTGACGAGGATTTACCAGCCCTCACTAGTACACAAAATTGAGTACATTTGAAATGAAATGCTCTCCTATCAACAACGAGTCTATTAAAAAATTATAGTTGTTGTAAAACTGATAATGTGAAAAACCTTTCATAATGAGTGATTATGTTCTTTCTGTAGGTTTGGCAGTTTTCCACTAATGGGCCAGTGTTTTCATCCCCGTGCCTCTCAAGTTTAACTAAGCAAGAAATATTTTTTGGCTCTCATGACTGCTTTATCTACTGCTGTAACATGGAGGGTAATTTACTGTGGAAATTTGAAGCCACTTCAAGTGTATATGGAACACCATTCATTTTCCAAAGTGATGACTTAAATAACAAAATTCTCTTGGCTGCAGTATCTACAGATGGCAAAGTGTGGATCCTGAATGCCAACAGCGGAACAGCAGAAGGAGTAGATAAGCTTCCAGGAGAGGTTTTCTCTTCACCTGTAGTATGGGGAACAAAGCTTGTTGTTGGCTGTAGAAATGATTATGTTTATTGTCTAGATCTGTATATAACAGGAAAAAATAACAGCTAAGATGTTAGGCTGCTTTATGTTTATTGTTTACGTTTGTAAACTAGGAGCTCACAGGTGCTCTCTACCCCTCTGCCTATTTTGCTGCAGGCATGAGATACTCCTTGCAGGCTTATCAGGCAGGATTTTGCATGAGGCAGTGTCCACAGTAGGCTGTAGTGATGGAGGGAGGATGGCTGCTCAGCACCTTGCCAGAGAGGGGACAAAGTGTGTAAGGTGCCATATTCCACAGCTTGGATTGCGGGCTTGCCTCCAAGGAAGGAGTGTTCTGCTTCCTCTGAGTCCATCTTCGCCTGTGCCTGGCTCTTCCTTGCATCACACTCGTGTTTGTGTGTCTGTCAAGATTTCTGTACCAAGGCAAGCTAACCCAAGTCCTTTTTTAAATCTAACTTTTTAACTTGATTTCAGGAGACATAGCCTGAATTTCATATACCTGGAAGAAGCAACCTGTTTACTATAGTTTGTACAAACAAAATATTCATCTTTCATGGACCTAGGCCCTCCAAGGCTTAATTCAATCTAGCATATACTTAGACTCCATTGAAGTCAGTAGGAGTTGCCTCTTGTATTCTAAAGTGGAAATAACACTATAAATATTTATTAAATTTCAATGACAGGTATGGTATGAGTTCCAAGATGAAGTGTGCACAGCTCAAATCAACCACTGTCAAATAATTTTTTAAGATACTTGAAGGAATGCTGTTTACATTGTCTTCACAAGAACTATTAATAAAAGGTTGTGTAAATTGGGTTTTGTGTTCTTTAGCACCTTAGAAGTAAGTACCAGGGGTCTTAGTAATGCAAATCAAGTACTTGCAGTGGCAAAAGTACACTTCACTGAGAGCATTCCCTGACTAAGAGTCTTGTAAAACAAATATAGTAGAAACTCTTATCTTACTTTCTCTCATGAACCATCTCCTTTGAATCCTATGGAGTACATAGTACATTTGTAGCACTGTGAAAATTCTGTTTGTAAGGCAAACCTGAACTACATGTTTAGCAAAATGAGACACAGAGAACATATATCAATGATTAGATAATTTTGACCAGGTTATAGTTTAATAAGAATTAAAATGACAGTATAATAAACAATTGCACTTTAAAACATTTGAAAAAATTAAAAAAGTACACAACAAATACCCCACAATTATACATCTTGTAGTTTTTATACATTACTATATGAACATAGAGGTTAATCATATATAACCTTGTCAAAAGAAATTGTATTTTGTGTTTGTATAAGTTACAAAAAATTGAGACAATATACTACATAGTGGTTTATTCAGTTCTTAAAACATTTTTGCTGTTTTAAACTGGGTAGTAATGTTTTAGATTTATTTTTACAGATTTCCAGTACTTTATCAGAAATGGTTGCAACAAAGCTAAAGCAAAGTAACACTTCACTTCATTGGTATTTAGTGCAAATCTTTGTTAATTTAACATGAAATGTCACTGTTGAACATGTACACTTTAGAAATGTTTCCATCAAGTACTGTACATAATACAGTTTCCATTGTTACACTAGATACCTTTATGGTTGAAAAAAAACTCTGCTTTGAAGCTTTAGCTTAGGACCATCCTTAATGAAAGCTCTATTCTATGTGCTATAAATGGATTGAATTGGAAAATTGCATCCTTATGTCATGCACAATAGCACCTAATTTTGCTATGCTTTTCAAAATACCAGTATCTTTCATCCTGATTTACTTCACCTTCTCTGTTTTTCTACCTGGCTCCCCCTCCCAAGAAATAATTGTAAAGATGGATTTCAGGCAGTTTAGTTATTACAAATCCATACTTCAGGCAAACAAACTTGGAAAAAATGTAAATTTGACTTTTAAGATGCACTAATTCCTGCTGCTAGCAGATTGAAAGTAATTACAGGGCCAATTCTATCTTCAGATATTGAAGGCATTAACTTGGGGGTTTTTCCCAAGCAGCATTGTCTTATTTCTGCTTAAAACATATTAACTAGTTATATTCATGGTAAAAAAAGTTACTTTAGAGATTCTGATCTTAAATACGAAACTGAGCAAAACTAATGGCTTAAGACACCCAAGAAAGTCCATCTTGCTGCTGCACATGTACTCCATCTAACATCCATTTTGTTTGTGCTATTGTAACCATGATACTGAGCCCGTTTTCTGTTTGATAGGAAAGGCTGTACTTGACAATGACTTTTGCTGAAACTCCTTTTGGTTCTGGGAACAGGGTATGCAACAGCTTTCATTCTGTTTCCTGTGTAGTTTAAAATGCTGTTTCTCGTGCTGCTTACAGCAGTTTGGCTAAAACACTTCCATGAAGCATATGTTGTATCATTCTAGAATGATGTAATTTCTTTTCATGAAAATGTCTCCCTTTATGATGTTGTAGGCTTAAAGGTCCCTTTGAGCCTTATGGTTGTAAGAAGTAGACTTTGAATTTTTTTTTAAAGTCTTCCTTGTAAAACAAACTCAGTTGATTAATAGGGTGACATTTTAAAATGCAGACCTAGTGATTTCTGTGGGATGTGGAGGATAGTGACGTTTTTATTACATTTATGGACTTTATCCTTTTTTTGTAAGAGGGAGGGGTTGGACATTTCTGTTTTAGTTATGCGAAGTACTAAAGTGTTCAATTGCCACAGCAGATACCTGAGATGGGTAAGTAAACTTCTTTATGAAGTGTTCTGGCTATACTGGTCAAAGTACAGGAAGTTATCTGAACTACCTGAAGTTGCATGTGGAGTAAAATCGGGAAGAATGCAGAGTTAAAACTCCTAAAACTCTCACTGACTTAGCTTTCAGTTCTCAGTTAACTTCAGTTCTGCCTGTCCTACTCCTGTGGGAACTTACTGAGACAAATTCTACAGCTGCATTCACACAGGTTTAATTCCAGTTTAATTCCAGTCAACTGATTTAAAGTTGCAATTCACAGTCACTGTCTCTATGCAGCATAAATATGGCCAAGCACAAACAGTGATGCACTTAGATGGCTAGAAGAAACAGTGAATCCCTGACTTCTTTCTGAGAACTTAATGATATTTGTTTAAAAAATTGTGGCTTTTTAAGTAGGATTAATTGTTTTCTTCCTAGAAGTGAGGGTATATAGATGTAGTGTATTAATCCTATGATGAAAGAAATTACCTCAGCATTTGGATGGTACCATCTATCTACTTATCATCTGCATGTGGAACGGTGTATCCTGAAGCTCTTCCTTAGGGAAGAAGCTTTCAAATAGCAGGCAGAACTGGCAGTTCATACAGTTTAACATGTTTAAATAAATTATGACTTAAGAGAAGGAAACATGCATCTTGCCTCAATTTCAACAATGAAGTTCTGAAAAAATTTCTGAGATCTCAGACACAGAGATCTAGAATTCCAGAACCGAATACCAACAGAATTTAAGAAGCTTCTGAACCCTTATTCTCTTCTGGCCCTTATTATGATACCTGCTAAAATTTACATCCAGTATCTGAGCACTCTTAAGTTTTTGAGAGAGTCTGGCTGTGGGATTCTTGCCATGACCTCCTTTAGCTATTTGTCAAAGCAATGGAATATATGACTTGAGTAGACTTTACAGTGAGCTAGAGCAAAATGGTAATCAGTTCCATTTTCAGTCCTTCCTATACATGCATTTTCAGTTTTGTCATGTGTAAAAAGCAGAATAAATAAAGCAATTTATAGTCAGCAATGGAGATGTAACTTTACAGTTTACTTTATGATCTGTGGACAGTCACTCCAGGCTTTTGCTTTCCTCTTGGCTAACGCAAGCCAGGCTGGTTCTGTTGACACTGGGTTAGCATCAGGCGTAGAGAATCTCTTGGCCACCTCCTTTGTCACTGGGGTTGATGGAACAGAATCTGAAATTTCCACTTTTTTTATGGGATAGGGAGAGGGAAAAAAAACCCCCAACATTAGTTGAATCCAGTGCTTTGTTGCAGGACTCTAGAGATTTCACTTTTATATGAAGATATTCTGATCTAACACTAGATATTTATTGCCAACACTTTCAGTTAAATCTTACTGTATTTGCAAAATAATCAAGTTAGGAGGAGCTGAGTTTCCTTTTTCAGAGGTGACTCCACGTGATCTAACTCACAAAAATAGGGATGAAATTTTCCGTCTCCGTGAGATCCAGAGAAAACATTTCCAGTTTGCCAGTCTTTCTCTTTAAATAAACTCTTTTAATTACATCTGCCCCATAGCAAACAATGGGAAATAAAGCTAGGGTTTTTTTTTCTCTTTGCTAATGCAGCTGCTGCACACATATAAACCAAATGTATTCAGTAGAATTTAGATTCCCTCTTCAGAGAAGAAGGTGGTCCTATAGCTTCCTGCCTCAGTTAACCCTGCCCAAGAGACTGTCCTTGAAAAGAAAGAAACCTGCTTTCACCACTAGCTGTTTGCCACATTTTCTTCAAAGTAGTATCTTGAAGACAAACAGCAATCTCCATAAGAAAATGTGTTTAATAAACAAATGATTTCTAAGAAGCAACTTCACAAAGCAGAACTATGGAAGTATTGTAGAAGTCAAATGGGAAAATAAATTCTGAGACAGTGAATGCCCTTGAAGGCAACCTGAGTAGAAATGAGTCCTGTCTGAAACATATGGAGTAACTCTAAAAATCTTAGTTACAAAACAACTCCTCACTCATCCCCCCCCCACTGGTATGTTTTCTTTTTTAGGAGCCAAAATTCTTTTCTTGTTAAATGTTCAGATTCCCAATTACTTTTAGTTGCATTTCATTTTCAGGTTTTGAATGTGTATAAAAGCTTTAAAATTACATGGATGCCAAGAACTGTTCTATTTTTCTTTTTAGTGCATCTTTAATCATTTATTTTTATCTGTAAGTAAATGAACAGTAGCAGCAGCAATTTCTGTAGATGGACACTTTGAAAAGCTAATTATTTCAAATGCTGTGGTAATTTATGCTATTTTAAAGGTCACACACTCTTATCAGTTCCTGTTGCACAAGACGCAAGTGCAAGTTTGAAATATGCCGCCTTCAAGTTGTGGGTGTTTTTTTAATGTCCTTAGAGGAGGACTCAGCAGACTTCCATTTTAAACATGTCCTAGGCTGGTCTTGTCTTAAACACTCTTCTAACTGTGGGAAGCCGAAATCAGTCTTATTACCCACAAATACTTGTGTATATGTGTAGTTCCTAATGGCTGCCTGGCTCCAAATGTAGTCAGTAATCACAGGGAAATACAGTCACTATTTTGTAAGGGCCAATAGAGTTCTATGCTTTAGGTAATTTGAATTTGGCAATTCTTCCTCAATTTCCTCCTGAACTGTCACTCTAGTGCAGACAGAATGACTTTGGATAATTGGGTTTTGGCCCTTTGATCTAATTTGGCATCATCTATTGTGATGAGGTTTGATTTCTGCTAGAATTTACTATGTACAGCATAACAACACTGTGCTGAGTCTTTGAGGGTAAGGCTGCCATAGAGTCCCTTTAGAGTTTGACAGGCATGCTGTAAAGCATGAAAGTTTTGGGCAATTTATGTAAGATCTTAGAATGGTTTGGGTTGGAAAGGATCTTTAAAGGTCATCTAGTCCAACCCAGGGTGTTCCAAGTGAAGTTCTCAGGGATGTCTGCTCTGGTGTGCAGCTGCAATGTGAAGATCCAGCTGTTGAAGCAACTGAATATAGGCATGGTTGGGGGTGGGGAGTTCAGCTTTAGACAGTCTGTAATGCAGGATTAGCACTGGTCTAGCCTTTAACAAATCAGTTGAGTCACCTCATTGCTTTCAACAGTTGCGTTTCATAGTCCTTGGCGTAGAGTGGTACTGAACAGATGCAGCTGATACTTGTATTTACTTTCAGAAATGCTATTTACTTGTGCAACTTTTTAAAAGGTTTCTTCAACATCTATCCACTCAAAAACCTTTTCCCAATGACTACTGTTAGCTAGAGAAATACAGGCAAGTCTGTATATCAAAAACCACCTTATACCACCCCAAATGTTATGCCCTTTGGGGAAGTATTTATTTTAATTTGCCTGCCTTTTGAATATGGAATAGTTTCGGCTTAACTGAAGTGACAGATAAAGCAGTAGGTTCTGGTTCCAACCTTCCATACCAAATATTTGACTGGGAGAGAGAAGTCCTACATTCAAAGTAACAGACTACCGTCAGCTGAATCGATTATTTTTTAAACATTTTTCAAATGAGAATGCTTATTTCCAATATTGGGGGGTGACTATTTCTCCTTGACAAACTGGGAGGTGTGAGAACACATTTCATTTCCTGCACAAATGCACTTTGTAGAAGTTAAATATCATTCCCCCTCTGTGCTAACCCCCAACCTAAAGGCAAAACAGTCCTGCAATTGCAATTTACAGTAAATCAGATCCCTCTAATGTGCATTAGTCATGTTCCAAAAATACTGTGGATATGGCTTGGGTAGACAGCCCAATTTTGCTAACTTGAACTGGGGCAATTCTAAGGAATTGCAGCAGTGCAACCTTAATAACCTAGGGAGCCTGGTAAAAATCTGTTAAAATTAGGTATTTCCATCATAAGGGGCAGCACATGAGATGGGAATAAGTTGTGTTATTCTGTGCAATGCATTTGTAATTCTAGCAGTAGTATATGAGGGGGGAAAAAAACTCTCATTCACTTTCTCAAAAACATGCAATACCATTTCTGAAGTGCATTATTCCTAGAGTGAATCTGAATCTCTCAACCGTACCTGTCACAGATGTTGGAAGGGTGTTCGACTTTTTTAGATGCTCCCTTCTTTCTAGTCTTGACACAGCTGTCTCAATTTTCTTCTCTCCTTCTTGAGCTGTAGATTTCTGCAGTGTGCTTGTTTTGCTGCTGTTACTTTTATTATCTGACTGATTACTTACAGCAGCCTAGAACAGAGAAGGGAAACTGCTAAATGAGAAACAGTCTGTCATGTAATGGCTACAGATTAGAGATGACACACTTGATGCTTTCATTCATCACCTGTCCTTTCCTTAACCTTCATTTTTGGCAAGGGATCACAACACTGATACTTCTAAACCCAACACTTATTAAAGACTGTAAAAAACCCACCACAAAGTTAAATTTGTCATATTGTCATTTCAGTCAAAATACTGACGAGTTTGAGCCAGCCCTCCCTGTTAAATACAGCACTGACACATAGTGTGCATCTGTGGGCAACTTCACACCCACTGCTGTTTTCTTCCATCAGTTGTCTATGGCTCCGGTTAGGCATATATCCATCAGAAATTTGGGTCTCATAACAAACACCAAAATATATTTAGTTATCCACATAATATCCCTTTTTACCATCTGTGATATCTATGTACAACATCCCTGTCTGTGCAGCATCGCTTTGGTGCTGGAAGTACAAGTCCTTTCCTTACTAATAGAAAGCCATGGAGAATAAATAGCTATTTGGAGAACAGGAAAGAAGTGGCTGAATTCGGTGCCTGCTTTAGGCATTTGGACATGATCATGACAATCATGATTGTTCATTTCTTCTGTTCATATGTGTTTTACCCAAATAGTATATGCTACAATAAAAATAAATTCAGACTTACTAATATTCACCTATAACTGCATATTTCAGCTGTTATTCCCCAAGCATTAAAGGTTAACATCTCACTTACTTAAGCTCTGAAAGAACCACATTGCACACAATTTTTCTGTTCCATCATCTGCACAGTAGTTGTGCTTATGACTGTCATTAACTACTACCTGATATCATCAGAGTTTACACTAAAATTGCCAAACTGTTGCACAGTATTTTCTCCCGGAGGTCTGAGTTTTGCAAGAGGGAACTCCAGACTTTCAGAATACTTTTTACTTGCTGTCATTTTAGCTTTTATGAAGTCTTACAAACCAAACATTAAAAAAATACATACTCCCACATAATGAAATTAGCTAACAGTTATAATTATGGTGTCAGTTTTTCTAATGGGCAGGTTTCTAAAGATTGCTTACATTTTCTTTAGCCAGTTTTTCAGCCTGCTTTGCCTCTCTGGCTTGTCTTCTCTCTTCCCTCGTAGCTTGCTGCTCACGAAATCCCTTTTGCTTTTGCAGTGCTAATGTAATCCAAAGTGGTTGTGAAGTTTCCACTTTTTCCATCAATTTAGAGCCATCTAAAGAGTGTCTGCTCTGAAGAACAGGCTTTTCTGAAAGAAAACATGACAAGAATTGATTGAATAATGCACATCTCTTGTCTTGAGAAAACCCCTACAACTTCTCTACCTTGTGAAAATGCTGGAGCTAAGCCCATTGAATGCCATGTCAGTCACAGACCTTTGTGGACTGCACAACAAATCCTGAAACAGATTTTATGCCTCAGGAATAAGACCTAATTCAACACACTCACTCAGATGTCCAAACGTATCTCTTTTTTTTGCTCTGTTTTTTGGTTTGGTTTGGTTTTGGGTTTTTGTTTTGGTGAAGGAAAAAAAAAAGGCAGCAGTTCCACTGAGATACTGTTTTACAAGTGTCCTGATGTTTGCAAAATTCAAGAATGAAAAAAAATTGGGATTTCCCAATGAAATGCTGAATTCCTGCCTCAGTCTTTTGAGTGTCCTTACTCTGAAAGGGTAATTTTCCCTCTTGTACAGAATACCACTTCAGGACACAGGGGCTTTCAACCCTCCTCTGAAGAGACATTATGGCTACTCTAAATGTTTTCATCACTGAAGACTGCCTCTGAAGCACAGACTGCTGGGCCTAGCTGTATTGCTTAAATAAAGAATTTGCCCAGGATAAGGGGATCTAGATCTTAGTATTTTTAAGCTAGATAACATTCCTTTAAAAAGAGAAGCAACGGAATGTAGATTTTTAAAATTACACCCTCTGCTCTGATGACACCATTATACATGGACCACAGAGTCCATCACCTGACTAACTAGAGACAGAGGTAACATCTCTGCCAAGGAAAACACACACACAAACACACACACTCCTGTTACCTCCTTGAAATTAACTTTCTTAAGTAGGTTGCACTGGTCACACTGAATTTGTGGGCTTCTGAATTAAATTGTGGGCATGGGAATTCACACTCATTCAGACAACCCTAAGTAAAGTAGCAGTCCTCCACAAATAACATGCCAGGTAAAAATCATAGCTTAAGACCAAATGTCTTCCTCTGGATCTCCAGTATCTCATTTTGGAAATGCAGATAATAGCTAAATTTGCTTTGAAAGATACATACCTTTCTTCAATGGCTCAGGCTTTTTGTCACTTTTTTCTCTCCATGGAATACTTAGAGATGGGAAAAATGACTTCTTTTCTTTGACTTCTTCCTCTTCATTTTTGTAGTCATTGGATGGTATGGGTTGGGCTGCATTTGCTCTGTCTTCTTTTCTCCAGCCACCATCTGATTCAGCTTTAACCACCCTTTGCCCCAGCACTTCAGATAGGTTTGATCTGTTCATTTTAGAGAGAGGAGACGATGGTGGGGTCTGGCTGGTGGGCTTTGGAGCTAAGGCAGGTTTCTGTGGGACCAGTGACTTGCATGCTGGTTTCTCATGAGCAGGTAGAGCACTCTGGCCGGTGGCTGGTGGGACCACTGGTGGTGAAAACTCCACCACAGTAACTGAAGAGTCTTTTAAATTACCAGAAATGTTTGCTCTCCCCGTGCCAGGAGAGGTATTTTCCTGTGAAGTGAAAACAGAAGATTCTTTCTCACCTTCTGTTGAGGTGAGTGGGTCAGGCACACCATCAAAACTGTCTCCTGCACTGTATCTTTTCTTTTTCTTTTGCTCTGCCTGTTGATCATAATGAAAACGTAAAGAGTAGTTTGTCCTTCGTAACTTTATTCCAAAAGGAGAAACATTTTCTTCTCCATTTAATGGTGGTTTATCTGCTTTTTTTGTGCTGTTATTTTGCTGATTTTCCAGGGCATTGGGAAGTTCTGGCTGGGGTAATTCCTTACCCATAGAATGTGGAAAACTTGGAACAAGGAAAGATGGAAGATCTTTTGCAAATTTACAGCCTTCAGTGTTGTCTGTCACTTCACTATGGGTTTCCATTTTCTCCTTGGGCTTTTCAGATAAGTTATCCTTAAAAGTGGAGACCACGTCCTCCTGTGAATCAGCAGATGACCCAGTGGTTCTCCCCACAGCCACTGTTTCATTGCCTTTTGCCACATTTACATTCTCAGCATCTGAACTGGTTTTTGAAACGTCTGAAAATTTCTGCCATGCTGGTGTAATCGAGAACTTTGCATTTGCGGAGAGGGTTTTCCTCAAGTTACCATGGGGAGCACCGCGTCCTCGGGCTGTCCAGTCATCACTGTGCCTGCAGACGCTTACCCGGTCTCTCTCATTGTATTTGTTGTTTTCTGCGTTCTTTAGGATTCTGGAGCGGATAGAGGCCCACTCAGCCAGTACAGCCTGGTTGTTCAGTGCCTCTTGTGCGTGTTTCATTTTACTGCTGCTGGGTTTGGGATCCTGTTTTTTTCTCTCGGACTTCTCTGGAGAGGGAACGTCCACATTTTTCCTCTCTTCTGTTAAGCCAAGTAATGATTTGCAAGCCGTGTCCTTAATCTGGTTCAGGTTCACTGCTGTGCCACACAGCTGTGCTCCAGTAACCAAAATAGCTGTGTGGGGTACACACACAGATGATGGGAGGGAATGAGAGCCCTTACTGGTAGTGTGCACCCTGCAGTCTTTGACAGATGGAGAAGAGAGTCCTGCTCCTTTGATGGGCATGACAGGACTCAGATTTACTTTCTGAAATATGATCTGTTTATCTCCAGAAGACACTTGAAATGTGAAGGGTCTGGATGCTGTCTGTCTTTCATCTACTTCCTGCCACCGAAGTTCTTCCCCTATGCGTTTTTGCTCCTGAGCCTCAACTTCTCTCTTCAGTTTCTGGGCTTGCAGTTCTTCTGATGTTTTATTCCCTTTTTCTGGCTGTTTGACTTTTTGGGAACTTAATCCTTCTTGGAGCTTCTCCTCTGCTGGATGCCTATCAGCCCCTCCAGCAGAACACAACTGATCTTTTTCCTGTGGCTGTTCCAAGGAGTTTTCTTGTTTTGGCGGAAGATTTTGTCCTTCTGTGTCTACCTTCTGCTCTTTCAGCCTGTTCCATTCATGTCCATTTTGTTCCTTTTGCTGCTTCATTTCATCTAGTAGTACATACTCTGAACTTTCCATGTGCATTTGTTTCGTGAGCTTGTGTTTCCGCTGCTCTTCCCGTTTCTTTTTCTTATCTGTCACTTGCTGGGGTTGTTCCTTCTCTGTCCTTTCTTTCTCCTTCAAATGCTGTCTTTGTTCCTCCTGTTTCTTCTCTTGTTTGACGCTCTCAGGTTCTTTCTCCTGTTTCAGTTTTATTTCAACTTCTTGAAGCTCATTCTCTTCTAGCTCTTGTTGCTGTATTTCTTCCTTATTTTGTTTCTTGAGTTCTTTTTGCTCCTCCAGCCAGTTTCTTTCTTCTTCCTTTTGACTGTCCTTTTCAGTCCTATCTTGCCTTAATTCTTCCAGTGCTAGCCTCTGCTGCTTCTCCAGCTCTTGTCTCTGTTTCTCCTCCAAATCCTTGTGCTTCTGCTCTTCCCATTCCTGATGCTTCTCCTCCTCCAATTCCTGACATCTCTGCTCTTCCTGTTCCTGGTGCTTCTCTTCCTGCTTTAGTCTCTGCTGTTCCTCCCATTCCTGGTGCTTCTCTTCCTCCTGCTTTAGTCTCTGCTGTTCCTCCCATTGCTGGCGCCGCTGCTCATCCAGCTCTCGTCTCTTTTGCTCTTCTTGTTCCTTGAGCTTTTGTACCTCCAGCTCTCGTCTCTGTTGCTCCTCCTGTTCCTTGAGCTTCTGCACCTCCTGCTCTCGTCTCTGTTGCTCCTCCTGTTCCTTGAGCTTCTGCTCCTCCAACTCCCATCTCTGTTGTTCCTCCTGTTCCTTGAGCTTCTGCACCTCCTGCTCTTGTCTCTGTTGCTCCTCCTGTTCCTTGAGCTTCTGTCCCTCCAGCTCTTGTCTCTGTTGTTCCTCCTGTTCCTTGAGCTTCTGTCCCTCCCGCTCTTGTCTCTGTTGCTCCTCCTGTTTCTTGAGCTTCTGCCCCTCCTGCTCTCGCCTCTGTTGCTCCTCCCCTTCCCACTGCCTCTTCTCCAGGTCTTGTCTTTGTTGTTCCTCCAACTCCTTCTGCTTCTCCAGCTCCTGGCACCTCTGCTCCTCCAGCTCTTGCCTTTTTTCAGCCTTCATGAGTCTTCTTTTCTCTTTATGGCATGTTTGCTCTTCTATTTTCAAAGATGTCTCTCCTTCAAGGAGGTACTGCCTCCTCTCTTCTTCACAACGTCTTTTTTCCTGTTCTTTCCGCATCTCCTCAAGTTCTTGGCACCTTTTTTCTTCCATTTCTCTTTGTTCTTCCATTTCTACAATCTGTCTTATCCTTTCGGCTTCAAGGATACCCCAGTGATCTTCAATTCTTCTTTCCTCTGCCAGCTGAAGCTGCTTCTGCTCATCTCTCTCCCGGATCAGCTTGTCTGCTGTGAAGCGTCCAATATAACCTGGGTATATGTCCTCATACAGCTGAGTTTCTAGGTCCTCTGGATCAAATTCTGTTATTGTTAAACTTTGTGATCCCTAAAATTGGAGACAAGTTTGCAGTTACTGAATATTGCCTCTTGGCTTCTTATCCTTTACAGTGAACAAAGAGTTGCAAATGCAAAAAAAAAAAATTTAAACAGTGATTTAGATGAGCTAGCACACCCACCCCAGTTTATGGATTACATCATCATAGATCCCATGTCTCTCATCTATTCGGATGATAGCCTTTAAAAGAAATCAAGCATCCCAAGAGTGATAGCATTATAATGCCAAATATTGAATCACCCTTTGGTGTACATTGAGACCTGACATTTCAAATTTGCAGAAGCCCAAGGAACAGAGCATAAGTTTCATATGCCCATTCTTCTTCTACTACTTACAGCTCCATCCTTTAAGCCTGAAATAATTAACACCTGCTTAGGGGCATTGTTTTGCCAGCTCTTTCATGGCAAATCTAACTGTTACTTGCAGAGACAGAGCTGTTGCCTGCAGAAAAAAGCTCTGCAATGCTAGCCAGGAAAGAAGACTGCTCAGGGAAACACACTGTTTTCTTTTCACAAATCCTGAGCCAGGATATATTCCTCATTATCTGTGCTGAGACTCCAGTGCTATTGTAGGAACCGTGGGAACATGCGTGGACAGCAAACCCAGAGCTTCCCAGGAGTACTACTCTGTTCTGTACCTGAAGAGTGCTTCCCTTGGGGAAAACAGCTCAGCTAATGTCCTGTCTAGCTATCATTTGTTGAGCCATCATTTGGCTCCAGTCAACCATTCTGTGTAAACAAGAGATTTAAATTAAATTTCTTCATTGCAAGAGTGATAAATGCAAGTACAGTGGTGCAGAAGAAAGGGCAGTGGCCTCTCCTGAGCCCTACGTAGTTGAATAGTCTTGTCCCATTTACAAGAACTAATAAGATGTCAGGATAAAAACCAAAAGAGATGTGCAGTAAGTGTACAAAGACAGAACTTTATGTTTCTCTCTATAGCTGCAAGAGCTACATTATTTAAGTCTTATTCCTTCTTATAAGGCAAAGATATTATCCCTGCCCAATTTAGAGAATCTGATTTTTTCCCAACCAAATTTTGCACCGATTGCCTATATCAGAGCAGCAGCACATATCTTCAGGCCTTTATGACCTAAAGTTTTTACTAGAAAAACTAGAATCAGAAAGCTCTCCCAATAGTAAAATCCCAGTGGAAGTACTTCAGTTTTAAGTAGTATTTGTCTCAACTGGCAATATTAATACTTATTTGCATCTTCTCTCCAGCTTGGGTTTCAGATAAATAACAGTGTTAATCACATCTTAAGTCCTCTGTCTACAGATCCTGGTACACCCAGTTATGGTTATTTTGTACCCCGTTTCAAAAGTAATCGTCCTCCTCTTGCTGTTTGGCCAGTGATTTAATACCTTTGTCAATCTCTTGTGCTGTCTTGACATCCTCTGCTTTTTTGGCTTCACTGACAGTTTGTGCTTAGCTGCACTGTTGTCTAGACGAGCAACAGCCTGGGGAACTGAATCCAAATTGATTGTTTCAATTGTGCCAGAACAGGAAAATTGTCTTTTTGGCCGAGATGATTTGACTGGAGTGACCTGTTTGTATCATAAACACAAGAAACCATTCTTAAGCTATTTGTTCCATTAAATAAATAAATAAATTACGCGCGCGCGCACACACACACACACACACACACACAATCTTTGCAGTTTTGAATTCAAAGGATTATTAGCAGAAAAGATTTGAAACCCTGGCTTTCCAGTATACAAAATCACAAATTTTGGACATGAAAGTTACAGCACTAGTATTTTCCCATTTTCTGCACTACACATTTTTATAGTTTTCACGTAAAAATTACTTAGACCATTCTATTGAAGATTTTTCACGTTTTAGCTTGTTGGGAATGGGAAAGACACAGGCAAGGTTTTAAGCAACTGAGACATTTTAAAGTTTGCTTAATGTGAAAAAGGATCTACATCTTTAAATAATTTAGATTATACACTTTAGGCAGAAGCAAATCAGATTGACTTATCTAAGCATCGTAAAAGAACAGCTACAGAGCTGTACTATCTGCATGGGAGATGACTGCAGCATTGGATCTCAGACTGGCACAGTGCCTGTGGACAACCTTCCCTCCAGAGTCATGTGGAGTTGTCCAAGACAGCGCCAAACAGCAAAACACTAAAGTAAGACAACACTGGCTTTGATGGGCGCTTTATTTCTCGTTCCCTTCAAATGCTTGGGTTCAGAAAGTGCAAATATAAGCAAAGTCATTCAGTGAGACTCCTTTTGTGAATCAATAGTGGAACTGTATGTCTAGGCATGTAAGAATGAGGCTATCCTCCCAAGACTTGCATTTGGCATAATACAAATGAAAAAAGAAGACAGGAAAAATAAAAAGGAGAAAACATCTTCTGTAAGGAAAGAAAATCACATACATTGTTTTCAAGACAGCTCTGTAATCTTCTAAGGTTAAACATATGCTAATCAGGGAACCAATTACTTAAAAGCTGAAGGAACACTTTGCATATGCTTATTGAATTACATGCAGACATAACAAAGTAGTAGAAGTGCTTATGAAAATTATGACTCTGTGATTAATACATCAAATAGAGGAATGCTGCAAGACTGGCAGAGACTGAGTCCTGCTGTTTCCTGCAATCAGCTCTTAAGATTTCTCAATCTTAGTTATTGCTTATTTACTATTTCCAAAACTGCACAGCATTCACAAAATATTGGATGATCAATCAAGCAATGTGTGAAAACAAAAACCGTCAGGCTTCTAAAATCTAAAATTAGAGTGTAACTCAGTACAAACCAAGTGTAAAAGTTTTTTTACCTTTTCTTCCATTTCATGTCCTGCTCCAAGAAAATTCATTTTTCTCAAGAAATCTGGAGTGTCAGTGGACTAGAAAAGATTACCACAGACAAGTGTTAAAATGTAAAGGATCTAATAAATATGATACAAAGGACTTGAGAAGTCATGTATGTCAGAGTAGGATTTTTCCCTCTTTCCTATCACTTCAGGACTGATGGATAAGCCATTCTTGTTTCTACATGCTCTGAGTTTCTCTTCACTGCTTCTTGAATCACTGCTGTCTGTACAGCACTACAAAAGGCAAAATATTCAGGCTTCCTTAACAAGATAATCAGGTTCCAAAACAAAAGAAAGAGCACAGCTTTGTAGGATTTTGATCAGGTCTTAATGATTTTATTTTCTCCTGACTTACACAGTAAGGAAAAAATATACTAACCGGTTCAGGCATTACTTCCACTGCAAGGAGTTTCAATTCCATGCTCTAGATGACTCTTTTTGCAGCACTAACAGTCCCCCTACAGCCATGGAAGCCTGGAGACCTAGGACTCTTTAGCTATGATCCCTCTCCAAGCCATCACAATGAGGAATTTTCAAGGCACAGAGGTTGAAGCAATATTCATCACACTCAGAAACACTGGTTTTAATCATTCTATCACAGTATTACTTCGTAACCTAATGTGTGTCGTGACCCCATTACACCACATGATTGTTACTATCAAGGCTAAAAACTCAGCTTCACAAACACAGGTTAAATGAAACCCAGAACTCTTGCCATTGATCCGAGTTACTCAGTCGGGAAAATCAGAAGTCACAAAGCAGCACAAGAAACCTGTTCTAAGTAGAGCAGCTCTATGTGGTCCTGGCCACCAATTTTTGACAGAAGCCACCCTCTCCCCCAAGACCTGTGCAGATAGACATGCCAAGGAGTTAAAAGGCCAGCAGATGAGACAAGCAGAAAACAAGCTGCACACTCTAATTTTGAAATTATTTTCATTTTTGGTACTTGATACTGTGAACAACTTTCCTTGCTGGGAAGTCCATATTTTAAAATATTTTCTGTATCAGAAAAATTTCATATCTTCCAGCAACGCTGGAATTGATGTGTGCATTGATGGAAGTTCAGAGCAAACACTTGGACTGGTAATTCTGTTGCGACCTGGCTCAGGATGCCAAGAGCATGCTTCCCACCAGGCCAAGAAGTACAAGCTGAGAGATCCCTCCCACATAAAACAGCCCACTGAGCTCTGCTACGCCTCACTGGAAACATCTGCTACACCTCAGTGAACTTTACTGCTTTAGTACTGCTCTAGTGCCACGGACATGTCAGTTTAAAGTGCTTACTTTATTACCACACTCTAAGATCACTGTGTCCTGCTGGGTCTCGATCTCCGTGGGGCTGCTGAGCAATGCATCATCTTCTGTACTGGTGTTTGCTTCCCCCATTGTCCTCGCAGAAATTGTCATTTGTGGAGGCTGCCCAAATTTTATGTTTTTGGCCAACTGTTGCTGAAAAACAAGAAAAATCAAACAAACAAAATAGGTATTTATATTATAAGCAAAACAAGCCAAGTCTAGCAAGTGCCCCTTCTCTGCCTGAAAGCTGCACAGAAATATTCTGGGAAACTTCTGACTCTGGACCAAAAAAAAAAAAAAAAAATACCACCCTGAGGCTCACATTGTTGCAACATGGTGGGCACCCTTTCTTCTTTCTCCCCAAAAGGTGACTAAAGTGAGGGATTTGCTACATGATTTCTGATTTTGGATGATCAATTCAAATTCTTGACAGTGTTGCCAACTTCTGAAAATTTACTGGGAGTTTCGAAACACTCAATCTTTTTTAATCTATGTTCTAGGTTAAGACTTTGTTTAGAAAAGCTAATTAAGAAGCCTTCTTGTTGTGAAGAAATAAGCTTATGAGCCAAGTGTACACTGAGAAACTAAAACTACCCCAAAAGGCAATCTTCTTCTTTTCTAGCCCCTAAAGCCTGCATGTCATGCATTTGCATTTCTAAAAGGTATCCTTATTGTAATGTATACTCATAAGTTTTAAATGTTGAGGGTTTGGCACAACCCTGCCTTAGAGAGGCAAATTCTCAAAGCAGGGGAAACCCAGCTCTTTTAGATGCTTGATCTCATAGGAAGAATACACAAACTCATGCTCACAAGCACTGCCACTCACTGCTGTTGCACAGAGAAGTTTAGGCAGGGGACATGCAGCAGGTGAATGGATAAAAAAGCTTTCCCACCATTTATTTTGCATGTTGAAGCAATCTTCTCTCAAAGGTTACAAGGAAGTACTCTTGAATTACATCTAGCATAAGATGATTAAAATTAGAAGCATGCACTGTGTGTCCTCAAGCAGGGTAAGTTAGAGAAACTGCAGCCCTGGCTACTGCAGAGACAGATACCATACAGACTTCAAACGTGAATTTTTTGAAAAGAGAGAGAAGAAATTCTCTAGAAGGAGCAAATGGAGCAAGGAACATTTATTAACATATTCTTTTACTGAAATATTTCAGGGAATCATTCTCAATTCAAAAGGAAGGGACTGTGGAGTTATTTTCCTGCTTTGCTGTTTTTCAAGGACAGAAAATTCTCCAAAGGAGATCTCCCATCTTTGTCTTGTGGTACTATGAACAAGTAATTCAACTGTGCAGCTTCTATTCAGTGAAGATGTGAGGTACTTTACACAGTCCCCTGACATGAGTTTGCTGCTGAGAACTGTAAAAGATTGGAGTAAATAGTAGGTAAAAAAAAGATTTTTTTTTTTTTCCTATAGCATAGAATCAGTAACATGGCACAGGTGAGGAGTTGTTAAGGAAAGATATCTTCTAAAAAAATTCAGGTCAGATTAGTCCTTCTTGCCATCTTTCCCAGTGGCCTAGACTCCGATATCAAGTTTATCCATACTATCCCAAAAACATTAACAGATTTCTGTATTGGACCATTAAAACAAAAATTACATGCAGAAACTCCTCATAATCAGGTTATCAAACTAGAATAGCTTTTCTCAGTCTCCTCATTGAGTCAGAACTAATTATTTATGCCCATTCGAATTTTGGCAGAAAGTAGTGAAATCCATATCATAAAGCGTTTTGGCATAGCGGGCAGTTCTGAATGGCAGACTTTTATCCCCACCTGGATTGCTGGCATAATCTAAAGGCAAGGGTTTCATCAAGTCCTTGCAGGCTTTTATGTTGGCAGTGCAACTCCCTGAATTGAAATCTCACGTGCTTCCATTGTGTACACTGAAGCTGGAGTGAGCAAAATGGTCTGGATGAGATAGTGTGAGGCCTTTAATTCTTCTCTATTCCTGCAGGCCTTCTGATGCCAGAAGAAAATTACTTCAGAAAAAATTCTTAATTTGATAATGTGTTTTCTAAGTTGAGATTACTCCTTTCTTCTTCCTGAAGTCTTATTCCTAGACAAATAATTCTCCTGGGCAGAAAACTGGAACTATCCACATTACTGAGCAACCACCCAGGAAGCTAAGGAGCTGTGCATCTGTTCCATGGTGAGAACATGCACACACTGACATATTGCTTGCAGTGTGTTTTGGAGGAAGGGATGGTGTGTTACCCTTTTGATCTTCTGACAAGTTCTTGATGTAAGTGTGTGTGCAATGAGAGGTGGGAGTTCGGTGACGGAGCTGTCGTGGAGAAAGTCTGTGCTTGAAAAAGAATGGCCTTTTTAATTATCATCAAGCGTGCTTGAGGGCTCCGCTGTAAAAATGTAGCTTTCTGTATTTAAAAGTTTAAAATGTTATTTTCCTGGTATTTCCAAGAAATATACTATCTCCAATATTTATGGACTGCACACAGTTCTGACTGTTTTTTGGTTTTGGGTTTTTTTTAATTGTTTCCAAACTTTAAAGTTTGCTTGCTCAGACTTGCATAAATTAGTTTGAAGATTGAGGAATAAACTCTAGTAACCCTCACCCTTCCAGGACAGAAGGCACTTCTCTGTATTATTTATTTATTGGCCTTTTTTGGAACAAATTTAGCTTAAAAACCAAAAAGCTCCACTAGCAGTTCTCCACTGGCCATTTTCTTTCAGTGCATTCTAATCTCTAAAACTGACACTAAATACCAAATGACCAAATGTCAAAATCTCAAATAGCTCATTGTAACTACTGAGCAAATTTATTCTTATTGCTTTTAAAGAGTGCTAAATCTGCTCCTTGGTCTTTTTTAGAATGTGCTTATAATGTAACTACAATGCAATTACTCTTTCAGAAAAATTTCACACTGACACATTTTCTGCCTGGTCAATCATAAAAATTCTAAAAATGCATCATCCATGAAAGAAAATAAAGCCTCTCAAATTTACTTGAGAACACTCAGATAGTCCAGCCCAGAGATGGAGTGATACATCAATTTAAGATGCAAGACCTCTGAGAAGAGACCATAATCCCTGAAAAGGAGAATTTGCTTTAAATTTCTCAAAAGTTTCACTGAGACATATATTTCTGAACACATAACTATAAATCCTCTGGAGTTAAGAATTCCCTGTGCTGACAGCATGTGGATGATAGTCGCCTAAGGAGAATGGTTTTTCAATGCCAGTCACTAGAAGTTGCAGGCATGGCATTTTGTTCTTCTGCCATTGCACAGTCATGTCTAAATACTCTTTTGAAAAATCTCTGCAGATGCATATTGGGCTCAGTCAAAGGACCTTGGTCTCTTTTGGTTTGTGCAAGACTTGTAATTTAGCAGCCAGAAACCACCATCTTGTTCTGAAATCTGTTGACTAGAAGCAGAAGGAAAGAAACGAACTTTTCATGCCTGCACCTCCCACTTCCAGCCTTATCAATTCCAGTGGGCATTCCCGGTCCCTCAGTTTGCAGCCAGTGGACAAACATTTCCACAGGACTTGCAAACCATTCTCAGCACCAAAACAGCACAGCTACCACACAATACCTATACCATGAAGCAGGGGCCCAAGACACCGCTCACAGGGGAGCTTTAGGACGAGATCCAGGCCAGGTTCACCTCATCCACTTCTTTTTTTTTTAAAGATCCATAAAGTTTCTGTAAGATTCCTGATATTTTTTCTATTTACACACAACCCGTATGGCTATCAGTGCTATAGTGAGGTAAGGGGCAGGGCTGCACATCTAATACAAGCAAATAAATAGTAGGAATTTAGGAAAAAAAATTAGAAGTTTGCACTCATCCAATGTTTAAAATCTTCCTTGGTAACTGGACCATGACACAGATCCACTTCTATTTCATGAAAAATAATTTGCTAAAATGTGATACTATTTAACTGACACCAGTCTCCCATTAATAACTTAAAGAATAAAGCTTCTAAGTAAAATTGTTCCATGTTGTCTAGCACCTGCAGCAAATAAAAAAAGTACTGACTTTCAAAGCACTCTTTGAATTTGCATAGGAAATGCCACAGAACAAGTTTTCCATATTAATTGGCAAAGAGCCCAGATCAGGCTGTACATCTCCTGTCTCACTCCCATTTGGCTCCTCCTCTGTGTACATGCCTACTTGCATGTGTGTTGGATTCAGGCCCCTGAAACCACACCATTCTTAGGGCTTCACGCCTGGAGTGAATCCAAAACTAGATCTGCTGAGCTGCTTACTCTGTTCAGTTAAAAATCATTAAAGCAGAGTGTACTATTTCAGCTGATTCCATTCACACAAGGCTTACAAGAAATGCTGGTCATGTTTTCCTTCAACTCAAACATCTACTCTTCATGTCTGTTTGCAATGCCTAAATATAATGAAACTTAAATGAAATTAAGTCTTTTAGTTATATATGAATGAAAAATAATGACTTAATTAATACTTGTCCTAAAAAGAGTCGCACTGTTGGAGTTCCACTTGGTCCTGTACAGTCTCTCAGAATGACCCAAAAATCAAATGCCTTCGGAATACATAAGAATAGGGTGAGCCCATACTGAGATGTTACTTGTAAATGCTCCAATGACTTGTGGCATCTGAGGAACGTTTATACCGTCCAACTTTGCTTAAAGAAACATTTGTTTTGGTTTGGAAGTGTTACTAGTTTCAACTGTGGCTCATATGCTCTCGTTGTGAAAGACTGAATAATTATCCCCTATTCATTTTATCAATTCCACTCATGATTTCAGACATCTATCATATTCTCTCTTATAATTTCTTTTCTAGGCTCAAAAGAGAGTTCACCTAATTAATGGTGAACTATGGAAGTGAGTCCACTTCTTAACCCAAACAGGAAAATCTGCAGCAAACTAAACAAATTAAATAACTCCACATAAGCTTTTTTTTTTTTTAATCAAAGCAAGAATAAACTGGAAAGCATCATGTGAAAAGTTGTACTGGTATAGCTGGAGGCTTTAGAAAATAATCCAGGTGTAAAATTAACATAGAAACATATAGAAACTTAGGAAAAGAACAAGTATTAGCACAGATGTTTTGGATCTAAGATGCAGGGAGGAAACTATTCCACTTTCCATTGCTGGAGCAGCATGTGGTTAGTGGCATTACACTTGAAGAAATTTTGATTAAGAAAAAAATTATAAACTCAGTTTATAAAGCAAAAAGAATTTTCCAATATGAGGAAAACAATTAGGCCGTAGTGGCACTAGGAAATATTGGCAACAAAGAAATTAATTGTAAGAAATAAAAAGCTAGGCAAAGATGCAGTGAAAATTCACTCCCAATTCTGAAAAAGTCAGAGCATCAGGGTAAAAGAATATAGTTTTGATGTTTGAAAAATGGCTTTGTAGCCTTGTTGAGATCTGGGCAATAACAAACAGAAGATACATTAGGAGTGGCTGGTAGAATACAGACATGCAATGCACAGTGAGGGAAGCACTGGCTTGGTCATTAGCTAAGGTATGTTAATGACTAAAAGAAATGCAATCCAAAACTGAACAGTCATAAGGTCTGACAAGAAGAAAATGATCAGGGTCATTCATCATTACAAAATCAGGGAAATGTGAATTTTAAAAGTGGTCCTTTTGTATCTGACAGAGAAGTTGGGATTTACAAAGAATGTTTTATCATAATTAATATCTCTATAATAAATAGGTGTTTTATACCTTTACAGAACAGAGGGTTTGTTTTAAACTGCATGGCCACATGAAATAAAAAGGATGTAACCCAGTAGTTCCTAAAGGCCATAAGCTATATGTCATAGTCAATCTTTAATATTTCTTGCAGCTGACTGCTGCAAGTGCATGGATGCCAGATGACCCAAGATAATTTCAGTGAAGGCAAGAAGTGGAGAACAAAGGCAGTAGCAGTTCCACACCATGGTATCATCACAGCAAATGGGAGAGAATAGTGTAGACACTTCAGGAAACTAATGTTTTAAACAAGCTTTCATTTTACTTGCTGCAGTTTTTATAAGTCTGAAATAAAAACTGCCTTCTGTTCATTTGATGACCATTCCTGGCAAATATCAGAGGTAGGAAGAAGAGTCACAGCTACAAAATGTCAGGAAATAGTTCTAAGATACTTTGATGGGAGGAGTAAAACCAACCCACTAACCTCTGAAGGGGAAGGATGTAAAAAGAAGCTCCAAGAGTTGGGTTGTGAGTTTTTTTCTGACACACTGTTAGCTTTACATTTTAAAGATTCCTTGTGTCTCATTCACAGCCCTATATGACAAGCAAAGCAACAGATCCCCAGAAACCAAAAGAATTCAATATTAAGAGTACCAGTGCCTGGGTACCACCTCTTGGTGGGAACAGGTTCAGGCTGGCTTTCTACACTGTATCTTAAAAACTAGGTAATGATAAATCTCAGCAGTTCCAAAGGACAAAGGACAAGGAAAAGACTGCTTTACAACACCAGATGGCTTGAGTGAACACAAAATAACTTCCAGTTACAAAAAGGCTATTGGAGGTTTATGAGAGGTAAATTTCTCAGCCTGACTTCTAGCACATAGTAAAACCTTTGAACACAACCAAATCCATTTTCAGAAAGCATATTGCCAATCTGAAAATCAATAAAACCAAATGAGAGCAATTCCAGGAAGAACTAATTAACCTTTCAGGCATAATTAGAAGGAGAGAATTCCCACAATAAGCAGCTGAACCAGTGCACACGCTGGCCAGCTGCCCAGACTACTATAGTAGTTTGCACCATTACGCAACATTTTTTGTGGGTTCATCAACAAAGTCGGCAAAAATGCAAGGCAAGAAGGAAGAAACACTGGTGGTCCCCAGAATGAGATCCAGCACCATCAGTATTAAATGTCTTGCATTGCTCTTCTGACTTCAAAACCCTTTTCACCATGCTGTCTCTTAGGTTTGTAAGCATGGGGACTTTTCCAAAAACAGATTTAAGTTTTCCAGGAACATTTACTGTACCACCTCAAAAAAAAAAAAATCCTGAAAAGGGTTAAAATCTGCAGAGCTTTTGATCTCCATTTGGAATGCAGCAAGTTTAGAATCAGCACAGGGCACAGAATCCTGGCAACAACTCTTTACTGAAGAGTACCTTGCCAGGTAAAAGGAAACAGGAAGTGATGTGCTACCACCCTGACATTCAAGCTTGGCAAAACCACAGTAATGCTGGTAGGATAGCAAAGACTTGGGACTGGGAGCTGGCCATGGAATTGCCTTTAAGGAGTAGAGTACTCTTCAGAAGAGAGGACTGTCTCCTCTTATTCCACCACTTTAAAAAATACAGATGTTCCCAGTTGGAGTTAGCTTGCAGAAGGATTTCAAAGTAGATACAAGCTTCTGGTATAAGGAGACGGAGTATCAACATTTTCTGTGACTGCACAATCACACAGAAAACACTGGCTCATAGAATACTACAGCAGGAAAAAAAGGATGGGGTATGGACTGCATAAAACTTTCAAACAGGAATGATAGTCTAAATAACTCATCAGACCTGGAACTCAACTCTAAGGTCAATCTAAAAATGTGCAATGGGATTTTGGCAAGATTTTGTCCTAAAACTCAGGGAACAGGTGCAGAAATCATGGGTAGGGAAATTGGAAAAGTTATATGGTGGGCAGCAATTTTTGAAGATACAAGAAGTGGCCCCTAGGCTTATTATAGGGAGGCTTTCCACGGGTTTACAAAAAAAAATCCGTGAACATTTAGATGAACATATAACTTCTGTGTAAACATGTAAATAATTAAAAGTGTCATTTGCAATCTATTATGCATTTCTTTTCTGAATGAATGAGTTGCTCTCACCATCATTAGCAGAGTTGGAAAAGGAATCTGGTATGTTACAGGCTGGGTTCCAGCTACACTAAAATGACAAAAATGAACTACCATCCTTCAATTTTAAATAAAAAGGCAAGCATATTTTTTACATCAAGCAGCTGAAACAATATTGTCTCTTAAAATACATGCAAGGAACCACACTAAAAAAAGGCTTATGCAAAGTTCATATGAGCAAGAGAGTATCACTGGCTATTTATTTTGTGACTTTCAAGGGTGATATTTTGCTCTAATTTTCTTGATTTAGCATTTGCTTAGTGAACATGGTTGTTACCATATGGCATTAACTATACTTTTTATCAGGTTTCTTAGTTTAGCAAAGGCAATAATTTCCTTTGGGAATTTCAAGCTGAGTTTTGAAATGAGAGAAGCCACACCTCAGGAAGTAAAAAGTTATTCAGAGAAAAGCGAGTATACGGAAGCCAAGAACACAAATCCAACAGATAGGGAGGGCACAGCTCCCTGAAGGAGTCGGTGGGCTTTGTAGGACACTGCAGGACAGGCCCACATACCTCATGTCTTTACCCAGAGTCAGCAGTCATTTTAAATGTAATAGTTTCCTGGGAAATAGCATGCACTGAATCTACCTGACCCAAGGAAATTTAAGCTGAAAAACAAGCACAGAGGAATTGGAGATGTCCTAGTGTGGTTCCTGCTTCGGAGTTCATCCACAGTCAGCACGGCCAGCACTGTGCAGGTGCTCTGTCTGCTGACAGCACCAGGCAGGAAGCAGGAACAATTCCATTCTGAAGGTCAGAGCTGTCTACTGTGCATGATCTGTCACTCACCAGAAAAGATGGATCGTGGGTAGACTTCAGAGGTAAAAGAAATCAATGATATTTTACTGGTCATCTTCAGGGTAACAGCACTTGCACAGCATTAAAAATTTATGAGCATTCTGACGGGACATGAAAGCATCCTGAACACTAAAGTGCAGCGTGTTTCTGAAGGACAGCTCTCTCAAGGTCTAGAAAGGTGTAAAGATGGGAATCTTACAGATATACAGGGTGATGCCTTTTCCTGGTCTTAAAATCAAGAGTCAAACACAGTTAGAAGGGAAAAAGGGGTTTTTCCTTGGTATTTATTTTAAGGATGCTTAGGTGCACTACATCCAGGTCAAATGCACCTAAATGCACACCACAGTGCACACTCCCAAAAGATCTGGTCTAACATTATAGGTCTTACTAATTAGCTGATCTATCAAAGATTCCCCAATGAGAGGCTCAAATGAGCCTCCCTTCCCCAAGGAGCCTTCCCCTGGATGGTTCTATCTTGGTTTACAGAATGTGTTCTGGAGAGGACCTTGGGGTCTGGGGCACACTAACCCCTACCTACAAAGCTTCTAAAATATTTAGTCTCTTAGCTGAACAAACAAGTCCAAGGATGTAGACAAAAAGCACTAAGAATACAGAAGTTGTAAAAAGGTATAACAGGGGTATAAAAGAAAAGGCAAAAAATTATCATGTCACCAAAGGAGTAGAGCAAAAAATTAGTTCGAGCACTAATGGGAGAGTGTTCTGGAAAAGAAGGGAAAGCAGATCATGTAAAGCTCTTTAGAAGCAAATACCCAAATGTGTTGTTTATGCTTTGGAGAGATAAAAAAGTCCACCTTCCATGAAAACCATTGAAAGTGCAGTGAGAAAAAGGAGAAAAAAAAATACTACTTATAAATGTATAATTAAATTGGCTTTGCCAAGAAGTCTCACTCTGCATGCCATTCCCTGCCCTCAACACAGCCTTCATTTTTTCTCTCATTACCACATTTGTAGGACTTAGGCATACACATCAGGACACGCCAAAACCATGAGTCCAATTCACATGAGTTCCACAGGTGCAGACGTTTCTGCAGATATGTTTACAGCATCAGTGCTGTACATTCCAAGACCAAAACCTGGAACTTCTGCAGATTATCTGAATGACTTACAATGGCTTTTGGCCAGAGAATTTAACATGGCTGAGAAACTGCCCCAAGGATATTGGAAAAGCAACCCACCTTTATGCACATTTAACATGTTCTGGAGATCATTTTCCAGCACATTTTAAATATTTTTCCCGCTTACAATTTCTTACCTGAAGAATTTTGACTTTTCCTAAAACGTTCTCCTGTGACATTGCTTGAATGGCCTGTTCACTCTCTGTTCTCCCATCAGGTATGAAAATACTGTCATGGGAAAAAGCTCGACTGCCCATAGAATAATGGGAGGATCTGTTAAAAAAAAACAGTTAACAAGTAAATAAGCACTGCAATTAATTTGTGAGAGTGACTCTTCATATCATAGTTGTCCTGCTGTGTGGATTTTCCCTCCCTCTTGTCTTCTACATAAAAGCTTCGTACATTCTCAGAATAGAGGTATCCAAACACGTCTGGTTTTCAAAAGTTTAATGGAGGTTCATGATTCCTTTATACACAGTCTTCCTCCTTGGAAGGACTTAGAGTTGTGTGTTTTTAATAGGCGTGTTGAGAGGCTCAATTGATTTTGCTTGTTAAATCTCAAATCTAAATGTTACTTTCAGGATACAGAGTAGATGATAATGATGTACACACTGCCAGACTGCATATCTAAGGAAGTGCATTCGTGCTTAGTCCCACTGCTTGGGACACAGTGTCACTCCTGGTCAAAGAAAACAGCAGGTGCCAAGCAAACGGAGCTCTGTAACACAGAAAGAGGTGTTGCAGTGCAGTAACCCCCTTCTAAAGAACTACCTTCTTTAGCAGATTGCTCAGCTCTTCCTATAGCCATGAGCATGATCACACTGACAATAAAAGGTTATCATCAAACCCCAGACTGCTAAGAAGCTTATTGCACCAAGCTGTGTGTCCTTGATTAGCCACAAAGAGCGAGAAATGCCCGTGTGTTGCTGCTAACCTGAACACTGAGGCCGAGGAGGAGGGTGTGTCACAAATGAACCAGTTATATGGCTCTGATTGAAGTCCACAGGTAAAGGGATGAAACAAAAAGAGGTTTAATTTACCAGGAATCATTCTAATGAATTTAGTTCCAAGAAAACTTAGAATTAAATAAAAAAAAAAAAAAAAAAAAAAAGGCTTGTGGTTGTTACTTTGGAGTTTTGGGGGCATGCTGAGGGAAAAATGTATGAGTTTGAAAGTCATGTTTTGTCTCACCTAGAATATTCCGTGGTAAGTGAAAAGCCGGTAATCTAAAGTCATGATAAAAGCCACAATAAAAAAATCTGAACAACTGAGAGGTCCTAAATCTCTCCTTTTAGTAACCTGTTGGCAATTCCATAGAACCCATTTATAGTTTCAGAAAACTATCTGGAGGGGGAAAAAAAATAGTTTTGATAGAGATCTATCCAACATAACCTTCTACATATGATAAAAGCATTATAAACAAATATATCAGCAAAAGCAAGGAAGATGATTCTTCCAGAGAGAGGTGTAAGTAAAACAACAAGAAAAGTTGAAGTTTCACATATTTAAGAAGATCAGTATATTACCTTTTCTGCCTTTTAAAATGTGCTAATTGTTCACTAAGTGTTCAAGATATTTCTATTCATACTTTGGAGACAAATAAGTTGGGAATGTATTTATTACATTTCCATCACCTTTTTCCCTGGGGTATTTTAAGTAAAAACAACAATCTTTTCTTACCGAGGGAGAGTGTTACATAGGGTTACATAACCCTGTTGTAAATGATTCGATGATAGACTATTCTTGACTTTTATAGCAGAATTTCTTAGAGGTAACCTGAAAATAACAGGATAGAAAGTCCCCCAAACCCTCTCTCTTTCTCTCATTTATATATAAAATACTTTTGCACTTACAAAATAATCCATCCAATTTTTTGGGGAGAACACACACAGTTCTCTGAATCATTTCATCTTCCATACAATCACAGACTGAAAAACTACTTTTCATCCAGATTAATATTTGAGCAACTTGCTCCATTTGAAACAAACCAACAAACAATCAGGCAAAGAGCTGGTCAATATTCTACAACATTTTTAGCCATGGCAGAAGAGGAACATTTAACTGGTGCTATATTCTATGTTAGACATTTTTTTATAAAACCCACAACTTGATTGCCTCTGGTTAAAGGTAATACACCTTCTTCTAGAAACCTTTCATTAGAAAAACCATAAAAGTAGGTATATTTTTAAACCCTCTTCTAAAAAAGGTTTCTATACTGAAGCACCGTGACTCAGCCTGTACACAGAGCTGTGGGAAAATTGCATGGCATTGAAATACCTCTACCTTGCTTGGCCAGCCAGGAATCAGCCAGTGAACCACAACTTGTCCCTTATGCAGAGACAAATTCCTAGCAGGTCTGGAAATGAATGGTTTGACATGAAACTGAGTGAAAGCTGGCTTTTCTCATATAATTGTGTAGATCTGTTTGAATGGAAAGCTCCATCATTGCATTCAACAAGGTGGGAAGGAAACATGCAAAATGTGACAAACTAGCCCATGGCAACTGCATTTGCACTGTTCAGTGTGTGAGCCTGCAGCAGGTGCAGAAGGCAAGGTCAGTGGGAACTGGTTCTTCACTATTTACCTTTGAGCTGAGACATCTGCTGAGGATCCATAGTCCAGGTCATATTGCTCTCCAGAGAGGATCCCTTCTCAAATACTTTCCCAGCAGTGCTGTGGCTCAGATACTTGTGGTTTTGTCTCACAGCTACTCACTGTGCATACAACACTATTCACCCCTTTTGCTGTCCAGTGGGTTGGACTTCTCATACTTTAAATCAGATACCTCATGTATATTTGTGTTGTTTGTTACAACTAATTAGTAGGCAAGGATTGCAATTCAGGCACCAAAGAGTTCAGTGACTTGTTTGGAAGTTGTTCTTGATCTTACTAATGAATTCTTTAAAACTGAAGTTGGGAGCAGCCAATATACAGCACTGAAACTGAACAGAATTTGCCAGCAGTTCAAACTCCAAAACTGCAGTTGACAATAGCAGGAATGCTCTGACTGTAGGAATTGCCTGGTAAAATCTAAATCTCTGAAATGGAAGAAAAGAGCAACTGCTGAGGTCAGTTCTGGTGGATTGCATAGGACATGGCTGTGAGTGAAAATCTTCCCCACTCTGCTGCAGAGTTGAGGACACTTTTAGGGATCTAGTCTCTCCTCCCGCCTGCAAACTTGCTAAAATTTCATTTAAAGCTTCCCTTGGGAACACCAGGTCACATGAAGCAGCTTGGGAGCTCTATGTGACCTGCAGCCATAAGTACATCATCAGTGAAAATCCAACCCTGTCTTTGACAAGTGCCCACAATGGTACCAGCAGCAGGTCAGGACCATGCTAAGCATTTACAGCATGCCCAGCATTCTCCCAGCTGCTCTATCTGTCTCTCTCTCTCTCCCCTCATGACAAGGCACCACACATTTTTGTTTCATAGAGCTGAGGACAAGCATATCTGAAAGGCTTTGTCCATTTTTGTTTTCTTATTGACTTGATAATGAAACAAACATACTCCAAATTGTCAGAACACATGAAACAGTCACAAGAAACCCCACAGTGAATTAATGGCAGACTACTCTCTACCCCTTCAAAATGCTCTGCAGATACACTGAATATTTCAGAAGTGGGTGAATGAGCAATTCTGCTAGCCACATGTCCAACAACTTGTAAAAATAGTTTAAGAATTTTGTTTAAATGTCTATGTAGGCTAAAGAACATCGGAAAAAAGATATTCACACATGGTAGTAACCTAGTTTCTTTTACAGGCAAGTTTAAATAGCAGTTAAGGTGATTTCCAAGCTACTTGTACTTTCTGAAAGGTCTCTTATTTTACTCCCTTGGAGCCCACAATCCTTTCATATTTTCCCAGTTGTGAATTTGACAGATTATATCACAAAGGTCCTTTTTCCACCTCTTTTTTTCACTTTGCTCATGTTCTACTTTTGGAAAGACTGAATTTCTTTTAAGTCATAATACAGTATGAATAATTGAGTTTCCTTTGCTGCTACCCATCCCTGAAGTTTTTCTCAGAAGTCTTTATACAATAACATCCTCACAATCCACATTTACAGACTGTTCTCCCTTTGATTAAAAGGCATGTCAATATCAGGAGTGGATTTCAATAAATTCACAGTATGACAGAGATATGGGCTACAGTCATAGCCATGGCTAAAGGTATTACAGTTTCAAGTTGCCATATCACTTCCAAGAGATGTGGGAAAACAGGGGCATCAGTTTATGAGCACTTCTGTTGATAATTCCAGTGATGACACTTCAGAGGCTGTTTGTGCTGAAAATAATTGAATCATCATCTGACTCACTTTCAGAAACCTGACTAAATTACATTAATTATGGATGTGCTATATCAAAATACAAAGCACTTTAAAATACAAAATCCTTAACGATGTTCTCTCTGAAGATTTGTTGCAACCCAAGTATCATGTTCCAGTTTCAATTACAATACACAAATTTTCAAAACTAATTTTTTCATACTGAGAGCAAAGTTAAATTTCATTTGCTCTTAGAGTTTTCTTTGCCCCACTTGCGTCCCTCTCCAGATTCCTGAGATAGATTGGAATACTTGGTTTCTCAGTGAAACTAAGAACATACTTTTCACCTTCTTTTATTAGGATGAAATTTTCAAGAACTACTACATTTTTGAGAGGGTATGAGGGGCTCTGTGGTGCATGCAGAATTTGCACAAAAAGAGTGCACCAGGATTTGTCTTTCTCTTGAGGGTACCCCAGGAGCATAAATGTATAGCAGAGCCAATCATTCCACAGGATTTTTACAAATAATGAAACCAGCAGTGTCAAGTGGGTGGGAAGTAGAGTGAGAGAGAGTATGAGGACCACACCACATCTTGACCATGGAGATAACTGGATTCCTAGCCCACGTATAACTGTATTTAGCTGTAAAAAGAGTTGCTTCAAATACACCTCATCCATACCTAGGTTTTTTTTGCGCAAAATTAATATGCTTCACAGATTCCTTGTTTAACTCAACGCTGATAAATTTCCCTGAAACAGGAGAACGCCTTCTGTTGTATTTCAGAGTTCTGGAAGAACCCCAAAAAACTGCAGGTAAACCACATTACATAGATACTGGAAATATCATAGCCTTAACACATATATATATGAATTTGGCTTGCAAAGCCCCTCTTTCCATCACTCATTCTTGCTGAGGTGTCTGAGTGTGCTGAGAAACTAGGAAATGTGAAACAAATCTCTCACAGTAGAATGGGACAATCCTGAGCTTACAGGAAAAGTCTTACTCCTCTCCCATGAAAAGCAGCAAAAAGAGACCCTCTTTGGACCCTCCCTCAACCATCCACTGCTATGGATCTATTTAGGATGCAATTTTCCATCAGTTCTAGGTACCTCAAGTCAGGACTGGGTGAGGTATCACACTTTCTCTCTGTATCTTCCTCTCCATGTGTTCCCATCACCTCTTTAGTGCCATTGGTCATTGCTCACATGAAACAATTCAGAGAGATGTTCTGGTAACTAGAATAACCAAGCACAAAAAAAAAAATACCCCCAAAAGATCAGAACTCAAAAATCCACACGAATTCCTTGTTCAGCTGAGCAAATCCTGACACAAGTTGCCATGCTAGCTGCATAACTAGAGAGCTGTTGGAAAGAGTCAGACATCAGTCAACATTTATTGCTGTGGGACTGCACCCTCTGCACCCTTAACTATATCAGAGCATGTGCAGGAACCATTTTGCACAGAATACAAGGTTATTGTATTGACACTGGTGGCTACAATGTTTTTAGACCCCATTTTTCTCCAGAGCAATTTCTCCTCTTAAAAGACAAATGTGTGATCCTTAAAAGAAGGGAAGCTTTTCCAGCAAGGAGCACTGAGATCTTGGCTCTTATATAATCCCATGCTGGTGCATTACTGAAGTACAGAAATCTCACACCACCAGTTGCCTCTTCGGTGTGTCATAAATGTTCCTCCCACTCTGATATTAAAGAGTTAGAAATAGAAACTGGAAAATAAAGGGAAAGAATGAGTTGTTCTGTTCTTTTATATTTGTAGAGACCGACTCCAAAAAACCCAGAGTCCCATGACTTTCACTCTTTTAGATTTCCATTAGAAACCAATTCTGTAATTGTTAAAGATCAAAGTCAACTTTTCAACAGAAAGCCATTTTTAAACAATAAAAAAATTTAAAAGCATGCAAAGCAAGAATGAATTTGGTTTAGCCAGGTATTGACCCTTCATATAATCTCTTCAAAGGAAACTGAGAGCCACTTCCCAGAATAGTGCCTGAGGGAAATGACAAGTGCAGTGATAGGTTGCCTCTACTTAATGTTTCATTTTAAAAAAGAAATCTGATTCAATGTTTTGCATCTCCCATGAATGTCTCCAGGGCAGCTAGAGATGAAAAACATAAATTGCATTTTCTAGTCATTCCAGGGATGCATTAATACTGTAATAGAGAAAAAATGGATTGTTGTTCTGAGCTATATTTTCAGTGTCCTCTTTTTATCTGCTGGAAGAGAGTTTTGGTTCTAACTCATGCCTGGATGAGGAATATTGTATGCTGCAACATAATTCTGAGTTACAGCTGTGCTTAGACAGCACATGGCTTCATTGAATTAACAAACCCATAAACATGGGCCTCACAATCTGAACAGACAAAAGAGAGATTATTAACAGGGAATTTATTTTGTAAAGTAAATTTAGAGATTATTTCTGCATTCATTCTTAATATATATTCACATCACCTTCAGGAACAGTTGAATTTCAGGGCACTAACTCTGGGAAAACTGCACAGTCCCCCTGTTATGACCCACCTGAGTCCCACTGATGCCAGTGATCAGTTGTGCAGCCTCACTGACAGCAGCCCTGCTCTTTTCAAAGATATCACACAATATTATCTTATACAAAGCTCCAGTCTGGTGTCATCAGGGGACCTGGAACCTACAAGCTTACCATAATTTTATTTTTCTTAGAAGTAGAGATCAAGGCTAACTTTAAGTAGCTGATGCATCATACTAATAATCTAACGAAAATTAGTATCATTAGGGGCATAAAAATTAAGCATGGGAAGTATCAAGGCCCTGAGCGTACTAATAAGCTGTAATGTCCCCAACCAGCCTCATCTGGAGCCTCCACCCACACACATGGGTTCAGGAGCTCTATTTAAGGTCACACTAGAGGCTTTGGTCCCTGCCTGAGCCATGCTGGAGAAGTGCTGGTCTCCAGCTCAGACACATCTGTGCCTGGCCATGAAGACCTTTGATCCAGACCTCAGTTTGCAGACCATTTTCCTGGCTTGCTCTTGGCCCTGCCTTCTCAGCTATGGACCTGCAGCATGATCATGGATCCCCTCCTGCTGTGGGGTCCCCTTGGTGTCCTGCTTGTCTTCCCTAAGGGAGTGGCCTTGCCCTTGCTGCTGTCTGACAAGAAGGTAATCAGGTGAGACTACATAGTTCTCAACACATGAATTTTATGTAATCATTCACTAAAGTGCCTAATCTCAGAAAGTCTCAGCATTCACAGTAAAGAAAAGCATCACCCTGGTTTCCAGTAATTCTGCAAGTGAATCCTAATGCAGCTTGAGGATGTGGATAATTCACCAGTTAGCACAAAAATATGCCGACTAGTGAAAGGAACAGGGCTCTAAATGGTCCAACTTCCACATTTGACCTGACAATCCACCACATGTGACACTAATCTGCCAAACAGCAGCATATGTTTACGCAAAATTTCCTCTGAAATTTGGCAATATGTACAGAAAAGGAAGTGAAAATTCTACATTAGCTTTGGCAGCAAAAAGTGTTACACAGAAACTGCATTTAGTTGATAAGGAAGGAAAGGAAGAGGAAATAAGAGAGTACATTATACTACAGGTGACAACTCTGTTTTGTTCAGGAGCCCAGCCCTCGACCTCACCAGCTGCTGAAAATTACAGCTGTCATACAGAATATGGAAATGAAGAAAATTAAGTACATGATGATTAGGAGAGGGAGCGCAACAAAAACATCCAAAAGGGAGGAAAAGGAGAGGACAAGTGGGCAGTAAAACAGCCAAACCTTCCAGGGAGAATACAGCAAGACAGCCTATGTGGTAGAAGTGAAGACCAGAGTGAAAACTCTTCTGGGATTACTGAGCTGAAAATGAAGCTGGTCATAGTCAGGGCTGAGGACAAAAGACAAGTTAAAAAGTAGAAACAGAGTGGCACCTGATATAAAATGTCAGTTCTGGCAGAGACACACTCTACTGAAGAACTCTCAGGATCATATATGAATTACAGGCATCTTTGCACTCAAGTAGCAGCTGGAAAAACAAAAGGCAAGCTAATGGCATTTACTGCAAATTTCTACTAAGTGATAAAATTGGAGCAAGTAGTAAAAAGTCCTAGACCACACACCTGAGAAGAAAGCTTCTGGAGCACAAAGACTTCAGCAAGCTCATAATAGAAGGGAGGAAGGCAAGAGCTGAGGTGTCAAGAAAAGCTAAGGTCAACAGAAATACTGAGTGTGATGTTAACCTTATGTTCAAGACACCAGGATCCACTTCAGGAAGGCTTTCCCCACTTTTGTGCTCTGGCCATGTGCTACTGAGTACACATCAGAAATGGTCACTCATAGGGTGGTTTTGGCTCCTATTTCTGTGCTACTCAGCTGCAATATAAATTACAAAAATGGGGAAACAACTTTAATTTTGCCAAAACCTGTAGTAAAATTTATTAAAGAAACCCATGCAAACATAAAACTGCAGCCATAACCTTTTCTGTCCTGGCCACAACACACCTCATAACCCAGAAATAAGAAACTTTTTCCAGGTGTATCCATGTCAGCTGACACAAGTAAGGAAAATCCAAGCTTGCTTTTTTTCTAAAATGAAATTTCTTACAATGTCCACATGTTGCTTTGCTCTGGATGGGCTTGAAGAGATACTTGGTTAAGTCAGAGTTCTGATAAGATGAAGTCTTCAGGAGAAGGTGGACACCAAGAACCACAGCAACAAGGCACTTGCACTGGAGTCACAAAGGCACTCAAAGTGAGGCACTTAGAAAGGAAATTAGGAGACTGACAAATGCCAATTGCAGAAATACAGCTAATAAGCAGAAAGAAAAATACCCAGTGTATGAAAACTGGATGTGACAGAGAGAAAGTCTCTTGGGAGCTCTTTGAAACTCCAAGGGGGCAGACAGGTCACTTTTTACCATTTGTCTAGATTGCTTCACACAGAACTGCCCAATGCGGCAAGTAAAGGGATCCCATTTTGTGGAGAGGCACTGTCAAGACACTGATGTTTGCTCAGAGACCCTTTCCTGGAAGATCAATGCTGTCACACTGGAATCCTAAACACCTGACAGGTCTAATTCCAGGTCCTTTGAAATACTGCATTCAGCCTAAGGAAAGGGACTCTACTGTACCCCCAATAAGGGAAAATTAATTCCCCACTGTGTCTGCACATCAAGCCAGAATGATGAACTTTTGTAGGGCACTGCACAGGTACCCTTTCAGGTATGTCCTCACAATGCTTGCTCAGAAGTTGAGTATTTGTCAACTGTGACAAAATACACAAATATAAAATCTTCTAAAGTGCCAAATCATAGCCTCAGAAAAGAAGCTTCTGGAGACTTCAGTGAAGTTCCACAAACTTGTGGAGCTTTCTTGTAGCTGGTACTTCTATCTCCTGGCCCTTATGGTTACCACAGAAAGTTAATGAACACAGTTTTAACTTTGTAAACTCAGGAAGGGCAATATAAAAATGGGAAAAGGAATTCCAGTCTTTCACAAGGCAGAGCAAGAGAAACTGCAGCAAGAAACCTCCCACCTCGGTATTGCAAAACAACATAGATGAATAAAGAGGTTGAAGTGTGCATACATCAGGATACCAAGCAAGTTATTTGCATCTGATGAATCCAGGATGTAAGAAAGGATGGATAGGCAGATCTCTCAGGCTGCTTCCAACTCAGCTAGTCAATCTACACCATATGCAGATCGCCTAAATTGCTCTGGGCACGTCTGCATCACCCAGTCAGCACAGTCTCCATTAGAGATTCAGGTGTTAGCTATGAGCAGGCTTGTAAGCCAATACAGCACTCAGTGAAATATTAGCTTAGGTCTTGGAAGAAATACAGATGTCTTCTTTAGCCTACACTCATTCATTTGCTTGTCTCTACCTTCCTGAAGCAGCTTCCTCCCTTAATATCTTTTCAAAACAACCACCTCCTCTCCCCAAAACAAAGCAAAACGTCCACAGGACACATCTGCAGATTACAAATTCATGTACATTGCAGGCTGAGGAAGAAATATAGCTTATTAAAGGAATGGGAACATCCCTGAGCTTTTATTGCAAAATTGGAACTTCCATTAGGTTTTTGTTAATATACAGTTGTTGTACATTCTTAAAGAATTTGAAGCAAATGGTTTTACAGAACTCCTCAGGATTTTGCTTATGTAAATGTACTACTTGTAATTTGTATTTGCGCTAGTCTATTTTTGTATGAATAGTGGAAAGTATGGCAATGCATTTACTGTTAGACATCTTGTAAACAGCTATGTGTATTATTTTAGTTAGACAGCCTATCTCTGCCTTCAATTCATAAAAGTTTGAAATTACAGTAAAGGCAAAAAAATGCAATGGATGGAAGACATGTTGAAAACAGACTGGGGTGGCAAAACTAAGCTCCCAAAACAATCTAATCCACTGCACTGAACATTTGTGATTGTTGTAAAATGAGTAACTTGGCAAACACTACCTGTAAACTGAAAATTATCATCAAATCCCACCTACATTTGCACCATGAAGCCTGACAGGAAAAACAGAGGTTTGACTGAGTATTTCTAGCAGGCTAAGAGCTTTCAGGAATCACATAAAGAAATGTTCCACTTGAGATGAGACTTGGAACCCTTCACATTTACTAATCCCCGCTGATTTAAATTGTACAGTCTGATTTTCCCACCGGAGGCTAACGTTTAATGCTTTCGTTACTTAGAAAAATGAAGAGGTTTAAAAATGCAAACACTTAACAGTCCCAAACAAGGTCTGTCACACCTTCATGTCACTGTTGAGGAGCAGGACAAGTTCCCATACCACTGTTTGTTTCTGGGTGCAGCACTGCACTTTCAGTTATGCCAAATGGGAAATCCCTGATAGTGGGATGACGCCCTTTAGTTTGCTCACGAGGGAAAAGGCGCTAAAATCTCCTACAGCTGCTTGGCAGGGTGCACTCAGGTAACGCATCGCAGCAGTAGTCAGTCACACCTCCAGCTACAGGGTGCCTATGCTAAGTACTAATTTTCTGAAAAAGGTGAGATGACCAAAAGAGGTGTGCAATATTACACTACAGAAACCAAAAGGAAACCTAATACTTAAGGAATTTCACAGAATGGAATAAAAAACCAGAAGCTAAAAAAATCTCCCAAATAAATAATTTTTTAAATCACATTTTCATAGGCACCATTAGAAATACTGTTCAGGGTGATGTTTCTGGTACATATTTCATTCTTGAGCAGAGGAATTTGGAATTTTTTTTTACCCTTTCAGATTTTTTATTACACTTTCAGATACACTCCCCAGTGCAAACAGTTCCTTTTCTTCCAAAACAGCAGGCTTTGATGAGGAGTCAGCTAACCCCTCTGAGATGAGCAGTTGGGAAGTGAAATAAGTATTACTGACTCTGGTAGTTTGTGTATCTGGTCTTGGGGCTTTGTTGCTGTTGGGGCAAGTGGTTGTTTGTTCTGATTTTGTTTGTTTGTTTGGGCTTGTTTGGTTTGGGGATTTTTTCTGCTGACTTGTTTACTCTTTACAGTTTCTTACTTCCACCATCCCCATAGAAAATTCTCACACTGTCTTTCTGTCATCCTCTGTTGTCACTGGAACATGGTCTGATTTTCAGGTGTCTCTCTCCCCTCTCTTCCTTCCTCTGCTCTACATTCAAATTGGTTGAAAATAAAAGCAGCCTGTTTGTTGACCCCAATTAAAATGCAAAAATTATTTGGGATAGAGTGAAAAAGGAAATGTCTGTCCCAACCCAAAGATACCACCTTGCAGGGAAATGCATGCAATAAACTATCTATAACAGCCAGTTCAAGTTTCTCTTTACCCAGTTTTAAAAACAGGGATGCCATTAATACCTCTGCTCAGGTGTTCACCTGTTAAATCACAGAGCTGGATTCGAATTCATTTCTGCTTCCCCCCGGGATTTCTTATTTGCAGAGCAGCACACGTGTCCCTTAAGTAGTGAGATTTTGAGGTCTAAAGCAGCAGGTGTCACATTCAGAGGAAAGAGAAAGGCACACGCTTCATAACAAGCAATGCACAAATTGCTGCCACTCAGCAGAGGGAGAATTTAAATTTACTGCCATTAGAGGCAGGGGGAACAAGGGCTGTGTGTGCGGGGGCTGGCAGCAGCCGCGGGTGCTCTTACCTCAGCGCGCTGCTCGGCTCGTCATCCGAGCAGAAGGTGCCATTGCAGATGTTGCCGAAGGAGTGGCTGGGCTTCAGTTTGGGTTCCTCGCAGTCTGAGGCGGGCTCTCTTTTCTTCCTCTTGCCGAAGAGCTTCTTGAAAGGCTGGAATTTGCCTGCCTTTTTCTTGTCTGCGGATGACAAGACAGAGCGGCGCGGGCTGAGGGACGCGGCGGGCGAGCGCACGCCGCCGCAGCAGGTTCAAAGGAGGAATGAGGTCAAAGAGCAAGGCTGCAGCCCCGAGCAGCTCCCGGTGGAAATGCCGGGCTGCAACTTGCTCTGGAAGCGTCACATTGACACAGCAAAGGCAGGAGCATTCAAACCTCTGCCCTTGGGCTTAAGGATCTGCATGGAGGTGCCAGTGCAGCCAAACATTTGGATGAACAGAAAAGATTCTTTTGCAAAGCCAGAGCGTAACACTGCAGTGTTTTTAGGTTTTATACCACAGTTTTGACCATTTTACCAAAACACAAACACTGCTTTGGTCACCCCACTTTGGAAGGTGCTGGGTCCTCTGCTTTTAATTGAAAGCAGCTGAATACAGACAGCTGTGTTTTAGTTACATGGCCTTATAACTAGACAAGTCAATTTACAAGTGAACAAAGAGAACAGGATCAATTTTTGTTGGTTTGCTACTGGGTTACTTCAATAAACATCCAGCTTTATATCAGCAAAGTCGATACATTTCCCTGACTTTTTTCCCCCCAGGTAACTGAGGACAGAATCTGACCAAGCATTTCCTCCTTGAGACACTGAAATTTTCAAAGCTATACCAAAAAACGCACAGCAAAACCACAAAACATACATGAAGACAGGAACACGAAATAAAAAAAGTTAACCAGGAAAAAAAGTAACCTTTTTTTCCACCAAAGACTGGAGAAAATAAAGGCAGCTTCAAACTACTATCTCCCCATCTATTAAAAAGAAGTACCATGACCTTCATGTTGACCACTGTCAAGAACAGGTTAATTTCTCAGGGCTGGGATGAATCAGAGTATACATAAAACATAATAACTGTTAAAGCACTTTATTCCTCTTAGGCTTTACTTTAATTTTGCATTAAATCTACTTAAACAAGCTAGTTGGGTTTTTCTTTGTTTGCTTTTTATAAAACCCCAGCATTTAGCCTCCTATCATAATCTATTTTGAGAAGCATCATGTTGTACTGGTGACAAATATTTTCATGAGCTAACTACATTCCTCTACATGCTTTTCTCACAGGCTGTGTGCATACACACTGCTTCAGCATGCTCTACTCTTCCTGTGGACTGGGACTCAGCAGAAAGAGCCAGTTTGGTTGCAAAGTACATTCAGGCCCCTGTAGGAACATTTGACCAGGAAACCTGGAAAATCTTCTTTAGTGCAATAGCATTCTTTAATTCCACCTTAGGTTTTACACCCTACTCTGCTATACCTCAGCAGGGTAAAGCCACATCTGGGTAACACGCCTTTGTAGTCACTGGAGGAATAGCTGCAGGGTTTTCAGAGGGAGAAAATGTGCCCAACCATATTTTGATCTGTCTGCTTCTGGTGGTAAGTGGCTTCCAAACTAGCATAGTGCCAGAGAGCCTGAGTTGAACCCAGCACTCAAACTTACACACAGTTAATCTGTCTGTTTCTGATGATGGATGAAGTAGAAAATCTACATTGAATTTACAAAGTCAAAGACACAAGAGACAGTAAATCTGCACTTCCTTTATAGATCCATAAGAACCTCACACAAATGTAATTCTTCTCCTTGGTCAGTCAAGATACACAGCATTTGTGCGACATCATTAAAACAACAGGGCATCCGTGCAGCAGCACAAAGATAAATAGCTGAATTATGCACCTCAAATTCAGGCCCAGCATCAGAATTTTCCAGTCCAGAATCACTGACTCACAGTAAGCAGATGAGAAAAACAACAACTGGAACAGCAGTTTTACCAGTGCGGAAGAAAACGGGATATGGAAGATTACCTGTCTCCCAGCTCTGCTTTCCATAAGCTGACCAACTCGCATCTCCAGCCAGACCAATTGCTTGCTGCTCAATTCTGACTTTAGATATATATATAGAACGTATTTATAAATAATAGAATATATCCTTATATGAAACCACTAACAGACAGGCAGGCGATCATGCAGAGAAAGAGAGAAATTATTGCTCTTGGACACAGCGCTCTGATGCTTTACGCACTTCAGAAACTGACTGCAAAACCCCATAGATCATATGATAGAGCATACAGGACAGAAAGCATCGGTATCAGACACAAGACTGGGTGAAAGAGCTATTTGTCCACAGTTCCCACCTTGCCTGCTTCCTCAGCTTTCTTCGAAAGGAAAAGCTGCATGATACCAATTTTGCTGGTTAATGTAATTTACTGCATAAATCAAAAATACTACAACCTTTTTTTAAAAAAGGTTCTCACTGTGTCATTCATCCACATTACTCTTGTCCTCTCCTCTTTTGGAGCTCTTCAGATATAACCGTGAATTGCCTCATTGACTCTAAATCTACTGTACTGATTCACCAACTATGAATCTAGTGCTGAACAAATGTAACAGGTCAACACAGCTTTCATTTCATCAAAATGGGTGAAAACCAACACACTTATCTGCAGCCAAGATCTGCTTTTCTCCACATGATTTAACATGTCCCTTAGCTGTTTCTTTGCTCCACACCCATCATCACAGTTGTCACATTACTAAGCATGAATTCTTTAAATCAGGCTTTGTGACTCATTCCCAAGCGAAAGAACACCATGCCCTGCACAGGCAGCACATGCGTTCCCCATCCTGCCAGGTTCCTAAGGAGGGAATGCCTGACCACTAAAACAAAGTCTGTTTATGTAAATTTTTCACAAGATGTTATGGAAGAAGATGTGGGATGATATTACAGGGTAAAATGCTTCCTGTAACAGTAAAACAAGTACAAAAAGTATTCCAAACATCAGCAATGCCGCAGACAATTCTCTGCACAAAAGCCTTTTGAGTCTATAATTCTCAAACACAACTCATCCCTTCTGTCCATCTCTACTGCTGAGAGAAAAAAAAAGGGATAGGAAAGGAGGAGAGTTGGGACATTCAATGGTGTCAACTTGCAACAAGGACAATTGCTGGGAGAACCAGGAAACAAGTCAGCTTACGTGTGCCATTTTCTTCTCTCCTTAATCACTTTAATGGAATCCTACTGATCCAGCCCCAGCAGACCAGGGGAAATAAGCAATTAAACCTTTTTTTTTTTTTTCCTGTCTGTGTGACAAGTGTATCTTGTTCAAATCACTGTAAACAGTTAACAGTAAATCAGTTTTGAATCACAGAATAACATAAGGTGTGAAGGCGACAGATAAACAAGGTTGGATACACTAGCTAGGATAACACAGCACATATGGTTGGCGCTCCCTTCTCAGCTACCAGAAGAGTAGCAGAGCAGATGAGAATAATCTTTAACCTGTCATATAATTTGTCATCTGCACAAAGACATGCAGTGCCTAACATAGAACCAGTTAAAGCAGAGAGCATTGGCATCGTGTAGGCAGCACATGGTGCCTCTGCTCCCGATGACAGAGGGGAGCAGCTTCTCCTCTCGCAGTCTCTCTTTTGTGCTCTCCAAGAAAGAAGAAGGCGGGTGCAATGGGATTTATTGCCAGTAAATCAGGCGCAGCCTTTGGACTCCAGCTGGCAAAGTCTTATCGACACGCCAGCTGAAAATTCCCTGTAAGATAGCTTGCAGTTAAACTGCTCAAATATTACCCAATTCCATTGGGATTCCTAGGCTGTGACACCTTTCAAAAATGGCACAGAATCCTCAACACAAGCACAGGCCAAACAAAGACTTAACTACCATGTTATGGAAGGAAGAGATTTAAATAGTGGAAAGAGAGTGAGCAGTGTATCCCAGTCAACAGGCAGGGGTGAAGTTATGCCACTGGATGGGACAGAGGAGATGTCAATGCCTCTAGAAATATCTGAAAAACAATTTTCAAGCAAAGCAAACTTAACATGAGAAACAGAAAGACGCACATAATCATAGAAGAGACACCTAAATATTTAACAAGGTGTTGGTTCCTTGCAGCTTTTCCTATTTGCTGCAGTGCTGGGGGCACTCACAGCAGTGTGGGTGAGGAAACCTGAAGGGCAAGTCCTCTCTGAGCAGAGCTGACCAAGCATATGCATCAGCTGGTGAGTAGAAAGATGATCATTGAGGGGAAAAATAAATAGAAACAGGATTCATAGTGTTGATTCGAATTTTAAGTTATTGTGACCAAGATTTTTCAAGCACCAGTTTTGAAATGGGATTTCCAAAGATTTCACAGAAATTTTTTGCTCATTATTTGAAATCACTACCTGTCTATAACACTTCTCATAATATGAGATATTGCACAGGAGCTGTCTTCCAAATAATATGTTCTTTGTTAGTGAATTTAATGGCTATAAAATATTGTGTAATAAGCTAGATTAATGAGAATATGAATTATTAAATTGAATAGACATTTCGCTAATGAATTTAGGGGCTGAAAATCCATATGGATGTAGCATTAGGAACTGTGTGGCAGAGAGAGGACAAGTGGGTTACGGGGCTGCAGGCACAGTACAGCAGCCGAGGTGAAAAAGGGGACTAAAAGATGTTGTTAAGAGGGTAAGTTGACTGACATAATTGTATCTCTACAACAGAAAAAGGCTGTTATGATATGCATTGCCAATATCACTGTTTTAAAATCCACCTTGATTTCAGGCTAATGGTATGCTTATTGATGCTCTTTTTAAAATAACTCAGGATGTATCCACTACAATAAGCACTGCCCTGTTGAGCCCTGGGTTGGCTGTGCACCTGCACAAATTTCTTTGCGTTGCAGGTCCCCACCAAAAAAGCTGCCCTCCTTCCCCCTTGCCCAGTCTGTTCTAACAGGGCATAGAGCTTCTCTGGGCAAACTGGGATTGGCAGTTTCTTCCAGCTTTCCCACCCACTCCACATCTCAGTACATCCATTTCTGTGTCTCCCCAGAGATGCTCATTTTTGCTGATAAATTTTCAGCACTCCCTGGAGAGGTGTTTCCACTCCTCCAGGAAAGGGAAATAAATTGTTTGGGATCAAGGAGAAAAGAACAGATTTAGCTCTGCTTAACCATATTCCCATGTTTTAAAATGGGTGTGAGTTCCCATACCTGTAGTGGCTCATCTGATTTCACAGGGAAAATTGGTTTTTGGACATTATCTGCCTTCATGACCTGCCCTCAATCCATTGCCTTCTCTTCCATAGGTAGCTGATAGATGGACACTGTCCAGATATACAAAGAGGCACAAACACCAAAGACTCCAAGGAAACATATAAGAGAATACACAGGGAATAAAGATTGGCATGGAAAAAAAGACTGATGCTCAGATTCAATAATGTAACTTCCCAGAAATTACATTTCCAGGGTTCAACTCTGTGAGGCATTTAGTGATAGCATATAACAGCCATAAAGCTGACAGTATGCAATAGTCTCATGCTGACAGAGATAGTATCAGTTGACATAACATCAATACCTGAGAAACATTAAATGAAAACAAGATTGAGAGGTATCGAAGGTATCAAATTGGTGTAGCCATAATGGTCTAATGAACCACCCAGGCACAGCAAAGGAAATATAGTGGGCCATTGCTTGCCTGTTTTTCCAAGAGTATCAAGTAATCCTACAAGAGATACTATTTCTTGCAAACCTTGTCCCAGAGAGGATGAGGTATTCTTGGATTACCTGATATAAACTAGTAATACTACCTAAAGTATCTATAACACAGCAAGAAGGAATCTTACTTTCCAGAAACATCTATTTTCCCTTGCCACCTGCAGAAGCAGAAACATTTCCACAAATGACAGCCCATTTTGTGATTTTCTTCCTCCCAAAGACTGTATCTTCCACAGAAACCATATGTAGCTGAGACAGTCAGCTGTTAGGAGACATGAATTAATCATCATAATAGAGTCTATTAATGTTCAAACACCATCTAATATGCTTTATCATCCAGAGCAAGGAAAGAGCTATTTCAACACTTCTCTTGATACGACAAGGAAATACTCTCTTGAAGGCAAAAGGACTTAACCTCCACTGCATGAGGTTTGGCACAGTGGTCTTTACAAGCAACAAAGAAATATGAATGGAGAGGAGGAGTAAGGAAAATTTTAAAAATGTTTAGATGACATTAAGCAGAAGAACTAGAACTATGTAAAGATCCACTTCTTCAGTCTTATTTACTATGGCAAAAGTCTCACTTTCCTTCATTTCTGAGCTCCTGTTTCCTTCTTTTCCCCATCTTTTATAGTCTTCCCAGCCAGTCTTTGTATTTCTGTGCCATCTATTTTCATCAAGCATCACAATGAGTGGTCCTAGAGGTCAGAAAGCCTCATTCACCCAATCTTTTGTTTTAATACCAACGTTCTGGCTTCTTAATCCATCCCACTGCTATCGTCGGGCAGCACCTCTGGGACAGAGAAGACACTGCCCTCCAAAAAAACACAACCAAACTTGGAGCAGTTTGGTCACTTCAGGAATGTGTGAGGTCATCTGGGGATAGCAGAGACTCCCAGCAGGAAGTATGAGAAACTTCAGGAGCAAACCCTACTGGAGTGAAGGAGTTTCCTTCTTCCATGGGAAAGCCCCAGTTACAGGCTACACAGGGAGTAGCCAGGAGGTGTAAAAAGAAGTGGGATGCACATCCTGGGGACAGTAAGAATGAGTGATGGAGTTCATACATGTGAGCACATTTGAGAAAGGGTTAAGTAAATGCAATATATGGTATCGAGGTGCTGGGCTGCATTGCAGAACACACCCGGTAAGATAAAACCTGCTTATTATAGCTCTGGGTGCAGTGATGCATGTGAGACTTTTAGAAAGAAAGAGACCGCAATAGCTTCTGATTCACCAACAAAATATTATGTAACAGAAGGGAGAAAGCTTTGTTTTGCTAGGGCAAGACTTACTAACTCAAATTATTAATGATGGGAGACCCTTTTGGCATGCTGGGTTTTATCTGAGGTTTCCAGAGCTGCATTAAACACTTGATATCAATGCAATAAGGAGATGTTCAAACCATTATTTCCTTCTCAGAGAAAAAAATTGTAAAACATGGGAGTCCCTCAGCAGGTTAATTTCTTCCATGGGAAAATTCCTGATTGAAAGCATTTAAAACCTGAAGTCTTGGCCACAGTGCATGTGAAAAGATAAACCTCCCCAAGGCAAAACTATTTCCCTGAGGCCCCATGGCAGAGTAGTCCAAAGTCCAAGGACCACGTGCTCTGGACAAACAGCTCCCACTGCCCCTCCCCAGCTGCCAGAGGTCATTTAGACCTCCTCAAGTCTGGCACAGGCTGCTGACAGACCAGGATCCTACACTCAAATCACAGTTTCTAAGATAATTCTTGCAAGGGGTTGTGTTACAAGAACAGTTCTTCACACCCCTCCAGCTCTAGAATAAGTCCTATATTGCACTGGTGTACGTTTTTAGATCCATACCACTTCCAGTTTTTTCACTGGTGAGAGAAGGAGCATTTCATCCTCACAGAAACTACTGCCTTACCATAAAAAGTGTTAATTTTAATGAAGAGAGCATGAAACTCATAGACCAAACCTCTTCAGTGACAAGGCAGAAGTGCTGCCAGCATGCTGCTGAGTTCTATTGATACAAAACAGTCAAGAAGTATCCCAGCCTCAAAGGACAGCCAGAGTGCTATGCCAGAAAGTCTGGATGGCTGGAGGACTGGGATAATAGAAATGAGCTGAAGATTATGTACCTACTCATTCCTTTAGAGCCTGTTGCTGTGATGTCTCAGATCAGCTAGAAATGGATGAGAAGACAGGTGTGACCACTCCAGCTGATCATAAGATAATTATAAGGCAGCACAGTGGTACTGCTGCAAAAGTTAGATGTCCTCCTATGGAAAGGGCTTTGGGGAGTGGCAGGGGTTACTACCCGAGCAAGGGGCTGGAGAGCCAACTGACTAATAAACCAAGGCTGTAAAAAAGCAGGTACAATTTTTTTCTTTTTTTTTTTTTAAGGGAAACAACAATCTTATACATTACTGAGTCTCTTCAGTGTCACAAAAAGGCAGTATTATTGGATAAAAATTTCATGTCATGGTGCAAAACCAAATGCATTAATTCTGCTTTTAATGTTTAACAAAAACTGAAACCAGTACAGACACAGATATTATGAGTGATTTTTTTCATTTTTGCACAGTTTTAGTTTAACATATTTTGTAATGACAAACACATATTAATTTTAAATTTGCAATTCAGATGAACTTCTAGAATATTTTAGATAGGTCAGATTAAATGAAGAGAGTCAAATTTTCATTTTATGAATTTACCTAGTGCCGAGTCATAAGAGATGTTAGCAGGTTTTCTTGAAATTATCAATATACCTTTAGAATTAGAGCAGTTCCATAATGAAGAAAAAATACATTTAAAAAAGTCCCATCATAGTTCTACATATAACTCTCAGTGGAGGGGGAGGGAGGTTAGGAGAAGGGGAAACCCCAACAATTACTTTATGCCTGTGTGTTGTCTTCCAAAGTTCTGAGAATTATAAAGTGATACAGAACACACAAGAGTAAAAGGGGTTTTATTCTAAGCAAATTATTAACTACTCCAGCAGACATATTAATTTAATAAGTTCTTCAATAAATTTTATAAGGGTAAAGCTGAACAGAAGGCAGTAAATCCACCTCCCCTCCCCAGATGTAGGGAATTAAATTGTCAGGACCATCTCTAATTTTTGCAATGAATCACAAGACCCTCTTATTTGAGCAACCTGAAAGCCAAACTAAATCTGACCTCAGGCTGAATGTGTCTAAAAGAACTAAAACACTTGTGCTGATCTCTGATTTCACAGAATTAAATCATGCTGTTGTGGTTTACAGCTGGGTAGCAAAATACAGAAAATAAACTATATCTTAAGAAAAGAGGTGCACAAACCATAGCAATCACAAATTCTCCAGCAAGCTTTGGTAAAAAGCAAAGATCAAAATCAGTGCTTGCATGGCAAAAACAACAGTGAAGAGGAGCAGGGAGCTGGGAATAATTCTTTTTTGTTAAGTGTTTGGGGTCTCTTTACTTCTGGAGAGAGCCAAACCTCAACTTCCTTCTTCTGTTGGGCAAGGTAGCCAGAAGGAATCATGGCACTCATTCCTCATGCTGGCATATCCCCAAAATATTATAGGGAATAGCTTCAGTCAGCAGCACAGGGGCTGGAGAACCTGCTCTGTGTTCCTCTCCAAAGCCTGGAAGTGCTGTGCTCCCACATGGAGCCACCACTGCTCCTGGAGCTGTGCAAAGCTGTGGCAGAAGGACACCTTTACCTCCTCACTACTCCCCCCGTGCCTTCCTGCTGCATGCTTCCCTTTCCCAAGCACCCTGACAAGCTCACTTGCTCCTTCTGACAAACAAATCCTCTGATAGTGACATCAATTGTGGGCAGATTAAGATTTGGGGCATTCGTCTTGAGGCTGGGAAATTGACTATTTAGCAAACATCTGGATTTTCATTGTCTGAGCAGCTTTCATTGCATGCACAGGCACAGATTATCATGCTCCTCAGGAAGAGCAGGCACTACACTGAGATGTTCTCCATGTTGTTCAGGGACAAGATTTGCCCCCTGGGCATGTTAGCAGGAGGGGATAGTCAGCTACTCACATGGAGCCTGCAACTCCTCGTGTCCCTCTTGCATCTCCAGCATCACAGCCACCCGTGGCGCTGCACAGAGAACAGCACTGTGCTGCACTTCCATCTCTCCTGCTGGCACTCTGTTATTCCAGTCTGCACTGGATCACCCTTTTGAGCACCAGGGTTAGATGGCCATTTCCAATTTTTTCCAAAATTGCCAGCTTTTGTAATGTAGACCGCTATCGGCTGAAGGAAGAAATTGGTGCCTTAGTATTGCCTGGAATGCTATCAAAATGAAAGCTCCACCTGAGCCAGCACTTAACCAACACTTAACCACAGCAATTTCAGATACAAGATTTTGCACAGTTAAACAGACCAGGAGATAAAACTGATCACCAGTATGAATCACTAATTATACTAGCACTGTACACACCTAACCTAGTTGCTCCTTATCCATCACCTGTTCCCATACAGTGAGCAGGCAACAGGCTGAGGCAAAAAGGCAAATCTCAAACAACTTTTCCACGGAAAGAGCAGATTAAAAACAGGACCAGGAACATGTAGCTGCTTTCCCACATCCACACCAGAGCCCTCAGCCTGGGTTGTCTTTCCCACACAGGCCAAGCACAAACAAAAGATGTGCGTGAGACATTTTTGTGATAGGAAGAGGACTGTAAATCTTCATGTTGAAGTTCTGGCAATTTTCTCAAGCACTAGATCTGCTTTAGAAAAGGAGCTTAGAATTGACTCAATTCCTCATCTTGTCATCAATGTAACAAAATATACAGAATAATAAGGTCTTTCCCCATTGTTATTTATTAAGCAAAAAAAAAGAAGTCAGAACACACTCCCCTAAACAATACATATATTCATATGTTCATATATTTTCAGTTTCATATTTACTCTTTGGAGGCAACTGAAAACTGAAGTGATTGGTCTGCCTTTGTTTTCCAGAATTAAAACTAAAGGAATGAGACATCACTTGAAGCACTTACTGACTGGAAAACTCAGAGAAATCTGATGACAGTTTAGACCTACCTATAAATGTCTGAAAGATAAAAAGTCTTGAATAGTTTTCTTCTGATATTTGCAAAACTTACAATATCCATTTCATAGAATACTCAGATGTATTTTGCCATCACAGTTATTTGGCTAACACTGAGTATATTAACATATAACACTAATAAGTAAAAGCAGTGTTATTTTAAATGCCAGCCAAGATTTCTACTCCAAATAGAAATATCAAGAAAGGGTTCTTTATAAATTCTGTAATGTCAAAATAGAAAAAAATCCAATCTACTACTGTGATGTTAAATGAAATCTTCCCCTATATGTTCTATTTTATGAGGCTAGAATAAAATCAATTAGTCATGAAGAAGCAAAATTAAAGAGGAGAAGTAGCCCTAAAGAGATGATATTCAAGCATTTATAAACCTAAATATTTAAAAAACATCTAAAATAATTCAAATCCAAAATGGCCTTTGCACAAAAGCACAAATCTCTCTATTCCTGAACTAAGGCAACCAGATATTTCCTAACAAAACATCTTGCCTTTAGGTAGCGAGAGCAAAGAGAAAAAAACTATTTCCTATTTTCACGCTGTTTCAGTTCCAGGCGAGGATGTGCCAGGCCAGGAGGTGACTGATCACACTAATCACACATCTTCTCACTGTGCTGAGAATACAAAGCATTATCATCAGTGTACTGGTGAAATACATCAAATTTAGCCACACAAGGTGGACATGATTAAACTTCACTGAGAAAGGAGACAGTGCTTTCTCTCCAACATCACTTACCCACATTGGAATTTATTTACCATTTACTGTGTGCCAGAACAAAGAATGGAGGGGACTCAGGTGGCCAGGCAAATCACAATATCCCATGTGCTAGAGAGAATGGTTGAATATAACTACAGCCAAGAGAATTTAATGCATTGTAGATTGCAGGATATGACATCAAGATGGGCCCTTGAGTGAAAACTATTCAAGTATGCAGTTTGTAAGCCTTGGAAAGAGACTGGGAGTGGAGGTCGTGTCTGTCATACTCTGAGGGGCTGCAGCAGCTGTGACAGCCCCAGGGACCAGACAAGTGCTATGTCTCATGATGCAACATCATTCCAGAAAATGTCACTTGCACAGGGTGTCTTGTGGCAGATCAGGTACCCTCCAGCTGCTCCAGTCCAATGGCAAGACCAAGGAACAGAAATCCTGTCCTGGGTCTGACTAGTGCCAGGGTCTGTCTGTCTAGCATGGATGGAAACTGGGGTCCATTTCAGCAGCTCTGAATTCTTGTTTCCTAGCTGCTGAAGCAAATTTTGGATCCCTGCAAGCAGTTTGGCACAGGACTGGGTGCCCTGACTGTCTAGTTAAGGGAAGTTCACAATGAGAGACAGAGGAAGCCCATGTTGACCAAACTGCATTTATCTCCCTTCCTTAACTGCTTCTCTGACATCACACACTTCTTAACCCCCTGCATAAACACCCTTCCACATGATACCCCTGCTCTGCTTGTAAAACCCAACGTCCAAGAGCACTCACTGTAAAAAATATCAGAGAGCAGATCTGGGAAAGGGGTCAGAGGAGAGTGGTGAGCACTTACTGAGTTTTCACCCTTTTTACTTGCTTTGTATCTATTCTTAACTTAATAGGCTACAAGCACTCAGTAGTTGAATCAGTGTTTTTCCATCTCTCTAAGGAATTACCTAGGGTTACAGTAGCACTTGCAAGTTTGGAAAGAATTCTAACAGTACAAATATAATAAACAAGATGAAAGAAAAGTATATATATATAATCAGTTTCCATTATGTGACCAACTATCCTCAAGAGATGCTCACATCTCTCTCTGTGACATGTTTTGACACTGAGATAATGCAAAGCATCTCAAAGTAAATCCAAGTTCTACTTCTTGAAACCTCGCTCACATGAACGTTTCTGAAAGATTTGTCGAATATGAGTATGGAAACAACCATAGCTGTTGCTTTGTCCTGTGGGCGTAGAGAAGAGGAAAAGTAACACTTATATCTAAAAGTCCTAGGTGAAGAGAACAATCAACACAGTGCTCTGTGCTGGCCCCCTGTTAGATCCCCACATCCTCATACCACGTTTTCTAATGCATTTTTAGAAAAACCCTGATGCACTAAATGACTGTGCTAATCTTGATCATTCTTTTAAAGAGCAGAGCTAAAGCCCAAAAGCCATATGTGCAGTAACACCCACCCAGGACAGTCAGAGGAAAGAACCATTTAATTTAGATGTATGAAATGACAGCACTGTCAATGACACAAGGGTTACTTTACACAGTGTACAAGTTAAGCTCAGGCTTCTCCCACCCCTTCACCCCTCTTCTTGACTTTTTAAGACTAAGTCTTACATATTATATGGAAGAAATAAAAACACAAGTTGTGGGGCAGGAATACATTGCAATGCCAATGCAGAATATCATCTCCTCCAGGATTTTTCCACCAGAGGATATGTCTCAACTGCAAGAAAAAACACATTCCGTCCTTTTATTTTTCCTACTCTTACACTGTAGATTGTTTGAAGACAAACCATAAAATGAACAACCACACCACATCAGAACAAAATAGGACACTCTCCAAATATTCTGGGTTTTAGCTGGGCTTTATTTATCAGGTATGTCTCTACCTGATGGTAGAAAGATGACACATATCACAGGATATGGGTTGTTCATAATGTGTTTGCAGAAGACATTACTCTGAACAAATGCAATTTGTTCTGGTTTAGTCACAGTTAATACTACACATATCTGCTCTCTGGCTGATGAACTCGCACAGACAGGTTTAAGTGTTTCAGACTGTAAACTGAAAATTAGCTAATGACAACTAATCTGCTGCATCACCTGAGAAATCACTGGTTTATTGATGTTCCAACGAATGCTGAATTAAAATGGGTGCAGACATTCACATGTACATGAAACTTACCATGTACTTGCATACTGCAGATCACTGATGAATCTGGAAAAAAAACTTCTGGAAGAATGCATACCTGGTGTTATATATATATATCAATATTCATTAACAGGAGGGCAGCTGCTACGTACTTGTAAGATGCCACTTTGGAAATCACAGTCAAACATGTGCCAAAAAATGTTAAAGTATCTGTACTTGGGTTTGGTAAACAGATTCCTGTAAGGGCATCACCCACATTGTGTCCTAAAGCTTCACTAATGGTAAGGCAATCCGGATGGTATCTGGACAGCCACTTAATCAAACAAGAAAAAATAAGAGAGCAGCAAGAACCATTTAGGTTGGAAAGGAGCTTTGAGACCATCAAGTCCAGCTTATGACCTAACACCACCTTGTCAACTAGACCATGGCACTAAGTGACAAATTCAGTCTTTTCCTTAACACCTACAGGGATGGTGATTCCACCATCTCCCTGGGCAGCCCATTCCAGTGCCCAATCAACCCTTCTGTGAAGAACTTCTTCCTAATGTCCAGCTTAAGCCTCCCCTGGTGCAGCTTAAGACTGTGTCCTCTTGTCCTGTCACTGGTTGCCCAGGAGAAGAGACCCACCCCCACCCAGCTACAGCCCCCACTACTTTGTAGTAAACAGCTACCTGAATGGCTTTTACAAACACTCTAATATTTTTACTGAGTTCTTCTAAAAGCAGAGGGAAGTGTTTTCACCAGTTTTCTTCAAATAAAACATTCAGAACAAAGTGGAAGGGATAGAAGCTTAAACAGGCTACCTACCTGTATCTGCTCCTCTTCAAGGTGCCCTGGGGATGTGTACATCCATGCAACTGATAGCCAGCTGCAAGCCAACTGATAGCAAGCTGGCCAGTGTTTCAGCCTGGCAGCACTTAAGGCAGTCCACCGCTGCATGGACACCACATGCACTGCACATCATTGTAAAGGAGGCCAAAAGCCCCTTAACCAAAGGATTTGAAATTAGTCAGGACCAAGAAAGAAAGAAGAAAGGAGGACTGTTAAAATATCTGCAAGGTCCCAGGAAGGATCAGAAGGTTTAGCATCCTGTGTTGCTTCCTTGTAATAGCAAATTTTTACTTAAGCTCTCTGCCACAAAACTGCCCTTGGAAAAGTCCTCAGAGCCCCCAGGAAACAAACTCTGAAAGACATCACCCTTTGCAGCCATGTTGGAAACACAGTGCTTATGGCACAGCAGGATCCCAACTAGCAGCTCTGAAGACCTCTGTCCTGGGGAATACATGCAGAGACATCACCAACATTACTTGGCCTCTACCCAAATCAGCCCAAACTGAAGGAGGAAGGGGGCTTACTTTGCTTTGTTTTCCTTTTAATGAAAATAGGTTTTGTTCCAAGATCCACAGCAGGGAAAAACAAGATGGCTGTAAGTCCCTCAAGGTGTTGATGGGCAAGGGCACAGCCTCCAAGGCAGCCTTGCCAAACCAGGACTTTGGTCTCCTCTGCTGGAGTGGGCTCTGTGCCACAGCCTGTAAGTGTTGAGGACCTGACCTCACTGTGAACAGCTGTGTCTCCCTGCCCTGCCCTCCTGGACCATGCCATCAGACTGGTAAGGTTTGTTTGTACCTGTTCTTCAGGATACCCCAAGCACCCTCTGCAGTGTCAGCCTCTTATTATGCTCCAGCACCTGAGTCATCAGCTGGGAGAAGTGTAGCCCCAGAGCAGCTGGTCATCCCTGCTTTAGGCTGTGTTGTGAAATGGGACAGGCACTCTGCTCTACAGGCTAAAGAGGACACCACATTTAGGGAAAAAGCATTCCAGAATAAGAATTAAATGTAGTCTGTCATGGGAGAAGAACATGAAGAGATTGCATCTTTGGAGTAAGTCAACAAGATTTTAACCTCACTATCTAGTAAGAAACCAGTAAACAGGAGTACAAAAGTCATCTGGGTTGAGATGTCTAATTAGTTGATGAAGCATTTTACTGGGAGTATAATTTTATAGGTATAGCAAAGCAAGAGGCACTAATTAGTTGCAACTCATTAAGTGTAAGTTGTTTAGTAATTTAGGAAAAATGAATGCAGACATGGCAAGGTTGGTACAGACAAGAATTCCACGTAGCTGAGTGTCACATTTCCAACAGCAGCCAGTCTGCTCAAGCAGCAGAGGAGTAATTTGCAATTCAGTCCTGACCCATGGGGACAGGCAGGCAGGCCATGCATTCCAACTCTTCTAAAAGAAATCTTAAAAATAATGAATGCCTTCACTGCAAATGACCAGGCAAGACAATTAGCATCTGTCTCCACCCATGAGCTATTAAACTTCATGTTCCATGTATAGAAAGCATTAATATTCTAAGTAGAGAGCTTGTGGATATATAAATCAGCTGTGTGCACCTTCTCATCTTTTAGATTTCTGCTAATACCTATGCAGAAGCAAGGTAAGTCATACTTACCTCTTTGTAAAATGTATCCTTCTTAGGGAAACAGAAACAAAAAAACATCCCAAGTAAGATATTATCAACAAGATTTGAATTGCATAATATTTTCAGAATTTTCTCTTTACCCAGGGTAAGTTTGTTGAGGGGGATTGAGTTCAGAAACTATTGCACATACTAGGATAGAAAAGGTACTTAGAGCAAAGACAAAATAAAGCCCTAGCATGGAAGCAAGTTCTGTGAACAAGACCACCAAAGCATGCAGAATTGTCATCACTCACTTCAGCTGGAAGACTGGAAAACCGTAGATATTCTTTACCTTTCTGCTTTTAATCTCATCCATGAAACACAAGTACCCCCAGAGAAACCATACGTAATTTAGCTAATTCTTTTTCAATTACGCAAGGCAGTGGTTATAGGCAAAGGTTTCCCAGAACAGCAACTTTCAGAGAAATGTCACAGTGACACTGAATCAGACTCATCCCCTACAACTGCCTGCCAGGGCTTTTGAAGCCTTCATGGCAGTACTATACAGAGATCCACCACAAACCCAATATAAGGCAAGACAGCAATGAACCATTTTAAATGGTGGCAATTGTAGAGCAAATGGTTCCCAAAGAAAGCAGGCACCAAATTCTGGGAAAGTCTGGGCCTGGAATTTGCAGCTCAGTTACAGCTTAATTAATAATAACTAACACAAGTGTAAAAGCCTCATGAAAAACAGAACTTCCTTCCCACAGTCCACTGGTGAAGCTGCCTACAAAAAGAAAACTAAAAAAGTCTGAAAACTTCACAAAAGTAAGTTCTTTTCTTTGCACTGAATGGACATGCTGTACTCCCACTCCTTTACAAAGGAAGTTAAGAGCTTCTTTGTGTCAAGCCTACTCTCCTTTTCTCAACAAAATACAAATGAAAGAGCCATGTGAATTATTAACAGATGACAACAGAAAGCTAGCCAGGTATTTCAAACACTTGTGTCTCTTCTTCCTACATGAATTCCTCAATAGTACATGCAAAGTAAGTCTTCTTACTAATTCCATCGTTTAAATCCATAATTAGAGCTGATTAAATAACTTGTTGAGAAATAAAGGCTTTTTTTCCATTCCTTTCTTTCTCCTTTCTTTCCCTGGGAAAGCATTTGACCTGACTGTCAGTGACAGGAGGGCTTCATGCCTTGCTCTGTAGGGCACTTGGTGAATCAAGTGAGAATTTTTCCCCTCTTAATATCTTTTCAGTACCGCAAGCTCATGCAGAACATCATGCAATCCAGTGGAAACAGAGACACCATTTGCTTCTGAACTGGAATAGACATGTAATGGGGAAATCTGAAAACAGACTAAAGCTTTAGTCACATTACAATGTTAACCATCATCTCCTGGTGAAAGCAAGTCTTGTTTGTTATAAACACTTTGGCTGGCCCTCGTCCCCAAACTCCCCCTCCCCAGCTCTCCCCCCGCCCAACAAAGAGGTGAACAGGACACCACCACATGAATCCAACACCATTGCTTGACAGCATGCTTGCTATTTACACATAAGTACAAACTTAACACTGCTTCAGTCCATTCACATTTAACTGAAATAAATTCTGAATTTGTCAAAGAATCCCTGTAGATCCAATGCAAGAAATAAAAATGAAATTATGTTAAGTTAGTATCAGTGCAACTGAAAGATATTTGAGAACTGACATAGGAAAACCGATCAAAATTAAAACTACAATAGTAAGATTTAAAATAACAAACTTTTTGACAACTTTGAAAAATAATCCTGATGACCCTAAAAAAGCATGTATTTTTCTATTTACTTCAAAATTTAAATCATAAATTCTAAACTTTCATCAGTTAAAAGGAGCATTTCAAAAGGTATGGCAAAGCACAGCATCAGATATAGCACAAATGGAGGCATAAAGTTTCCCACAGTGGAGAAGAAACCCCCAAGTGATGCCTCAGGGAATTACCTGCAAAACCATTAACCAGAATAACCTCTTTGGTTTGAATTTGACTGTGCTTCACACATACGCTGTTTGTTCTAACTGCCATAAAAATGGACAAAAGCAGCACATACATTAGCAGCAGCTCCTACGTAAAAACAAGAAGCACAGCACATTCCCCCCTCAGCCAGCTCCCCGCTGAAAGTGTTCCAGACTAAGCCACAAAAACTTAACAGTGAGCTTTTGAATGACAGGACATCATGTGCTCCATCAGTCAAGTACTTACAAGGTTTCTTAAACAAATTGATCATGCCTACAATTTCAGACGAAGTCAGAGAAACTTCAGACTTGATCTTCTCTGAGGAAGAAACAGAAGCCATGAAATCACCAAAGAGAAGGACTTTTTTGGCTTTTTTTGTTGTGATTTTAGAGAACTCTGAAGGACATATTGTAATGTGATAGGAAGCTTGTAGGAACAGCCTTACAAATTAAGCTGGGAATGTATTTCAGCACTTTGTTCTTATTTAGCACTTTCCCTGTGGAAAATGCTAAGGGAGGTTTTAACTAGGAACAGCCAAGCTGATTTCAGATTGATAGATAAGACCTCCCAGCTGATCTTTCATTTGTTACATTAGTTTATACAACTGCTTTTTTCTCAGTCTTCCCCAACCACAAAGCCAAAAATAGCCTTACCTTTCCCACAAGGACAATAAGGGATACCGGGAATACTAGGCAACCCTTTATAGGTGCTATGAATAACAGCAGTGGTTTTTTAAAAAGTAAGAAAAATCCTGGCATCATATTGTCCATGGTTTTATCTTTACAAGAACAGTTTAATGGCAATAACTACCATGATACATGGAGGCTGCATTTTCCAAGAAAATTTATGCTAGACACTAGTATTTCCTGAAGCATCCTATAGTATCATGAAAGGGAGACAAGTATTAAACAGTCTACATTATTCATCATGAAAGAAGCAACAATGATGCAAATTCCTCTTAGAAAGCAATAAAGTTTTGAATATAAATATATTAAATATTTGAATATAAAAGGGCTTCATTATGCAGTTCTCAGTCAACACTGGCTGAGCCAAATCCTACTACAGTACTTCTCTGTGCTCTGGATAAAATTTCCCATGGCCGCAGTAGCTCCTATCGCAGACGTGCCAGTCTTCCACAAAGAGATCTTAGCAACCAGGATTTAAGGGAAAATATACCCAGTAAAGCTAGGCTCCCAGGTCTGCAGTTCAGCAGAGAAATGGGAGATCTAATTTTCAAATCTCCTGGGAACCAGGCAGCTTATCAGGCAGTAAAATCCTCTACAGGAAATGGATGTTTTAGTGATGCCTTTTCAGTTCTTCCCTGGTGTTTCTTCAAAATCACGTCTTACAAGTTTTACCCAAAGACCAGCAACAAGTTGCTAAGCTTAGGCCTTCACGTTCCAAAGGTGTTTAGGCCAAAAAAACTAAAGGTGTTTCACACAAAATGTAAGATCTAGACAAAGATTGTGCTTTCTTAATGTGAAACCAAAGGTTATGGTTATCTTCTAATTTCAACAGAGGTCCTTGGCATTTTCATATAAATTGCAGAGACTCTTGAAGTAAGATAAAGCCTTTAACAGAGAAGAATTTTAATTAATCTATTGCACACAGTGCATTTAATAGTATCCAATTTCCCAAATCTCCCTCTGTGTCAATTAAAAACAGTGTATGTGGAGAAACATTGAAGAATCCCAGGCTTCTTAGCAGTCCCGTTTTTTCTAAGCACTGGAAATACAGACATACAGAATAATTCCCATAAATACAGACAAATGGGATCAAACTGGAAATGAGAGAAGATAAAATAAAGAGCTTGAGAGTAATATCCCTCCATTGCTTTCTCCTCTGAGGTATCTAATACAGATTTGTTTTGGTAGCTATATCAAGATTTATGTGTAATAATGACTTTAGCAACTTCTTTCTTTAAGGACACATTTTATTTCACTAAAGAAACATTCTTGGGAACCAAGAGAGTGACTTTCACCCAATTTAATTTTTAATTAAAAGAGCTTTACAAAAGAAAAAAAGAAAAATCGAAAGATGAAATAGCTCTGGTCTGACAAAATGCATGGCTTTTTGACCCATCCATAAGGGCTACTTTCTTCACTCCAACAGCTGACAGGCCAATATTCTCTGCAGCAAATAAATCACTTCACCCAGCCCCCTCAAGACTTCTTCCCACAGCACAACACTGGATCTAGCATCTCTACAAATACTCAGCAAGCCAGGATTAATTAAGACCATGAGAACTTACAACAGGGCTCGGGACCATCAGAAAGGCTACACAGGTACCTGAGCAAACACTCACTGGACTCAGGTGTGGTCACCACCCTGAGCACATTCTGTAGCTATTCAAGTCCTCTGCACTTCAAACCCCATGACTAAGGTTTACCTTGGAGACCAACAGATGAATATTACAATACTGAAAAGCATAAGTGTTGAGAGGTACCTCTCTTAGAGGAACTACTTAATCTAGCATCAAAATTGGAGGTGCATGGGCAAAACAGCCTCCTGGTTGAGGACAATTAGTAGCGTTTAATCGTCACACCAGGTTATCAAAGGACTTTTTGTAACAGCAGCAGAGGAGCAGCATCACTCAGACAACAGGCATGAAGATAAGTGGTGGACAATCCGGTACAGAAGAGGCAGAAACCACTCTCCCTATAACTTCCTAGTATCAGCTTTATCTCAGTCACACCCAAACTGCCTGCTACCAGTGTCACAGCCTTTCCCTGTTTAAGCAGGGATGAAAATTGAAACATAAGCTTTTGTTACACATCAAAACATTAAATGAAAGAGGATCAAAAGGTGAAGTGACAAAAACTTAATGCAAAGTTTAAAGAGAAAAAGTGTTTTCCTTCAATTTTCCTACATGAATATATGTTTTAATAGCTTAAAAGTGTAATGCAATAGACATTTAAAAGGTCTTCATTTTTCCCCTAACAATTGCTTCCAGTTCATGTAAATCCCCCCCAAATTTTAGGTACACAGTCTGTTTTGCTTTTACATCATCTTATGCAGACTGCAATTAAATAATTTACATCACTGAATTGGTAGCAATGCCATGCACAATGCCAAACTGAAATTTTTGCCTCCTCTTGCCAGCTTAGTTTACTTCAAATCTCATTTTGACTTATTTTTGATGCAACAGGAAATGGAGGCAGTGGGACTTCTAAAAGCTTGTTATATATAATTGTGGATAAGGAGGTTATTAATGCAAGTGTAGACTCAGCATAGGCACTTAACCTTTAACTCAGGAAGCACACTTGGTCAGAAAACTTACCTGCTTATTAAAAACCCCACAGATCATCAACTCACTCAAGTGCTCCAAAGCTACATGCAGCCAGCAGAGAATATTGAAGCTAGTAAAAGAAACCAAGAGAGAGTGGCAGAGAATGAAACCAGGCAAAAACCACTGCAGCCAGGATGAGTGGTTAATGATACAAATGATGGAATGCATTATTTAGAGAAACACGTCCCACAGGAACTACTCAGGAGGTGACAGAGAGTTCTCAAACAACGTAGTTGGAATCTGGTTTCTCATGTGTCCCTTAAATGCTGGAGGTCCAAATGGCAAAACTTTCAAGTTAGCATAAAAAAACCTGTCAATATATGGCATTTGCAATGTAGTCATCTAATCTGCTTCTTCAAACAAGCTCTACTAAGTATGACCAGCAACGCTGCCTAAAGCCCAGTTAGTGAGCTTTGAGAAATACTTTTTTTGTTTCCTTAAAAGTGGACAGGTGCCCCACTTCCAGATGAACAGTCCCAACAGCACAGGTCTCAGCAAAAGTGAAAACATAAAGGGTTGAAGGGAGCAGCATCTCCCTGGAGACGTGCATCTCTGCCCTGGAGCAAGCACAGATTGCAGAGTGCATACTACTGCTCCCCATGACACGCTCTTCTGAAGGCAGACAAGGAATACCATTTGCCAGGGTTTTCAACACAACTCTTCTCTGAAGTGCTGACTTTGTGCAAGCAAAGGCAAAATGATAATTTTTTAAATGTCTTTACCAGAAGTCTCAGTTGGAATGAAGCATGTCTTGCATTAATCAACATCCTTCCATCAAAGTAAAACCAGGTAAGTATTGCTTCTTATCTTATTAAGCCACAAACGCTGTTTAATATTGCTCTATTATTGTCTTATCCATGAGCAGCTAGATTTCCGCCAGGTTGGTTCAACTAACTGACTCATGTTGCCATGATTCTGACATTTCAAAAAAAATCTGTTACACAACCAGAGCAGAAATAAAAACACTTGAGCAGCTGAAAGACCAGAGCTGAATAAGGAGTGCTACAAAACATTGAGGAACAGATTTAGGAATAATGAGGTCACCTCACACCTCAACACACATGAAGTTATTTCGTTCACTCAAATAACTTCACGTTTGGTAGTAGTCACAGCACAAAACACCACACCATTTTAAAGAGACAGAAGCATTTTCAGTGCTTTGGCTGATTACAAAATAATTAAAACAATACCATCATGCGTTCCCCTTCCAGGTTTCTCCTGGCTTGACAGATGAAGAGAGAATTAAGAAGGATGAAAAATGTTCCCTCCCTCCCCACCTCCTCCAAGTGAGACACTCCTAATCTGGGCACATGTGGTTGCAGCTCCAGAGCATCAAGCAATCATGGCATTTAGGGTGCTTCAGAAGCATCTTGTGCCTTCTCAAGCACCCAGGTGTTGCTGTGGTGGCAGCACGACAGATCTCCTCATCAGGTGTTTTGGCTTTTCAGCCTTTCTTATTCCAGATATCTGCAGTTTGTTCTTTATTTAGCAAGGGAGAGACATACTATTAGCTTCCCTCTGAACTGTCAAGTCACACAAGGTAAAATTCAGAGCCACAAGGTCTGGCAGTGCTGGTGTTAAGGGTTTCCTGGCTGTGCAGAGGAGGTGAGGACCAGTGGAAGGTAGGAAGGCATGGAGCCCCATGTTAAAGTGACCAAAGATGAATGAACAACCAAGAAAGTGAGGGATCCACTCGAGATTAAAGCAGTTTGACTATTCATTGGATTGGTGATATTTGTGCAGCCAAGAGCTGGGTTGTTTGTGTTTTGGAATTTTTTAAAAAGCAAACCCAGAGACTATGGAGTTTTTTAATATAGAGAGGACTGCAGCAGTCTACATCTAATAAAAGAAAGTTCTAGATGTCAAAATTTTTCAACAAGCATGACTACCTACTGAGATGAAGCATGATAGTGATATCCCTAAAAGGGAGTTGGTATCTGAGCAGATACAGATTGGAATCACTGACTCATCCATCCTGGGCCTTTAAGGCAAATGGATGAAGGGCTGACAGAAGGAAGAGAGGGGGGAGGAAAATAAGGAGGCATCAGGAATTTAAACAGTATTAGCTGCATGTGAATCCTAAATAAAGATTAAAATCACTGCCTAGTGGGTTTTGGGATTTCTGAAGTCACGGTCATGAAATTAGCAGAAAACTGGCAGTTTAAGATGTATGATGACTTTTATGAGGACAACTTTCTGCAGTATTTTAACTTTTAAGAGCTACCATTGCTTAGTTCTTCCAAGCTTCTTAAAACATAAGGAGAAATTGGCATAGTTCTTCCAAGCTTCCTAAAAACATAAGGAGAAACTGGCATTTAGTGGAAGCATCTAAAAATCACCAGCCCTATTTCATAATTAACTATCTATTTTAGTAGAAACAAAAAGTCTTTACCAAATTTCTACTGTTTATACATCCTGCTGACTCCAACACAGTCAAGCACTCCTAAGGAAGGCGAGTAGCCCAGGTCTTTTCTGTTGCACTCATGTGATAAGCATCTTTGGTAGAATGACCTGGGATGATCGTGTTCATCTAGCTTTTAGTTAGTTGATACAGATTACAAATCTTTAAAGCCAAAGAAAGCACTGTTAACTTCTGCTTCTGTAACTAGTTCTCAACACAGGTCAGATTTCTTTACAGATTAAGAGGCATTTCAGTCTTAGGAAATGTTTCATGCTTTTTAGAATTACGGTTTCTGTAAGAAAGTTCAGTATCTCTTCAGTCATACATATTCTTACAGTCCCTCAGCAGACTGAACTGTAGGCTTTTCCCTTTACAACTTCATATAGACATCACAAAGGCTATATAAATTTCCCTTATGCACTTAATATGAATTACAAGTAATTAAGCTATGGAGGATGAGGATTACCTGTCATTTTCATGTAAAAATTCTTTCAAAATCGTATTATCAGGCCTGTTAACTCTTAAGTTGCTGGGCCAGTTCCAATGGAAAAGTCCAAGTATCCATGAGGGCAGCCTATTTAATCATTCCAGCAGAAGTAAAATATATAGTTGGCATTATTTTCACTAATAATGTCTGAAACTAAGACACCAACTGAAGGATTCATGCAATTTCCTGAACTGAAATCCAAAAGAGTTGTTTTGTTCATGATCTAGTTTTCCATAATTCCTTCCTTTCTTTCTATCAGTGGGGATCTCCTTATTGCAGCTTTCTTTTTTATACTTTAGCAGAGGAATTCCAGTAAGTTTGGGAATAGAAAAGATTACATATTAAATCCTTAAAGATAGTTTTGTCTTTCAGTACTAAACTTTAATTCTTGAAGTGAGGCTACAGAAGAAAGAAATGAGTAGGGTTTGGGAATAGAAAACATTGCATATTAAATCCTTAAAGGTAGTTTTGTCTTTCAGTACTGAACATTAATTTTTGAAGAGAGGCTGCAGAAGAACGAAATGAGTAGGGTTGTCTAGGAGTCTCTGAGTGTTTTCTACGACAAAATGTGTCCAGACAAAGTTTAGATTCAGTATCAGGAAAAGTTTCTAAACAGAGTATATTGAACAACTGGACACATACATGAAGTGCAGATACATTCACCCTAACAAGGTACTCAGGAATATAATGAAATTAACAGTTCTACACTTAAAAGAGGAAGACAAGATAAACTCAATACCATATTGCTTCTTGGAAACAGTTTCTAGGACTCTCTCGTTCAAATACCAGAATTAAGCTGATCGTTGGTACAGCTTGAAATAATGGGAAAGAAAAGAAAAGAAGAAAGGGAAGTAAGGAAGAAAACACTAAATCAATCCCTGCTGTAAATGCCCATAACTTACAATTCCTGCAAAAACACTTGGGTCTTGCTATCCCAAGTGTTCAGATATGCTCCAGATTGTATAAGACACTGGCTGACCCACTTGCAGTGAGAAGGAACTGCACGACCAGTCTGTCAGATCTACATTTTTCAGATGTAAGCAGATTCATACATAAGCAGATCCCTTGCAGTAATTTATGAGGAAGGAAGAGGTTTCCTCTGTAAATAAACTAAAAATGTGCTCTGTCTCTTTATTTTACAAGTAAAAACCCAGTTTATTTTAACAGTACCTGAATCATCAGTACCCAGTAGCTCAGGCTGAACAATTTGGTTAGCATCGCTTTCAGCTGCAGCCATGTTTTTTTGTGGGTGTTATTGGTTTGGGTTTGTTTTTTGGGTTTTTCAAACGTTACTGGAACAAGAAATATAGCACAACACATTTATATAACCATTGAGATTTTGAAATCAAACACAAGGTAAATTCTCCCTCATCTTTAAATCATGCACTAAAGTGTCTTACATTTTAGGCTATTTTGGAACCATGCAGTAGAAACATTGTAAGGATACAATAGTCATTACATTTCTTTAGAGGTCTAAATACTTAATATGTGAAATATTACTTTTACTTAATATGTGAAAATTATAGCTGTGCTTCATAAAAAGTACCAGTAAATCAAACCTCCAAGGAATCACAGAATTCTGTAATAAGAAAGTCACATTGCACAGGACATGTTTTTCTTCTTACTGTCTGCATTCCTTCCTCTGATCACTAATGGCAACTAATAACATTATATATTTATTTAACAAATATTTTAAATTATAAATAGTATTCCTATTTAACACAATAGACAAATAGTACCATACATGAAGACTATATTAGATAGCTTAATAGTATTAAACAGTATTATAGTATAAGCACTGTATTAGCTACCTGAATGCTGCAGAAGCACAAGGATTTACAAGAGATTTTTTTTTCAGATTACATTACCATGTTTTTCATACTCTAAATTTCACTGAAGAATAAACAACTACACTAGTAGGCTCAATAAAATATACTTTTACTACCTGTGTTACGTAGGAGCATTATAATGTCACATTGTATCATTTGGATCTGAAAATACTGCAGCCATTAATAATTACAGCATTTGTCCTTCTGTACAATATAGTCAGATTAAAATAACAGTTTAAAAGTCCTTGGAAAGCTTTTCTAGGGAAATTTGCCTATGAGTTATAGATCTTTTATACTCTTGCTTCATCTGCAGAACCATTCTTTGCTTTTGGGAAGAAATCTCACTATTAGACAACAATATATGCAATACAGAAACTAAGTAAGACACAAACTAGCACTACATGACATTGTTTTAGCTTGAGTTTTATCAACAAAAATTAGTCACCTCAGCAGGATCCTGCGGTGGGATAAATTATCCAGTAGTGACAGGAGAGTTTGGCTGCCCTTCTGACCTAATGATAAAGATGATGGAGCTGAAGAAGAACTTTGAAGACACCTCTGTCTGCTCTCAGTTCACAACATTACAGATCTCCAAGAAGCTTTTTAAAAGCTGCCTAAGTCTCTGAGCTGCATTGCAGCTGAGAGATTCATTTGGATGTAGTGGAGGAAGGTCACAGGGAATTTTAAGTCTTTGAATACAGACCAGATAGTCAGACCACTGCCATAACAGCATTTAATGTGACATTTCATAATTAGCTCTCATAAATACTTGGGTTTCTTTTCTGTTTAGAATTTCCTGAAGAACTTTACTTCTCTCCATCCTAGTCAGCTGCTAAAGTCCAGGGTTATAGTGAGTTTTCAGCTCAAGAAAGCACTAAATCATATTAAAATTAAGCATGTGAGTGTCTTTTCCTGACTTTTCTAAGATTATTTAGCCACTGTCAGATGCCTAAGGCAGGACATCATAAACACATATATCACATTAGCAAAGTCAAATCAGGATTTGTGTCAATTTTTCCTGTCCTAATCCTACAAACCTGAATTCCTAAGTACTCTTAAGATGCAAATTTGAACTTTGAAACTATAATGTGGGAGCAGCAATGAAAAAAATATAACCACAGGGAATCCTTTAATTGACCCAGTTCTAAAAGTAGTAGAGGAAGCATAAATCACCTTTTGCCCTCAGATAATATCTCATTGATATTCTCTCAGTATTCAGCACAGAAGAAATTAAAACAATGTAGTCTACAGAATTACTAAACCTGAATCAATTCTTGTCAGCAAGATTACAGAAATAACAACCAAAACAGAAACTAATCCTAATTTTGCAAAGATGGTTCCTGGCCTTGTGAACATATTGGCTTGTCCAAAGAAATTCAGAACACGTTGAAAAAACTCAAGAATCATCAAGTTTCACAGTTTGGACCCCATTTTAAGATATAAGCTGCTCCAAAATACTTCTGGTGAGCATGGAAATCTTGTATAAAATTGGTCAATCTAATTAGGATAAAGTAATTTCAATTCCAATTATAACTTGGTGACTAAAAGAAAGAAACAGATTTAATTAGAATCAAGCTATACTATTGCAATCAAACTACTTCACAAGAATTAGCTCTGCCTTAGAACATATTATACTCATTTTCCTAAAGCTCTTATTCTGTATTAAGCACAAAATGTTCAAAAACATACAGGCATTTAGAGGCTGAATATAAATACTGCTCTGATTTTAACATAAATATGCCATCCATCTTTATCCAAAGGAAGTAAAAGCAGAAAAACCTATTGCAAAATTATCAAGACAAGTTCTTGCATACTGGGCAGCTTCCTTGAGGAGCAGGATCAGTTGTATTATATTTTGGGAGGATAAAGCAACATGAAAAATGTGACATGACAGCTTTTTTTGTTCATTATTGTTTTATTTAGAGTTGTCATACCATTATTTCAAAAGGAGTTGATCAGCTATAACCCTGCTCTTCAGCATGACAGTATTACCTTTCAGAGGAAATTTCTGTAGAAGGAGCTTGAGCCTTTTCCTTCACTCTCTCCAGGCTCTCTGGAAGATCCCAAAATTGTCAGGTGTAGCTTCCATATTATAACAGATCTACTTACTGCCCTTCCACTTTCCTACCAGTAATAGTTTAAAAAAGCCAAATCTCAGAACCTCCAAAACTTTACTGGTTGCCAGCTGGGTAAATATTAGGCATGGATCTCACAACTTATCAAGAGAAGGACTAGGTGCCTAGACTCAGAAGCTGGTAACCTCCAATTCCCCATGTGATGGCCACAGAGAGAAATACCCCAAACAGAAGATTTCCCAAGTGGTATATGAAACAAGTACTGGATATTTACAGTATAGGTTTCAAATCATCAAAATCTTGAATATTTTCACTGTAATTATTCCCCATGAAAATCAGCAGATGGATGTAACCACCCCAGTTTTCAACTCCTGCTGCAACGTTCTGCAGACAGTGTGATATGCTGAACTTACTAATTAATTGCATATGAGAAAATACTTCCCATGGTGTTCACTTTCCATGTGAACATCATTTCAGACTGCTGTGACTCACAGGCCATCTTCTTGGTTGTTCTTCTCAGGTCATGGAGGCAACAAAGGCATTGATTCTTTCAAAGTACAACACTGGGGAGGGCCACAAGGCAGACAGGTGTGGCTATGGTAAGCACAGGTGAGTTTTTTAGAGGAGTTTTCCATGTAGTGTAAGGATGCGGCTATCTAGCTGATCCCCAATACCCCAGGCCCCAGTCCTGCACGGCCAGAGGCACCAGATGAACAAACCATGGACTGAATAAGCAACTTTCTCTGGTGTGTGGGGTCACTCTCTTACTGGGCTAGAATGAAGATGTGACATTGTTCTTCACAAAAACAAGTGAAGGCTGAATTGCAGAAGAGCATGAAGTCAGAGTCCATTTACAGTGAAAGACTTCCTGGCTGGTTTTGTGATTTTAAATTTGAGGAGACAACCAATTTGTTCACATTAATATGTAGAGGGTTCACAAATCAAGGGACTTTTCATGTCAAGGCTTATCACTAAAATTCATTGCAAGAATAACACAAGAGAAGTATAAAAATCTAGAAAATTAGTGATGAACAAATGCTACAACCTAATATTGACTAAACCAAGGTCTCTGTCTTCTTGGCAGGACCTCTTCTTCATTAAAATAGGAAATAGATTATTTGCATAGCTAGTTACTGAGCAGCGACTCATTTCAGAGAATCTTTGTTGTTTGTACTTCATCTGAAGTGACTGAAAGGACACAATCAATTGTATCAATAGTCATCAGGTGTTGTAAGAAAGAATTCCGAATGGGGCAAATATAAAGACCAGGAGGAGCAAAATCAGGAGAACAAGAAATTGCAGAATAAAGGGGGGAGAACTTTGGATGATACAAATGAAATAAAAAAACTTTAATAGAATATAGAAGAACATGGATTACCTGTTCTCCCACTTTTTTGAAGAATGAAAAAGAAAAAAAGCTTTAAAGGAAAATGACTTGAAAACTGAAGTCTCTGGAGAAGCTGGGTAGGATCACCAGTAAATGTGAGTCTGAAGCTATAAGCATTTTAGCTTAGAAAATATGAAATGATAGAATGAACTAGAAAAAAAAATTGTCTGCACTAGAAAAAAATCAAAATATTAGACTTCAATAAACTTGTTCAAAAATTGACTAACACTACATTCACAAATGATTTAAAGAGAACATGGATTAAGCAAAATCTGTACTAACAGTGCAAATTATTCCTAAAAAGGTTTGGATTTTTTCTGCAGTAAAAAGCATAATACTCTAACAACAGGATATGTGGGTGGGTTATGAAAGAACAGTGGGTACACTGTCAGAAAAACAACCTAGCTTTAATTCCCTTGGAAGAAATATTATATGCAAATTCTATACAGAAATATAGATCTTGCATATTTTATTTAAGAAATTTGTATTAGTCAATCTGGAGATGATATTGTACCTGACCACCCTCACAAACTGTTCTTTGAACATCTGTATTTTAAGCCAATGGGTACTGTATCTTTCTTGGCAAAATATAAAATGTGCTATTTGAAAAATAGCTTGCAAAAATTAAGTCTATTCAAAGGAAACAGAAGATATTTCAGAATCTGTTATCTTTACATACAAATGGCACGGACATCTGAGGTTAGAGAGAGCGGGCAGGAAGCATCCTGCACTCACAGAGCATTTTCCATCGGTGGCGGCACACTTCTTACTTTTCTGATTTGAAGAAATAAGAACATGTCCTGCCCATAATACATTAACAGACACCATCTCACAAAGAGGCATTTCACAAACATGTTTGTACCTTCAGGTGAGGTGTAGTAGGTTTTTATGGTAGAAAAATGTCAAAATTACTATGACTATCTCAAGAAAACAGAACCTTTGTTTCTTAGCAGCAAGCCAGTGTATTTCAGATGATCATTTCAGAAGAGTTGTCAAAGATATCTGCTTGTCATTTATTCTCTTGCCCCGTAACACACCAGCCAAACATACATTTTGGCAAGACAGTCACAAGTCAGGACTTTTAGGCAACCAATAGTCTTTTCAATTTACCAGGTGATTGGTAAATGGGTTAGACAGTACAGATTCTCTAAAACCACAAAAATAACTTCAAACAGCAGAATCACATTGCTTTGTGCAAAAGCAAAGACAGCATTTCTACATTAGATAGACTCCAAACCAAAATTTATAGATATGTGGTGTAGAGTAGAGTGTTCACAAATGTGATGAACACATCTGTCCTGAAAACACATGACAGAATGGTTGCTATAGAAAAGAATTATTAGCTATCATTCAGAATTTCAACATTCTCCCCAGAACAAAGGAAGAAAAAGGGGGGGGGAAAGAAAATCTGAATGGAAAAAATCCTCCGCTGCTGTCACTCCACTTTCAGAGGAAACATGCAGAGAACAGTATGTTTTAACTGTTTTCAGCTTCTTCCAATACTTTTTAGAACTGAAGAATCTAAGGAAGTAGAGCTGTAAATATTTTACAAATAACCCGTCAATCCAAAACCCAGCAGATAGGGGAAATAGTGCAGATCTGTTCTGATAAAAGCAAAAGTGGCAGAACTACTCCTTAGCACTAATTCCCAGCAGCAGCATTCTACAAACACTCTGTGTATGTCTTGGCAAAATGAGAATTGCATGGTAGACTGGAGACTACATAAAACTTTGCATGGCTAAGAATAACTTCAGTGTGTGGCATGAAAGATAATATTTTCTGGGTTTTGCACTATTTTTTTTCCAAAATACACAAAAAAGCTACAAAACAAATAGTTTTAAGCTCAGGAACACATGCATTACATTCTTTCTTTTATAAAAAAAGAATCCTTTTTTCTAAATTAGAATATGTAGGTTAAATAAATATTTTAGTGTTCAATTATTAACTAAATTTTCACTCTTCCCTTCATCAGAATGAACTGTTAAATGAAGACACCACTTCCAGTGTTAAAGGATCAGCAAAAAAACCCTTTCTTACCTTTTGTTTAGGGTGGGGTGTGGTATTTTCTACTTTCACGCAGTCTTTGTACTCTCTCTGAAATGGGTGGTTTTCTTCAGTGTAAGTGATCAGAAGTCAGGATACACTGCTAGGGACCAGTGGTTAACATTCTCCTCCCAGACTGCCTAGGTATAAGTGGAAAAGAAAGAACTTTAGTTCAACTTTTCTAGGCTAATCTAAGAGTGTAGGTTTTTTGTTTTCACTCTTTTGAAGGGTGCTTATAAGCTGAGTAACTCCTGCCTGCCACATCTCTTGTAGATGGTTTGGGATGCTTATTGTGTAAAGAAATAAAAAAAAAAAAAAAGAAAGAAAGAAAAGGTATTGCAACCTGAGAAACTTTTCATTTGCTTTGGATTTCCCTCTGAGACTTTCATACAAAATGGTCTTTCTTTCCTCTTTCTAACTAGTGAAATGGCAACAATTTTTTATTTTTCCTTCCAGTCACATCCTGCAGTTCTAAATCAATTATATTTCAAGAAAAATATGTGACTGGTTTTACTGTAGTTTGGCTGAAATAAAAATGCTGTATACAACTCTAGTTTCTCAAAATGAAAAACTGGTAAGTTCTAAAAGCTAAAATGTGAGCTTATCATTTCTTTGGTTTTCCTTCTACTAGAGTATGGAGAAATAAGTTTTAACTATTTTTATGGCAAAAATAACTAAATACCTTTTTAAAATTAAAAATAGATCTACTGCAAAAAACTTAAATTAAAGTAATATATTTGAATACACTGCAAAAACAGAAAAAATTTAAACAGGTGAAAGCAACCTGCAAAATTGAACAAAGCAGCTACTTTTTTAACAGAGTTTTTTTCTTCTGGTTTCACTAGTTTCAAGTTTTACTTTGAAAGATTTAACTGTAATTTTGTGATTTTGACCTTGTATGATTCAAAATTTTCCTCAAAAGTTTTTGCCTCTTTTCAGGGGATTGTCACGCTTCTTTTATATACAACTAGCAGGATCAGACAGGAATTTTGTAGCAACTATCCTTTTCCTAGATTCTATCGGTTATTAAATAGTATTTGCTGTATTAATTCATCCTTATATCCTTAGGCAGCCACAAATAAGAGTATTTTGTTTTACCAGTGTAATTAGTGTATAGGCTAAATCATGACCTATTTGACAAGACAAGGATAAGTGTATATTTGGTTCTTGGTAATCAAATTTCACTGTCTGCAAGCATTAAATTATTACTTCTGCTGAAGTTCAAGGACTAAATGTTGGTGGGTGGTCTCAGGCTGCCAGGGCAGATGATCTAGAAGCATACTTTTGCTAGCAAAAGCACCAGAACAAAGCAGTCTGTTTAAGCTGAGAAATGGGAAATTAGCCCTCAGTTGACTCTGCACGACTCATAATATTCAGAATGCCTTGAAGGTGTGAATGAGAGATGAAAAGGCAATACGAAAACATCCTGAGTTTGTCAGGCCAATTCTGAAATAAAAAGGTACTCCTAATGCATATGAGAAAATCAGGTCTCAAACTGGTGCTTATGTGTAATTGGGAACTCCAGATGTTAGAAATCTCATATACGCACACCAACCTCTAATCTAATTTTCACATGCAGACTCAGTACTACTCTCTTGTTTCTAGGCACAAGATGCAGCACTGACAGTGGCATGTGCAATGGTCTGAGCATGGAAAGTTTGTGGCCTGCATCAGGTAAATGCATCTGGCAAAACAGGTAGGAGTGTATTTCCTTTGTCAGCAGAAAGCTCCCCCCAGTAATCAATTGCCAGTAGATCTCTGTTAGTTCGTAGCTTTAAATCCTGCATAAATCCAAAAATCCTGTCACAGCCTCTCTGACAGCCCTGCCCTGCAGACATCATGCTGTTAACTGGCAGAGCAGAGAACATCTCTCAGTGTTTCACGTTACCCTGCCCTTTCTGCACCTGAGTGACTTATGGCAATGGCTATGGCATTGCAGAAACCAGGAGCTCAGTACGCCTGCAATAAGGAGGCTGCTGTAACTGAGAGACTTCAGGCCTGTCACCTTGCCTGTGCCCCAAGGGAACCAGCAAATCTACCAGCCCACTATGGAGAGTCAGTTTTCATTCTTCTGGGTAAGGTAAGCATGGGAGCAATGAGACAACTTCTGAACTAGTTTACTGTTCTCAAAAACTGGAATTCAAAGCACTTTGAACTCCTGGGTGTAAAACAGACCTTCATTGTTCAAGGTGCAAGAAAAAGAAATTTAAAGCACAGTCAGTGTAAACTGCTAAGCTCAAGATGTGTACAAGGAGATGCCCTGGCAGTAATAAACAAAGAGAAAAGGTCTTCCTTCTATTTACTAACACTATTTTTATTGTCAGGGGAGGACGTGAAGACAGATGGATAGGGAAACATTTCAATGAAGAGGAAATTCCTGCAGACAGGCCAGCATGGAATATTTGGATCCTGAAAGATTATTTCAGGAAACTATTCTATACTGTCCTTTTCCAATGCAACCATAAAATTCAATGCAGAATTAGAAATATGTATTTCCAGCATAGGAAGCTAAGCAGATGCACTTTCTGCGTACACTTAGGGAAAATTACTATATCCCACAGTAATAAATAGCTGACAGAAGCAATGATGGCAGACCCATGCAATTCTGACCAGAATAGAAATCAGGAAAAAAAAAGTAGCCTCAGATTCTGTTTGAGAACACAGACCTCTCCATTGTGCATTTTATCTTCACAATCTATCCTTTACCTCAACACGTAATAATAGTACAAAACTTTAGAACAGAGAAAGGCCGTTATGAAGCAGGTCCCTGAAAATACCTACTGTAATGCTAGAGTTACAAGTGGTAAATTGATCAAGTGGTCTATTTTCAGCATCTCAGACAATACTTGTTCTTGTACATGGTCCACATGGTTCTTATTTTGCCACAGAACACAAGACTAGTAGGCAATTAAGCATGGCAAACCATCAAGTATTTGTACACTAAAGGACCCCACTGTATCTTTCCCCCCTGTTTGTTAGGTCCCCATTCTTCTAAAAACGTTTCAACTTCTCAGGATAACTGAGTAACACTCCAAAAGGAAATATAATCAGCATATCACAGGTAAATATAACCAACATTACTCACAGAATATTTTTTTTTAATGCAAAGAAAACTTTTGATTTAAAGAAAAAATTATTATCAGACAGAGAAAACCAACACTGACACTCCTGAAAAAAGCAGAAGAGTGTAGAGATGCCTGCCTGTTAAAATACTGAAAACTGTGACTCAGTGTTTCATATCATGAGTAAGAAGAAGAGCCCTCTATGATTTAAATGGTTTCTTTAGAACCTGGTGGATCCCTCTGCACTAGAAACAGGATTAGTACATTTTAAAATTTGATCCTCAAATTAATTTTAATAACAGCTATAATTTAATGCATTCAGTACCCATATAAAAATATGTGGAATATCAGTTAAAATCTACATCTTTTCAGACTACTTGCTGGTAAAAACTTACAGTGAGTAGTTAGCTATGAATCCTAAAACCATATGGTTTATGGTTTGGATCGGAAGGGAACTAAAGATCATCTAGTTCCAACCCCCTGCCATGGACTGGGACACCTTCCACTAGACCAGGTTGCTCCAAGCCGCATCCAACCTGGATGTGAACACTCCCAGGGATGGGGCATCCACAACTTCTCTGGGCAACCTGTTCCTGTACCTCACCACCTTCACAGTGAAGACTTTCTTTCTGATATCCAATCTAAACTTACCCTCCCCATTCCCCCTTGTCCTGTCACTACATATCCTTGAAAAAAGTGCCTCTCTGTCTCTCCTGTAGGCCCCTTAAGTACTGGAAGGTGCTCTGAAGTCTCCCTGGAGCCTTCCCTTTTCCAGGCTTAACAGCCCCAACTCCCTCAGCCTGTCCTCATAGAAGAGGTGCTCCTATTAAGCAGGAAAAGTAGTACAATTCAGTAAAACACTTTCAGCATTGTCAGGCTTAGGAAACAAGTTAGTGCTACAAGCTGTTTTACAGCAAATTGTAATATCCTATGATATCAAGATTTAGTTTTAAATTAAACCCAAAACCAGAAGAACATTCATGCACTTCTTTGGTGGCCACTAAAACCCTAATTTCCCTGTACCAGATAGCGAGCTTTTTCTGTGTTACACATGGTAAAAATTCATTACTTTGGATTGTTGTCTTCGATAATGCATCATTAGTATCCACAGCTGCCCAAAGCTGAGAAAATAAACAAACTCCAGAGTTCATATTAGATTGGATTTTATCATGGTGCCAAACTCGGGTTTGACTCTCCAGTCCCTTCAGTAGCACAGTTCCCAAACACACATGTGTACACACACACACACACACAGAGAGAACTTTAAAATGGCAGAGTATGTTTACCTAACATTATTACTTCCTTCCCAAAATCAGAGTTTTGGACTGTTCAAGGGGAATGAATCCCCTCACTGCAAACACCAAGACTCATTAAGAGTAAAAAATATGCCAGCAGTTATGATCTGGTCTGCCCTTTCCTAGGTTTCTGCAAGTTACACATTTCTTAACCAAAACATATATAGGAGTCAAAAGAGGCTACCAGGACGCCATCAGGTGTACCTCTCCTATCCATCCCTCCAAATACAGCGAACAAATTTTATTTTTACTCTACATGCAGAAAAAAGTTCCCAAACATGGTGGGCAAAATGTGTGCTCACTTCTCAGCCAAAATAAACCCTTATATGCTTTCATGAGAGATAAGTAAGAAGCTAAACATTCAGAACTAGTAATTAAAAGAACTGCAAATAACAGAAGGTATAAAAATCATGTTTAATAAAAAATATCTCAAAAAGGAGCACAGGAATTTTGGGATAAAAGAATATTTGGTAACTTAGCTTACCTATTAACAGTGACATGTATTGTGTCCTGGAACTCCAGCGTATCAAAAAATGTCATTTAATTCATACAGCTGCATGATGGAAAAACAAGCAATAAAAATGTTCTGCTCCAAATTTTCAATAGAGGTGGGAGTGGTAGAGGTGGGAGTGGAGAATTCTCCCAGATCTCCTTACACTCTTATTTTCAGCCATGCACTGCAAGGAATCCTCTTCTGAGGTGCAAACCCAAGAAAGAAAATTAAGAAGAAAAAAAAATGACCAAAAACCTCTTATGCCTTTTTGCTTGCTTGCTTTTAGCCATGCAGATTTACCAGTTAACCAACCTAAAGCTAATGTTTGGGTGACTTTAGCTAATGCATCAGCTTTAGATACCATATGTCTGGCCAACACAACCCCTGAGAAACCATTTTCCACCTGCTTGGTTGGTGTGCCAGTGGAGGCTTGGCCAATTCCGATAGAAATTGATGAAGCTGCTCTTGAAGCTATCTGAGCTGACTATCAGCATTATTCTGCAAGCCTGTGTGTCTGAACAATACATGCAAGGGCAACAAGGTAGAGAGCTGTAAAGGATGCAAAGAAGACCTCACTCTTCCCAGTAATATCCAGTGACAGCACAAAGGGCAATGGGCAGAAAATGAGACATGGGAGGTCCCTCTGAACATCAGGAAACACTTTTCAACTGTCAGAGTGACCAAGCACTGACACAGGGTGCCCAGAGAAGTTGTGCAATCTCCATCCTTTGGAGATATTCAAAAGCCAAAGGGACAGAGTCCTGGACAACAAGCTCTAGGTGACCCTGCTTGAGCACATGGGTTGGACCAGGTGGCCTCCAGAGGTGTCTCCCAAACTCAGACAAATCTGTGATTTTGTGAAAATGGAAGGGAAGAAACCAGGAAGGTAATTCCCACGATTAGGAAACAAATAATTGAAAATGTTCCTATTTTTTTTTCAAAGTACAACCCTATTTATCACAAGCCAAAAAACAACATGAGTAAATGGGATAAAACAGGATTAACAGACCTGCAGAACAATTGCTGTTGACATCGTAATTTCCCTGGATCATGATGACACCATTAAAAAGTCATCCTCCAGTCAAGGTTAGAGAGATAAAATCCAAATTCTAGCAAAAAACTGAATAAAAAAGAAGTTTTGATCTCCCAAACTACAGGGTAGGAATAGTCTTATGAGAAAAACCTGTCAGATCTTAATATGAAAAATGTAGATTTTGTGGGGCTGAACATCCCCTGTGTGCCCTGTTCACCTCTGCTCTCCCTCTCTTCTCTCCAGCACAGCCAGGGGCAGGGAAGGTTAATTACATTTGCACAGGTCAGCCTCCAAGCTGCATCAAAAGACACTGGGAGACATCCAGGTGGGTAAATGAGACTGTTTGACCTGCATGATATTACTGCTGATAAGGCATGGAAAAGGAAAACTGTCTTGGGCTTAGGGGAGCTTCACAGCACTGCAGCAGGAAGACGGGTGCATCTTTGCAATGACTAATGCACCGCAGTCCTGCAGCATGGCCAGGGCACACTGTAGTTTTACCTTCACTGATGCTGAAAAACAGCTAAATCAAATTAAAACTGGAGCTTTCCCTGTGTTGTAGGGTGTTAGAGAGAACTTCTCTATCAGACCATCCCATGCTTGGCTAACCTCAACTTGTCCCTAGCCATGGGGAGCTTGCACAAGTGTGAATCGAAGTACGCTTTATTGCAGTGTTAGTCATACTTACACTGGCAGAATTTAAGTGTAAACTGACAAGGAATAAATGGAAACCCAGCCTCTCCCTGTGCCTTGGTTTCTTTTCCACACGCGTTATATGCAACACTGCTTTAAGAAGATGTAGGTTTTCATATTTAAAAACAATAAACACAATATATCATGTTCTTTTTTAAGTATCACAAACATCTTCAATTAGAAAGGCTCCTAAGACACTCTGAAAGACAAAAACATCAAATATTACCATGTCTTTATTTCACTGACAATATCTATGATTTCCCTCTCTGTTTATTTTGCCAAGTATAATATGTAATGCTTATGAAAAAAAACTTGCCTCTTTCCTTTCAGTACCTTAAATGATAATACAGGTCACCAACCATGGCAAGGTTAATTTATGATGGCAAAATCCTCCAGTTATTTTCTGTCCACTAAATGTGCAATTCAAGACACTGTTCTATGGTTATGTGTTGTTCCTGACTATAAAACCACACTATTTCCAAACATGGCTAGAAAAATTATTTGCAATATTATGTGACCAGTTTCCACTCCCTTTACTTGATCTAAATTGAATTCTGTGCTACAGACTGACTTAAATGAGGCTCTAAACTTGTTTGTGGAATAGGATCCTGCTCTACCATAGTAAAAGTTTAAAAAAACCCCAAAAAAACTCCAAAAAACCTCAGTCAAATGAACTTGAAAGAAAAAGAAAAAGGGAAAGAAAAAGCCTAAGAAACTCCTGTTTGAGGAATGTCATATCACAAAGCGCACAGGCAGCACACACCTCGTGGTGTAATGATGCCTAACCCTAGTGTGTATCCAAGAACAGAGAGAAAAGGTCCTAGTACCAGGTCCTCAGTCTATGGAGAAATCACTAACAGCTTGTTTCAGCCACTCGCTTATGCAGATATAAATTTGCCAGCTGCCTTAGAAGCTCTCTGAAGAAAGGCACTATATAATCATAAATCATTAATGAACTGAGTGACCTCATCTTTGGGTAACTAGAGAAGTTTAAACCCAGCATGCTGTATAGGTAGAAAGTCTTCTAGTCAGCAGTGCCACGCACCAGTGGGCAGTAAACACAAGAGCATCCATCCCGATGTCATTGCAGATTCCTTTTGACAGGCTTTGTGTTTTTATCTCAACCACTACAGGTCATGGGTGGCAAAAGCAGAAGCTCCTGAAGACAAATGAGGTCACAGTTCAATAATTAAGAGCGGAAACCCTGCCTGATCTCTTTGTTTCATCCAAGGCTTGCCTGAAGTGAAGCATTTAACAGATGTAAAATCCATCTTGCTAACTTTAAGAACACAAAAACAGTCACTGTGTACAAGCTCATAAATGCTGCAAAGCTGTTAATACAGACCACCAAGGTCCAACCTGTGCCATGCAGCACCATCCTGGGGAAGATGGGGACCAAACATACAAACAGGAACTCTGCTTAAGTAACACCCAGCTCTCCCAGCCTCACCAGGTGACGGACACTACCCCCCACACGATGCTGTAGGAGGAGTCCAGATTGTTGGGGTTCTGTCTTTTCAGCCCAGCTCCTTCACCTTTCAACACCTATGACTGCAGCAGCTCCAGCCAAACGCTCCCTGGCCCATTCACATGGTAGTAGCATGGAAGACATTCACAGGAGGCAAAAGGCTGCCAGCAAAAGCCAAGATAAAGGACATCTGCTGGCATGAAGTCAGACAAGGAAAATGCCTCTTGCACAGGGGTAAAGCTGCTGCTACACGAAATATGGATCACAGATCCAAAGCACCAGATCCAAGTCCTGTGAGATCAAGGTTACGGCATTTGACAGAGACTTTTGCAATGCCTAGAAAAAAAATTCAGTTATTCTAAATCTTGCCAATAACTACAGGTATCTTAATGGCATCATGAGGACAGCAGTTCTTTAAAGAGAATTTAAGTGAGACAGGATGGTGACGGCAAGATCTCCCAATGAGGTTGTTCAACATATAAACATCACCACTGAGGGGAAAAAAACCAAAGGCAAAGATTTCTGGGGGGGAAAAAAGTGAGGTTTGTCCTCTGGCAGAGCAGCAGAGATGTGTCTGTTACAGATAGCCAAATGAACCCATGCTGGACAATTCTTTGGGGCCAGCAGCTCTGTGATTGATATGCTACACTTTTTCCTCTCTGTAGAGAGAAGTTACAGAGGGAGCATTTCACTGGTGCCTTCATCATGCTAACAAGGCAAGAGAACTCAACTGTCATTCCAGCTGCATGCAAAGATTTCACCTGACAAAAAGCTGCCTTTACTGTACACGTAATAACTTGTTTTCCAGCTAGCTATACAAGCAACTGAAGTATCATATTTTTCCAGCTTGTTCCAGCTAGTTTTTCAGTCTGTCCTAATATGACAATTTGCCTCTGAAATTGTGGTTGATGGCTACTGGCAGCCCAGTATCTCATCCCAACAGATGTTTCAGTTGTTGTCATGTAAAGTTCACATCTACCTCTCACATACTGATGTATCATTGGTCAGGTTGCAGCAAATGGCAGAGAAAGGTCTGTGCTTCTCTCCTCTCTTGTACTCCTGTTATCTGGAAATCAAGAAGTGAGATTGCACAGACACTTGGCACTCTTTCTATGCAAGAAATCTATATGCAAAAAGCTATGTTGTCTCGATGAGATTAATATCACTAAGTGGTAAATCAATAGTTCCATTCCTGAAGAGCTTGTAACCTTCTATATTTTCTCCCTCATGCATAAAAGAGAGAAGGTAGAAAATGAAGTGCTGAGGACCAATAGTTTCCCTAATTGTTTCTGGTTATCCTAAGGATATAAAATATGAGGTGTACTACTTTCAAAAGATGGGAAAGGATAAGGAAAGGAAATAATTTGCTGTAATGAAGCTTGACCGTCTTCTATGAAATATAAGGATATATCATTTTTTGCTTAGGACTTTCAGTGTTTGTTGTGTTCATTTAATAAAGCACTGCATGTAGTGAAAGACAGAAATTGCATGGGTGTTTGTAAAAAAACAGTTCTGTAAAACTATAATAAAATCAAAAGGCTCAAAGGAAGTAAAAAAAAATCACTTAAATCATGACTCTCTAGTTTACCCTCTTCTTGAAATGGCCCACACCAAATACCATAGAAAAATACTTCTTTCAATTCCATGACACTTACATTAATAAAATATATAACTTTTCCAGAAAGCACATTAATATCTCTCCACTTGACAATGAGAACTGCCCCTTATCAGCAGCAAAGTTCCTAAACCTTTTACTAGTGGTGATAAGTAATACCCACCATAAAATATATATGCATGAAAAATACATATATTCACCCACTCAGGCATATACACACAAGCAGTCTAAAACAACAGGTTTTTACAAAACATTAAAGAAAGCTTCAAACATCAAAGAATTTTTTACTTGCATTTCACAATGTGATCGTACCAGAAAATAAATAAGAAGTCTCCAGCTTTAGTCAGCAGAAATAAATAAAACAGTTAATAGTGCAAGAGACCTTTTACACAGCTTGAAACTAATTAATATCTATTTAAATATTAAATATTGACTTGAAAAAAATGACATCTCTGCTAGAAATTCTGTCTTTTTTCCCACATCATCTATTCAGGGGCTTATCTTGGAACACATTTGAAAAATGCCAGTTTGACATTTGTGGTTTTGTTGAATTAAACAACAGAATAAATAAGAAGTAATTTCAAAAGCTTCTTCCTTGTCCCCAGACTGTAAGGCCTTCCTGCTACATTTTTTTAATCTCAAAAAAATGCTTGTAGAATTTTATATAGTTATTCAAAAAGTCATCTTTTGGTAATTGTAGTGGGCTACACCTTCAGTTCCTAGAAAAGATGAATGTGTGCTGCTTATTATTCAGCGTCGTGCTGTTCCTTCACTTAAACAGTTCTGTCTCCCAGCAAAGTGAAGCAAGAGATTAATATCTTTACTCTGTTTATTTTCAAATTGGAAAATGCATTTTTTGCAGAAGCTATTCTTACAAAAAGAAACCGGTATTAGATGTAAAAGCCCTTTTAAAAAGCAACCAATTGTAAAATGAGTTCTTTATTTTAATAGGAATTTATTAATAGGGTCTTTATCACAGCATTTAAAGGATTCTTACTGGATGCTTTTTCTAATCATAAATTATCACAAAAATCTCCTGGATTAAGTTTGCTGTGAACACCACACATTGTATCGAATCAGTGACATTTTAAAGCAGTTCAGATTTCCCTTTCCAGGGATGACTGGTTGTGCCATCAGCACCTCCAGTGTGGCAGATAGAAAATGTATGAAGTGAAAGAAAGGTAGCTGTGAAAGTACAGCATAACAACAGCAGTGTGCCTTTGTCTTTCGCATTTTTGGGACACTGAATAAGTGTTCGCTCCTGCAGATGTTTTCCCTCACCTTGAAACCTTCTCTCTCCATGTGAAAAGATGCATGGATTAAGTAGCTTTTCTATGCTTTTAATTTCCTAGGCTATTGTTACTCTAATGATATGGTTTGCATACTCTTCTGGATAAGCATTAAGTCTTCTTCTAAGTTTGAGAAGCATCCAGTGTGTTTCTGGAACCGCTGCTATCCGAGCAGTAAGAAGTTGTGACAAGCCTGTGGATCAGTGCTATGTTTCTCACAATTTCATGAATATCCTTGAAGGGGCACCTCTACCAATGAGATGGTAGAAGGTAAATATGTCACCTGCCAGTAGCAGAGACACTTGAATCTGCTCACTTTCTCTCCGTGAGAAAGTGTTGAGAGTAGGAAAATGGGCAGAAATTTGAAAGAAAACCCATTCAAGTAGCATGCCCTGAAGGGAGAGGAAAGGAGATGGGAACAAAGACTGCTGTGGTATTTCCATGGGCACATGTGCTCTACCTGGCATTTCCAACAACACAACAAACCAAGACCACAGCTTCTGGAGGAGGCTGGAGGGGCAGGTTCTCCTGGTAGAGCTCAGAGAACCTGGAAACACCCAGCATCAGCTCAGTTGCAGGCTCCACTGTTACATAGTTGGGCCACATTCTGCAGAGCACGCTGTGCAACAAATGCTTATCTAGTTGTTACATCAGGATGATTTTTGTGTAATTAGGTACCAAGACAAAAAAACTCGAGTTTTGAAATGTATATTTGATGTCTGTGTATGAGATAAGCCTGGGAAGAAGGGGTTGGGTTGGGAAAGTGATATTTTCTCCCTCTGTCCAGTTGAGAGAGAGGGAGAGAGCAGCTGGGTGGGCAGCTGGCCAAGCTCAACCCAGCACAGATTGTTATTGATAGGCAAAAGGCTCCTCACCACCAAGAAATTATTCCAAGTGTAGATTCACTTTTAGTTGTGTCCTTTTAAACCCAGAGATCCCAACTCTCGTAAGACTTTGAGTGCACTGACCTTGTGGTTTTTTTCCTCTTCATTTCTCCCCTTTTCTGAGAGCTAGGTAAATATGGCCAAATGAAAGTGATATTGAGTACTAAAAAAGACCCGATTACAAACCATTTTTCCAGATGTTTGGTATTTGTGATAGTGGTATATTGTGACATAAGAAAATAAAAACTGTGTCAATTACTTCCTGCATTCTTTCACTTCAGATATTTCCCAGTAATAAATGAACAATTCCTCAGTGGTGCTGGAATGACCATGACACTCACTCGGAATTAAGAAATCCAGCTGATGTGAGTATTTAGATTGGAGAGAACTCTAGAGGAAGTACAAACAAATGATCAGGGAGGCAAAACTAAAGTGACCTGAGTGCCAGCTACAGAAGCTCCATGTATATACCAAGAACAGGGAACATGGGGATCTGCTGTGGCAACAAAAGCAGGTTAACAGATAGAATACCAGTGCTGATACCCCAGTGCCAGCAGATGAATCATTTGGCTATAACTGGGAATGCTCTTTTCAACATCTATTTTTAAATAAAATGTCTAAGAAGCTTTCACAAGATTTTGCATGCTCTATTTTAGTTTCCAAGAAGTACCAAAATACTACCAGAAATTTTGGTCCCAGAATACTGCTGCCAGGATCTCAGAATAGAATGAAAATTTACATAAAAGCATGGAGTGAGTGTTTCCAGCTTGTTCCATCTTTGGTTTAAGTTCAATGTGCCAAAATAACCAGCCTAGCATGCATGCCTAAGGCAAATACAACTTCAAGTCTTTGATAAGTCCATCTGCCCTTGATATTAAAAAAATTACTCCCTGTGCTAGAAGGAGTGAATGTTGGAAAATACTCAAAATATTACCAAAATATAGCTTGAGAGGGACAAAAGTTCATTTGTTCAAAACAAACAAACAAAAAATCTGAAAAATTCTAAGTTTCAATAGCAACAGAAGTAGTTTAAACAAAAGATTTGATCACAATTAACAAAAATATCTTTTTCCCCATCTGTCAGTCTGTCTATTTTCCACTTAGAAGTAAAAGCCTAAGAATTGGTCCACAGCTTACACTAAACCAGATAGCGCTGTTTGAAAAAGGAAAAGCTGGGAAAAAAGAAAGGAAATAAAGCAGGAAAAAAGGTCAAATTCTTAGGTTTTTATAAAGAGCTTTATACATTCCTATTGAAAAATGCTGCAGCCTGTGTCACATCAAAACTAAAGATTGCAGAATTGTATTCACCCAACATATTGTACTGCATTAATTTTCTTTGGAGTCAAAACACTTCACATTAAATTAAATACTGAATTGAATTAAATTGAATGTGAATACTTCACATTCTTCAAAATTGTAATAATATTTCCCTGGCTTGGTTTGAGTGGAACCAGTGGGTTTGCTTTAGTGTGCTAGTCATGGGCAGGAAAGGCACACCTGGCTTGATCAATCGAAGCAAAATCATCACAATTCCCTCCACCCAACTTGATGGTACTAACCTTCCCCATATTATAAAAAAAGACACATCTAGAAGGCTTGAAAGTTCTTTTTTTTTCACAAAATGAACATGACATAGATAATGGCAGCAGGATCTGCCCTATGCTGAAGACATCTGGCACTTCTCCATTTATTACATCAACTCGTTTCACAAGTCTTATGTGACCTTCCTTCTGGACACCCTTGTGAGTACTCCAAAAGCTATGATATGTCAACACTTGTCTTCCAAGACCTGAACATAACCAACAAATTGTGTCACAGTGACTGAATACATTATTTTATTAAAAATGCTGGGATGGAACTCATCCAGGTCAGTGCCAGTGTATTCCCTGTAGACCTTTTAGGCTTTTCTCCTGCACTTTAATAGGTAAATATCTAGAACATAAGGAGCTGGAAGAGGGTGCCAGACTTAAATTTAACAGCTCTTAGAATAACTGGTACAGAAGCTTAACACATTTCGATAGAGATCAGGTTTAAATTAATAGATTTTTTCCTAGAAAAGGAAGACACTCCACTGAATTACATTTGGATCAGGAAAACAACAGATTTTTCAATTGTATTAAAAAGACAAAACTTTTTTGCCAGGTAATCAGTTGCACGTGGTCTAGTTTAAGGCCTGTCATGAGTGGTGTCCCCCAAGTTATCCATCAATGACTTGGATGAAGGGGCAGATGCCTCCTCAGCAAGTTTGCTGATGACACAAAGCTGGGAGGAGCAGTCCATACCCCAGAGTGCTGTGCAGCCCTTCAGAAGGGCCTCGACAGGCTGGAGAGATGGGCAGAAAGGAAATTCAGTGAAGGCAAGTGCAGGGTCCTGCACCCGGGGAGGAGTAACCCTGTGCACCAGCACAGGCTGGGGATTGACCTGCTGGGAAGCAACTCTGTGGAAAGGGACCTAGGGGTCCTGGTGGACAACAAGCTGTCCATGAGCCAGCAATGTGCCCATGGGGATGAGAAGGCCGATGGTATCCTAGGCTGCGTTAGGAAGGGCACTGCCAGCAGGTCAAGGGAGATGATCCTGCCCCTCTACTCAGCCCTGGTGAGGCACATCAGGAGTGCTGTGTCCAGCTCTGGGCTCCTCAGGACAAGAGAGACATGGAGCTCCTGGAGCAGGTCCAGTGGAGGGCAACAAAGATGATTAAGGGATTGAAGCATCTCTCTTATGAGGAAAGGCTGAGGGAGCTGGGGCTGTTCAGCCTCAAGAAGAGACAGCTGAGAAGGGACCTCATCAATGTCTATAAGTGTCTGAACGGAAGGTGTCAGAGGATGGATCCAGGTTCTCATCAGTGGTGCCCAGCAACAGCACAAGAGGCAATGAGCAGAAACTGATGCACAGGAAGTTCCACCTGAAGAGGAAGAACTTCTCTACTGTGTGGGTGACTGAGCACATTTCCCAGAGAAGCTGTGGACTCTCCCTCACTGGAGATACTCGGGAACTGTCCAGACTTAATCCTGTGCCCTGTGCTTTAGGATGACCCTGCTTGAGCAGGGGGGTTGGACCACATGACCCACTGTGGTGGTCCCTTCCAACCTGACCCATTCTGTGATTTTATGAATTGTCTTCCTACAGAGGTGAAGTGTTTCATTTCTGTCAATCATCACTGAATGACCACATTGCTCTAAATTCATCTTCAGTACTTGATAAAGGTTTTTAATTCCTCACAGGGAGAGAGCTTGCCATGGTTTAAGTATACCTGTGAAAAGAGGGATTTATTGATAGCATACAAAGGTAAAACGTCACAAACATATGGTGAACCTGGAGCATATTAAGATTTCTGATTTGGAGAAAAATGGTGAAATACTTCTAGGGACAGACACATCCTAAGGTGACAAACCCTACCCTCCAGCCTGCAGCCCTGAGAGCTAGACCTTGTTAATTATAACAGCACAAAAAAAATCCCTCTCTGATATGCTCAGGGTCTGTACACGAATTACAAGATTTTTCCACTAGTAACTCAACCTGTATCAAAACAGAAGAGGAAGAAATGCAAAGAAGAAATGCAAAGATGCATGCACAGGTGTTGATGAACTCACAGAATCCAGGTAGGGGCTGGGTTGAGCAAGTCCGTTGCAGTAGTTAATATGTGAGATCTATATTTATGCCTTAATAGCATGAGTGATTACTTTTAGCCTTTTGTTGGTTAAAAAAGCTAAAAAAAATCCCTCATGTGCTTCCAGAAATTGTTACAAAAGAGAAATCAATCAAAATGTTCACATAAGCAAGGTTCATGGCTGTAGCTTTTAACTGAATGAGAAACTATTCCCTTAGGTGTCTTTAATTTATAAATTGCACCCTCCTGGTTGTATGGAATATCTTCTTTAGGCATGAAGTTATTAATGGAGACAGAACTTTGAAGAAGTGCCTCCTGGAGGCTTGTCCCAAGGGATTACACCAAACAAATGCATTAAGGAAGCAGTCAAGTACTCTCTAAATGCAACCTGCATATTTTCAAAGAATTCAGCTGCAGCCAGATTACTTTAGCTCAAGTTTCTTGTGCCAGAAAAGCTTTGTCTCCTTGCCAGAATTAGCCACCTAATTTTGTAAAGTTCACCACAAAAACAAAGGGAATTTATGAAACTGCAAAGGAGGTGTTATCACCTCTATTCAACAATAACAGGCTGTGAAAGATCCTCTCTCACCAAATTACAGTAGCTTTGCAGAGAATTTTAATTTGGAAGCAGCTACTTGGATCCTATGGGCAAGCAGGATATAGAACTGTAAATTAATGAAACCCTGAACAAATCTCAGATGTCGGCAAGCAACTAGGAAATGGTTTCTCTTGTCTAAGACTGGTCTCGATAGACATTTTTTATTGTTTTACCTTGCTAAAATGCAAATTATAGATGTCTTCTGAAGTGCAATGAAATGACTCTGACCAAGGGTAGTAACACACAAGCAAATAGTTGCGACTCCTAAACGTAAGTCATTGTAATGTAAGCCAATTATTGCCTATTTTGACAAATGGTGATTTTTCAATCTTCTTTCCCTCACTGACTGAGTCCATTCTCTTCTTCCTCACCAGCTGCTCACTTCAAACCTGGCAGACTCGATGCCGCCCATTCACTGGAGTATGATCCAAAGGGTAGGCAACCTTCAGCACAGAGAGGGCAACAAGCTGTGGGACAAGAAGGGTGGAGCCCAGAGAGGAAACCAAGAACATTCTACTTTTTTAAATGTTTACCTTCTTTGCCTCTGAACCAGAAACCACAGAGCACACAAGGCAAATAAAAACACCCTTATTTAATTATACTTGTGCTGCTGTTTCTTAGCAGAAATGAGCTGTTTTATGGTGTGGTGGGTTTGGTTTGTTCCCGGGCGGAAACACCAATTTAGTGTAGTGGTTTAGTCCAAAATACTCATTACTGTTTATCTTCTGTGAGACAAGAATTAGGAGAAATGCAAAGCAGGCACCAAACTTGAAAGAATATAAAGAAGTTTATTAAGAGACCTAAAAGAGGAGGAAAAAAATTATACCACCTTCAGAACTCTTCTCCGCCCCCCACCTTTCTCCCTTCTCCCACTGACAGTGTAGAAAGACAACCCTTGAAATGTTCAGTCTGTTTACCACTTCCTTAATAACCTTGTTCAATGCATTTAGGAAGAGGAGTCTCTCTTGCCCCTGCTATTATCACGAGCCAGCCGCCCGGGTTGGTTCTCTGCTTGCATGCAAGTCCCTTCCCCCGACTTGCAGCTTTTCCCGCAACTGCTTTCGAGGGTCCGCTCTTGAAGTTTCTTGGGATACAATTTTAAGGTTGAGCCGTTCAGAAAGAAAAGTTCTCTTTACCCATCTCTGGGAACATTTCATCTCTAAGAACAGAGGCCCTTTTCCTTCCCTGGGAGCAAAGGGTCTTCTTCATCTTCATCTTTAGGACTATCTCTGGGAGCATCTCTAGGAACAGAGGTTTCTCCTTTCCCATTTGGACCCCAAGTCCTCATCACTTCCATCTCTCCTTGTCCAAACTTCTCATGAAATTACAGCTGCATCAGCATCTGCCTATCTCAGCTCAGGGGCTTTTGCTCACAAGTACAAGTTGAACGCTCCACCCCCCATGCCTTCATGAAATTACAGTGGGTACTCTCATATATCATAGCTTCTCAACAGAATTTTAGCTTTAAGCATCTCCTCTTTCTCTTCCCTCAGGTTTTCAGCTCTTCACAGCACTAAAAGGGTTAATCTCACCTAGGTCTTGCAGCTGGAATGTCACTTGTCGCTGTCGGTCACATGATCTCTGCTGGACAGCGGTGCAGCTTCAGCTGAATCTTGGCCACAGTGGAGAGGGGGGGGAGCCAAGCTGCTCCAGCTGCCCACAGCAGGGCTGTGGGGGGGGTTCCACGGGTGGAACAGGGCCCATCGGCTCCAGGATGGCCGTGGCCCAGCCCGAGCAGGGCCTGGGCCGGGCCCGCTGGCCCCTGCACGGACCCCGCAGCCACCTGTGCCAGCACCGGAAACAAGACAGAGCTGGGGGGGGGTCTATTAAGTGTGGATCACAGAGGCGGTCACAACTTTAAGTGGCTTAAAGAATTGTCCAGAATTGTCCATATTCAAACTGGCCATCTGATAGGTTCTGTCAGGTCAGGTCACAGAGGAAGCTGTAAGCACCCCTTAGCAAGGACATCCCTTCCAGGACTATGCTTGCTAACCTATGACATATGGACTCAGTGAAAGGAACACAACAGGGATGTGCAGGTCAGGAGTTGGGTTTGATGAATGAAAAGAACAGAACGGAGCCTTACATTTAGGCAGTGAAAATATCTGTGGAGGAACAGGACTGTCCAGAGCTACATCACACAAATCCCTAGTGACCGGAGTAAAGTAGGGCTCTAAAATCAAGAGTACTTGTTTTAAAAGTGTTCATTTTTCCCTCATTATTCAGCATGCTACTCGTGTATCACTCACTACACAGAATCCACTCTGGAAAGAATTATTACATTTTCCAGATGTGTTTGTTCTGAATGTGTGCTTGCCTGCAGAGCTGTCCTCACAAAAATCATTATTCTTGAACAGTTAAATGAGAACCACATTTTAACTATGGCCTTGGTAGCAAAACACCGTTAAAATATTTTGTATATTAACTACAGTCTGAAAAAGGTCTAGAAGGTTGTAGGAAGCACATCTGAATGCCAGAACATAAAGCAATATTGGGAGAAAGCTCTGCTGAGGTCTCGCTGTTCCAGTGTAGCCCGTGCACAGATCCACTTACATATTATGAGAGGTTTGAGGAGGCAACTGTTGATGTTCTCTTTGGAGAATAGCACAAGCACTGTCTAGTAAATCCTAAATGAATGTTCACAAACTGTGATCTCCAGATACGGAAAGGGAATGAGGCTTTAGCTATTTTTTTAATAAAGGCAGTAGAAAGAGCCATGGTATCATGTCACGCCTCTTACAACATTTGAAATCTGAACTCTAGAGTAAGTAGACTTTCCATTTTACCAGCATTTATAAAAAGGAGAAAGATCCCTTCTGTTGCCCAGATTTAATTCCCCACGAGTGAGAACTCAGTTTCTTCTGAAACAGCTCAAAATAATCCTCAGGACAGAACAGGCTGAATGAAAAGGTCAACCAGGACAAGCAAAGTTGCACAAAACTGTCTTGTCAAGACAGTTTGTGCAAAATTAACACAGACCTATCAGGACAGAAACAGCCAGACTTCCAGGAGGAAACAAAACCTGTTTGAGATTTGCACCCAGTTTTCAGACACAGTTCAGTTACAATAATGACATTCTGCACTGGCCTTTCTTTATTCTGAGATTAAGAAGAGCTAATGTTAGGATAGGTTTTTATTTTGTATGTGGGGGTTTTTGTTGTTTGTTTGTTTGTTTGCTTGTTTTTAAACACTCCAACTTAGATCTCTATTTCATTCTGTCAGACTCCTGAAAACTGGTGGGAAGGGAATGTCAAGGGCAAGAAACAAGATATTAGAGGTAAAAGTTTCTGTATCTGCCCACAGTAGATGAACCCTTCTCTGCTTTCTGAGCCAAATCTTTCCCAAAGCACTGTTGCTAAAATATCTACCATTCAACTTTTTTCACAAGTGTTTTGACTTATTTTCAGTTTTAAGAAAGAGTAATTAAATTTTTCATACAAAACCTTTCCCAAGAGTTTTTTTTTGCCTTCATCTCCAGAGGTTACAAGCTCATCTTGGCAGGCAGGAGATATTATCAATGTTCCTTATTTAGGCCAGTAGCAAGATACTTCTGTCACCTCATCTTGTATTAATTTTAGCTGTCATTACAGGGGTACCTGGAAACATCTCTTCAGGCAGAAATCCCCAAATGTATTCACAATGGGAAGGATTTAGCACAAGCACGTTCATCTCCTTTACTGGAAACAAAACAGGAATAGCAGCACTTAAAGACAATATGTAAGGGTATTTAAACAAGAATAGCTCCTGAGTGCAATAAATACTTCATGCTCACATGAGCTACAAATCAGCTGCAGCCCACTGAACCATCTGCTCTCACAACAAGTTCCAGCCTGCCTTTCTCACTGCAGTGCAGTGTGGGTTGCGCTGCTCTCAGAAAGGGTTTGGATTGAGCTAGATCAGACAGGGAGAGTCCTTAGTGGCTGGTACATTTAAAACTGTTTTAAATTGCATGTCATATACTTGTCAAATTACTGTGTCCTGTAATTGGAATTATCAAAGTGGAAAAGATAGCAGGTAAACAGCTGGGAGAATATTTGTACATTCCTCTAAACCTTACTTATGATAAAGCCAATTCTGCCTGCAACTGAAATAAACTGTCCTACTGTCTTAATTCCTGACGTGATCTTGCACAGCTTGGACAATAACAGGGTTTTTGCTCCTTCACATCTGAGATAACACTGCAGGAAGTGTAACACAAAAACATCTTTGTGCCAAGCTGACTTGTGTGCTGTGCCAGATGTAGGGAGGATCCAGCTGTTTTCAGCTTCCACGGAGCCTAGAAGAGGGCTAACCAAACTTTTTGACACTACAAGGCACTGGCATGCTTTTCCTTGCATGTTTTTCCTAAGAAGGTAGTGGCCAAGAATTCTCCCCAGATCCTGAGATGTGACATTGGCAACTGCTGCAAAACACTGTTTGATAGGTGAAAAGATCACCAGGAAAGCTGCCTGTGAGATCAGGGACTAACCTTATGCACCTCTGTATGGCTCCTGTGGATGAGATGTTCAGCCCTGTGGCATAACACTGCTCGTGTGAGACACTGAATGGTAAGGGCAGGACATGGCAGGAACTGGGGGGATCAGGACATGTAATGTGACAGAAGCAGGAAGGCAGGACAGCAGTCAAGGCAGCACAAAAAGCAAAGCATGTGGATAAAATTCTTGTAGTTCTCAATAACCAGCTAAGTATTTATTACAGGAACTTAGGTACTGTCCCAAAACTTCCCTGAGGTCAGAAAAGTTCAGGAAATTTGTTTCAGGTGAGCTTGTCTAAACAACCAAAACATCTAAACAATATCTAAAACATCACAAATAATTGTTCAAATGTAATTACAACTTAGATATAATTACAAGATAGATATTGGCCTCCACTAGATGCTGAGCTGCCTCATAGTGAAGTTGCTAGACTTCTGATGGGCATAGACTTCAGCCTGTTATTTCTTCTCTATACTTCAGATACCCTCTGACCCTCTGGTGTCTGAAGGATCATTGTCAAGAGAGAATTAGACCAACAAACTTGACCCTTTAACATTAAATATTAAAAGGGTATTAGAATGCCACCTTAGATGCCTGCGAGGCTATAAATAGATTATTTTGCACAAGAAAGCCTGGACATTTCAACAATAAACCATTCCTAGGGGCATCTATATTTTCTTCTGCCATATTAACTATCACTGAAGACTCAGGACTTCCTCCTAGGTTAAATCAAATATTTCATATGCATCAGCAAGCTGCAATTCTACCAGAGCATCATGCAAACAAAACCAGAACAGGTATCATTAATGGCTCCATTTCAGTGCATTAGAGAGAAAATAGTATTTTTCATCAAGATGCTGAATTTTTGATTATCTCTATGCTATAAAGTGTTCCAGTTCTAAGAAAAAAGAATAACATCTATTCTCTAGGCTGTAAAACCATACTGATAAAGCCTTGTCTCATGACAGTATTAATTTTGGAGGGAGAATGGGACAAAAACTGTATTTCCCAAGAGTTCCACCCAATATTTTCAACCATCTACACATAGTTTGATATTAGGAAAATAAATGCATCTATCTGTTTCTAAAAGAGGACTTTTAAGTATGCTGATGACTAACACCAGAAAACCAACAATTTGAAGATCAAGAAAATAAGATTTCAAAACAGCAAGGTCTTTTAGGAATATTGAACAGGTTCTTAACTGCTTGACCAGAAGATACCAAAGAAACTTTACACACAGACCTTCACACCTTAGAATGATAAGGACTTTTGCTTTTTGGTAAACTACTAATTTGGCTGACTCATTAAAATCAAAAACTAGTACACCACTTTCTGACGACAGTAAGGAGAACAATATGTTTTAGGTGTCATTTTTTTTAATATACATTATTCTGTTTCTAAACCAACATCTAGCAAATGTCAATACACACAAATCTATCTTCATCTTGAGTCACTTACTTAATATCTCCCTTTTTAAGATAGAACAGTGTTCCCAAATAGTGGTCCCTGAGCAATAGCCTTCTGATGGCCAAAGAACATTGATGACAGCAAGTAAAGGAATGTAAAGCATGTTTAGCAGTACTGAGCTGCTTTGCTCACGAGCCAGTGAACCACAGCATTTTTTTATGTCTGTGTCAGCACTTCAGACTTTTCAATGAAACAGTTGTTGTTTCACAATATTACCAATTTTCCCCTGCACAATTTGAAAAATGAATGCCCATTACTGTCCTGATTACATGCCTCATCATAACCTGCTGGACACAAGGACATATTATTTAGCATTCAATAACAGGACCTTAAAATACTCTATTGCAGCTCTGTCACTTTCTAAAATTATTTAAAAAATATTTCCATAGTAAGTCCTCACATGACAGCATGTAACTCTGATGTGACAGGTTTGTGTTTTTCTACGTGAAGCAATCTACTGTGCTGCAGAGAAAAAACAAGTCAGACTTTTTGGGGCTACTCAAGCCTCTTGAGGTCTGGGAGGTTGCTATACCACAGCTGGGAAAATAGCAGTAAGGGAACTCTACATTAAAATTCAGATAAAAACCTGTGCAATTTTTCAAGCAGTGAGATGGTTATGCAGGTCTATTTGTTTTTCATGCATCCAATTCCATTCTCATTTGCACTCTCGAGCAAGTACACTTTTCACATTACCTGTGGTTTGTCTAGCCTCTGAGCAAACCAAGCTGAGCCCATGTCTGGTACAATGAATAACCCTTTAAAAGAATAATACATTTTCATTTAATCTCAGGATTTTAAATACAGTGAGCTTAGCATTTTGATGTATTTCTGCTGTCCCTATGAATGAACTACAGGAAATTTTCAGCTATTCAGCTATGTTTTCTATGGACAGAGGCTGAACACCCCAAGGAGAGGGGGGGAAATTGAAAAACTGGGATCCAGAAATTGGGGATGAACCAAAACCATGGATCAAACTTCAACTCTCCTTTAAGCAGGTCCTTTCAGTTGAGAGAGTTTTCTTTGTTAATCTGTGTTGAAACAGCCATTGGAAGGACACCTTCCCAAGTGACAGACACTATATTTTAAAAGAGAAAGAAATAAAAACCAAATGCCAGAGGAACAGATTCCTTGTTGAGTGGGTGGCAGCACACAAGCGGCACAAGCCACTGCTTTGGAAGGGAACAGAGTGATCTTGTGACAGCTAAAGATGTTCTGCTTACATATGTTGTCATGAGCAGCGAGAACATACAGGATTTATGTTCAGATTCTGGTGGCACTTCAGCTGCCATGTTCTCCTAGCTCTAAACACATCTGCTTAGCACATCATCCAGGTTAGTGGCAGTCCAGAGTCAGTTATGAAACTCCAACCTGGGCACACCACTAATCCTTAAATTGCAGGAAAGGATTACTAGCCATGATGTGCCTAAGCATTCAAAAGGTGAGGCAGCAAGAAAGGAAGCAAATCACATTAGCAGCCTAATTATTTTTAGGAGAACAGATCCTTACACCGCTGCTGTGGCTCCTACATGGAGACACCCTCTCCCATCCTACAAGGACATACATTAGTATGACCATATGTTTTGAGGAAGGCTTGTCAGCTGAGGCACAGAGCTGCTGCTTTGGTTTCTGGAACAGGATACCTCCGTGCCAGCCAAAATCTTTGTGTATGTGTCTGTTCTGCACCACACAGTGGGACAACAGCACAGAAACCCCAGATTCTGTAAAGTGGTAAAACTAAAGCAAACAGGGAGTGGCAGGGAGGTTCCAGAAACACATCAGAGAGGTAGAAGCTGTAACGGAAGAGTTAATTTAAGATAATGGGTAGCTGAATGAGAACTAGTATGCATCCACTGGTCGTGGGGGAAAAGTCAAATCCACAAAATATCCTTCCCTCCACCCACACCCCCCCCCAAAGACACAAAACCATAAGAATATGGGGTAAAAAAGCACAATATATGGAAGCAAAATATTTGTGACCAGTTTCAAAGCTGGAGCGAGATGTGTTCGTGAAAGAAATGCATGTCATAATTGCCCATCACAGGAGTGGTATGCAACTCAAAGGCTAAGGAAGGAAAAATGCCAAATTGCTTCTACATAGCCCCCCCAAAGTTGTGTATTGAAAACATATGAAAATTGAAAAAAATCCCCAATGAAATCAGAAGATACAAGTATAAACATTCTTTAGCAAAGCTGGAATTTGAGCAGTACTCTAAATCAACTACTGGTAGCCACAACTACATTGAATAAACACGTGTTATTTTCTTGGCAAACACTCCAAGAGGGGCAAAGCAGTGGCTCATGATGACAGTATTGTCATAAGGCAAAAGGCCCAAACCTCTCTGTATGTGGCAGCCAAACACCTTTCTGAGCAGAAAGAGAAACTATTCTACAGTTGACCTCTCTGTCTTTATTCTTTTACCATTTACTGCTCAACACTAAAACAATTCATATTCTGCACGTACTTACTGCACTGTAGAACATTTAAGGCTTAGTCTTGCTCTGACACTTACTTTGTGCCTTGAAGTAATTTATTCAGACAGTTTTTCTGGTCTTCCATTACCATCTAGGCTAAGCAACAGGATTTGTAACTCCTCCTGCAGAACTGGCTCAGGCAAAAGCAGGCTCTTCCCATCTCCTGGACCTCTATATCAAGCCAGTATATAATTCCCTGTAACACTCTGTTATTTGCTGTAATAACATGAAAGAGAGCAAATGCAGGCAGGGGAAAGAATTTCACAGGGTACAGTCATCACATGCAAATTCTATATTCTTCTCTATTTGTTTGAAGCCTAGAAAGGCAAGCTATTTTAAAGTGATAATTGACTTCTATTTCAGCCCTGTAAAGAAAAGAAATGTCATCCACTCTGGGTAATTAATTGTGTTACATATTCCCATACACCCACATATGTTTGGAGCAGGAAAATATGACTCTCTGACAGCTACACTAGCCTAAAAAATAAAAACCAGACAGAAAAATTTAGACATTTCAGATCATCCAAATGAGACCAGACCCTAATTTTGCTGACTAGTACTGGGGGCAATAACCTTTAACCAATAGTTTTCTTTCTAGAAATTTGTTGATGAGCACAAACCAGTTTTTGCATCCTCACTTCACTGAGCTCAGTCCTTTGACGTCATTGAAGTCCCTACACTTCAGACAAGAAGAGTATCGGCTGTTCTCTGTTTTGGGAGATTGCTGTCTCCAGTTAACTTGAAAGTACTTCTCAGGAGCAAATAAAACAGAGCTTTTCACATCCACAGTGAAGTAGCTCTGAACATTTCTTGTGGTTAGAAAACACGGATTGGAAATAGAAATATCTGTTTAAACATAAGCAAATAAACTACTATGTCAGCTGCTGTTACACAGCTAAACTGTCATCCCATGTCCTTTTCATCTTCCTTAATTTTTTGGTTTGTTTGATATGCAAATTTCAAGAGAGCAGAAGTGTTGATATATCTACAGCTTAGATTTCTCACAAGACTTTCTGTATTACTGTATCAGACTCTCAGACTCCTGGCATTAACACTAATATTAATCATGTTTTTCCCCTTTCCCCACAGCAGCTACCACAACAGAGAATTAACTACAGCTGCAGATGAAGAGCAAAGGCCCTGCCTGGTGGGTCTCATGAGGTGCCATCTCTGCAGACGTGGGTAACTTTCCACAGGGTCCCCAACACGCTGACCTGCCATCCTGCACTGCGGATACCTGTGTCTGTGCAGGCAACACGCTGAACAGAGCCTCACCAGAGCAGGGGCAAGGAGTTTGAATACTAGTAATTTATCATTAAAAATAAGGCAAAACAAAATGACACCAAGTCCCACCTTTAAATGACATGGGCAATTGCTTATTTTTAAAATTCTCGGCCTTGGTCAGTTCTCTGCTGTTTGCAGACACTACTGCATAAAGGCCAACCCTTGCTCCTGCTTAGGAGTAGATGTTGACACCATTTTCATTTTCTCTGGGTGAAGGGTCAGAGCATCTTTTCTCAGATCCTAGTTTACTAAGTCCAACTACTTCCTTTTGAACCATGACACATTTAGAAGCTCTGGCTAAATATAATTTTAAAAGACAGTTAATCTATCACATTGAAATATAAGTAAAAAATGTGGTTCTCGAAACAGTCCATGGAAAATACATGATCCTGCACAGCTCTTTCTATCTGCCTTCACACAGTCATTATATCCAGTGGAGACAGATCCAAAGGAGAGGACTTAGAAAGGCCACAGCCCTAGAAACACTCATACATGGCAGTATCTGTCGTTCTACTCATTGCTTCCCACTCCCTCCAAGAGCCTTAGGTTCCTGCAAGTGCAAGAAGCAGCTCATCTGGCTGCTGAATAGCAGAAGAGCAAAAGGGCATTAGATCTTCCAGCCTGTTTCTTTCCACTTTAGGCACAGACCCAGTCCATGTGTTCTTTTCTTTCTATAGGGTCAGTGGCAAACAGCTGCAGGTTCTCCCTGGCCACAGTTGCAAGCACTCAAAACCTGCTGTAAGATTTATATGGACAAGTAGTAGCATCTAAACTTAGTTCTAACACTACTTCTTCATAATTCTTTCCCTCTATAAATCAAGAAGCTCTGGAGTTTGTTACTTGAATGAAAATATTAAAGCCAAAAAGCATAGTAAAATTTCATACAACAAATCAATCTTTCCTTCAAGGAAAGACATCTAGTCTCTAATCTCATCACTTTTGCAGCCAGATCTAAGAGGATATCATGGATACAGGTAGAATTCTTCAGTGTAGCAGAGCTGGACCACATTCTAGGCAGTACCAACTCACACATCAGCGCTTGCTGCCCAGCCTCTCTTTCACTGAACCTCTGTGCCATGTTTCCCAAGTCAGCTGTGGCACAGACCACAGCCTGCCTAAAGAAATCTCTCATGCCAGCTGACATATAGAGACAGCCCCTCCTCTAATTCTGGAAGTCCATAGTACATTTCACAAGAATGAAATCAAACATTAAGAATAAGAAAGACATCAAAATCCTGTCTCCCCATATGAGGATGAGGCCCACAGAATTACATTCCTAAATAAGAGATGCAGATAGATGTTGCTGCTCAGAGACATCAGTGCTTTGGGGAGAATCGTAACACACAAAAGAGGCTCAGTGTTCAACACAGAGGATACAACACTGTTTAAAACAAGTACCCCAAGAAGCAGGAAAGGAACCTGTCACCAAGACAGATGCATTTATAAGATGCATTTAGAAAATACCTCTAAGGAGACAGATTTATGTAGATTGGAAGTATCCAGTTTGAATCAAAAGTGTCAGATCTGAACAAAAGCCCAACACAAGACTTGAAGTGACACTTTTTCACTGATCTATGCATTGTTTTATATTTTTTGCAACTGAAGCAAATTGCTAAGCCTCCACCAGAGCAGAACTGGATGAAACTCTAAGGCATTCTAAGACATAATAACAAGGATCAAAGCATCACATTTAGAGATGAAATGATTGTCACTTGTCTAAAATCATCTATGGATGTAGCCTTGTGAGCAAGTGAATGCAGGCCAGGAAAGCAAAACAGAAAGAGGGAATGTTTAGGATTCATTTAGTTGCTGGCCATGATTGGTTTATGATGCCTTTTATATAATCCCACAAATTGTAAGGGCAGACCTACAGGAAAGCATAATCTTTATTTGTCTATTTCTGTTTAAGAAAAAGACACCTATATTTCATATCTATTTAAGTACCCAGTTAATTACTGCTATATAATATTCCTAGCCAAATACACCCTCATTTAGATGAGATTTTTGTTGTTGTTCATAATGTTCCTTTTAAGCAGCAGTCATTTCCATTAGGTCTCAGCCTGAACAGCTTCTCTGGAAGATAGCCCAATTAAGCAGATTTTCTTATTAAGCATGCCCCAGTTAAGTGATGTACATCACTATCAGCTCAGTTCCTTTATGATTTTTACATACTGAGCAGAACACAGGGCACATTTTACATTGTTTTCAACCTAGTCTGTCCTTGCACAAAGAAAGTACACTTAGGTTCATTTTAACAAAACAACATCAAAGGTATGAAATCTAACATAAATAGGAAGACTTCTACATATTCCTGTGTTTTTTGATGAAACTACCCAATTTTGCTTTTAAGAATTTTACTGAAGCAACTCTCTGAAGAGAAACTGACTTCTGGCACCCCAGCACTCTCAGCAGCCCATCTCTATCGAGGTGGGAAGGGGCTCTCTTTCCCTGGGCATCTGGAAATCACCTTTATAACTCACTCTGTGCTCCAGCACTACATAAAACTTTTTAATGTTTAAATTTAATTAAGTTTAATTGCATTAAATTAATTACTTTTCTTTTTTTTCCTGTGGGAAAGAGCAATTCAATGACGGCCTCACAGTCATTTCCTAAGGTTATATTTGTGGGTCTTGGCAAGGAATCTAAAACAAGTGTTGGACATGTATCTTGTTTTCACAAGAAAATTATAGTTAAAATCAACAACCTTTGTACATTTTATTAGATTAGAATACCAGTCCTTCTGCAGCAATGAAATTAAAAATAAATGCTGAAAAGGTAATCTAATTAAAAGCTGTCACATGCTTTGAAGAGTGTTCAGGTGTGTGCTGAGCATTCCTCAATACTGACCTGAAGTCTTTGTGTGTTGTTTTAGTACCAAATGTGATTTTCTAAATCCACTGCAGTCAAACAACTGGGATCGTTTCACAATCCACATATATATATATATATATATCTCTTTTTTCTTTTTTAATGGGCATTGGAAATGCTAAATAAGTTACGCCATAAAACAATTTTCTGATTTGATTTTTCCATCAATTGCAAATAACATGGTATTAGGGAAGAAAACTTGACTGTCACTATGAATTGTTGTTGTTTTCTGAGGCATGTAATAATTTCCAATTTAACATCATTATGTTGCTATATTAGTCCAGTTTTCTCATTTTATCATAATAGTTCAAGTTCTAGTTCCAAACATTATTTTTGAGTTTGAGAAGATGCAGCCCTTGTGCCAAAAAGTTAAATGAATTACTTTTGTACCATCAGAGGTTGAAACACAACCATCTGGTCCACCAAAATTGGTCCGAATTTTTCAGTATTCTTTAAATGGTACATGCTGAGAAAAAGCCTGCTCCAACTGCAGTAAGTGGCACAACGCCCACTAATTTATATAAAGCCAGGATTTCTTCCAACGTGTCCTAGTGAGAACATTTTGCTTTTCTGGACTATGCACAGATTTTGTACTGGTTACAACTATGTTAGTTGGGTGAGGTTTTTTTCCCTCTCCACAGAAACAATAAAATCAATTTGTGAAGAAACATTCAAGGTGGACAGAAACAAACATTGGCAAGCAGCAGGTTTTCTTGCTGGTGTTTGAATAGCAGGAGATGGAGGATTATTCCCCTGAAGGGACAGGGAAAGGAACACACATTTCTTGGGTTTTGTGAAGCCCAAAATATTGACAAAATACTGAGAAATATATTTTCCTGGTGTAATACAGTGTGTCATTGACTGTCAGCAATGTGTGGATTCCAGATCTCCTGAACTGGACAACTGCTGTACCACACTTCTGGTAATAGACTCCTTTAAAACGTACACACAGAAACCCACGTCTCACCAAAAGATCACTGTTTATGAAAGAAAATTATATATTCTGGAGTAAGGCAGTGATATTTTCACAAGAAATACTCAGCTGAGGAGTAATGCATGCAGTTGTTTCAGGTAATTTAATTTTGGCTTTACTTTATTTGCAGAGAAAATGCTGCAGACTAGATAGCAAAAAGGTTAAGTGAGCCGCAGTTTCACGTGCAGTGGCACCATTTCCAGAGACTTTATCCCATGCTTCACAGCCATGGGACAAAGGCAGCCATGCTGGCACAAAAATTTTTTTGTGGAATCACAATAAATGGCCAAAACAGTAACCTGTGATTTCCATGTTCAGTTGTGGTTCATTAGCCAAATATGTAAACTATTTAAAGGTTATTTATTTCACTGCTTATACTAGAAATAAGGTAGCTGCTGCTTAGATGTATATAAGCAGGCACACACACACATTTAGAAGTACATCTACCAAGTTGGATTGCTTTGTAAATAAGGTTACTCTGAATATTTTTAGATGCAAATCAATTCTATTTTCCACTCTACCAGTAGGATTAAATTTCTGACATTGATGAAATCCAAAGACACTAATTTTAACTTGGTGATTCGAGAATGATTCATAATGAAACCCTTCTTTTTCATAGCAGTGGGATGCCACCTATTTTATTCTGTTTTGTTCTGGAGATAGACATTAGAGCGTTCCCCTGATGAGTGGTAATAACAGTCAGAATTTAGTAAGCCTACCAGCCTACTTCAGCCATGTTCTGGGGGCAGTGGAGAGGCTAAAACTTTTAGCCAGAGGATTCCATATCTATTGCAGAGGTGCAGTGCAAAAGAGTTTATTTATAAAAAGGTACTTATTTGTGCTTTTTTGACATTGATAATTTGTAAAAAAACAGGCCTGGGAGTTTTTTGGAAAAGAGAAAAATAAATATCAGGTCTTCATGCTTTAAAGAACTACTGAATTTTCCTCAAGGATTAAAAAGAAAAAAAAAAAAAAAACAACAAATGAAAGCTGAGCCTTGAGGAGTAATCTGACCTTTCTTTACAATACTTTTTTTAAAAAAATAAATATTTCTATTCCCTGTTCAGGTCAAAAATTCCAAAGATGTATATACCACAGTGTCATGAGTCTGTGGGCATTGGTGAAGCATCTCATAATGAATATGCCTACTGTTGCCTAGCAAGTACATATGTGGAACATCTGTATGTCATCAACAAACACATTAATTTTATTAGTTTTCTGTTATCACATTTTATATATTTGAATTCAGGGCTTTTATGCACTAGGATTAAACATTTATTGCAATTCTTACTTTATTTCTAAAGATTAAAACCAAGTGAATTATCCTCAACAAGACAGAAAGTATGACTAAAGCTGTTTTCCTCGAGGGAAAAAGTTGAAACAGTTAAACAGAGATACTTCCGTGAACTTTTTTTTAATTAAAATAGCCAACAGTTATTTTTCCTAGTTTTACATTTGAACAGCATCATATTTCTCTGCAGACAGTTGTCATACAGAATCAGAGAATATGCTGAGTTGGAAGGGATTGTCAAGTCCAGCTCCTGGCCCTGTTCACATAGCTTAGCTGATGTTTATGATACTAGAAAATTCAGCCTGTAACCAGTCATGAAAACTAATGTTTCCAGTCCCCCCTCAATAATTACATCATATAAATAAAATTTATATTAATTTATAACCTATATAAATGTGTGTATATATATATATATAAAATCATGTATATATATACACCACATTCCTTTCTTAGGATCTGGAGTTCTACAAATGAAGGCATACTGTATTAGACCAGTTTCCTATGCTTAATCTAGATATACAAGAATATCTTCTCATGTAAAATATATGGCAGTCCTGAATAATTTAAAAAGGCTCAAATGCTTCACTCTCTTTGATATCTAAATATTGCCTGTCAGAGGAAAATACAAAGAATAACTCTCCAGTCTTTGAAATTAAAAAAATATCTTTAGTGGAACCTGAATTTTATTTAGACCATGTACAAGCAATTTGAGGGAGAGAGGAGAGGGGGAGCTGCTCAGGCATGTTATGATTATTCCCAGAACAACATTATGCTCCCAGAATCTTAAAGTAAAAGAGACCTTTAGTATTGGTCCAGTCATGTTGATACAAAGATACTGATAACTCTACCCTGAAATGACAGCGTAGCAGGAAAATTAAGACATATTTAAATTAGTGTTTTGCTTTTAACAGTATTAGACACTATCCCGTCCACTCATGTTTTTCACTGAAATCTCAATTTCTAGGTTTTCTTCCATCTATTGCCACAATTTTTCATAACTGAATATCATTAGTATGTTAACTGTTAATCATTTGGGCTTGTATTACACTTGTAAAAGTAATTTGTGAAATAATTTACCTCTAACAAAGTCAATAACCCATCATCCTCCCACCCAAAAAATCTTCAGACCCTAAAGAGACAAGAGTGATTTTAAAAGAAGGAATTCAAGCAATTTTGAAATGCTGTTACCTTCAAACCCATTTTCCTCTTGGGCAACGACACCTTCCACAAGACCATGTTGCTCAAAGCCTCGTCCAACCTGGCCTTGAACAGGGATGAGACATCCACAAGTTCTCTGGCAGCCTGTTCCACTGCCTCACCACACTCACAGTAAAGAATTTCTCCCTCATACCCAATCTAAATCTACTCTCACTTCAAAGCCATTCCCCCTTGTTCTAACACCACATGCAGAATCATCACTACAAAAAGAACGATTTATATTATTTTTCTATTAAGGATTTTTGTTAAATAATTCACTGTTTTTATCCCTGTCTCACCCTTCATAGGCTGATATATACCATTCAGAAATATTAGATAGGCTAGAATAATCACGAATAAATGGCTGTTAAGTGAAACATTTAATTACATCTTAAAAAGGCAAAAGAAAAAATGTTGTCACTGGCTTTAAAAAAAAAAAAGCCAAATTTATTCCCAGAAGTTCTGACAGAGTACTGTGAATTATGAGCAGTTTGTTTTGAAACAGAAACTCTTAGAAGAGTGAGAATCTGACATCGAAGGAACATTGACGTTCAACTTAAGGATGAGAAACTGGGCAAGCGTTGTGACAAGGCAAGGTTCAGACAACCTTCAGAACAAACTTCATTGTAATCTGCATAAGCCTTTGCATCACTGAATCATCCCATTTCTTGTAGGAAAAAGGCAACAAACTCCTTCGTACACATCTGTTGACAGTCAATGGAGACATCTTAAGGAAACACACAGAAAAGTACAGAAAGGGAAAATGACACATGCCCCATAGGTCTGAATCTTCCTGCAGCACATTCTAGTGTTCTCTATATCCATTACACTTTTAGGACTGCAGGGTACCCAAAAACCGGAACTATGTTTCTGGTTCATTACTCCTACCAGGGCACTTGGTGCAATGCAAGTTCAGAACAGTACCCTGCATCAACAGCATCTGCACCTAATGGTAACTCAACAGCAAAGGGACACAACACATCTTTTCTGTTCAGGCACTCACAGACCTGTTCCAAAAGCAGTTCCAGAACTATGAGAAAAATCCCATGTACAAGCAGAAGCGAAGGCCACTTCTAAGTATTTTCAGATTAAATATTTTTAAGCATTTCAGCTTAAAACACGCATTCCCAAACACACATAGCCTGGACTGCCACCCCACTTAAATCCTGTCTCTGAGGGGCAGTCCTAAACTCCCTGCTAGTCTCACAAGCTCCCATCCCACCTCCCTCCTGGCAGACAGCTGCTGGGGTGCAGGCAGTCAGCTGGGTCATATCACAGGGGTGCTCCTATGCTTCCAGCTCCGCAAGCACTGATTCCATCAACCTCAAGGCAAAAAAAAGTCAGTGTTTCCCAAGAACAGGCTCTTGTGTCAACTGCTGGGATAACTATCCAAGGGGAGCCATAAGAGGCGGTATCTCCTAAGCTAGTCTGCTCCAGATGGGTTGGCTCTCAACACATTCCCACAGGCTTTTGGAAAATTGTCCTTTCTCACAGAAGAAAACATGAGTGTGCTAGTTCTTAAAAACGTGACAGGATGCTGCCCCACCTAGTGGGAGCACCACTGTGTTCCCCTCTGTGTGCCAGGCAGACCAGGAGAACTTTGTATAAAGACACATCGTGCATTTCTAATGGTTTGTAAAATTGTTAAAAATATCCTGAGAAACAAATGTGGGAAAGATTTAACAAGTGGTTTACATTAAAACATACTGAGATACTAAAAGCTTAGAGAAACCTTTAATGGAGGAGAAAGTATTAAATAAAAGCTCCCTACATCTTAAACGTTTTCATATGTAAATACTAACTCATTGTCTATTAAATTATGTTAAACAAATGTAATTGGAGAAGGAAAACCTGCAGCATAAAAAGATAAACCTTCCATCTTTAATGCAGTAATTACTTCATATTTATTGGCTAGAAACCAGATGCATTCTCATGTTTGCTACAAATTACAGGTAAAAGTATCTTTTTTAGCTATTTGAGTTGGTACCATTTGCTTGTTCCAAGCTTTCATAAATTTTATTATTGCTGCTGAAAATACAACACCAAAACTTTCTCAGTTCTATGCAAGTAATAGAGAATTGACTCCAGTCTTTCATTTTCACCTCCCTGTTGTATCTAATGCCAAATCTATTATCTGCATGGCTGCCTTCTCAGAGAGGGTAAACAGGGTATTTTTTTTCCCCACATTTAATCTGACTTTTTCTTTCCAAAAAACAGAAAACATCCACATTTTGTGTCTCAAAGAAAAAATAAATGTCTTTTTCTAAGTCAAAATTTTACTAAACATTTTACCTGGCACAGCAGAGCAGGTACCTCATTGTCTTCAAGTGCTAATGTCCTAGTACACTTCGCACAGAGCCTAAACAGAAATCGATTCCATGCCCAGGTGTGTCTTTTTTGGCACTTAAAATTTAACTGCTGTATTCTTCAAAACCTACACTGGCTTTTATTTATAGAGTCAGTCTTACGAACACCCTAAAAACTAGTACATTTTGGAACTTGGCAAAACAAGTCCTTCATGGACTTCTGTCTTACCCTCACAGAATGACAGTATGGAAGATAGACAGGGACACCCTCCCCTAAGATGCTAAAAGGTAAAACGGGTCTTGAGTGCAATCCTCCAACATAAGAAGTTTTCCCCAAGTGGAAGAGAATCCAGCCTTTTGACTCCAGCCTTTCAGCTCTAAAAGTCCCCCAATCAAAAAGCTACATTAAAGAATACTAAGCTTACTAAAGTTTACCTGAACAGCCAAATGCAATTTAATTACATAACTCCCAGGACTGCCTGACAGCTTAACTAAAGCAATATAATTAATAGCAACAACTTTTAGAATAAGACGCTTTGAAAGTTCAAGCATTTCCTATCCAGACTAACAGAAGTAGCACTTCTCAAGAGGAGATTGTTCTCTGCCGAGTGTTTTGGTCAGCTCAGTGCCTATCTATTCCCAGCAATGACTTCTCCAGCAAACGGCTGGCACGGCATGTGTGATCCGTGGGTGGGATCTCTCCTGGACTCCCCAGCCATGGCGGTACACAGCTGACCTGAACTGACTCAGGGACATTCCATACCAAATGACATCTGCTCAGGTGTAAAAACTAAGGGGTTGGAGGCATTTGTTATTCACAAAAAAGTCTGTATTTTGGAGCAACCACTGCACATACTGAAGCCCTGCTTCCTTGGGAAGTAGCTGAACGTCTCCTGTCAATGGGAAGTAAGGAATAAATCTCTTCCTTTGCTTCCACACATGGCTTTTGCTTTATTAAACTGCCCATGAGATTTTTTCCATCTGACTTTCTCCTTTCTTTTGTTCTGCTGAGGAGGGGACTGATAGAGCCATTTGGTGAGCACATGACATCCAGCCAAGGTCAACATACCACAGTCCTTTTTGGCACCTGGTGTGGGGCATGAGGAATTTGAGATAAGGAGTGTGTCGAGTCCTATTCCTGAAGACAAAGGAGTGGCAGAGGCAACAAGTGATGAGCTGACCTGAGCCCCCATTCCGTGTCCCCATGTGCCTCTGGAGGGAAAGAGGCAGAAAATTCAGAAGAGGGAAATTAAGCCCCAGAAGAATGGAGGGGTGAGGGGAAGGTGTTTTAACATTTAGTTTTTATTTTCTCACTATCCTACTAAGATTTGATTGGAAATAAATTAAATTAATTTTCACAAAGTCGAGGTCTGTTTTGCCAATGACAGTCATTGGTGAGTGATCTCTCCCTGCCCTTATCTTGACCCACAAGCCTTTTGTTATATTTTCTCTCCCTTGTCCATATGAGGAGGGGAGTGATAGAATGGCTTTGGTGGGCACCAAGTGTCCAGTGTCCAGCCAGGATCAACAGACCATGAGAGAAGCAATGGAGGCACCTGAACACAGAATATCCTCTTGCACTTGAATGGAAAAATCTGTTTCAATTTATAGGACAAGCTTGGATGATCCTCATAGTTTTTTGTGAGGAGCTGTACTCTCAGCATGCTGCTCCCAACATAGTGTCCCAGAACACAAGGCAGTGCACCAAGCTGAGAAACTGTGAACAAGAACAGCACGGTGTGCCCTGGAAATACAGAGATTGGGAAAGGGCACCTGCAGATATTTGTGGTACATTTTGTGGGCTGCCTCTTAGCAATGTCCAGCTGTGGGTCAAAATCAACAAGGATGAACATTTGACAGCTCACTTCATCCAGAGCCAAGGGCAAATGCAGAGTGGATCTATCATTTTTGCCTGCATTCCAGTAGCTGAATGGCTGACAAGAAAGAGGAGGCCTTCACATATTAAGTGTGACAGATAGCCACCAGCAAAAGACAGTCACATTAAGCCTGACATTATGATCCCAAGCTGTGGGATACTGTCAGTGACAGAACCCCCCACCAGGCACAGCTTTCTCATGGCAAAGCATGTAAAGACCTTGTGCTGCTTCCAACAGGAAGATGTTTTCTAGAAGTGACAGCTATTCAAGCTATAATATATAAGCTATTGCATGGTTTTTTTAAAAAAAGGCTAGTCCAGTAGATGGGAAGGAAGGCATTGAAAATAAAATTTGATCAAAAAACCAAAATTTGAACCCAAAAAGAGCCAGAAAAACTCATTGAAGCATCTGCATGGAATGTCAGATCTTAAGAAAAGTTCAGAGTGGATTTACTGGCCCCTGACATCCAAGTAAGCGCAACCACATCAGGTCATTCTGTTCCACAAAGGATTTCCCTTTCCTTGTCACAGAAACCACTAAGGCAAGCATTGCTTTTTCCTGTGTGTTTTCAAGTTACTGAGGTCTTAAGACTTTTTTCTTCCACAAAGCATTCCTAATAGACAGACAAATTTCTAAAACCAGAGCCTGTTCACCTGACCTACAAAGACCACATACTACAGAAATCTTAAGATCTGTGAGATCTTACCATCACCAGAGCACAGACTTTTCCAAGACTGGGCTGTCAGTAGGTGCTGGAACCACCAACTCCAAATAAAATCCACAGAAGCTCTCCCATCTCCAAAGACCACCCCATCAACTGGCTGGCAGTAAGGATCTCAGTCCCCCAGAGCTGTGTCTGCAGATTTGTGAAGGACTTTGTGGGTTACAGCTGCTGTGTCTGCCTGGTCCTTCCTAGTGGGAGAGATGGAAGGCTGGACCTGTCCCTCTCTACTATCAGTGAGAGCCAGCAGCAGGTGGGGTTTCCTACTGCTCTGGGATGCAAAAGGAAATGAGAGGAAGATAGGAAGAATGGCATCCCAAGCATGACTTTCCAGAGAAGTGCATAACTTGGATCCTGCAAGCAGATTATGATACCATCCAAAGACTGGTACCAAGCAGGATTTTCAGATGAGCTTTTTCAGGATCTTCAGTCAGTTTCCCAAAACCTTATCATAATTAGATTAGAAAAGACATTTGGATAGCCTGACTGCACAACTTGGTTGGCTGCACAAATTTCATGTCCCTTTTCAGTCCTCATTCTTTAACCAAAGGCAGACATTTGGGGGAAAGAAAAAGCAGTGTTAACTGTTTGTGAGCATGCAAACAACTTTTAAATCAGAACCTGGTATTATGGTCCAATAGGTTGTTTTCTTTGTCTTCTGCATTTTCTACAAATAAAACATAATCTCTTTAAGTTGAATATATTTCTGGACAATTAACTGGCCTTCACATAATCATTACTGTTCCAAGTTTCTTCTTTCAGGAAAGCCAAACAGCACTGCAACTCTGAAGCATTTCAAAGTGTAAACAGATTCCTGTGCATCCAGTCTAAGAGCACTTCTGTATCACTTAACCTGTGAGATTCCAGATCTGTTCTGTGTCCTACGCAGTGTAGACAGAAATAATGACTGCTTTTCCAGTTGCTCTTGTTAATTGAAACTAACAGCCTAATAACACCATGTAGCATGACATCCTGTATATATTTATTATTTTGGTGTGGAACCATCACTCTAGTAAAGACATTTCACATCTGGGTAAAAAATCAGATATGATTTTGTATGAGATGATAATGACTTCATCATTCTTACAAAGACAAGTTTCCCTAATGAACAGAAAATAATCTTATTTTTCTAATCCAAAAGACAAAACTACAACACAGCATTTGTTTAAATAAAGGATTTCTTTAAACAAATGGGACTCTTTGTGTGTGCAAGAACACAGTGCAATAATCAAAGGCAAAGGAGAGTCAAGAAGAATTATTAGCACAGAATAAGATCAAATATGCAGCAGAAGTATTGTTTTTCTTTAAGCAGGCTTTAAAGATTTAGTAAATTTTCAGTGGCTTACTATGCTGGAAGAGCATCATTCTGACACTTTGATTTACAGGATAAAACAACCCCAAAATACTCCTTTAAGCATTTGTTGAGGTTGTTCTATCATGCATTCAAAAATCTTCTATATGCACAGATGGTGTTATCCAGAGTTAGTACATCCTAGCATCCTGCAAGCATTACAAAAAGCAAGAAGTTGTTTCAAGAACAGTTCCAGATTTGGAAACATACATAATCTAAGTGCAGACATTGCCTCTTAATAATTAAACTTACTGAGCACTTTATCGAAAATTCTTCTGCAGCAGAGATGTGAACTCTGATAAAAACATCACTGCTTATGGAAAGGAAGGCACAGCAATATGCAGCAGTATTTAACAAGGGGATCTGAAAGTACATGAAACCTGTGGTCTGGAACAGGACCCTCACAGCCTGATTGAACCACTGGCTGCCTAATGACATTGTGTGAGTCTTACTTTTTTGATATTCCCCCTCATTTTCACTGATAGTTATGCAGATAAAAGCATTCGTGATGAAACCTTCCCACCCACGATAATATATTAAGGACACATTACTTATCACTTATATAACACCAGGATTATTTTTTTTAAAAGAGGATTGTGTAATACAAAGGATTACCATTCTTCAAAATGGAAAGTATGTGCAGAGCAACAGCAGTGAGAGGCAGACTGATCAAATGCTTCTTCTGCGTAAAGTGCCATTATATCAATTTAACACAGCAATGAGTAAGCTGGGACTAAAGGAAAGTACACAAAGTAACTGCTATGAAAGGCTGAAAATCTACTTGTTCTGCTAATAAATGTTTAAATAATAACAATAATAATAATAAATCAGTGAAACATATAAACTGTTAGGGTTTTTGAACTGCCATTGATGTCAGTAAATATTCTGCTGTGGAAATGGAGTTCGGTGAATAAAACAATATAAATTTACCTGTCCCATCAGGTTGTGGGTGCTTATTTCAACATCCTTCCTCTCTGCTGGGGCAGTGGCAGCTCCATGCCCGTGGCTTGCTGGAATTTCAGCAATCTCAGCTGACAGAGAGCGTTACAGCGAACAAAGCTTTATAACCTCTCTGAATTCTTCCACTTTCTAGCAAAAGCTTTGCACTCACCCACCTTTATTTTTGTCACAGTTGCTAGGATGCCTTGGCGACAGACACCCAAAATATCTATGATTTGGAGACAAAGCTGGAGGCAGGTGTAATCCATACCAGACCAAAAGGAGGGCAGGAGGCTCCTGCCAACAATCACTGCACCAGCGGAGATTTCTTGCAGCAGCAAAAGTGCTACCTGGGATAGAGCAAATCCACTTGCTGCCATCTCAGCCTCTTTGTATCTCACCTGGCCCCCTGTTGGGACACAAGGAACAGATCCAGCCTCCCACCACTGGGGAGGAAGGAAAAGCGCCTCTCAATTTGGACACCCACCTCAGCCAATAGCACTGGAAATACCCCTCCTTGCTGTTGGTCATCCTGCTGAAGGAGTAAAAATATATCCTGGACCTTACTGCCCAGGGCTGCATTAACTTTGACTTGAAAATTTGCCTCCTGCATGGGGTGTTAAAACCAGACACCACAAATCTTTACAGAGGATCAGAGCTGGCCGGAATAGCTTCCAAAGACCGCAGTGATGCTTCCTTGGTGCAGCTCACACAGATCCTGGCAGAGACTGTGCTAGAAACAAAGAACAAACGATGTATGCACTTGTTTAAAAAGCTCATACAAAGAGGGCTTTTTCTTTTAAATGTTGCTCATGGACTTCTGCATTTTAAAAGTCAATCACAGTCAGGCAATTATTTAGAATAAAATATCATTTTTCTGGGTGATAAATGAAAATAGTTTCATTAAGGATTAAACATCTGTTCTGAAGGAACTGCCTCTTATTTACACAAAATCTGTGTGTCATTCTACAAAATGAATGCTTTCTCTGCTAACAGTGTTGTGGAGGAAGAGGTTTGTTGCATTGGATTCATGCAAACAATCTTACTTTCTACACTTTCTCATTGAAAAAACTTATTGCCAGACTGACTGTAGTAGGAAAACTACAATGTAATGTTACACCATAGTTAAAAATCTTTTTGGCCTCTAGTGTTAGATGGAAAAATTGTTCTGAGAATAAAAGAACAGATGCTGACAGCCATAGCAATTCTCACTGCTTATGCCAGAGAGCCATATTTGCTTGAAAAGGCTATTCATAATGTGAATAGTGCTTCATGTGAAGAGAACTCTATTATACAAGACAGCATATATTTGCAGCTAAAGGGACCCCCTCCCCAAACACACCCATTGATTTTTTTTTTTCCTTTATCCATATTTACTTGTTCTATAACCTCTTTTTGTTACATTAGCAGCTTCAGTGCTCTGAACACTTCTTGTTTATACATGTTGCCTTAAACAACAAGCACTAAGCAATTGTTAACATAAATGGGGAAATGCATTAGCAGACTGGTATAAGAATCCCCAAAATGTACACTTTTAGAAGACAAAATTCAAATAAATCTGATCTATATATTCTTTTATGAACTAGTTTTCCCCCTAAAGGCATCCACAGCTGCTGACCCCCACCATGCCCTGAAAAAGAAGCATCAGTTGTAGCACTAGTGTAGACAACTGAAGCCTTGACACAGTTTTCAATCACAATGTCCAGACTAGACAGCAATGACAAAAATATCAGATTTTCCCAATCTACAAAGAAAATAAACCTTAGATATCTTCTCATTAGAAGGAGTACCCTGCACTCTGTGCAAAGTAGGACCTTACTCTATTACAAAGCTATGCCAGCTCTAGCTCAGACACAGAAAGCATTCCTCCTGCTCATGTCTGTGCTGTCTATGCTCCTGGCAGCAGAAGCAACCTTTCCAACTTCTGGCACCATCCAGACCTTGACAACAGGCTGGTGCAGGTCAGAGAGCACAGAGGTGGCAGCCCAACGAAGTTCCCCACCCAGACAGCAGAAGGAGGTTCATCATCTTGGCGAAAAGGAGAGGGAACATCCTTGTTAAACTAACTGAAGATGCCCTGCAACCCTACAAGGCCATCAGCTGTAAATCTGCGTAGGCAGACATGGAGCAAACCAGCTGGGCTTGGCCATCACTGCCATGCACACACTGCTTTTTAAAAGTTTCAGCAGTTTAGGAGGGTAGCTCCAAATTTTGCTGCTCCAGCCTCCCTTCCCCAGTCAAAGCCGGAGATGAACCTCCCTGTTTCCCACGGTCAAACACCAGAGAAAAAGGTTCTTTTTTCCTGCCCAGCCCTTGCAGCTGCATCTGCAAGATTCCACTCTTGAGAGTGCTGCAGGAGACTCATAGCTAAAATAATCACTGAAAGAGTTTTGGTGTATAAAGAACTAAAAACTTCATAAGGGCTGCCTAATGGCAACTGAGACAGGATTAAAATACATATTTAAAAGAAAGCAGTGTCATGTTAAGGTGACATTTTCAAAAAGACTCACATATAGGAACTGAACTGAACAGTATATGATATTAAAAATTCACACACAAAGTCTTTCTCTCTTTCATCTTCTTCAGTAACCCTACATTTCCTTCTTTACTTTCACACATCACTTCTCTTTAGCTGTTAGTACAAACTTTTTGACGTGTATAATGCAAATTATAGAATTAGATTTTACATCATAGTATGCAGAAAAGAAAAACCTCATCTTTAAAATTAAAGTTTACACCTTATGTTCTAAATAATTGTCAGTGAACAGGATCCTGATTTAGCCAAAAGTGTATCCACACACTGGGTTTGTATCTTCTGCTTTCTGAGTTTAAAACTCACTAGAAAATCTGAAATTAATAACCTAACCAAATCTTTGTTCCTTTGAACCTGCTGAAGATTTCTATCCTACTCCTTTAAATACACAGAAAGACTTATTAAAAGGATTTTCCCTGAAAGAAGCAAAGTTGTCTTCATAAACATTTACCATGCTGAAATCAAGCCTGCAAAAAGCCCAGAAACATATATCTGATTCATGATAAATGACTTCTGTTTCATACAAGGTGACAATTATGCAAGTAGGGCATGAGGACATTCCCTGTTCTCTGTCACATAAGCATGCATTTTCTACTGAATTTTGAGATGCCATGTTCACTGCAAAACAGAGAGCATGCTTTCTTTTTCAAAAGTTCTTTTGTGTAAAAGCAGCCTATTAATCTGCACTTGAAATGCAGCATTTTAGAAAAAACTGTCAAAAATCATCTCTCATTTATCTGACAATGTTGGTAGATTGTTGAGTAAGGCTGATAACCTTTTAGAAAGCTCAGGCAAACACAAGGTTTGAACAACCTAACTGCCCACCAAGAACAAAAAAATCATTTTTATCTGGCACGTGTTTGATGCCTGTACTGATATCCTACCCAAGCCTGCAGTCCATACAAGCAGCATTGTGACTTTGTCCTTGGGGTGACAGAATGCATTTATTTAGATTCTAGCTTGTCATACAGCACAGTCTCGTGCCCCAGAATGGCTTGATTTAGTCTGTTTTCTAGCACTGCACAATAGCTGCTTTCAACAACAAAACTGTTTTCTGACATTATATTTTGTTAACTCCATTTGCAAAGAGCCAACTTGAAATGATAGCTGTGCATGGAAAGCACGCAGAGCAAACTGGGGCTGCTTGACAGCAAGCCTTCCTTTGAGAGGCTTGATGCACTCCAAATTCTGTAGTGTGTCACATTTAATCTGTAATGTGCATAGCAAATCACAAAAGCACAAAAAATGGCATATAAAACCAGTAATGGCTTATGATGCAAGTTACAGTGTCTCCTGGTTCTCCCCACAGTTTTGAAAGCTCTTCATTTGCAGTGGGCAGTTCCTGTGACTCATTTGTTACCTTGCACCATTTTCTTTTCATACTGTTGTCTTATCCATTACATACATTAGATGGTTGTCTCAGGCATTAAAAAGTAGAATGGGGTGTTTCAGTAGTTCAGCAACTCTGGATACATAGTACCTGTAAAACATACTCAATACTAGGTGGCATCACTAATCCACTGAAGCCCATTCCAAACATTTTCAGAGCAGAAAGAGATCTTTAGAAATCAAGTTAAAGCACAGATGTTTGAAAGAATCTCTCAATACCAGGAAATCTTTGAGTGAAAAATAAATAAATCACTGCTATTACCAATAAGAATACAATGCAAAGACTCACTTACCCTTAACATGTGCCAGAATACTGTATTGGCAGGAAAATATACCAGGCTTATTACGAAGATAGGAAGAGGGGATGCCTTTTTCTGCACAGAAATTACTAAGAGAGCTAGGGATTAATTTTCAAAAATTCTGATGCTCTTCTGAGTTTAAGGCTTAAAGCTGATGCTCCAAGTTTTCTGCCTAATCTAGATTTGCTTAGTCGACTCATGAATCCTTCAGCAAGACAAGAATACAGTTTCTAGGAAGTTGGCTTCTTTTTTGCTTCCTCTTCATAGAGACAAAGTCAGCTTGAGGTCAGCATAATTCAGATGACTTCATGCTCCCAGGCATATCACTGAGACCTCTTTCTTTGTTTTAGACAGTAAATTTAACATCTGGCTTGGACTGTCATAACTAAGTCATCACTTCTTGTAAGTCCTAGCAAGGAGTAGATCCCCCTTCATCTACAAACCCAGAATTCTTGTCTGAGTCAAGCCTTGTTATCTCCCATACTGACCAGAGAATGCTGTTGTTTTACTGGTCTGGCCCAATGCAGTTCCAGCCTCACTGCTATCAGTGGCCATGCTGGCAGACTGGACACTGCCAGAACAAGTATGTCATGCATATTAAACATGTGCATGCACAGACACTTACAAACGTATAACCTAAGATGCAAGAACATCTCCAGGATCCTCACTGCTTTTATGTATGTCTTCAAAAGAAATTTAACTCCAGTTATACACCACCAACAGACCACTTTGAGAGGCTGAGAAGCACAAAGGCATTGAACAATGTAATCAAATTGTTGAGTTACCAGACAAAGCAGTACAGAGGTTGCTGCATATACTTTCACAGATAATCAAGCAGAAAAACAATTTTTAACTGCTTGGTCTAAAATTATACGTGCATAAAAGCCAAAACTACAAAAAAGGCATTCGACTCTGACCTGGTTCTGTATTTGTCAGTGCTTGGTCATGACCTGCCTGGTATTCCTCATCTGTTGACTTAATGTCATGAGTCATTTGCCATCCCCCACTGGGGATTTAAGTCACTTGTATTGCTTTCCTTGAATGTACACATAGATAAGCTTTGTCTGCAAGAAAAGGAAAAAAATGTGATAAACAGTGTACGTACTTTAAATTTTATGCAACCTAGATCAGTTACAAAACAACTTCAATCATAAAAGAAAACAGAAATAAAAAATATTCATGATACCTTTCAATTTAATCAGCTTTAAAATATCTTCTCAGATCAAATCTGTCACCCACTTTTCTGAAAGCTTTTTTCTAAAGCAGGAGAAGATAGATCTGGGTGAGCATTATTCTTCAGCAATTAGTAGGTGCAGAAAAAAAATGCACCACTTGCCTGAAAGAGCAGACCTATTTCCTGTGATAACCATTTCACTTTTCCCTTTTTTGATAAGAATTTAGCTTTTTCAAGAGGCCCACTGCTGTCCCACTAGTGAAAAAGAAATTGAAATAGTCTTCCTGGTTACATAAATAATGAGGAAAAAAAGGGTATGGTTTAGAAAACAGCTCTATATGCACACACACACAGAGGAGACTCCAGCTCTTCTGTATATGGTACATCATAGAGTTCTATACCATTCTGTATTTTCGAATGCACTGGAAACCACCTTTCTCAATACCAAATGTCATCAACCTCCGAAATTACACTTCCTTACTTCAGTACCTTAAACCCAGGCTCTTGACAGTGGGACATCTACCAGCTGAGAGAAAGCAGAGTACTGCGTTACAAAAGCAAGCAAAAAGAGGAGCATGCTTTCCAGTAACTGGGCACACAGTATGACCAGATCCCACTGCCAATGAGATGCCCATTGCTTTCAGTCCAGAAGAGGAAAAAGGACATACACAGTTATGCTCCTACAAGTAAATGGCTGTTCCTGGCTTAAACTTTCTGCACAAGAGGAAAGGCTGCCATACTGCAATGAATATGAGCCTGCATACAAACATCAAAGACAGCTCCAATAACTCAGAGAGGACCAGCAAATGCGACAAGATTGAGATCAGGAAGTTGAACAGTCTGGCTACAAAGCAACCCCCACACTGCCTCAGCTTCCCTGTCCATGCATCAGACAAGGAGAGAAAGGTTCTCTTTTTCAGATAGATCAGGACAGCCCATTGTGTTTGCTGTATTTATTCTGTAGAATAAAGGTCTTCAATCAGAAGTGTTTTAATTGGACAGTGTGAATGACAGGGCTAAATACCTTCACCAGTCATTTTTCAATGAATGCAGCACTTCTGATGATTAGCAGAGTGCTACCCTAAAAATGTCTGCACAGCCTTTGAGATCAGTCACTCATAACTGGGAACACCACAATGCCAGCCAGCTGGGAACCCAAAAGTGCATGTCCCCTCCTTAGCACAGTGCCCACAGCCTGAAGCTGTAAAAATAACAGAATGATTAAGATAACAAAAGACCTCTGAGATTATCAGATCTGACCTTGGACTGATCACCACCTTGTCAACTAGACCATGGCACTGAGTGCCACATCCAGTTGTTTCTTGAACACATTCAAGGATGGTGACTCCATCACCTCCCGGTGCGCAGTCTGTTCCAGTGCTTAAGAATCCTTTCTGTAAAGAAAGTCTTCCTGATGTCCAACCTGAACCTCCCCTAGTGAAGCTCAAAACCGTTTCCTCTCGTCCTATTGGACTCATCCTCTAGTCACCTGGGAGAAGAGGCCAACCCCCACCTGGCTCCACGCTCCTTTCAGGCACTTGTAGAGAGAAAAAAGGTCTCCTCTGACCCTCCTTTACTCCAAGATGAACAACCCCAGCTCCCTCAGTTGCTCCCTGCCAACTTGGAGACCAGTTAGAGTTCACATTTAATTACCAGAAACTGCAAATAACCTGAAAGTTTTAATTATCATATTCCCTTTGCTAGCAATGAAAACATAGTTTATATTGCGGGGGAAAATATTTCTATATTGTTTCTTATTTTTTATTATGACAATAACTGGCATAACATTATTGCTATATTCAACTGTTCATAATTATAAACAGACACAGATGTAGGAAGAAGATGCACAGAGCAAAAAACCATCTGTTACCTTTGGGAAAAAGGGGGTAAAATCTGATTAGGTACAGATTACTTGATTTTGAATGAAGTTTATGAACCTTGTCAGAAAAGATTTTCATCTATTACAGAAGAAAAAGAGCTTTGAGCAACAGATGCACCTAAACAGATGTGTATATATATTTACATATACACACACCCATGTCTTTTACAAGACAGTGTAGGTGATCAGGAAAGTATTTGCAGAAAGCAATGCTGACTAGTGCCTTTGGTAGACAGGTCTATTATACGTTATCTTGACAATCATCCTAGACTACTAAAGCCAGGCCTGTGTCCTAAATAGCTATGTGACCAACGAAAGACCTTTATGTCCTCCAGATATGAAAACAATGTGTAAAGAACTCATTGTAAATGGCTTTATTAATAGATCTGTAGCAGTATGGGAAATGTTAAGATGTGAATTTAGTAGTTCTTTAACATACATCAGTATTTGCAAAGAAAAAATATTATTCTCCATATTCTGTAGTATTTTCTACATATATTCTACACGTAGAATTTCCCCTATTCTAAAGTCTCCCTAGCAGACATGAGAATTTATAGAGAAAAATTCTTTTTCCTAAAGCAAAATATTCTTCCCTACTAATCTGTTATCTGGTAAAATAATGTCTCATAATCAAGGCCAGGTTGGACAGGACTACGAGCAACCTGCTCTAGTGGAAGGTGTCCCTGCCCATGGCAGGGCAGCTGGAACTGGATGATCCCTAAGGTCCCTTTCAACCCAAACCATTCTATGATTCTGTGATCACAGTGTGCTAGAGTTAGAAATGTCAAATCATTGTAGCATATATTAACCTATAATTTGTTAGAATATTAAAAAGCCAGTGTATTAAGTATGGTATTAATGCATTAAGCGATAGTTGAGCAAAAACAGAGACAGTAGAGAGATAATCAATGAGTTAGGTTTGCCTTAGGCACTACTTTATTACACCCTCTTTCAAAGTGTTTTCACGTGAAGCAAAAGAACAAATAACTTACATAGTGAAAACATTTCATTTCATACCATGAACCAGTTTTGGATTCCTCCTCTAGATGTGTTGCACACAAAACAAAGAGAAAATATCCCCTTTGTAAGCAGATGTGTATTTCTATTGGCCTTGCTATTTACTGTGAAGTCTGCTGTGAGGCATAGTGTTTATTTACACTCCAAAGCACTGGGAAGAACCTGAGTTTCACTGTCAGTCCCAAGGTTTCCTCCATTAGAAAAAAATTTGGGTTTAGACCAACCCATCTCCCCAGGCATAGAACAGATGTACACATTGAAAATAGAAGATACTAATAAATTAGTTTGTATTGCAGAATTAATGACTGTTGATGAACATTAGTTCTTTAAACATTTAGAAAATAATGAGCATTTTGCAAGGCAAATGAGGGATTGTTACTTGTCTCTTCCTAAATTAAAAAAAAAAAAAAAAAGTTGAATGTTATGACACTGGAATCCCAGGGGAGATGAAAAATACTTGTGCAGCTTGGAGGAGATAAAAGAAAAACAAGAATACCAATTATTTTTTGAGAGAAGTCCATGTCAAATGAGACTAAATTGTATGAAAACTTAAAGAATGAGGCAGTATATATAGCACATTGGCAAGATCTTAGGCATTCCCTCATCAGAAAAAGGGAAAAGAATAAATTAGGCACAAGTTACAAGAAAAAGAGCAAAAGTACCATGGTCGGTCAGGTGGAGACAACACATTTGGCTGACAAGAAAGCAAATCAATGTGCAGCACAGTGCTGCCTTCTCCTTTTCATCTTTTATAAACTTAACAGAGCATTTTGCAGGGAGGATAAAAGCTGCTGACCGGTGGAGCCATCCCAGCAGAGGTATTCCCTCATTCTTGGCAGTGCTTTACTGCCTTTTTTTCAGCTGGGTACCAGGGCACAGGGCCAGCAGCTGCCTGGGCCAGGACTGGGGGGTCTGTGCAAGGACAGAAAGGTGTCCCATACTCTATGTTTAAATCAGAGTTGTTGCCATTTAAGTGAGAAAGCTGTTGTGTTATTTATTGTTCACTTATGCATTTTCCCCACATGTAAAATAAATATACCATTTATCAAGGGGATCCAGATTCAGTAGCACAGACCAGGAGATTACCTCAAGAATTACCTGAAGTGGCAAACTGCTGTTTTAAAGCCCAGCCTCTGTGCTTTCACACTGCTTTCTCCCCAGTCTGACCACACACATCAAATTACACGGCTATCAACTGAACAATAAGCTGGCATACTTCTTTATCCATTGGAAGGATGAAGGACCAGACAGACCATGCACATTTGCAGCCTCTTTCTTGTACATAACCTTGTGCAAGTGAGGTTGCCCTCCCTGTTTTTCAAACCTACTAAGCAGTTGCAAGTTAATTTATTTACTTCTGACATTATTTTAATATCACTGATCAAACAACCTTCCAGATCCTGGCAAAGGTTAGAAAAGCCCAGCGTAGAATACCTAGGAGCCAGACCTCTGTCCAAGCACAAAATGCCTCTCTAACCAGTTCATGAGGCTCTTGAGAAGGAGTAAAATGAAAGGACAAAGTTGCTGCCATGTCACCCATGTCTAGGATCTGCACATGGAAGCTGTTGTACTTCACACCACTATCAGCTCTGAAAGCAGATTTATGCAAAAGTAACAAAGAATAAAACACTATGCTTTCCTGAAGCTCAAAGTTGCCATAAGATATTAATTCTTCTACTAAATCCAAAAACTCACTAAATGCAGTCACTTAAACCCGTGGATTCACCACAGAGGCATTTCAGCATATTGGTGACATTTCATTCCTGTCCTAAAAACCTTCATCAGAAGTCAAGTGCTGACTACCGGACACCTGCAGTTGTTTGCAGCCATCTGTATCTGCTTCCCACTTCACAGGGGATCTCTGGTAGTGTTTAACTGAAATATCAAAGGTAAACATCACTGGAATGTTTTCGAGGGCAATCTTTGAACAGTAAAAGAAGAAAAGAACTCACTTTCTTCAGTTACCAGTTCCAGCGATTACAAGGTGCCAGCACATGGTATAATCAGTCTGTATTTTCCTGATTTAAATCACCCAATAAAAAGCCTGAAAACAGCCACTGAGCTTTTAATTCCTCTCTTTTTTTACTGAAACAGAAGACTGCCTCACATCCCCATATACCAAGAGGTTAAAAAAAATATTGATAGAGGTTTCTCAAAGAAATTAATGCCTTCAACTTCTTAGCTCTCTAGGAAAAGTCTGACATCAGTTATCTGCTTACCCATATCATGGTAACCACTACATGATTGTAATCAATGTAGCTTACTACTTACCATGCAGCACCACTAAGTATTTTTGTTTTATTTTTAATATTATAAATTATTCCAAGTTTGGAGCTTACTTGCTGACATTTTATAGGTTGCTCATTGAAATTTGATGCTCATTCTAACAAAGAGTTTTTCCTGCAGCTTTCTAAGATAGTTTAGAAACAAAGACCAAGCTGCCTTTTTTTTGCTGACTGAGACCAACAATGCAAGGTCCTACAAATGAGACTGATGGGGCTTTAAAAAAACCACAGTTGCACTCAGGAAAGGGCATAAAACAGGTATCCAAATGTCCTCTTTGTTTGCAGACTGGTAGGTTAGCACAAACTTCTGAGCTTAAAATCACAGGAGAGAACTGAAACTTGTAAGCAACAAGAGAGCAATGAGTAATTGCAATTAATTGTGAGAAGAGCAAAGCAGGCACTGCAGTCCCTGCAGGCATTGGGAATGGAGGCAGAATTCAGCATGAGCTCCAGCCATGGAGCACAGAGACCAAAGCAAACACACACAAAGCAGCACACGTGAAGGTCACCAGATAACAGTCTGAATGACTAAATACTGCTAGAGCCCTTCCCAGCACCACCCCCAAGCAGCCTTGTCGTGCCACCATTTGTAGGTTTACTTGTGATGGTACAGCTGTCTATTTCTTTAAATTTTGACACCAGCTACCTTCCCCACTGGATCAAGTCTCTCAGATGTGAGACCACTGATGCTCTTCAAGACACAGCAATAAACATGTACATAGAAGAGTAACTCATGTTCCCCAGGGGCCGAGCTGACTCCACCACCTCCTCACACACCTCACTTTTGAAGTGTGTAATAGAAACACACACTCCTTTTGCCTCTTTCCTCAAGCAAACCTGGCACCACTCCAACGAGCATGTAGTGAAACCTTGCATGCACTGCCTCTGCTCCCATGCTGGCATGTATTTCTCCCTGCTGAAATCACTTCTCCCAGCACTGGCACTTTAGGATGGCAGTGCAGTGATCTTGCTCTTTGTGCAGCTGCTATAAGGCTGGTATTTACACAAGGACTGCAGAACTGAGATTAGGCAGTCTAGTGCTGGTCTATGAAATTATGATGCATGAAGTGATTTCCCTAATTCGTTATTTGGGATAATAATTAGTTCTATTATGTATTACATTATATTTAACAACAACATACTTGTGAATTTATATACACACACCTTTACTGTGTTATAATATTTTAATAAATACTTTATTCTGTAATTCAATAGCTCCTAATAATTAGAACCACAGATGTAGAATCTGCATTTACAAAAATACTGTTAATGTTAGAATTCTTTCCACACTTGTATCATTTTTGAAGGAAAAAAAAAGGCAGGATTCTTTGGGGAGTGGGACTTACTTGTTCATTTGGAAGGTAGGATTGAAGGGAATCAAATTGATTCACAAAACGACAAAATATAAAACCAAGCCAAAGCATTTGCTGAGGTGTTTCTCCTATTATCCCCACTGTTTTTCTGTTTCCTTGTGAATGAAGCAACTTCATAGTCTGAAAATGCTGAATTTACAATATTCTAAAGATTTAAATTATGAACTCAGTATTTTATCCCAAACCATACTGCACTGCGAAGGTGAAATGAATATTAAAAAAAAAGCCTTGTCAATAATTTTCGGTTTGATTTTCTTCTTTCCCTCCTAGAAATCAAGGTTAAGATTTCAGGGTTGCTTTGAGAAATATTTTTTTTCTTTAGCAATCCAGTTCAATTTCCTTCAAATTCATTTAGAGTTATCAAAACTTTTTAAAAATTCTTATTTTAACATTTCATTTTAAGAAAAATCCTAAATGTCTAGTTTAGGTATTTAGAACATCAACTGCCTTTCAGAAATAAGAATACTCATAATTTGGGTAACTCATTCTGACGTTTGAAGCCTTTAAACAGGACAAGAGAACACAGCCTCAAGCCACACCAGGTTGGACATCAGGAAGAATTTTTTCTCTCAAAGAGGCTGCCCAGGGAGGTAGTGGAGTCACTATCCCTGGAAGTGTTCAAGAAATGACTGGATGTGACACTCAGTGGTACGATCTAGTTGACAAGCCAGTCAACTAGTGTTCAGTCAGAGGCTGGACTCAAGGTCTTTTCCAACTTTAATAATTCTATGATTCTGTGACCCAAATAAAGCAAATACATTAGAGGAAGAGTGAAGTGAATTATAGGCAGCCATAAGACATCTTCTTGGCATGCTCTACCCAGAAAAAGCAAAACACTGCACAAATGTGTCCAATGGCATACAAATATACACAATATTGCACTCAAAACATTACTTAAAGTATTATTACTATTCATGAGATAAGAATTAACAGGTTAGAGAACTGAAAAACTGAAGCTGACTTAATGGGCAGCTAGGCAACATTTTTTCTTCTTGTTTAGAAACAAAGGCTTGACTTACGACACAGCAGTCATGCTTTGCTCTGCAGACCAAATGATTCATTTCCTCACAAACCTTTTTAGTGCAGTCAGTATTGTATCACCAGTGTGCCACATGTAGGCTCTAGCCATGCAGATCTAGTCACAGCTCTACAGTACAAAAATACTTAGAATTTATGGAACATATCTTTCTCTATATAGAAAACAAATATTAAATTATGCTAATTATTATAGCTCTCCAACTAAAGCAGGGTCAAACTTAAGGATAACACCTTCTAAAAGCTACGTAACATGAAAAGACAACAGTGATACTACTGTGGGGAACTTGCATTAGTAGTTTACATGTGGTAAAAGTAATGAATGAAAATTTGTAAAAGCTACATGATAATCATAATCAGCAGCAGGGTCCATAGTACCATCTGGAAAGAACTGATTGCATATACATAACAGAGAGTCATTGCTTGGGCTTTTGTGGATTTACTGCTGGACACCTGGGACTCTGTCGCACATTACAGAGTATTGCTCTTCAAAATAAAGCTTTGCATAAACAAATGCACACAACAAATTTGACATGCAGTTTAGTTGTGTGCCTGGGCAAAACTGAGTGAGTCTGGTCCCTGGGAGAAATGGGATCAGACACCTGTGGTCAGCTGTGCCCACGCCCCAGATGGGTAGCAATACAAAAGAGTATAAATCTCAGAGAGTCAAAGGTTCCCAAAGTTCAAAAGAGGTCAGTGAGACAGACTGGACATGGGGCCAAAAGCCTTGAAGGGAAGGGTTAATACTACAGAGCACACTGGAGGCAAGGAGGATGTTTCTGCTTGAGATTCCCATGGGCCCTGTACTCGAGCATGTCCAGGTCCCCCTGGATGGCATCCCATCCTTCAGGTGTGCCAATGGCACCATTCAGCTTGGTGTCGTCTGCAAATTTGCTGAGACTGCATTCAATTCTATTGTCAATCCTATCATTAATGAACATAATAAATAGCAGTGGTTCCAATATGGACCACTGAGGGTCACCACTGGTCACCGATATCCATCAGGACTCTGGATGCAATGGTCCAACACGTTCCTTATTCATCTAGCACTCCCCCCATCAAACCCATCTCTTCCCAGTCTAAATGTTGAGGGATCATGTCAAAGGCTTTACAGAAGTCCAGATATGTAAACAAACCCTTCAAAAAAAAAAAAAACAACAAACTTTTGACTCCAGTAGTGAAGGTAGTAGGAGACCAGAGGAACAATTGACTGGCTCAAAACAGCCAGGTGGGAAGTGTTGGGGGGACAGGGTGAGTTCTGCGTACGTGGAACGATGCGCTGCTCCACACCCCGACCCCACTGAGCCTTAGTCAGCCTCTGGTCTGGCCAAAAATGGCAGCCTGACCTCATGGCCTGTGGTGAGCCCTAAAATGGTGCCAGCCTGGCCCAGGAAACACTAAAGCACAGTCCTGGGAGAGGAGGGTCCAGCAGACCAGAGCAGGAAAAAGGACAGCAACACATGTGCTGAGTTGGCACACTCCATTGGATCCTAGGGTGGTGATATACTTTTCTCTCTCTCTCTTCTCAAAATATATTGTAAATCAGACTAAAAAATTCCAGTCAATACCTTAGTAAGTACCTTGTGTCTGGATAAGTTATAGTTCACCAAGTTAAAGTTTGCTAAGTGTGTGAAGTGCCTTACTTTGTCTGGATGTTGTTTTAAATTTTGCCAAGTACTTTATTCTACCTGAAAGTTCTAAAATTTGCAAGTAAAAATTTGTTGTCAAACTCCCTGAGAATTTTGTTCTTTCTGCCATGTATTGCCCAGAGTGAATCAAACTACCTTCTGCTAAACCTGCCGAGTGGGCCAGGGCATTACAAAGGTGATTTCTCAAAGCAGACAAGCCGCAATTTCTAAATAAGCACACTGCAAATAGAATGAGGAAAATGCAGTCTAGCAGCTAATGCCACTGTCACAGTTCTGTTTGACAAACAGAAGCATTTGGCATCTTGTGAGAGTCACAAATGGGACTTCAGCTTCTCTTTCACTCTGACAATGTAGAACAGTCTCACAAAAACACCTGGGCTGAGAAAGAATTACTTCAGTGACCCTTCTGGCTTACAGCCAGCCCATCTGCCTCTTACTGATGCAGCCTCTGTCTGGAAAGGCTCCTGAAGAGTGCCAGAAATGGGGAACTTTAGGCATTGGGAATGTATCCTTTAACTGCTGGAAAGGGTGTTCCAGCAGGCAGGTGCATGAGGAGTTGTAACCTTGGGCCAAATGGAGCCTTCACTTCACATCTGAAGTAACCATTGTGTGCTCCAAAGCTTACCTACATTGGTGTTTTCCTGGCCTCCTGTCTGAGGAAACACAATAACCCGAAGCACAGTTTGTCAGATATCAGGTGTTGGTATCAGGCTACCAGATCCCAGTAGCTCGTGACAGTGTTCAGCAGGCTGTGTGGGTGCCTGAAAGATTAATCTACTTGCCAGAAAAAACACAGCAGGGCTCTTCAGTACAACCCACCCTTGCGCTGTCAACAGGGGATGTTGGAACAGGGTGGCTGGGAAGAGCATCAAAACCCACATATATGAGCTGAGGGTGTCTGTCCTTCCTCCAAACATGAGCAGCAGATGAAGCAATGACTGCCAAAGCTTCAAGGCTGAGAGCAGTATGGCACTGTTCATCATCATAGCCCCCAGATGGGCCAGCGTAGGCTACTGCAAAATACCTACCAAGCTTGTAACAGGATCCGGAAAGGACAAAAAAATCAGCTTACTTTTATTTTTTTTATCAACTTACAACCCTGACAGCTCTGTGAAGTCCTGGCACTTCCTTTCTTTCACTTGCAAACTTGTCAATCTCCAAAACAACAGCAAACAAAGAACCCCCAAAAACCAAAATAAATTGAAAAATGCTTCTTTTACATCTTTTATTTTGCTCACCCACCTAAGACCAGTATGGTACAGAATAGTCTCTACATCCCCAGCATGGATCTCTGTTACCTGATTGGAGTAACGGGTGGTCATTCCCCACTTGAAAAGACCAAGAAATCATTTATGATGGGTCTCCTAAAGCATGAATGCTAAGATCGAATTGTGGGCTCTCAGCTAAGATTTAGAAGACAGTATAATCTTGAGAGGAAAGACGGTGTCATTTTCTTCCAGCTTTTAATTACTTCTGTCCCACAGTCTCCAACATAACTTTCCCAGTCATTGATTTCACCTCCCTCGGCTCTTTGTTGACTTCTTACTTCGTCAATCCCAGTTTGAAGCTGTCAAGGCTTCTGGTATACTGGTATATCTCTGCCAGCAACCCAACTTCCCAGCCACCAGCTCACTCTGTATCCTAGTCTTCACAAGTCCCAGTCATCTACCCTTCACATTCATCATGTCCCATGTTCAAGTACTATCCTACCAGCCCAGAGCATGTACCCATGCTCTCCAAACCTGCTCTTCCCTATGTCAGCTGGATCTCAGGCTCTTCCAAGGATCCCATGGTGCTTTCCTCCCTCACACTTTCTGCCCAAGCACCAGCAGAGGAATCGCTATGAAAGGAGAGAGGAGTGGATGTCAGAGTTGATCCAAATCAAGAGATCACAGTGAAAGCTCTGAACTGCTCTGCTCACATGCCCTGCTCACTTTGGAGACATCACATACAGGCTGCCACACACAGCACTGGTAACGGAACAAGGTACAATCTGATCAGCACCAAGTGCATAGATGTTGAAGATTCAGGAGACTAGAAGAGACCTTGAAAAGTAATCCATTCCACCACAGTGCTCCAGAAAGAATTCAACTATATTTATGCTGTTCCTGATTAATATTCAAACAACATTTGGTGATGCTAAAATCATGAAAATCCAAATTCAGTAATCTATTCCATTGCTTCAACCTTATTAGTGCTGAACCCACAACATGTCATCTGGTTGGGCACAGGCATGAAGAATGTTGCTTCACAAGAGCTTTGTGACATTAGAAAGGTATCATGTCTTGTTCACCATGACACTCTTCATTCTATGAGCTGAAACAACTCCAGACATTTCAACATTCATTCATAAGCCATTATTTTCATTCCTCTCCTCTGGATACTCTCCAGTTCATACACATTTTTGTTGAAGTGTGCAGCCTACCCGTACATGGTGTCACAGTTGAGGAGGACTTCTCATGTCTTTCATGCTGTTGTCCTATCTTATGTATCAACATAAAATATTTGTTTTTACTGCAGCAGCAACTCGAGTAATCTACCATGAAAGAATTACTGCCCCATCCCTTCCTTATACAGTTGATAACTACAACACCTTTGTCTAGTTGAAAACCTTAATTTTAATTCTGTTTCCAGCATACTCACAGTCCCGCTCCAATTGCTACTGCAGATGTACCAAGTACCACTGAGGTCACTGTTAAAAATACTCTGTAGCACTGGGTGTTGAATAAACATGTAATCTCTCATCTTATTTGCTAAAATTTTCACACGTGAGTGTATGAAAACGACAATATTCTGTAGACTTAAGACAGAAAATTTGGGCAGATTTTCATGAAGACAGTTAAAATGAAGATCAGGCAAAGGACACCGCCTTAGCAGGATCGGGAGCCTAACTGAAAAAACAGAACAGTACCATGTTTCTGAACTATCTTGGGATTTTTTAACAAGGCAAAACAACTAGTCTAATTCTCAACTAATTAATTACTTAAAATTTAACATGAGTCATAAATACATGCGATGAACTACAGACCACATGGCTAAAATTTGCCAAAGTTATAAGCAACAGAAAAGAGGTTCTACAACATGGGAGGCAGTTTGATTTTGTTGGCAGATGAATCTGCTCAACCCAACTATCTCAAGTATGTGCCAGCAGATACCCAAAGATAAACAGATTCGCAGGGCTTTCTGTCATTATTTTTCCCATCTAGCCCAAACTGTTCCACAGATCACTGTAATTGTACCTTTTTCTTTTTTTTTTCTGTGCTGAAGAGTTTCAAATGCGGCTTTCTTAAAAGCCACAGAGAAAGACAGCATGTTACTTTGAAGAAAATCAACTTTCTTTGAAGAGCAACATAAAAGTCAGAATTTTGTATGGTTCGTTTCACTTCAGTTCTTTTCATCACACTCCCTCCACATTTCAGCTTAACAGTAAACATAATCTTTAACGTGCAGCATCCTCCTACAGAAGCCTCACCACAAATCACAGACCGAGCTGCTTTATGAAGCTGCCCAAGTCTGACAGCTGACTTTCAAAACATGCTGAGTAATGAAAGAGATGGTCAAGCATGCCAGCAAAATGGACAGTAGATAGCACTCCCAAACACTAAAGTGAGGAAAGTTTTTACTTATTTGGGTCATTTTCATAGTGGTTTTTTTGAATGCAATAATGGAGAAGAAAATAAGCCTTTCACATGTGTTATCATTAAAACGATAAGCCATTTCAAAACACTGTTGGGATGTGAATTAATTGAACTAAAATCATCTGCATATGAAAGTATTTTCTTAAATGGCCTTGTTAGAGGCATTAAACTGTTACTCCTATGATTTGGTACACAGCATACATATACAAAGAAGAAACTGAACTGTGTTTAAAAATGTATTAATGTACTTTACACATTTGTAGTGGCATGTGAATCAGCTTCACTCAATGTGTGGCAAAACAGCACCATAAGCCACTACCCAGGATAACATGCAGCAAGATCTCTATGTTTTTCTTCCCATCAAACTTAATTACCAAATCACTGTGATTTGGCCCATGTGATGCACTGGTCTTGAACAGCATTAATTAAAATTTGTTACAAGTCAATTTTATTTCTTTGTAAGGCTTCACCAGTATAAGTGAAAATGCTGAATGTGAAGAAAGGATAAATGCTGCATGGCTCTGACAAAACATATTTTAGCTCTTAAAGAGAGAAGTTGTGTAATATGCCGTGCAGAGAATCAAAAGGAGTGAAAATCCCTTCAGGAAATGATGGGAAACAATAAGTGTAAGATCTACACAGCAACTGATTGTTTCCTAAAGGCAGAACTCATGGAGTCTCCATGGAAACAAACATACCTTTTATCCATCACTAACTGATTTAAATAACAGATAAAAAATAAAATTTGGCCCCTCCAGTGGAAGCACTAATGTGATTAAAATTAACCCCATAACTTTAGGTTGCCTTCTATCATACTACTCAACATCAATTAATTCTATTTTAAAGTGCACTTTATACAACTTTATTACATCTTGTTCAAATACATTGGCTCAATGACAACGTGCAGGTGTTTAGAGCATCTCAACATTTAGAGCATCTCAACATTTACATCATGCTGATGGCAGCTATTATGCAACAACATTGCCCTGAGTCTTTTGATTCCAAAGAAATTGACTGTACTTTTCTAACATGCCAATAGTAGGCTTATCCATTTTTGCCATGGTACTCTTATTTGGGCCTTTATGGAATAAAGATTGCATTGATTTTGTGGGAAGGAAAAAAAAATCCCTCTAAACTATCAGAGTCAGCAATTTTAAAATATGAATAATTCAGATTATTAAAAAAAAGTCTTGGCTTGTGAGGACAAAAAGTCAAAACACAGTCATTCAAGCTTACACTGTCTATTTAAAAATTCTGTTTATGTTAGATTTCATTCTAAAACAACCAAATATATTCATATTCATAAATTCATCATCACATTTCATTCAACACTTATTATGCCATGTGTTTTTCATTTAAAAAGAGCTTATATGATACATCTATAGTAGAAATATTGAAATAACTCTAAACTACATTACTCCCAGACAAATCCATTTTCAGTGACTGAGATACCTGGCAAAACACTATTCAGAGTGACTAAGAGCCAAAGCAGAAGAAACTGCTTAACTTATTTTTATTGCTTTACTCAGAAGTGTGAAAGCAAAATGGCTGCCTTTTAGTATCTGTATTTAAAGTGAAATATTATTGCCAAAAAATATTTTTTAATAGTTAATAAATTTCATTAGGGTTTTAAGGACCTGTATGTTAAAAAAAACCAAAAACATTTTACCCAGCGCCTTTCCAGTTCACAAATGCTTACTACCTGTGCAACCTCACAAAAAACAGACCAAAATAAGACCTATAAGGAACAAACTTGGGGGGGGAAGAAAGAAAAAAGTCAATGTCTTAGCACAGGACCCAGCAAGTCATTCATACTTCAGACCGTGTTTGCTACCAGTGCACTTCTAAAAATTCTGTTATGCAGTATATAGGAAAAAAATAATATTCGCTCCTAAGTGTGAAGCAATTCTCTCTAAAATGCAGGGTTGCCCAAGTGTATATTTGAAAACAGCCCTTAATTTTAGAACAGGATATGCTAAGATAAATTTTCCTATTGGAGAAAAATAGACCCAACACCAACCAGCAGCAACCTCTTTGCTATGTGCCATATTTACCAATAAATATTTCCAAGGTAATTCTTGTCATTATCCAACTGGAATACAAATAAATATACAAATCACTTTCACATAAAATTTCGAAACGCTTCATAGTGTTCAATTCAAGCTAATTGTTGGAATGAAATCTTCAAACACAACCTCTAATCTGATAAACTGATAGCAGCCAAGGAAGAGTTGAATTTGTCTATTTGATGAATTCCTGACCTGGATTCAAACCACCCAAAGTAAGGAATACACAGAACTGCTAACTACTGCAGTATCAATGGCTTTGTTAAAGAAACTCATGATAACATTTACACCCATTGATTAATGTTTTGGTATAGTTACAAGACTTAATTGTCTATGCAAGGTGCAATTAGATTTATTTCAGTGATGGGAATTTCTTGAGCATGCATTACTAAATACCAAATAAAATTCAGTTCTGGCTCTAATTTATCATCTTTAATCTGTTAAAACATGTTACTGCTATCAGCTATCTTAAATAACCCGGAGTCTAAGAAGAGAGCTCTTTTCACACAATACCGTTTAAGGTGTGTACAGAAAATCTGTTTGGGAGTGTAACAAACTATATTATCTATGTATCTATTATCGACAGAATACCTATTATTAGGCCTGTGGTTGCAAATTACTCTTCCCTTTCTCCGTGGTCCCATCCCCCCAACAGCAGATCATTTTCAGTGCCATTATTGTCAGGCATATTAAATTTTCAGGATGCACAGTTGTGGTTTCTAGGTCTCTATTTACCCCTTGAACTGTGCTTTTAATTGGGCATTTTTACATTTAAAATGACAGAGTAGAGGCATGATAACGTTTTACTTACTACAGCTACGGAGAACCGATTTGTAACTGACTAGTGGCAATACCAGCACCATTAATTAAAAATCCCCAAACCGTCATTCATTAAAAATCACTCCATGACATAGAAAAGATGCTCGTTACAACCATTTCTGTCGCTGAAAGAGCCGCTTTCTAAGTGAGGAGATGGCGCAAGACAAGGGTTTCCCAGGTGAATGGTATTACCTCTGGCTTACCTGCTCCAGCTGTTGGCGAAGGGTAAGGAGCCGGGACGCGGCCGCGCTGCCCGCCCGGCGCCGAGCGCAGCCGGCTCGGTACGGTAGCGCGGCGGCACTTGTGTGACAAATGCCTTACGGGAGCTCGAACAAAGCGATGCTGCTCTAGAGAAGCATCGCAGGGAACAAAGTCATCTCTTTGACAGCTCCTGCTTTTTTTTCAGCGAAGCTGAAACAATACAGGACTCCCCGGGAAAACGCTAACAAAGGGGAAGCAGAAGGAATCGGAGAGAACCAGCCCAGCCATTGAATTCCGCGGCAGCAGTGAAGTGACACCTTCTGAAAATCACCCGCACGCCCCCTTACACCTTCCACCGAACAAAGGCAGCCCAACACGGCAGGGAACTACTTACGGGGGGGTTTTCTGGCCGTCCTCCCGGCGCAGCCTCCTGCCCCTGGGCTGCTCGCCGCTGGCGTTGCCGAGCCAAAGGGCACATGTAGCACAGACCGGGCAGCACAAAGCGGCAGGGACAGCCCCGCACGACCCCGCACGGCGACCGCTCCCGGAGCGGCGAGGCCGGGATGCAGAGCCCGGCGGGCGGCTGCGGAGCTCCGGTCTGCGGCGAGGCTCCCTCCCGCCACCGGCACCGCAGCGCGGGGAGAAGGGGTGGGGCGCAGGGTCCTACCTGTGCTCCCTCTCCCTGCTGCCAGAAGGAAGCGCCGGTGGCTGCTGCGGGAGCGGTGCCGCCCAGCCCGTCGGATGCCGCCCCCGCGGCGGCCGCCCCATGGCAGCGCGGCCGCCGCCGCTCACGGGCGCCCCGCAGCGCCGCGCCCCGGCCGCGCCCGCATCCCTGCCCGCATCCCTGCCCGCATCCCTGCCCTCGCCCCGCAGCGAGCAGCGCTCGGCTCGTGGTGTCGGCAAGGAAGGGGTAAAGCTGGGTTTATCCGCATTCACCGGCACCCAGCACTGCTGCACTGCCCGACGAGGAGAGGTCCGCAGCTCCAGATGCACCGCGCTCTGAACCCCCTTTTGTCCTCACAGAAAGACCGAAGTCTGAACCCAGCGCCTGGCCCGTGCTGTAGGTAGGCAAATACTTACCCCTAATTTACTAAAAAATAGGAGGAACTACAAGAAACAAAAAATAAATCAACTGTCCGCCAACACAGAAGCACAGAAATCAGCCTCCCTTCTTTCTCATAGCCTTAAATCCGGTATTTGTATCAGATGCCTCGGCGGCCCCACTCTTCCAGTTCAGCTATCTACTGCAAGATTTTACCAGTGCTGGACACCTGTTCCCTGAGTTTCCCAGGGACAACACGGTAAAAGCAGATGCTGCACCTAGTCTCATCCAGACTCTTCCATTTTTGGAACTAAAGTTGATCACACAATTCATGATCCTCCACCACTGACAAGGATGTGCTCTGTCAGCCAGCTCTCCAGATTCAGACAGACCGTGGAGAAAAAGGTCTTGCAGCTTTAGATTTTGTCTGCTCCTTAATTTTTTGGCCCAGTCAGAAGTGGTCCTTCTGATATTCTTAAGAGGAAATGAGTCTGTAATACCCATGCTGGGTTGGCCCAAATTGCTATCTCAAATACCTGGTTTTTTTTGGTCTCTGACTGTGCCTGATACCAGAGGTTTTAAAAGAAGAATGTAAGTTTAGGTGGGCATTTACTGATATTCTCCCACTCTTTAGTGAGCCGTAGCTCGGTGATTCCTGCATCAAAGTGATATTTGTGTAAAAAACTAGTGTATGACTTTGAAATAAACACTCATTGCTAGAAATCACTTTTTCACTTTCAATCTTCTGGAGATGACTAGTCAAACAAGCCCTGGGAGGCGCAGTCCATTCCCAGTTCAGTCCCATCACAACTGAAGCCACAGTCTACAGGGCACAGATAACTCAGAAGTTTAAGCTCATGCACCAGATCTATTTAGGTGACTGTTAAGTACATTGACTGCTACCTTTACATTAGGTATTGCAAATATTTATATGACCCAGGTCCACTAGGTGGCACAAAGACGCCATGTAAAAGCCAGGAGCAAGGCGGGAGTGCCTTTCCTCCCATTCAACATCTTTATGTATTTATGCAAAGCAAATGGGTACAGATAAAGATTGCAGACACAGCTATAGTCCATTGTCATACATGAAATCCCTATTTGTGCTTGGTCTTTGCATATTAAGTGCTTTAATTAATTTTGAGCTTAACATTTTTAAATTGAATGTTAAAATTAACCCATCAGCCCAGGTACACTAATCAAGTTTTTATGGTCCTCCTGTGTTTACTGTATACTTTTACAAGTGTTTTAAGATGTGTTGGATGTATTTTTTTATGTTTTACTTGTACCTTGGTTTCAAGGCAGATTTTAAAAACCCCAGTTGCAACAAACAGCCCAGCCCCCATAGCCGTACCCTGTAAGCACCTGACCCTTATCTCAACTAATATCACCCCTCTGACCAGGAAGAGCCATTGGTGGACAGAGATGGTCTGTCAAAGGGAAAACACCAATCACCTTAAACCAAAGGGGTGGGCTGTGGGCAGGCTGTGGGCGGAGCAAAAGCTATAAAGGTGTAAGAAAAGACACGCCCATTCTCATTCTCCCTTCCTCTCCAGCTTGCTAAATTCAGTGCTGGAGAAACCTACCCCTTTTTAGGGGCCTTTAGAAATAGATTTCTTTTTGACCAGCCTAGACTGCAAGTTCTTTTTTTTTTTCTCTACCTGAGGTTCAGAGCTGCCTTAAGCCTAAAGTTCCTGAATCCCTGCGCTCCTGGGGCATACCTCCTGAGCCACTAGGATCCCAAATTTTTATATTTTGTTAGTTTTTGCAATTTCTCAATTTTTCTGTTTTAATAAATTGTTTTAATTTCTACAAAGAGTTGTCTCATTCCTCACATCCATCAACCTACACATGTCTTTCCAAATAAAAACAAGTTCAGATGTCAATGTTCTCCTTTGGACTAGAAATCTCCCCGAAGAGCAGTATCTGCTCCTGCAGACCTGGACTGACTCACAGCTGAGCAACCATGCTGAAACTAATTTCTGTGTTTGCAGTCATGAAAACACAGGCATCTCTGCTCAGGAGTATTTAAACTGAGAAGAAGCTACTTATGTTCTCATTTTCCCCCCTTTCCTCCATTTTCCGTCATGCCATTCTAGTTAAATTCCTGCACCATCAACCTTGAAATGGTAAAGGACAAAGCACTGACAACACTGGTGGGGCAGCTCTGCTTGGATGATGTTGAGCTCGCAGTACACAAAGGAGGGAGAGGCTAATAGCATGATAAATTCCAAAACTCACCTGATGTCTAACATAGATATAACTAATATCAAGACAAAACAACAGCAATTATTTTTATAGATGGAATTTTTAAAATGTCAAAGATCATAACAGAGATAATAAGGGTCAATTTCACCGCAGCTGGATAAGCACTTACCTGATCACACCACTGTGTGGAATTGTAGGAAAGTTTCCCAGAGCCCCAGGATTTTTGCGCCTCTGAAGACTGCCTAGTCCAACAAACCCTTGCTCAAAACAGGGTCACCGACAGCAGGCTGTCCAGGACTGTCCCCCAGTGGGTTTTGAATACCTCTATGGAGACTCCACAACCCCTCTGCGCAGCCTGTTGCACTGTTTGATCACCCTCATGAAAAGAAATTAAAATCTTATGTTTAAATTGAATTCCCTGTATTTCAATTTGTGCTCATTGTCTTGTACCTCCCCTGGATACAACTGAGAGGAGACTGCCTCAGACGTTTTACTCCCACCCACTTTTACTCCCACTCCCACGCACAGTTATCCATGGAGATGTTCTCCCGTCGAGCCTTCTCTTCTCAAGGCTCAACACCCCCAGCTTGCTCTGACTGTCCTCATGTGAGAGATGCTCCGATCCCTTAATCATCTTTGGGCTCTTTGCTGCACTTTCCAAGAACATGCACGTCCATGTTGTCTTGGGAGCCTTATGGAAGACACTGTGTGCTGGGGAGTTGGTTACCTTGGGCAAGCCACGTCTGCAGCCCATATGTAGGCAGGGGCTGCCACCGTGCAGGCAATCTGCTGGAAGCCCAGCTGGAGCTCTGCTGCTGTGCTGTGGCAGAGATAACCCTGCAGCCTGACAGGAGATGGATGGGCTGGTTCTCTGCCTCTCTGGCTAAAGCCCTGAGGTAACACAGCAGCCCTGACACCACCAGCATTTCAGCTACTGCTGATCAGTTCTTGCACGGCATCAAGGCTTTCTCTCCCCCACACCATTTACACTGCAGGATGAATGGTAAGACTTTAGGTCCAGGAATTAATATTGCTGCAGCTACTATGATCTTTGTGGGACCTGTGAAGGGTCAGAGGATGAAATGAAACTGGAAGATCTTTTTATATAAAGCTGTAAGACTAGGGTACCAAAACCACACACCACTGGTTTCTTACACTGTTAGCAAAGAAGTGTAAAGTTCTCTCCCAAGGAATGATTTAAACCAACCCAAAATCTGCGGGTTTCATTTAGGAATTACAGCATTGGCCTAGGTCAGGCTGCCACACATACATCAATTTCTGTATAAAATATTTTAAAACAGAAGACTGAATCTCTAATCTTAGCCTTTTTTTTTTAAATTAGCATCACACAGGAACATCAGTGTTTCTCAGATTGAGGGTGACAAAAAAAGAACAATTGCTTATTTATATATAGGTTAATTATCTAAATTTTAGGGACATAATGTAAAATGCAAAACACCCAAAACCAACTAATTCTAAGAATTTCTCAGAAACACATTATGATGTTTAATTGAGCAATTCAGTTCTAATACACTGAAAACACCTGTCCTTTTATTATCTCTAGATTCCCCTGCTTCTGACAATACTTCCACTGTTTTGTAGGAAAACAGTCCCAACGATTATTGCTTCTCCTTTATTATTCCCCTAAAGCTATTCCCCCCCCCCCCCCAACTGCAGATAATAAGATAACTTGAGTATATGGAGTTTTATCACAATTTCATGTCTAGCACACTCCCCCTGCAACTCACCCCAGCTGAGGACTACACCCCAGCAGCCAAGGGTGCTTTTGATCTTCCAGAAGGTGAGAACAGCAGGGAAGCCTCTTGGAGCAGAGTCCAGGCGAGCCACATTAACATCTCACTCACATAAGGCTCATTTCATACATGGCATATGCAGTAGTCCACAGATTTAAATCTCCCACAAATTCATGCTTGTTTTCTACTTCATGAATTGAAATACTTGATTTTAAAGCAAAGTTGTTTAAAACTTACTTTCGTTTTACTCTAGTTGCTTATAAAAATGTATATAAAATAATAGTAACAAGAAAGCACACTGACAGCTATACTACAGTCTGAATATTAGTAATGTTTTAATACTAGAAACCTGCACAGGCTTTGGTCACTGAAATGATACCAATTTTATTATAACACCTGTGTTCAATGAGCTGCTAGTTCTTCATAATTGATATATCCATGTAATGGATATCCATGAATTTGTTATGGTTTTAATTGTAATATCAAAATATGCATTTTTCAGTAAGATGAAATACACTGTTTTCAATTAAGTGGAACATTTGCTTTTTTAAAAATAATTCTAATTTTAAAGGGTTTATTTACAAAATAGGATATTTAAAAGTCACCACTGAAAACATCAAGAGCAGAACATGAGTTTTGTCCTTCTTACTAAATCACCCTGAATAATTAACACCAATTAACATCAGTGTAAACTATTGACTTAATTACAAACAGTATTAATAGGTAAGTAACAGCTAGACAAGCACCTCCTCATTCCTGTAACTGGCAAATGAAAGACCTAGCAAGTAAAACATGTAAGATGTACCCACCATGAATACACAGTTCCTTCCCTGGCTCAGAAAGCTAAAGTGATACAAGTATTTTCAAGTACTTTTGAATAGGTGTTCTAAGCTGGTTTTAATCAGTAAAATTTAATATATAATATACAAGACAGTATTTCCAGTTAACACAATATTCTTAATCATTTTTAAGTGTAACCATCTTAGTGCAAACTAGATAAAATCTAGGAGCAAAAAAAGATTTTCTTCCCATGTTATTGAATATGTTGTTTACACCTTAGAGCTGCTTGTAATGCTATCTGGTAATCAGAGTTTTTTACTGGATGTTAGGCCAGGAGAACAGGACCTGTTGGCCAGTGCAAGGATGTGCAACAATGCATCCTCCCATTTCTATTGCTCTGGATAATTCTTATGAATACACATTGTGTCACCCTGATGGCGTGTAATTATTAGAAAACTGTACGTTCCTGAATAGAAGGATGTGAGATACAATTACCTGCATAGATGGACATGAAGAGCCTATCATAAGATTGCACTGACTAATTGCATCTTACTTCAAAGACTAAGTTTGAAATGCTCCTCTGCTAAACACACCAGATATTTCATGATTAGTTCTCACTTCATTTACCTAATACATATGTCACAGCATAAAGTCCTGTGTCACCTCTCCAACAGCTTGAGCTTAATTGTGTGAATGACTCCATGAATTTTGCTCTGAACTTTTAAAACCAAAATTTGAAAAATATCTCCAGATATGATTCAAAAGTTTGAATATAAAATGCTTTGAGAATTTTTTTTATATTTAAAGTACTTCAATACATCTTTAAAAAATTTTCTCTTCACTTTTTATTAAATATGGGGATATTTAAAATGCAATTTCACACAAAGATTAAACAAAAGGAGATGAGTTAGTTGACAAAAACAGTAATAAAGAATAACTGATACATATTTTTTATTAAGGTACAGTAAACAAAATGCATTCACAAAATAGATAACCAATGCTTTTAAATACCATAAAGAATAACCTATAAACAGAAAACATTTGTTAGAAGCACAAACATAGGAAATCATCATGAGTATAAAACATACACTGGCTCAGCATTTTTAAGACAGTTGGGGATGTTATTCTATGTTACTCAAGTTAAGATGAATAAACTTCCACAATCATATGAGATAAGCAAACAAATAAAATAGTGAAATGAAAATGATAGATTGTCAAATCAAGTACTCATTTCCTTCTTCTAATTACTATGTTTCCAAAATAGTAATAAAACTTAGCTAGGCTTGATATAAAACCTGTCAAACAGACAGCAAAAGGCCAGTCCCTGCTGCTAGTTGGGAAAGCAGAATTTTGCACAGTCAATTACTTCACCCGTTCTCAGAGGTTTCAAAGGTAATCACTGATTTGAAGAAAACAGAGGTAGAACACAAGACAGCATACATAACTTAAAAAAAAAAATGTCCTTGTAACAAGGTAATGCTTCAGTTACTCAAGTTATTCAGTTACGGGTTATTCTTTGAAGGTCACACTTCTGTGGAGAAAGATGTCAAAATAAACGTAACTATTTTATTTTGCTAATTAATATTAGGATAAAATGTAATAATTAGCTTTAGGCTCCCCATATGCTCTTCTGTTATTCCCAAATATCAACTATTAGCATATTACCCAAAACTCTACACCATTGACCCATTGCTAAAATAATTTACAAAAATAAAAGTGAGATGAGGAGGAAGAGAAAATTTCTTGAGAAGATTAAATTGAATTAGAGAGAGACAGCTGTAACACTACAGAACAGTAATTACAGAGTACACTTTACTCTGGTAAGCTCCCAAGAAAGAATAAATAAGATGAAAGATGGTAACAGTACTGCTGAGATCACTCTACTGTAATTGATATGTTTAAAAGGCAAGATACGCATAGCAACTGCATGTGAATTCAGTTGTTAAAAACCAGCTTCTTTAAAAATACATACTTCATGAAAATGGGCTATTTGCTGGTAAGATATGGTACAGAGTTAACATTGTTAAAACTAATCATACAAATATTAGATAAAAATAGTGCACCACATGGTATCCTTCAAGCATAGCAACTGGACTTTTTATTGCTCTCAGGACTCACTGTAAAGTAAGGAAGACTAAAGGCAATTCTCTACTGATGATACTCATTCTCAGAAATACATTCTCTGTCATCATTTCAGTCAAAATGTTGTTTTGCAACATAACAGGGTATGCGTAGGGGCTCACCTGTAGAGCAAAAGGCATAATTGCCGTTTCATCCCCACTGACAGTATCTCATTTGCTACAGTTTCCACTTTTTGCTTTGCCCAAAAACGCACAAAAGAGAAAAATTGCTGACAATGTGGGTTCATGCCATACTGAGCTCAGTTCTCAAGAAACCCGTGTCTTTCTTAACAAAAGTAAGCTGAGAACAAGCCATACATATTTACCAACAAAAATAAACTTTTAAATCTGTTAGCTAGATTCATGAGCTGTCACAGCACACGTATTTCCTACAACAATATCTCAACAAACTTTCATCTCTCCCTGTCCTTCCCCTCTTCACTGCAATTTATTATGCAATATAGGACGGGGGGATCTACAGTCAATAATCAGGCTTGTAACCCACAACCGGCATCATCTAAAACAACAATGATCCCTAAAAGAACAAAAATGACAGTGAAAATGAACAGAGGCCGATTTTGATTTTTTTATGGACTACAGTGATCACAATCTTAGACATTCATAGATTCAAGCACTAACAATGAAAAATGTATTAATTCTTTTTATGCTCTTGTTTTAGAGATAGTTTCATCTAATGTGTAGGGTTCAAATGCAGTTTAGTTGGACTCTTCTGTGGAGTGTCTTTCCTTCACTGCTAAACCCAGGAGAATTTCATGGCGTTCCTCTTAATATGAAGCATTCATTGTTTGGAGATAACTATTAACAGCAATAAACTGGCAAACTATATTTGGACATAATTAATGGTAGTAATACACAGGCAACATATATTTGAAAGTTGTCGGGTGGTGCAAGACCATTAACAAAAAGAGGAATGAGAATCCATTATATTATATGGTCTTTGGAGAGCACTTTGCATTTATTGGTTGCAATCAATATTTTATAGTAGGAGAGACAGCAAAAGCAGAACTTAGAAACATTTGAAGTGTGTAACTATTTCATATGATCACAAAAGATTATTAAGAAACAGTTTAAACCTAACTCTTAAACAGAAATGATCTGCTAAAATCAAATCACTTACTTTTCAGCTGCTGCTTGATCAGTTGTTCTTACAGTGCTGCATTCTGGAGACCTCGAGGGAGACCTCAGTGTGGAGCTGAGGGGAGGCGAAGCCCGTAGTGAGGATGTGGAGAGGCCGTGCCGACGCATCTCCTGAATTGCTCGCTCTCTGCCAACAAACAGCAACCTCAGTTACACAACACCTTGCTACTGCAGGATGTTAAAGGAAGAAAATAGAACTTTGCAAAAAGTCTCATCTTCTTGTAAAGTCACTCAATTCTATTCCTGTTTTCATGAGAAGGGATTTTTTTTTTTATTTTTAGAGTCAGTGGTAAACTCACAAAACTTAAGAAGAAATCCAGAAGCTGTATAAGATTTTTTTCATTTTTAATTAAGCATTTTTCAGGATGAAAATATTAGACTTTGCATGACAAGAGGAACAGGGTTTTCCAAAAAAGTTCCTCACTACTGAAAAAAGCAACAGTTTTAAAAGTGAGAAAGAAGAAACAAGGAGGGAGAGCCAACTCCCTGAAAAATCAGCATCTCACCGTTCAAATCGCTCAGTTGTCAGCTTCCTTTTTAAAACATCACAGTCAGTCTGCAGCTGGGCAACTTTACTTCGAAGTACAGAAACCTCTCTATTATTGCTGCTTCTAAAAAAAAAACGTGAGAAGCAACAAATTTTTCTTTGAACAACATCAGCTAGGAGCCCAGAGAAGTTAGAGCAAGATAAAACAAAACCAGATACTGAACATGTTGTTTCACAGACTAAGTCAAAGACAAATTAGAAGCAGCAAGAACCAAATGAACACAATAGAATGTTTCTGGAAGAACCTAAGGTGAGAATGAAGTGAGGATTGGCAAGTGTCTCACTACATCCTGACTGCATCATGTTATTTTTCAGACAAAGGTAAACACAAACATGTTTTATAAAAACAGACAAAGCAATTACAACATTAGTTTATTGATTTACTATCCTCTGTTGCAATTTGAGATGGTTTTTATGTAAAAAAAGAAGAAAAAATCAGTAAATATCCACAAAAAATTACAAACATAACAGATATGGCTTCAGTAAAAATTTTATCAAGTAAGCTGAAACTATCTGGCTATCCATGAATACAACTGAATCAAATCTAAGTAAAAATTGTATTAAAGCAAATACCAGACCAGCAAAACAGAGTCTGAAAGCTTGTTAACTACAACTGTTATGGGGCCAACTGTTTCAATTGCAAGAATCAAAATGAAGAGGAGCCTTGAAAGTCTTCAGAAACATAGTTAATATAATTCTTAGTAAATCATCAGCTTGGCCAATTCAATTATTGGTTGCAAAATACCATTAATTACATTATAAAGGAAGAAAAATAAATTGTTGCATGTAAAATAAGTTGTCTAAATGAGAATCTAGACAGCTGTTTTATTCCATACAGTCTTCAAAGCCAGTATGAGGTGGAGTGCTCAAAAGTCACTTCTGGAGAAGCAAAGTTGTACTAGTTTATTGCTAAAGCACTGGATTGGAATTCTGAAAAATGAGTTCCACTCCTAGGTCAGTCAAAGACTTCCTGTCTGGCACCCGCTGGTCTTTGAGTCCAGGAAGACGAAAACTACTCGAGATTTGTTCCAAATAGAATGGCAGAATATTTTTTCCCATGGTCCCTATTCATCAGTAAAATTCCTAGAATGGTATCTTGATCCAATATGTTGAGAACAGATGCAGAAGACAAGACATCTCGATGATATATCTTATAAGTCCTTCAAAGACAGGCATATGCTTTCAGGATGGAGGTAAGAATTCAGAGCCCAATATCATTATTGTAAAATAAGGAAAGAAAGCAAACAGTTTGTGAGTTCTGAGGTTATTCCATGTCAATGACATTTAAACAAAATTAAGAGCATTAAGTAAATCACTCCAAGGTTTAGAAATATTTAAATTTAAAACCCTTTATGCACAGTAATCATCATATAAGTTTACATGATGATACACATGATTCCATATTCTCTGTTTATTTAATTCTTTAGTCACGCTAGAGCCTCAAGATCTCCTTTACTGTACTATCACCCATGCAGCACTCAAAGTAACACAACGACTTACTCTTTACAGAAATGATAAATACAGCACTGGAGAACTTCACAAGTTAAACTTAATTCTGACAATACTTCTAAAGTCAGAGGTTGCAGCAGTGCCATTTTCTAAATAAAGTGGAAGGACAGGCTCTGTAAAGCCAAAACTTCAAATAATGTTCAAAAATATTGGCAGATGATTTTTGTCAGTTAGAACTGAAATTCTGCCAAGCCAAATGAATTTTTGTATTTTGCAAGACACAAATATAATTGTCACGTACTTCAGTCACAGCTGTGAGCATTTAAAGTTCCTGTTTCTTAGACTGCAACTACCACAAACCAAATAGTAGAAAATAAGGTATATATAACTAGCTCTCACACCTGAACACTTGCCTAGTAACATGCAGAACCTTTGAGATAAACAGTGGGAAACAATTCAGCATAATGGCCACTCTTTCTCCAAGAGCATTTTCCTTCTTCCTGCAATATCCCACCGTATTAACAATGCAAGCATTAACATTTACAAAAAACAAATGAACCCTACAATGTGTGCAAAAGCAAAATAGCAAAAAAATTACTATCCACTTAGTTAAACAGAGTTTTATAATGTTTGTACACAAAGTAACTGAATTAAATTTAATTTAAAACTCCTTCTTTCCTTTTTTATAGTCTGTTTTTGGGGTTTTGTTGGTCTGTGTTTTTTCTAAATTGCATATTGAACTTCATAATCAGGACTTTCTATTATCTTATGTTCATTGTATGCAACTAACATTTTTTCCCCAAGTAAACAAAAATCAGCAATACTAAAACATGAAGCAATTAGTTCCGCAGGGGCAATCAATAATGTTGTCATCTCCAGATTCACTGAGATCACTGCTACTTGAGGTGGACCATCATAAGCCACAAGCTGTAGCCTCGACATAAATCAACCAGAAGCATATTTCTAGCACATCTGTGTCACCAAGTTACACAGTTTACCTGTTTCAGTAGGCTACATTCTGTATCTCATAAGGAGTATTACCTGTTCTATGAACTTCCATACATTTCCTTTCTCTCCCTACATTAGTATTTACTAAATGGGTGTATCTCATTGTCTGAAGTTCATCTTTGACTTCACTCTTCACCACCATCTACATTCAGCTGCTACTCCTCCTTCTTGCTATTTAATGCATAGCTATCACTAGTCCCTGCTGATGTATCCTTAGGAGAATTATCATGTCATGATACTTGGCAGGTTTTGTTTAAGAGCTTCTCTTGATGATCTTAAGGGTCTTTTTTAACCCAAATAATTCTAAGATGATACATCATGGAAACTTCAAATTCCCTGCTCCATAATATGAAGAGGAATTTTTAAATCTTCTCTTGTGCATGAATTTCACACAAACAAAATACCTCCCCTTTTAACTTCATTGTTCCAAACAGATTATAGACTTTCTTATACAAGTGTTGTTAAAAGCTATTGCTTCTTTAGGCAGATCCACAGCATAAGAAGTTGCTGGCCACATTTAGTGTGTCAGGTTTAGTTCTGTTTGTATTTCAAAGGAATAATAAGTGATACAGGACTTTTTCCTTAACAGTTAATATCAACAGCACCAAAAGTACTTTTGCTTTTTTTAAAGCACTATGACTTCACTATTCATTATGTAAGTGATTCTTCAATAAAAGCAGGGACAACAGGTATCTTCAGTAGATAAGCAATTCACATTTACCATGAATTTAATATACTTGGGGGTTTTTTTGTGAGAAGTAAACACATGTTAGAATTTTATGTAGAGGATGTTTCCTTTGGAAGTCCTGCTTAAGTTTACTACTTGCACTAAACTAACATGCACCAAAATGCTGATTAATTGAAAGCAGTATGAAAGACCTGTAAAGAAACTTTAAGTAAACATGCCAGGAAAGGTCAAAAGACATTGCTGCAAAAATCTGCTCAGCCATACTGAACACCCAGATTTTGTGAATGAGTATTGTCACAAAGAAATAGTTCTTTTGCAAACCACGTAACACACACACACACACACACACACACACACACACACACACACTTGTTAAAACTTACAGTTTGCTCTCAGCCAGTGTTAGCTTGTCTTTCAGTAACTGAATTTCGGTATCTTTCTCTTGGGACGTTAATTGATTCTGAAATTCTTTGTCTCTACTAGTAGCCAGTAACGTTTCAAGATTCTGAACTGTAAGTCTCTCACTGGATAGCTGCTTTTTCAGCAACTCTACTTCTGATTTTATATCTTCTAATTCTCCTAGAACCTAAGGCACAAATTTTATATGTTATTAATACCCTAATTTACACAGAGAATTTTATTTTGCGAAGAGCTGTTATAGAAACTGAAATGATCCTAAGTTTCATAAAAAAGAATAGGAAACTGAGCTTATAAAACAATGTAAGTCTGTAATTATTTTAAACTAGACTTAATTTAAAACCATTCAAGCTGTACCTCTATCAAATGTTTTACTGGGAGCTACATGACTGAGTGCTGGAATTGTTTAGGTAAGTACCTGGAACACAAACTGGCTTTTAACAAAGAACTTTGCACAAGCACAAAAACAGTATTTACTATACTTCATTCTATTTTACTAAGTCAGCTCACACTTAGCCTCCTGGCTTTTGCTGAAAATGTAGGAATAATTGTTTTCCTCTTCAGTTCTGTGAATATAAACAAGGTCTTGAATATTACAGTCCCAGAAAGCCTGACCGAGTCACTAAATGAAGACAAAATCAGCTGTAAAGAAAAAGGTTCCGAAAATATGAATATTTAGAACTGTTTAAACTATTTCAAAATATTCAATGAATTCCAGCTGTATCTAAATTTCAATTTAATTGAAAAGAAGCCATTAGAGTAAGGTCATTAATATCAAGAAATGCACTATTTGCTTTTTATAAAGTTTGAGTAAATTAAAAACGAAAAAGAAATATATGTGATCTGTCTGCAGTACAGCTAAAACTACACCTGCAACACTTTGCAGTGATAATGAATCAAAGAAACTCCCTCTTTTTGTACAAAACCCACAGCTACAAATCTGTACATTGTAAAATTTATAATTTATATAAAAAGGCAAAACTAGTGATGTAAATTAACTTACCTTGCTCTCAGAAGTAATTTTCTTCTCCAAAAACTATTAAAGCAAAGGAAGTTACTTTGTTATAGCAAATTAAATTTGTCTTCGCTGCTTACCCTTTCACAATCCATGCTTTTGGATGTCAGCTGTCGAGCTAAAAGTTCTTTGCTAGCCTCAAGTTTCACACAGAGTTCCCTCACAGAAGTCAGGTCTGCCAACACAGTAGCCTTATCCTGATTTTCACGTTTAAGATCCTCTTCCAATCTGGACACATTTTTCGTTATGGAGGACATCTGAGATTCATATACTTGATGTGCAACAATATGCTAAACAAAACCAAATATGGATACACTTTCAGTGTTAAATTTAAGTCTCCTGTAGAATAACTTGGGTTTTCTTAACACTTTATTTTCCCTTCAAAGTTAACTTTCCCTATAAAATTAACTTAATATTCCTTCCCTCTTCCTAAAACACAGCTAAGGGCAACTAATAAATAATCTTTGCAATTTTTAATCACCAACTTGAACAATTATATAAGTACTATATAAGAACAGAACAAGGCTGTATTCCAGCCTCAGAGAACTAAAAAGCTTAAACTGCAAACATACAACCTATTTTTAACTCAGTTTACAATATAGTCTCTAACTCTTTCTGGCTAATTAAAATTATGAGACAAAATGTAGTCAATCCACAGCAATTATACTCTAGAACTTCTTTAATCTCTATGAAGTTATTGTTTCTAAAATATAAACCTCATTATGTTCTATGATATTGGTCTAGGATTCAGTATTATGGAATCCTGGTTCTGAATTTGGATGTCTACCAGATTTTTACCTTGACTCCAGCCACCAATGCTTCAAATATTTCATTCAAAGCTTCAACGAAATATAAGAACTAAGCTTGCAAAGTACTCATAAAGCTATATGAAAATATTCTGAAGCAAATAAACAGAAGTTTCTTACAATGTCATAGTAACAATGATAACCCAACAGAGGAGATGTAAAACTATGAAAATGTATGCCATGATTCTAATTTTGGGGGGTGAAGGAAAGCACATCTAAACCAAATCAGTTAATGTTTCAAAAACTCCAGTGTTCATATTTGAAACAATCACATAGAGAAATCATTTTCCATTAAGGCATTAAATATCATACATTGACCTTATTAAAAAGCACTTGAATGTATCCCACTTTCCTATATGGAATTTCATTGCACAAGTTATTACCCCTTGAATCTCTTTTTCCAGAAATTCTACTCTCTCTCGAAGATGTCTCCGATCTGTGTCTACTGAAAGGAGTTCAAGTCGCATTGAGCTGCTCTCTCCTTCAGCTTGGTGAGCCTTCATTTCCCAGTCTTCAGCTTGTGTATGGAGCATCCGGAACTTCTCTAACAATTCTTGGTTTTCTTTTTCCTAATGAAACAGTAAATCGCTCTGCAATGATCAACATACCCTCAAGTTGTTTGATCTTATTTCATGCCTAATCCTTACAATATCTCTTCTGTTTTTCCCCCAGAAAGTAGGACTTCCTTCATTTTCTTAATCTCACTATCTGGCAACTACTAAAAGGAATAATCTCCTTTCCAAGTCCAAAAAGCAAATAAATACAGTGATGGCATTCAGTTTAATTAAAATGGAAGTACTTACACTTCAAAGTTGTTAATGAGTTTTAAGGCTCGCAGGAGAGGGGTTATTGTGGATCTCTCTGCATTGTCAAGGACCACGTTACTGAGATACGCTGTGTGATGCCCTTTCCAAGGAATTCCAGCAGGAGTCCATTTCCAGCTCTTTTAGTTACCATGCTCTTACAAATATTTGTATTATGGCAGTGCCTGAAATGCTGGTAATCTATTAGAGCATATACATCTATGTAGCCTATCATAGAGGTACAAAAATGTGAGCTTTAGTGCTCATCATTTGTGCAGTGATAGAACAAATGTTGCTTGTGAATTTTAGTTTGGCCAAGTGCATATTATAAGGCAGTGATAAATTTTTCTTATTTACCTTCATTCCCTTCTTCCCTGCTCCTGTAATGTGCAGTGGGATATGCATGTTGGTAGTATAAAGCAGATTTATCTAATGAGAAAGGCTACTGTTTCTGAAATTCCTTCTCTCTATCCTCCAGAACTTGGAAGGTGCAGACAGGATCAGGTGGAGCATTAGGAAATAAGAACTTGTGATTAAGCAAGTGAACACTGCAGAAAAGTAAATCTCCACAGGAATTTTCCAGATATAATACTAGAAAAATCCCTGAAATCAAGCATTCATAATTGGTTGCTGGCTGTATATTCTGCAGTTTCCTGGTACCTGACTTGAACAACTGGATTATCATTTGCCAAAGATGTAGCTACATCTGTAGCTGAAGTACTTTGGACATATGATATATTGTGAAATTCTTAAAAAATAAACCTCAAGTGTTTTAAATTGATAGTTCTAAGCTAACCTACTACTGAGCTTAATTTCTTCCATGCTTCAGTTTCTACTTGTAAAAGTGGTTGACTTTACATGCATTCATCTAGACATGCAAGTTGAAGTCAGATCAAAACTCATTCTTCCCAATTCAAAGTCACATAATGAATTTGCCAGTTCATGTTCTCTTGACACAAAACCTATTTGTTTTAAATGATTTTAAGTTTTAAATCACATAAATCACACTTTTGAATCCAAGTATCAGGATAAAGGACATTTAAACAGAGCACTGTTTTAACAGTACTATTTTTACATTTTCATGCAGAACTACAGGCAAAAATTTTTCTTTTCAAAAAGGGTAAAATATTTTAAATCATCATATAAGCTGCCTACAATCATGAAACAGTACCAGTTATTTTACTGGTTGACTGGTCAAAACCCAAAAAGCAAAACAACATTCAAACATGACATGTTTGTCATTCTCCAGGATTATGGCCACCTGAAACACGACTGATGAAATTGTGGTGTGCTAGAATTAATCAGTGCTTCAGATCTAATAAGGTGTTATATGAATCCCCCACTAGTAGCTTGAAACACTGCAAAGAAAAGAAGGAAATGGGACAGGCAGGGAGAACAGCACCCAAACCATGTAATCCTTACTTTGCTTTACTGAATGCAGTAATGACTGCCTACAGATTACATTTTTACCTTTGAAGCTATCAAGGTCTCAAATCTGGAGACTTCAGTTATATAATTATGAACCCTGGTTTTCATTTCTTCTTTTTCACGTATTGCATCTTCAAGCTCGGTACTGACAGCCTAAAGAGATTGCAAAAAGGCAAAATTGTGCATGGCAGTAAATTAATCACTATATAATACCCTATCAGATTAAATTAAGTAATTGCATATGCCCTAGAATTTTTTCTTTTCTACTTACAAAGCTCTTTGGGATTTGTAGGGTTCAGAAACATCCCCTGTTACCTTAGATACACCAAAGAGTTTCTAGGCAAGAAAAATCACAGAAACAATGACTATCACACCAGTTCATAAAATATGCAGCTTCCCGGATTACACACCCTACCAATCTTTGGAAAATTCAACATACTGATGTTTGGGAGATGAAATTTTTATAGCCTTAAAATTCTCTATTCCTGAGTGAAGGAAAGTTTCAAATCAATAGAAAAACAACTTCAGAACAAAAGAACATTTATTTTAAAGTAGAATTGCAAGATAAAATAACTAAATGCATTACTAAGATCATATTTAGACATCAAAAATGCACCATGGAATTTGTTTCAGATATTTGAGCTGTTAACTCTGTCCCTGTCAGGTTCAGCTCTTATCTCCCTCTGAGTACCTTAGCCCAGAGAGCCAAAATTGCAAGTATCTTTTTCTATCTCCATGATCAAATGTGGGGGAAATACAGGATACTGCCTTATTTCTTTCCCTTCCTCTTTTTGTGGTATATTAATTCATTAGTGGCAAGCTTTTCACTGTATGCATTATTTAACATATACTGAAATCAGTCTGCTTGTCTCTGTAGTAGCCTTCCCAAACACTGGGAAAGCTTTAGTCATCACATTATGATAATATTCAATATTTCATCTTATTAGACACCTGTGAAGGGCAGGTCTAATTTCAATAATACATCCACATATTTATATATTATACTATAGGTTTTGCAAGAACTGTTCAAGGTCCTACATCACTTCCTTGAAACATGTTGCTATATTATACTTTCTAGCATCAGACTCAGTGTGGTTGACTTGAGGAGAATTGAAATAAATGGTTTAGTCAACAAGGCCCTGATTGTTTGTAGTGTCAGCACTTACAGTGAATTCAAACAAACATTTGTATCTCAGGATCAAAACTGTAAAAGGCATTTGAGTCTCATGAGGAGCTGCTATAGTTGTATTTGCTCTACAAATTGAATGTAATGAGTTGCAACAAAATTCTGGGCTTGCTCTTCAGATCACATTCACATACCCTCTACATAGACTTTCTGATGCTTAGCCCAATAAAAGATGTTGCTTAGCCCATTAAAAGATGTTACTTACCCTATAAAACACTGGACATTTTTGTTATATATTGTCCATACAGATGTTCTACAGTACAGGGACATCCATATCATGCACTTGGAGCTGGGAGGCTTTTGCTCAGCAATAACCAGCTGGTGCACAAAACCAATTCATTATTCCTCCAACTATGCGAGGGATTAACAGACTGAATGTATTTCAGGCTGTTCCAGTCATGGATCCCACGCTCATAGAATTCCAAGGAAGAAGAGAGGGAGCAATGAGGATAGTAAAGAGTGCAAATGGAGATATCCTATATAAGTCACTTAGACTTTTGAAAGAATGAGTACACTAGTGATTGGTTTAACTGAGGATCCCTGGAGAACATCTCAAGATGAAGATGTCACAAGGACAATAATGACGATAATAAAACAGTCTAATCCACTGAATCTCTCAAGTATTTCTGTCTTGCAAAATTTTTATTTAACCTACATCAGCTTCAGGTAGCTCATCAGCTTCAGATAGTTCATTAAATATTCAGTGATACCCTACGCAAAAAAGTAATTTCTCAGGACAATAAAGATTTTATTTCAACTCTAATTCTACAACTGACATAAGTACTGCCTTTATAAGCATGCACTTTACAAGGAAATGTATTTATCCATCAGCAGCCAAGAGGGACTTGTATACCTTCCAGCTGGAAATCTGACCACGAATACACAGGAACCAACTCAGTAACCACTGGGCAATCATAACCCACTCTCCACCTGCTTTCTGGCCTGAGAACCTACTGACTGGCCAGCTGTTAGCAAGGAAGTACATTAAGATTCTAAACTACCAGAGAACTAAGGAAAGATAAAATCATATAAAACTAATACAAATAAAAATATAAAGCTCTGCAAGCACTCAAGAGTACCTGAACAGGATCTCTACAAAAAACCACACACACCCTGCCTCCCCCCAAAAAAGCTGCAACATACAGCTGAACCTGTATATTTATATACACACAAGACCGTGACACCTCACCATGACACCTACCTTACTAATGCAAAGACAATCCAATAAGAACATTTCTCCAGGGAAATAGATTACACCTTTAAATTCATCATCTAAAAACCCCACACGACCTCAGCATAATGGAAAGGGAACCCCTCCTATTCTCATGGACTGTGAATCCTTATCCATTCCTGAAATCAGGAGATGAATTCAGACTATTCAGGATTATCAAACCCTAGAAGTAAGTGTTTTTGAACCCCTCTGTCTTGCAGCTGTTAAGCCCTCTTATATTTCCTCCTCCAAAATCAACCTTTCCCAATTCATCACCGAAAGCAAAATTCCTGCAGAGCAACACATACAAATGGCAACTAACTTTGCCAGGACTGGAAATTAAAACCCTGCCAATACCTCCTTACCGGGAGATACAAGCCACCATTGCCAAGGCTCACAGACCACAAACATTACAATCTACATTCCAAAACATCCTAATCTCAAAATATGGCATACCTCAGTCAATAAATCCAATGCTTGATGGAAACTAGATGGATGAAATTAATGAATCACTATGCACCAGAACAAATTCAGATGTGCTACCAATCTCCTTCCTCTCCCTCTCACTTTTACCTGATAATCTGATGTCTGCTTTTGGGCTTTCCTTCTCTCTCTCAATAATCACTTCCACAGATAATAAAACCCAGGTTTTACCAATTAAATACCAACTGCCAAGTGATATAACCAATTAACAGAATTTCATTATATTATAGACAATAACGTCCTAGATTTATTTTATTTAGATTTCTTTCTTAATCTGAGGAAAGGTGACCAGACTGAAAGCTTGTCTATTTCTCTCCCACTGCATTGACTACACTTAAGTATCTGAAGTACTGCTTTTACAGTTTCTGCCCAGTGATTTTCAACATCCCAGTGCTCAAGAAATACCAATCATTAAACACATCAATGAAAATTTAGGATGTAGCAGTTCTGAGGCAAGCAAACCATAAATGGTTTAATACAGCAGTACCATGTACTGTCTTCACACCTGGTTTTCTCTGGCCATTGTAGCCAGGTCATCTTGCAGTCGCCTGTTTTCTTTCAGAGCCATTTCCTTTACTCTTTCCATTTCTGCAAGCTCTAGCTGGGATGTATCAAGCTGGCGATGCAAGCTGGCTATCTCACGGTCTCTGCTGCTCAGCATGTTCTGCATCTGGCTATCAAGTGAAAACATTATTAACGTTGTTCCTTCTTGTACTATACCACATACTGCTGAAAATAATCAGGCAAAATTCTTGCACTCTGAATGATGACAAACTGAGTTTAAATACAACGTGAACTAAGTATGTAAAATGTCAATATGCAGAAATAAAATGGATTTAATCTTCAGTTTTGAAGATGTATCTGCTAAGATGTATTTTATTAGACAAAGAGCAATTACAGATACCTATGTTTATTTGTGTTTACGGTAGTGATTACAGTAATTGCATATTTATAAGCCATAAAGGAAGACAATAATTTACACTTGAAGGACAATTACCAAAAGAGTAATGAAAAGATTAAACAAAAAATTAGAAATAAAAATAGGCATAAAGTAAACTTTTGCATTTTTTTTTTGTCACATATAGTTCATGCATCAATGTAGCAAATACTCAGTTACACTGGTCTTCAAATGTTTAAATATTGGTGTTTAAATTTTTTCTTTTAAGATGCTATAGTTTAAAAAGTCATGCTTAAAAAGAGGAAAGAATGAAAGATCAGAGGAAGCCCAGCTAAAAACTACATAAATTAAGACTGTACTGGTAGCTTAAGCTAGAAGAATTAAATTGCCAATCATTAAGAGTTTGGCTCTGAATCTTACCTGGGTCAATCATTATCTAGTGGAGTGCTAGAAAGCTACCTCTTGACTAAGAGTTAGGAAACATTACCAATTTAGGGAAATGAATACAGACAAGCAATTGTTAATTTTCGTTGTAACAGTTTCTCAGCAGCCTGCAATATAATTGCAGAGGAAGTGTCTTCAAAAGCTGTGTACATCTTTCTCAACACAGTACACTCCTCTACTTGACTCGAATGGAATTAACTCAATTTCATCAAAATAACTAAAATAGCCATCTACTTTCACTTTGAAACTATCACATAAAACAAAGGCTCCAAAGAAGGCATCCTACTCTTTACTTACTCTGTTGAGGACTCCAGCTCAGAAAGAGTTAAACGTAAATGAGCAATTGTTTTTTCCTATTAAAAAAATCAAAAGATGTATTAGGTATTATTATATTTCAACATAACAGAATACTTCAAGTTAAAGAACTTTTAATGTAAACCTTTATTTTAATTCTTCACTAATAAGTAATTTCCAAGTTTTTTTTCTTTACCAAGAAAGGATTGTCTTGTCATCAAAAAAGATGGAAGTCAGCTATAGATCTTGTCACCTCAGGCTAGTACTTTATATCTAAATAAATGCCTGCACATGCAAAATGTGAACAAATGCTTCCTTGTTTTCTTGGAGTATTTAGGGAATACAGCAACAGTCATAATTAAAGTGCTATTGAGTTGGCAAATAGACTCTGCATTGGCTGGGTCCAAGCATAGCGTTTATGTGCTCTGCACAGACTTTGTCATCAAGGCAAAATGTCTCCCTAAAATGTAACTGCTTTAAAATCCCCAGGTGGAATGCAAAGTAGTATTTTTACTTTTACTGGACATACCTTGTTAGCTAAGTTGTCATCTAAGCATGCAATTCTTTCTGTTTTTTCATCTACAGTTTCTTGAAGACTGTCCTTTTCTTTGTCCAAAACACTAATTGTACTCCTCAGCACACTGACTGCTTCATCCTGTGAAGTGCTCCTCTGGTTTAAGCTATCTAAAAATAAAAGAATAAGTGCTTTCTATTTAAAAAACAGGAAATGAGCACAAAAATAATTATAGATTACCTATTATCTCCTTCAGCTTTACAATTTCTTCATGAGCTGTTTGCAGTTCATCCTTTTTGAGGGACAGTCGGTGCTGTAAATCTTCAACAGACCTCTGGAGCTGGTCATTTAAGAGCCTGGAAAATCAGTCTACAGTTGAAAGAAGTTTGGGACCTATTCCAGGTCTTCAACTTCTGCTCTTAAGCTGCTTCAAGTGCCAAAACAGTTCCATCATAACCTCCTGACAGGGCTGTATAACTAACCAGCAGCATGAGGTTGTGTCATACTAACCCCTCCTCTCCCTTGAGGAGCGGAAGGAGTTAAGGATTGCTGAAGGCCAACACCACTTGGTTGCTCTGGACCCCTGCTGCAAGTCCACTTCAACATCACTGCAAAATGGAGTAATGGAATCTTGGTGGAGCCACCATGATAACCTGAAACATTCACTTCCTCTGATTTCTGTTACTCTTCATCATGTTACTTGTATTTTTTGACTCTTGCTTTATAAAGTTTCTGACATGCAGCTCTTAGCAGTGATTATCGGCCAAACCACATTTTAAGAAACAACCAAATTGACAGCTACAGTTTTGATCCTACTTTTAAAAAATAAAATGCATGAAAGATATATGAAATCATCTACCTACATTGTTGTTTTTCTTGGAAAGAAATATCAAAGTGACTTAGGAAAAAAAATCCCAACAAAACAAAACTCCAAAGTAACTAAATGGATTATTTATGAAACAGGTAAAGAAAAAATCCCTCTCAAGTGGGATCCCACAAAAGCTAGAGAAACTTTTTATTCTTAAAAAACCTCAGCAATAAAGAACACAGCATGTTTCTGAATAAAGATTACTCTCATCCAGTTCAGAGTGAAACTTTAGAGGGAAAAAAAATGGGCAGGGGGGCAAACACAGCATTGCCACCATGCACAAAGTAAAACCAAATGCTAAAATGACTGTAGCCCTATTCCTTATCTTCTTTTTGCAGTATCAATGCTTTACACTGGAATTACAGGAACCTAACAAGATTTTTAATTTTTATGATTGTTGTCACAATTTTACCAGCAAATACACGAATTGTTTTACCAAGAGTCCTCTTTGTGCAATTGGGAGCATTAGATGAAAACTGCAAGGCCTGCTGCTCAGCCTCAGTTCTTCATAGTAATCCCCCAGGTGCTGGGCTGTTACAGTGTAGTACTGCTCAGGTGGGGAATGAGGGATACAACACAGACCCTGGTTTCCCTTGTAAAACACCCAAAAGATGTCATCTACAGCATTACCTACCCTGTAGTGATCTGTTACATCAACAGCTCTCATTTCCACCTCTGTTTTCAAATTTCTGCCCAGATTTATTCAATACTGTTTTCACTTTCTTTAAGCCTTTTTCTTGTTCTATGACTTTTAGGCAGCTGATGGAAGCTCTTTTCTAAAACAAGTTTTAAAAATCTGCAAGTTTAAATAGGCCTTAAATATACACGTGGATACTTGAATCTTCCAGTTCCAAGCAAGCTGGTCAAATCCCCACAGACTCTGTGTCAGTGGATCATAAGATGTCAATCCTCAAAACTGTAAGTCATACTGCTGCTGTTTGCAAAGGCATCTGTCTTCCTTTCAACAGTGTTTGGAAATCCTTTCAGAAATTTTCAGTTCTACTACATTCATAAGCAGAGAACATGGTTATTGGAGGAAACAATTCTAGGATGAGCCATAAAAATTATCAGTGTATCTGGTCATCAAATAAGTCCAAGAGAAGCTTGCTGTGAAAAGCTACCACAGCACTTCTACACCTACTCTTCCTTAACATACAAGCAGTACCAAGTGATTTTTAAAATATTTATAATTATAGTCTTTCCCAGGAACTCAACTTTGCTATACAGTCACAGCATAAACAAAATTATCCTAGCATCTGTGAAAGATAACCGCATTTTGTATCAGACTTACTGAAGTGAGCAAATCTCAGCTTTAAATTGAGAAGAATCATCAGAAGTCTGGGCAAGTTTACTGGACTTCAGTTTTAATTCATTTTCCAAATAGCTTATTCTTTCTTTCAGGATAGAGACTGTAGTCCTTAGTTCACACTTTTCAATCTCAAGCTGCAATTTAAAACAAATAACCAAACACATTATTATTGCAGAAAGCTATCATAACTTGGCTTTCAAATAAATTTAAGCTGAAAACAGATGATAAAATTAATTTCTGGAACAGTCTAGTTTAGAAATAATAAAAGCTTACTTCCTAAAAATGCACTTACTCCTTGCATATTATTCTCCAATTCTGAAATATCATGCTGCAGCTTTGATTTTTCAAGGTTTGCTGCTTCTTGATGAATCTGAGAAATACAGAATTACATGTAACAAGACAGACTTTTAGATTTGATCAGAGGAATTTAAGCTTCATGTTTCAGAAAATACTGCTTTACATTCTTAGATGAACAACCAAATGCAAAGCTCTCCCTGTAAAACTACAGAATATTAACTGAAAATACATTATAACATCACTGATTTTGGTTTTGGTTGTTGGCTTAGATTTTTTTAAATAGTATATTTATATTTGGTCCCAACCAAATTAATATTTGTGAGTTGTTGTAGAATTTACTGAGCTACAGGTTGCATGCATATATATCTTAGTGCCCTAAGACATTTTAAATAAATTTATTCAAATAGTATTAATTACAAAATGTAAGGCACACTACAAAGCTAACTGGCCTTTCCCTAAATCTATGAAGAAACTTACGATTACTTATCTGTTCCCTGACTTCTGTGCATAACTGCAGTGTAATTATTAAACAAACTCTCAGATTTCCTAGAAATACCTTAGATTAGTGTGTTTGTGAAGGTAGTTCAAAGTGGCACACATATAAAACATTGGTAGTCACCTACAAGAAAGGATGGAGCTTTCTTCTGGAAACACATCTCTACCCCACTGCATGCACATGCTTTAAGCAAAGAGGTCAGATTTACTGCCACTGAATTCAGATACACAACAGGTCTTTATTTTTTCGGTAGTAAAGTCCAGCTATGGAAGCATTCATCATACAGTCACTATTAATGTATGTTGTCTTGGGATAAGTCCATTAAAATGATTTTAAATTTCTGAATTTTCAAAACATTTTAAAAACCTGCACACATTATATTAATGACCAATACAGAAGTCAGGGAAACAAACCCCCCTGAAATCATATGCTCTTGACTACAACCAAATAAGACATTAATGCACATTAATACCAGACATCACATGGTCATAGAATCATTAAATCATTTAAGTTGGAAAAGATTTCTAAGACATTGAGTCCAGCTATTAACCCAGCACTGCCACGTTCAACACTAAACCATGTCCCTAAGTGCCATGCCCACATGCTTTTTGAACATTTCCAGGGTTGGTGATTCCACCACTTTCCTGGGCTGCCTGTCAAGGTCAGATTAACAGGAAAATCATAGCATTAACAAATATTTTTTTAAAGGTCAAAAATAAAGAAACTTGGATTGCAGTGAATTTGTTTCATGGTTCAGTTATGTCCCATTTAAAATAGACTCTGCTACAAAATGCAATGGTAACTAAAGATCAGCTAAAATGAAAAAGCCCATAAAGTACCCAGTTTGTAGGATAAGAACCATATGTGACTGTGACAGTGTGCTCCACCCAGCCACACTGCTTTTTTTTGGGTCAAGCAATAGCCACTAGTGGCCCTCCTGATAGCTGCATCCAGTTTAAGGGATATTCTGGAACGAGAGCTAACAGCACATAGCTAAGGGCTGGAAATCTTGCTCAGCAGCAGCTGAGGGCTAGTTGAGCATGTGGCTGCTGATATGCAAATATAAGTCAATCATCTTAGTCCATGAATAGTGGATGGCCCAAGGCCCATTGAGCTCTCCTGCACGGCAGTAGGCTGCACACCAGGATCTCCAATCTCCCTTTGAGCCGGGAAGCCTCTGAAGGTTATTTGTCGAGGCAGAGACAATCCTTAGCGCATCGGGAATCAGAACACTGAAATGCTGGAATATTAGCTAAGCGGTAGAAAGGATGGATTGCTACAATCCTTTAGACACAAACTATTGACCAAGTACGGATCCAGCCACACTCCTCTGAAGAGTTTGTAAGGCAAGAAGACCCTTCTGACCCTCATGATTCAATGGCAGGGTCTCCCTAACAGTTTTGTCTGACCTTGGTCTCTATGCCAGCAAAAGTGCACCTTGCCATCAAATCTTGTTAAACCACCATTGCATTTACCACTGAATTTTTAAAACTCATTGCCTTAAGTGAATAAAATACATTGTTGCTTCTCGCTTGTGAGTGAAGTGCATGATTTCTTCCACAACAACAACACACAAGCATCTTCAAAGTAGTGCATACACAAAAAATATTGTGGCTGGGCCTCCACATCTAGGTCTCACACACAAGGTGATGACATATTTGCCCTTAAATACTTTAAAGCATGTTCCTTTTTTCCAGCTCCCAGCTTGGGACTGTGTTTACAGGAAAATTTGGCAATTAATAATAATAATAATAATAGATAATAATATAAATTCATTGAGCTCTCTCAAATGGGTTTGAAATCAAAAGATATTGAAAAGGGGAACTCACAAATGGCCAAACACAAACACAGCATTATTGTATAAGCCTTCCCTATATCCACCTCACTGTAAGCAATGAAGCTATAAAAGCTCACCTTTAATTTTTCTCCAAGACTTTCATTTTCTGCTTTTAGTCTTCTAAAGTCAGTCAGTGCAATGTCTTTTTCTTCTTCCATGTGACTTTGAGAAACTAAATTGTGTTTTGCTTCTCTTCTCATCCTGTTCAATTCACTCAGAGACTTCAAAAGATTATTGTTCGTTAGCATACATACATATGGACTGCAATATAACAAAATGCTGTTATTACAATAACCTATTACAGTCTTATTTTTCCCCAGATAACTAAAAGGTATTCCCTAAATCACTCAGTGGCATGACAACTTACACTGTCAAAATAATCATAATTCTTTTACTGTCCCAAGTATAGCCTAACTTCACTGTTCTCTTATCAGTTAACTACTCCTTTCTTGCATTCTTGCTGTATCTTTACACATCATTCTCATGCATTCTACTGATTTTTTCCTGATGTTTATCATTTCCAAATGCCAGTATAATAATTTATAATGGCTTTCAAGTTAATAAATTAACTAGAATACATAATTTTATTAATTAGTAATAAAAATAGGTATGTATTTTATTAGTCTTAGTTCTATTCTACTAGGTTTTTCATTTTAAATATCCAACAGTACAAGTGTTAATTGGTTATTTCAATGTTAACTATAAACAATTTTTTCTTACCTGCTCATAAAGAACATTTAATCTATCTCTTTCTGCAGTCAATAATTTGACATTGGACTGAATTTCTATCATGTGTTTTTCAAATCTGTCTAACATGGACCGCAGCTCATCTCTTTCTCTGGAGATTGATTTAAGCTCTTCGCTCTGAAAAGTGATCAATAAATTTATGCTAAAATTTGCTAATTAAAACATCTGGAGAACTAATACCAAAAAAGAACTCCTCCTATTAGTAATATTTAAAAAATATATTCAAAATAATTTTAATTGCAAGAAAAAGCCTGGCACTGGTGGTATAATCTAAACAAGAACTAACTGTTAAAAAGAAAAAGGAAAGCAGCAAGCACTAAGATGTCAACCTTTTTCTGCTTATTATCTAATTCTATTTATTTCAAATAAACTGATCAATAATTAATCAATGTTACTGAAAAATGTAACATAGAAAGAAAAAGGCAAGTTCATTGGAGTCTCTCAGCTGACTTTTTGCGTTAAGAATGTAATATAGAAAACTACTACAGTCATTTAATGCCACTGAAGTTGAGAGTATATCTGATGGCTTCTTAAATGTTTCTACAGTATTTACAGTATTTTTTCCACTTGTTCGACAGCAGGAACTTCACCTTCTCTGCAGTCCTGCGGCTTGGGCTAGGCCTTCGTTTGATCATTTTCTGAAGATATTCTAACTCTCGCTTATAATAGTCTCTGTCATCTTCTAAGGTCTTTACAAATGCATCTAGACGAGATGGAGATTTGTCTCCTAGGGCAATACCACAGTCTAATCTCATTCTTTCGATTTCTAGGACAAGTTCTCGTTCTGGAAGACAAAAAAAAAAGACTAAAAAACCCCCAACTCTATAGGAAAGTCATGAATTTCCTCAAAGACACTTGCATTGGGGATGGATTAACTCCCACCAACCATCCAGGCAGCAATCCTGCTGAAAAGGATGTAGGAGTCCTGACTGACAGTAGGCTAAACACGAGTGAGTACTGTAAGACCAGCAGAGGCCTCACAGCACCTTGGGCTGTATCAATGGGGACAGAGTCAGAGACAGAGGGATGTGATTATTGCCCTTTATTTAGCACTCATTAGATCACATTTACGAGACTGTTAAGGTTTGCTCCTCCTAGTACAAGAAAGATGAGGATAAATTAATTTCAAGGCAGGCCCTGCAAGCTGTCGGGGAGCAAAATACTTGCTCTGGGGGGAACAGCTGAGGGAACTGCATTTATTCAGCCTGGAGATCAGCTGGAGACCCAACAGCAGAGTGACAGTACCAGGAAGGACTTACAGATAACACGGAGCCAGTTTCTTCACAGGTGCATAGTAGGTAAATAAGGAACAGTGGCAATTAATTGCTACAAGCAATTACAAACAATACAGGGAAAAATATTTTACTCTGAGAATTGAGGAACATTAGAATGAGCTGCTTAGAGATGTTGTGGAATCTTCACCCCTGGAGGTTTTCAAGATCTAAGTGGATAGATGTCTCAAGAAACAGTCTGAATTCACTTCTTCAAAAACAGAGAATAAAGAGTTTTGGAAATTACTTTGTATGAAACTGCCAAAGAATTAGGATAAGGATGTCCAGTGGGATCACAGTAAAAAGCTCAACTTTCAGTTCTCACATACAAAATGAAAATATCTTTCTATGACAAGAGTTTTCACTTCAATTATGACTGGAGACCTACAGTCTTCTTTTAATTTACAGATATCAAAAGTCTTCAAGTATTATTAACTGTATGTTAACTAGATAAGTATTCTATTTCAAAAATTACAGGAAAGTAATTTCCAAGAATCTACATTTGAAGATTTACCTTTTCTTTCTAAGTTCTCTGTTTTTTCTATCAGCCTTTGTTTCTCTTGTTGAAGCTGGTTTAACAACAGCTCAAGATTCACTTTATCATCTGTTTTCCCAAGGAGTTCCTCATTCAGCCTCTCATTCTCCTTATGACATGAGCACAAATCCTGAAGTAGCAATTTTAAATTATAAAAATTTTAAGTGCCAATAGAGACATTTGGGGGAAAAAAATTTAACATTTTGTTCAACTTTTGATGTACAGCACTGTTTACTTCTGGTTGACCTGGATGCTTCATGCTTTAACATTTGTTGCAGGCCCTCACTGTATTTATATTATATTTTATTAAATCAAAGTAAACATTACTTTTTACACAGTTTGCAATCAGTAACAAGAAAAGCAAACCAACCAGTAGGATAGTGGGATACAAACACGGGAAAAAAAATTAACAACTAAAGCAATAAATAATTTTAACAGCATTTGGTAACAGTGTTGGTGTTAAAAGTACATTACAGCATCTCAGTCAATGCAACTCTGAAGCCAATCACTGAAAATTAAGTAGTTTTGTATTTGCAAGTTCACTAGATAGACTGAAACAAAACCCTGCACTCAGCTAACACACAAGTTCCTACATATTCCTAAAGAAAGAGTTTATTATCAATTCTTCAAAGAATTGATAATAGTGATGTTTTTCATCTGGGCCCTATGCTTTGTTTCTGAGTGAGCCAAGTACTGGATACTTTTTCACATGCCATTTAAAAGACAAAGGAGTTTCTAAACACAAAAATCCTCTAGGATGTTGTAACTCATTTGTGGCAAATGTGATTATGTCACATGGAAATTATAACTTCAGAAATAAGGAAATGTACAATAAGGACATAGTCAACCATACTGTCTACAGAGATTTCTTTCAGTTTATTTTTGCGACAATATGATGTAGCTTCTCCAACTCATTCATTAATAAGTAATTCTTACAACAGAGTTTCAGAGTACTACAGAAGTTCTCTTGTTAATTGTTAAATTGATATTTTTTTATAATAAATGAAACAATCACATGCATGACAGCATGATAAAAATGGTAAACAAGAACTGAAAATATTTTTACTTACCGATTTAAGCCTTGTTATTGTTTCTTGTAGATCCTGTATTTCACTGTGTTTTCTTTCAATTTCTTTCTATCAACCAAAATTAACCTATATGTTAAGAGTTACATATTCAAAATGACAACAATTCCTTTGTTACAAAAAAAGGAAGCAGACTATTTTGGTAAGAAATAAAGTATAGTTAGTTCCTTGTTATAAAATATTAAAGCTCCTATGATGTGAAAGCACAAAAAATTTGTGGTATAAACACCCATGGTCATTTGAAGCACAACAATTAAATGAATCATTGCATGACTCCTCATAGAAAAAAATCCTCCAAACATATTCATTGCTGTTGCAAATATGCATTACCTAGCAATAGCTTTAAGTATCTCAGCATTTTATTTCATACTAAGCTAATAAAAGAAGAAAGAACAGATTGACCCTCAACTAAAATCATCTAACCTAACACAGTAAAGAGACAAAATTGTTGTGATCAATCCACTTTAAGTGAGAAATTCTGTGTGATGTTAAGAAAACTGGAAAAAAAATCTTTTTAATCTTCCTTTCAGTAGCCAATAGGTCTTGCACTGCAATTAGAAGATATAAAGCCAAATAAAATGGAGCAGATCCTTCTCTCTGTGACATGTTAGTGATTACCTTTGCTTCTCCTATTTCCTTATCTGCAGTCTCAAGCACTATTTCTTTGTCTCTTTCCAACTGCTGTGCCAAGTGATCTATTTCATTCAGTTCTTGACACAGTTCTTGGTTTTTATTGCTTAAATCCACTACCTCACTAGTCACATTTTGTTCAGTGTCCAGGAGATCTTCAATGCGATTTTCAAGTTCTTTGTTTTTTTGCTGAAGATACTCAATCTGAAAGACATTTTTCATTAAAATATTAATATGCATTGTTAAACTAGGTAGCAAAAGTTCCTCCCAATCTTCTGAAATACAGTATCTCTACATCCATAGTAAAACAATGATATCTTGTTAAAAATAGCCAGATTTTCTATTTTTAGAACTTAATGCTTATCAACCTGAAAAAGAAATACAGTTTTATGAGCTCTCTCATAGTCATGAATACTGCTACAGAAAGATAACCATACATTTCTTGTCAAATGAAAGTGGCATATTGGGACCGAGGCTGAGCAAATAGTCTTGATGGTACAAAACCAGCTTCATGCAGCTCTGGGCTCACTCCCTGTACAATCAATTTGTATTCATCATGACTTACTAATTCAGGATCACTGAGCACAGCTTTACTGCTTCCAAGCCACACCTCATTCTGTATTTTTGCAGCACTGAACCTAAGCCAACAAACTCTTCAACGTGGCTCCCATGCCACTGTACATCATGCACAATCATACACAAAACCTCTAACTCACATGAGAAAAGGCAGAGAATTGATGGTATAAATCCAGAGATGTACTTTGCTTGATTTGTACTCCAGCTCATGTTGAAATTCTCATTCGGAGACCAGTACTGAACACGTTAACATGCACAGTAAATACAAACACCTTAATCCTAAGCTTACCCTTTCCTCACAAGCCTGTGCTGGAGTAAAGGTGGGGACCATCTGAGATCCATGAGGAAGATTCTACACTCTCTCATGAGAGTATCTACAGGGCTACTCCTTATGATAATTACATATACCATTCTTACTTTCTAAAGCATAAATGGCATGTATGCAATAACTTTCTAACTAAATAAAAGGATTTTCAAACTTGCTGAAAACTGTGTATACAAAAATTTGCTGCATCCTTTCAGATTAACATACTCCATACAGATGTGAGTTCATTGAATTCTTTACCAAAACCTATCTGACAGACTTTTAAAACAAGAAATGAAATTTCCTTCAACAAGAAACACTGCCACCTAAAAAGAAAGGCAAATTCAATTGATTAATTTTATATCTATAGTGATTTTTTGTAGAGCTAGAAGTTTTGTGGGGTGTTTTAGATCACCAATATTTTTAGTTTTGACTAAACAAATGAATTACCTGTAAATTCAAGTGGGAAATGAGCTTCTCATTACTTTTAGTTCTTGATTCCAGCGAGAGAACCTCATGAGAACGCCCGCCATCCAATGCCAGTGTTAAGCGCTCGATTTCTTTGTCTCTTATCTCAACCTTTGAGGGACAAAAACAATGCTGTGGTATCTTATACACCCTTTAATAGACCCTTTGTTTAAATAAACACACACGTATTATTCAGAAAAAAGATAAGCAACTAAAAATTCAATTTTAACTTGTATATATATATTTTTTTTATTATTATTCTCAGTTCTTCTGAAAAAAGTTATATCTTTGAAAGAGAAATAAATTAATCAAATACAATTTGTAAGAAAAAACTGAAACAGTTCCTACAGTTTTACATTCTTGAAGAAAACCGAACAATTTTAACTTAAAGTGAAATTAATGAATGCTGCAACTTAACTGAGACTAGCACTTAAAGTTAGGGAAAAAACTTCTAAGTAAGTTAACTCAGTGATTATTCCAGTCACTGGAAAAAAGGAAATATTGGAAGAGGAAAACCAAGATGTGAAGAAAGAAGAAATCCCTAGATTTTGAAAGAAGTAACATAAGAACATTTGATGTAATTCCATTACTTACAGATTGTACATATCAATCCACTCTCATTAAAATATTGTAAAATCTGTTGTTCATAAATTAACTATCAAAAATTTTAAAAATATAACCAGTCCGAGCAGTGAAAAAATTATCCTAAGATTTATATAGATCAAATTACTATTTTGGACAAGTTAACACTTATGCACTAAAAAAATGTAGACAAATTCTACTTATGATTGTCAAATTTAGCTTATTTAATGTAATTTCAATACACAAAGTGTATCAGCAAAATCACCAGACAAGTATTTTGTCATTGCTGCTGTCTCCAAAAGCAGAGGAAACTGCTCAAGTTAGACAAGTTAGAATAACTGTATTTCACAAGCCCTACAAATGCCTTCCCAATAAGGTTTTTAAAACAAAGGCCATTGCCACGGCTATGACACCCAAATAATAACAAAAATACTAATATTAATAATAATAATACCACTGCTAATGATGATATAAACATACCTGTTTGCTATAATTTTTCATTCCACATTCAGATGTCTCCAGTTTTTCCTGTAGCTCTGTTACTTCTGACTGCAGTTCTTGAATTCTGAAATGTAGTACTGTATTTTTTATGTGAATTCATGGAAGAATTGCATGCACGCAATTCAATATTAGCATTTTCTCTTTGCTCCTGAACCCAAATATTTCACAAAGAAATAGCTTTGTTCATACAAAATATAAATGCAGAAGCAGTTGTTTGAGATACTGTAGCAGGCTGACCTTGCCTGGCTGCCAGTCCCCCACCCAGATGCTGTCTTACTTCCTTTCCTCAACAGGATGGGGGAGAAAAGATGAAAAAGCTCATGGGTCAAGACAAAAAAAGGGAGATCATCTACCAATTACTGTTACCAGTGACAGACTCAACTGGGAGCAGATTAATTTAACTTATCAACCAAAAAGAGTAGGACAGCGAGAATTGAAGACACACCCACAGTTCAAAATGACAAAGCTCTTTGGCTCACCGGTTATCAGCCACCTGCAGAAGGTCTGCGATGTAAGGGTCCTCTGGCTGAGGCACTGGGTAGGCACTGACACCTGATGGGGGCACAAGCTGGTCTATCTGCATGCGTTGACGCCTGAAGGGAATGCTTTTTTTCCTGCCACCTAAAAGCCCAAAACCAGAGGCATAGTACTTGGAGTTAAAGCAAGGGAGCCATCTTCTCTAATACAAAATTAATTTTCCTGTTTATTCTACTGCTTCTGAACGGGCACGTTTCACCATTTTAATCCTTCTGCAGTAAGTTGATAAAATTCACATATTCTAGACAACACCATTCTTGCAGGTTAGTATCAGTTTTGTCAAAGTCCACTATTATAGCAAGGAAACACACAAAGTTTAGTACAAGTAATTTTCCCCAGTGTTTAAGATCCCAAATATTCCATAGTTCAAACTTGTTGAAGCTGTTAGTGATTTAGCTTACTAAAAAAGCTAAATCAAGACATCACAAAAGTCATTTGGTTTTCACATTTAAGAACTATTTTATGACTGAACTAACCTCTGCATTGTTTAGTAATATTTTTATTCCTTCTACTCTGTTGTCATTTCAGTGAATATCATATTCTACTGCTTATCAAGCAGAGCATGCTATTAGCTTGAATAATAACATATTCAGAAAAAGCAAAGATAGTATTATTTCCAGACAGAACATTTACTCTTCATCATATGATTAAATAAGAATATGGAATATTGGATGATGTAGTATAGAAAAATCCTAGAAGACTGGTGACCAAAGGGCAAGTATGCAGAAAGACAAACAAAAGCATAACATGTCATCTTTGAAGCAGAGGACATGAAGTGCAGAAAGGTATGGAAAAATAAAGAGGACTTTTAATTTTTCCTAGTGATCCATTGATTTCCCTTAGATGCCAAAAATATGTATATAATTCAATGACTTGGAAAAAAAAGACAGTTTCAAAATGTCACAAAATAATTCTATCTCCCTTAGCTTGAAAAAAGTTAAGGAAAAGGAAACCCTGGAGAAAGACACTAACCTCAAAGTAACATCTAGAACATTTTAAGTTATCAAAAAACCCTTTAAATACTGTGAGCTTCTAGAGGGTTGGAATATTTGTAGACGTATTTTGCATCTTGCTGTGTTTAGATCTTGGTTCCAAAAATCTGAATTTCTCACTTACACATCAATTACCTGTCAAAAATATGCAAGGGTCAAACAATCTGTCTCTGACTAAATTAGATGCAACAATAAAAGAAACAGCCACTGATTAATAGCTTTCTAGTCACATTTTAACTTAATAATCTTCTGCTCAATCTACGTTTGCATTCAAATTTGTCCCTAACGCAAGTGGTGACCTAATGAAACTTCATAAAAGAATTCAGAGCCAAAACTTTCAAAGGGTAATGTTACTCTACTGGATATTTTACCACAATAACTCCTCTTACTAGAGGAAAAAATATTATGTTCTGAAGATCCAAAAAAGCCCAGAAAAAAGTTGAAATATCTGTGATTATTTACACTCACCAGGTGTTTGCACCACTGCTTGCAGATTCCTCTCCTGAAGCTGCTGAATTTTTTCAGTCTTGGCTTTGGTCTCTTTTTCCAGCATTTTAATTTTATGTATATATTGGTTATTCAAAAATTTCAAGTCAGATGTTTCATGTTCAACTCTCCTTAAGGAAGCTTTCAAATCTTCAAGGGAGAGAAAAGCAGTATTATCTCTCTTATTCACTATTGTTTTTCCTAGTAGCACCAAAATAAGCATAAAGAGAATCCTGTATTCTTTTTCCATAGCATAAAACTATCAAATACACATACACATGTGCATATATTTACAAACAAACACACAAAAATACGTATTTATACATGTTTTACAGATAAACACTCATTGTGGAACAAATGCACAGTTAACAGCAGAATTTAATTTTCAATTAAAAGTATTGAAGGTATTGAAGGTATTGAAAGTATATGCTAAGATTTCTAACATTCTCATGTCTTATTAAAACAATAATTTGCAGAACTTAAGTTTTTTGACAGCAAAAGAAATGTCTGAGCCTGAACCTTAATTCCTTGAAGGCACCAAATTCCATGACCACTCACATTCACTAATTAGTACAGATAAATGAATCTGCAGATCAAGGATTTAGCCACAATTTTATTTTGGCATGCAAGGATTACAAAAGTGCATCATTTGTATATTACCTTTAACATGACGATCAGAATGCTCTTTCAGTTTTAGTATTTCTAAATGTAGATCGTTATTTTCCCTGGTAAGTCTAGCATTCTCTGTTTTATAAGGTTCCAAAATAGTATCATAATTGCTGCATTCCTTTTCAGTTTTTCCAGAAGATAGCTTTGATTTGCGCAAACTCTCAGTTGTATGAACTAAGTCACTAGGATAAAGGAATAGCAGATGTCTTAGCAATGTTATCAGCCTTCACACTGCAGATGCAAATGTTTATTATGACCTAAGAAACAAAACCTTTTACCCAAGAGGGGGGACAAATGAGTTCAAGCAAAGGCAACAAAACATTAATGTCATGTAAGAAAAACTGAAAGATAGCAACCATCTGTTTAAAAAAACAGTAAATAGGAATGAACAGGAGAAAAAATAGAAAACAAAATAGTTATAAAGCTGATAAATATCAGGAGTTTACCTCTGATAAGTATCAAAGGTAGTGATGGAGAGAGTAAATCTACCTGGCAGACACAAGAATGAGACTTAATGTTGAAGGCAGATTACTTCACATTTGCCTAGCTATGGTTCTTCCATCTGTATTGCATTCTAGAGAGCAACAGAACCAGAATAGCTACATTTGTGTGTTTAGACAAATATAACTGGATTACTATGGAAATTACTATATTCCTAATAATATCAAAGCCACAAAATGGCAGATATAATAAAACGGCAATCTGAAAATTTCATAGTTTTTCTGTTACGTGTCTTGTAAAAAGGACAGAGATAACAAATTTTAAATTCTCTAAATAAGGTCATTATAAATGGAGATGTGAATGTTTTATTTTAAGTCACAGAACAGGCAATAGTAATTATTGTTTATACAACCAGTTATAAAAGTGTCCTTTTAAGCACATATCAATAGTGACTATTCTCAGCTCTCTTACGAGGTTAGAAAACTTGAATTTTCCTACACCACAGATCCTTAGAAGCAATTCTACTGAATTAAATTAAATCTTAAGATGTTACCATCACTTAAGCAAACGCATTTGACTACATCATACTTAGTCATAAGTATGTACATACTTATGTATGTCATAATCCCGTACATACTACAGGAACTTAATGTTACCCTTGAAATAACATTGCTAGAAAATAATCCACAGATTAAGCCTTCTTCCTTACATGTCAAAAATCAAACAATATCTACTATATGATTACTCTTTTTTTAAAGAATCTCCTTTTGAATACCTAAAAAGCTTTTCCACCAAAGGTAAACTCTCCACTCCCAGTGACTGCCGATAGCCCAGCTGATCCAGACGTTTCCTGAGATTAATGAACCTTCGCTCTGCATTTGTACTCATGGTAAACACACCTCCAAAGCTGCTTTTACCACAGTCAAGAGAAACAGGACACCTGCAAAAGACTGTCAGTTACAGCATCTGTCCTTTAAAGAAGGAAAAACATAGAAAAAAGAATTTTTTTTTTCTGTAGGAAATACAGTGCATAAGAATGTCCTTAAAATTTAAGCAAATCAGAAAAGGATCACTGCAACTGAAAAGTTTTAAACATATTTAGATATTCCTTTAAAAATAAATATTTGCCTTGGCAGTTAGTGTTCTCATTATATTTGATTTTCTTGAATCATGGTCATCATTGTATATTACACAATACAAATTGACAGATTAGTCTCAAAAACTCATACTTTTTTCTTCCATATATAAATCTTACTTGCAAAGTTTGCAAGTCAGTACTTAATATAACTTATGCCAACCATTTCTAAAATCGCATAAAATGTGTAAAATCTTGAAGACAGATTAACTTTGAACATCTATTTTCTATGATAAAAAATAGGAAAGATAAAAAATACTGGCATACTATAGTCATACTTGTATCGTTTTCTGGAAAATACAGTTCAAGGATGAGAGTTGGGGTTTTTTCAATTGACTGATTAATTATCTTTGTATTACTAAGTTGATCTAAAGGGGACTGGATCAGCATTACTGTGTCTGAATCCAAAAGATAATTTTGGTTTTTTCAAGTACATTTGAGGCAAGAAGAAATTTTATATCATTATGTCCTTCTGAATTTAGATATAGAATGAGAAAACAAATAAGTACTAAAGCTTATGTTTCTTAATATGTGAAAACATCTCTTCAATAGTTAGAAATATTTTTGAAAAGCAGTTATTTCTGTAAAACATTTTCCCTCAAATGTCTTCAGAAGTTTCAGTATTAACCTACTGGCTGCAAAGACCTCAGCAGCCAAACTACCAATTCAAGGAGGTGGTGTTTGCAGCTCATACAAAAGGAACACAATATAGAGATAATCCAAACTATCATCACAATCCTCCAGATTTTAAAAAGAAATAAATACATGCAGGTAATTGAAATTAACTATTAACAATAAAGTGAGGAAAATGTGTGTGTTTCTCTCATATCTAATGCTGGAAAGTTAAGATTTCATCTCATTTTATTAAAACACTACAAAGAAGTCTAGCAACAGGCCTGTGGTATCTGGGTACTGCTCCGTAGATGAGAGAAAATCACCAGCCTTATAAGCACAGCATCTGTTCTGGGTACTACCAAAAATATTTGCTTGAAGAGGTTCAGGATGTTGGGATATTAACTAAGCAATGGCATGGACAACAACCCCTTACATACCGTGCTGGGATGGCTGAAGGAGGAGGCGGTGCCACGTTCCACCAGCGTGCTAAGTGGAAGTCAATGTCCTGATGTGTAGTAAATGCTCTTCATACTCCTCTGACAGCCAAAGATTAGAGATTAAAGTGACAAGTTCTTGGTATTTCTGTATTAAAGTTGAAGATTCTGTGTTGAATTCAGGAAAAGTGTGACTGTGTTACTGTGTCTAGACTGAGTCTCAGGAATACATCTTATATTACTACAGAAGAAAACTGGTAACTCCTGAGCCCATCTTCTCTTTAAGAAGGCTTGTATCAGTTAAAAAGATTAAATTACCTTAAAATTGTTCATCAGATTTGTTTGAAATCTTGTGTTTTAGAAAGAGCAAAGATTGTTTTACTAATCAAATTGAGAAAATTTTACAGAAGAAATATCAAGAACAAAACTGTCACAGCTTGTACGGGAATAGAGTTTTTCTGCAGTAACTGCAAAGAAAAATAAATGGACATATGTTAGCACTCCAGTAACTGTGGCTAGGAAGTACATACATAATTTAACTAAACCCCTGCAATGGGTATTTAAGGTACAGTTACCTAAACATGATCTAATACTGGGAGGTGCTGACAAACTGCTGGTTGAATCACTCTCCTTCCTAAAACCTGAAATTTATTTCATTCATTTATCATTATTGCCACTGGAATCAAACCATAAAGGGTATTATCTTACATTATTTTATATCAAAGCTACATCTGATCCACAATAATCCCAGGAAATTAATAACTGTAGTAGTATAAGTCCAAAAGGCATCTCCTTTCAGAAATCTTAACATAGATATTAAAGTCTTCAAAGACAATAATTGTCATACACCTTTTGTTGGAAAGAAATTATGTGTCAGTAATTTCAGACTTCTGTCATTACAGACTACCAAAATTTAAATCTCATATCCGAAACTTAGTCTATCACTAGTCTTACCATGACATGAAAAAGATTCTAATAACTTCTACATCAGGAAAATTTGTTTTTCTGGAAATACAAAATTAATATATGAACTGATGTATTGATTCAGTTGAATCCAAGTCCTGTCTGACACAATATCCTGTGTCTCTTGACCATTGCCACAGCAAGAGTATAAAAACCTAAAAAACATGAGTCAAATCTTACTCCTACACACATTTTCTTTATATAAGCCTATAATGCAGGGACTTGAAGGGCCTAAAGTTGAACTGAAATAATTATAATAGTACCTGATAGACCTTCCTCTGAGCAGCCATAGAGACTCTTGGCTGCAGCCTTCACTATTCATGTTGATTCCTAACTTACCATTTGCCTTTTTGATCGCTCTAAAGCATCGATTAGATGCATTCAGTGACACATCTGAGTGGTTGCTACCACTTTAGAGACCACAGCATGTATCACTTTGCCTTTATTAACACAGCTCCTTAATTCTTGCATCATTACTCAGTCCAGTCTTCTGACACCCTTGGACTGCACTTAGCATGTCCACCTAATGAGCAAATTTTGTCCCCCGCTGTTTAACCCATTCTTTCACATTACTGATCAGTGTTTGTCATGGCTTAACCCCAGCTTCCAACCAAGCACTACACAGCTGGCTTGCTTACTCCCCCCACTGCCACAGGGATGGAGAGAAGATTCAGGGAGAAAAAAAGGCAAAGCTTGTAGATTGCCATAAGAACAGTTTAATACTTGAAACAAAACATAATCATAATAATTGGAATAAAAAGGAGAGGGAGAGAGATTGATAAAACCCAAGATGTACAAGAGATGCAGAATACAATTGCTCACCACCCGATGACTGATGCCCAGCCTGTCCCTGAACCACAGTCAGCCCCCCTCTGGGTAACTCCCCCAGTTTATATACTGGCCATGAAGTTCTATGGTGTGGAATGCCCCTCTGGCCAGCTCAGATCAGCTGTCCCGGCTATGTTCCCCCACAGCTTTCTGTGCAGTTCCTCAATGGCACTGAGAAGTCCTTTGCTGAGAGCAAGCACTACTTAGCAACAACCAAAACACCACAGTGCTATCAACATTATTCTCATGCTGAATCCAAAACACAACATTGCACCAGCTAATAGGAAGAAAACTAATTTTATCCCAGCTGAAACCAGGACACTTTGTCTGTTTGCTCTAAAGCATAGATTAGATGCATTCACAGTGACACAACTTTCTGAGCAGTTACTGCCACTTTAGAGACCACAGCATGTATCACTTTGCCTTTATTAACACTACTCTTTTATTTTATTACTCAGTCCAGTGAAACTCCTCTGCAATCCTTGGATTGCACTTAACACATCCATATAATGAGCAAATTTTGTCCCTTCCTCTTTAACCCATTCTTTCAGATCACTAGTCAGTATTAAACAGCAGACAATCTTCTGCACATTCACTGTAAGGTAGTACTTTTCTACTCTCTTTTTTAATCACTAGCTTCTTTTCTCCATTTCTGACAGAGACCTGCTTTCTTAAGTGTTTGGTAAAGAACCTTCTCAAAAAGCTTTTTGGAAATCCAAGTTTTCTACATTATTTGCACCCAGTCAATTCAATTCAATTCAGAATATGCTTTTCTTTAAAGAAGCTTAATAGCCTTGTGAATCACAACTGAGTCCAGATGAAAGGTATGTCACACATACTAGATGTCTGTAAGTTTGCAAAGTACTGGAAAGCACTCTCAACAACTTTGGTATTTCCCATGAGATAGGCTACATTAGCTGCATAACTAGTTCACATCATTCATCATCTAAATATTTCTTGCAATTTAGTGCTGCTGTGAAGAAAATCAAATTTCCATTTTCAATGAAAAATAGAAAAGAGAAAATTGAATGGTACTTTAAATGAGGCATTTCCTAAACAGGATTTATTAATATGTCTAAATCTCTCAGTTGCTTGCTGAAGATTATTCAGAGCCAACAGCCTCACTTTTTGTTCCCCCTTTGCTCATGAAGACTGCTAGAGGTGACAACATTCACATGCTGCATTTTATGACATGCCTGGATGGCTGTGAGCAGTCTTTTGAAGATACAGATGTTTATGAAATAGATATATGTAGCACCTAAGAACCGTTTCCTATTGTCACCCATGTCTAAAATTGAACCTTGAGGTGAAAGATGGGCAATAGTGGAGCCAGCTGCTCTAGGCTTTAAGTAGAGAATCAGCTGGCATAAAATTGTGTGAAAGAAGCAATGCTTATAGGTATTAGATTAGCTATTAAAGGTAGAATGCAAAACAGAAAATGTTTAGCAGACTAAGCCCTCCTTTCATTCTGAGAACAATGCAGCAAAATTGATGGTGAGTAAAGGTTACTAACTGCTGCAGATGCAACACTTGTGTTGAAAGAAAATGTAATAATACAAAAGCAGAGCAAGGATGGATCTTGGCCATGGACGAATGCAGTTTTTCATTCAACAGAACTTACACGTTAAAGGTTTTTTTTCCTTTTTGTTCACATCCTGTTCGCTCAGGTACCAAAGGCAGTGGTACCAAACATTTGACTACTGCAGCGCCTTAACACGTGGCTCTGTACAGCTGAGGGCTGTGCCGTGACCCGCAGCTGCTCTAACATGTTCAAGATACACCCAATGAGCCAGCACCTGCTTTAGGAAAGTTTGCTTCCAACTGGATTTGCTGGGAGTTCATTTCTGACTAAGATATTCGTACAATACGTTTGCTGTGAAGTCTCAGCACCTTGCCAATGGAAAGAAAATACTTGTTCTGAAAAAACAGATTTCTTCGCTAAAATGTCATGGAATGCCAGAACGGTTAGGGTTGGAGGGCACCTCTGGAGATTATCCAGCCAAAGCAGGGTCACCTGGAGCAGGTGACAGGAACGCGTCCAGGCGTGTTTAAAATGTCTACAGAGAGGGAGACTCCACGACCTTCCTGGGCAGGCTGTCACCATATCCTGTAAGTTCACACTAGAGCACAAGAAAACTCTTCCGATTATGAGCCTGCTCATCACCCGTTTCCCTAAAAGGGAAGACCTGCAGACCTTCCAGCAACCCCAGTCTGTACCTACAGAGGGGCGGTCGGCCCCTTTCCAAACAGGTTTACGCCACTTGTCCCGCCCTCACCACACTTACCACTAAGAGCGGGCGCCGGCAGCCGGGGCCGCTGCGGAGCGGCCGCGATGTCCGGGCGCTGGGGAGCCTTTGAAAATGGCGCGCGGAGCAGCGGCCGCTTCCGGCCCGTCACCGCAGCAACGGGGGGGACGCGCCCGCGCCGCCGAGCGCCCGCCCCGGCCCGGCCCGGCCCTGCCCGCCCCTTCCCGGCCCGGCCCTGCCCGCCCCAGCCCGCCCCGGCCCTGCCCGCCCCTTCCCGCCCCGGCCCGGCCCGGCCCTGCCCGCCCCAGCCCGCCCCGGCCCTGCCCGCCCCTTCCCGCCCCAGCCCGGCCCGGCCCTGCCCGCCCCTTCCCGGCCCGGCCCTGCCCGCCCCAGCCCGCCCCGGCCCTGCCCGCCCCTTCCCGCCCCGGCCCGGCCCGGCCCGGCCCGCCCCTTCCCGGCCCGGCAGCCCTCGCGCGGCGGGCGGAACGCTTCCTGCTGCCGTGGGCCCAGCAGCGGGATGGGGAGCGGGTGTCCCGCAGGCTCCCGGGCTCCGGCAGACCCGGGACAACAGGCTTCGCCTCTGCGCACAGGGCCCAGCCCAGCCCCCGGAGCCTGCGAGAAAGATGGAGAGGGACGTTTTGCGTGGGGATGTAGTGGCAGGAGAAGGAGCAAAGGATTCAGACTGAGAGTAGGAGGAAGCTCTTTACTGTAAGGGTGGTGAGACACTGGAACAGGCGGCCTAGAGAAGTTGTGGAAGCCCCATCCCTGGAAGTGTTCAAGGCCAGGCTGAATGGGGCTTTGAGCAACCTGGTCTACTGGGAGGTGTCCGTGCCCATGGAAGGCGGTTGGAACTAGAGGATCTTTAAGGTCCCTTCCAACACAAGCAATTCTATGAATCTGTGAAATCCAGGTCCCAGTGGTCCTGAGTTCCACCGAGCAGGTGGAACTTACAAACAGTTACAGTTTGTAACTGTTGTTACAAAACTCAGCAGAAAAACTCATTCATCCCGTTTTTTTATTCTTGCATCTACATCTCAAAAAACATTTTACCTCTGTCAGCATGTTTAATGTTACCTGTTTCTATCCTATATACACCCCACCTCTATCCAACAACTTGGCAATTTCATCAAGCTGTACGGAAAACCTAGGTTCTGAATTCCTGGCAGCTGAAGCTCCAAGAGGAGGAAGGGCTTACATGACATGGGAGTATACTGATACTACATCATACTTACTAAAAGCAAGGAAAACAACACGCGTGCAGAAATGAAGCAACTCTTCAATGGCCAGAAGCAAAACAATGGCATTCACTCCTTCAGGCATTTTCACCTTTTTGAAATAACACTCCACAGAAATAAAGAATATGATGAACATAGTTTAATTAAGAATTCTAGCCATAGTCACATTACATCTCAACATTAATTCAGTCTTCCCACTGAATAAAGTTCTACATCCATACTTCTTAGAACAAGGAAGGGAAAATATCTTACAGTCTTCAATGCTTACATAATTTCTAAGCTGCAAAATATTAGTGAAAACAGTAGTATTCTTTTGGCATACTCTGAAGGTAGTGCTTACTGCTTTTAGCAAGAGAAGGGATTATAAATAAAAGTATCTGAATATTACAGAAGGGAAAAACTGTATCCAAAGTGTTTCACAGAATTAATGCCTTCAAACAGTACTTCAGCCCAGGAGAAGCACAACAAATCCCCGAAGGTTTCATTTTGCCCTGAAAGGCATTTGAAGCAGGAGTGTAACTCAACATATAGGGCAGTTAACTACACACATGTGGAAATCCACCTTTTAAAACCCAGTAACATTTATAGTGTTTGATTCCCTTGTACACAGGCACACACTTTGCTAGCTTCTCTTTCCCTTTCTAGAACTTAATGGGACTGTGCAATACTGGAGCAGTAGTCTAAAATATCCTGTATAGTGAACTCCATAGTAATTCCTGATCCAGGATAGCAGCGAGCTATCAGCCCTTCAAAGTGCTTGTATTGTCGTATAAATTCATCTTGCATGGAATGCCACACAACCTGCCAAAGAGAGAAAACTTTAGGAAAAAGTCAACTGGCACAATACACTACATTAATCAATTCTCTGTTCAGGTGTCATTTTACAGTCGAAGATTGCTAATAAAGTTCAATAAATGGGGTTGCTGCATTAAAAAAAAGATGGATGTTTTTACCCATTAAGATTGGTAATGTTGACATGACCTGTAATAAATGTGCAAAGCACAAAATAGTAAAGAAGACAGGGAGGTTTTCCTAACAGAGGTATTGCTTTGTCTTTCAGGAAAACACCCTGAACCAGAAGTGTGCTACTATTCATGTTTCAGACTTTAAAAAGCTGTTTAAACAAGCTTAACTCAAGTCCACTTATCATTTACTCCAGTGAGAAAGTTTATGGAATGTAAGAAAAACATTAGATAATACAACTATCAGAAAATGTATAACAAAGTATTCTGCTACAGTGCACCAGCTAAATTTCACATCAGGTTACTCATTCATTTAAATCTAGTTCTCTCTATTTCCAGTATATTTTTCAGAGAAGACGTCATCCATTAATGGTCAGCTAGGAAATAAAGGAAGTTTCCTTCTGAACTTTATCTCCACCACTCTGGTTCAAATGAATATTAAAGAAATAGAAACCGAAAAGCTGCACTCAAAATTTATGTTTTCAGAGTTATGCTGAAATTCTCACAGAATACACGTGCAAAAGCCGTAATAAAAAGCCTCCCCGTAACATTATAGGGTTTTTAAGACATGATTTAGTTTACCTGAAGTAAGTTTTCTTCTTCACAGAGATGTTTATCTACCTTCTTGTAGAGATTATCCAAGCCCTTCTTCACTTCTTTACCGGGATATTCCTTTATAACTTTACGAAGCTCTTGTTTATTAAAAGCCAGCTGATAGCTTACTTCCTCTTCTCGTATACCTTGTGCCACACGAGCTTCAACACCTTCAAAAAAATGCTAACAACAAGTAACAGCATTAGTCACTATCATAAATCTGAGCTAATTAATTTAATTTGACAAGGATATGTGTGGTTAAATCTTGATTCTGCTTCATGACTGTTGCGTTCTCCCAATTTTTGTTTTTTAATTGGGCATGAAGTACTGCTCAGCTATAAACATTAAAACACAGACCAACAAGACAGCACTCCAAGAACTAGCATAAAACTGAAACCAACCATTTCTAGAAGAAATCAAGCTTTTCTTTGCAACCTTGTAACTAATAACCAATCGGCCTTAAGAACCTCACTCCATGAGCTAATAGCCAGGGATCCAAATACTGGATCTTTTGGATAAACTCACTAAGCACCTGAGCATCTTTATTTAAACCGTAATTACACACGAGCATATTTGTTCACAATTGCCCTCCCTTCTCATTGCCATTGACCAGTTTTCTCAATAGTAAATATAAAATATTTTAGTAGAGGGAAGTATTTCTGTGAACATGCAGCTTCAGCCTCAACAGTGCATCAGGGACAGAGTTAACTCTCTAATTAATTTTCTTCACAGCAGCCTATAATGCCACGTTTTGGATTTGTGGCTAAAACAGGGCTGACACCAACGTTTTGGTTACTGATGAACAGGTCAAACCTGACCAAATCATAGCACAACATCATGCTCAGCTATAAAAATTAGGATTGGTGTTTGGCTTCAAGGTGGCTGTTGCTCAGAAACTGCCCAGACATCAGTCTGCTTGTGGGAGGTAGTCAATGACTGCTTTTGCATTTCTTACTTTATTTTTTTTCCTGTCTCCCTCTCTCCCCTTCTCTGATTAAACTGTCTTTATCTCCACCCCCAAGTTTTTTCACTTTTGCTGTTCCTATTGTCTCCCCTGGAGAAGGGGGACTGAGCAGCAGTTAGTTACGTGGCAGCTTAGGTGCTGGTCAGAGTCAACCCAAAAGTGGGAAACAGCAATAAAGCATTTTAATTTTCAAAAAGAGATCTTAAATGTCTCAGAAAATGGATGCCTGAAATCCTGTTTATAGAAAAAGCCATTAAGAGTGGGAGACATTCAAGAGGACAGAACTGAGTCTGAACCTAAATCACCACTCAGTTTAACATTTAGTTCAACTTCAGACATACAGAATTTTCCTATAACTTTTCTTCTTGTTTAACTGCTCAGAAACTACAGCAAATTTCTCTACAGCTGAGATGAGGAAGATTATCCCAAAACTCCTGATTACTTTCCCCCTCACTTTCTTCTTCCTCAAAACCATTTGCTTAAGACACTGATGTTTAGTCAGTACTATTAATTGCCATGAAAAATTTGGTTATTTTCATCCAAGACCCTCATGAGTACTCTTGCCAGACATGCCCCAGTCCAAAATAATAAGAGATTATGATAAATGCAGTGATAAAGAGATCAAATAGTGCAAACTAAACATTCAAAAACTATTCTGTACCATTTAAATGAATGCTCAGATATACTCACATTTAATTTCTCAAGAGGCTGTCCAAGTGAGTAGATTACATAAGACTGAAGATGATCAGTGTATTTCTGTTTGGCTTCTTTTTTCTCAGCCTCCAGACAAGAAATTTTCAAGCGAGAAAGTGTTGCAAAAATATGATGAAAGTTCTCCATCATGACCACATCCCTGGGTGTCTTCTGGCTTTCATTAGCTACTTTCTCAACTGAAAGAAACAGGAAGCAAAATACTTAAAATACCAAAAGGACAACCAAATTCAGAAAAACATAACCAATAACCATAATACTATCAAAAAAGGAATTTTGAATTTCATGTAACTGATTAACATTTGTATGAGTAGTTGTCAGAATTGCCACTAAATATAACGTTACCTAAGAGCCTTCAAAAAAAGAAACAAATTCATACAGGCTCTAAGACCATGAAGTTTATATGGCAAAAAAGTCACTTATAAAAAGATACAAAATAGTGAGTATGTATGGTCTCATTTACAGATGTGAGGAACAAGTCACATTCTGGGGAGGCTTACAGGCATGCTTTCAGTATCCCTAGTAAGTTTCATGTGATAGAACTTTTTAAGAAAAGTCACAGCAAAATCGATTCCCAACTTCACTAGGACAAAAATCTTCAATAAAGTAGAGGGTTTTTTTTAAATGTACTTCTTAATCTCAGCTTTTCTTCATTAGCTTTATGGTCAAAATTACTGTCAGTCCCTAAATTTAATAATAAAAATGGATAATTCTGCACATAGATTTTTTATTCCCCCCTTCCCCTGACAAAAAAAAAAAATAACAAAACAACAAAACACCACAACCAAAAAAACCAAATAGGCAAAAAAAATTCTACCTATCCCTCCCTTACTGCACCTAAAAGTGGGCTGAAAGAGGATAGCTTCAACCAAGAGCAATTAAGTTTCTGTGCCTGTTCATCCATTAATCATTTTGCTGAGACTACCGGAATGCCCATCATGAAAGTGATCCAGGGCACCAGAGTATCAGTAATGGCCACAGATTCATTCCAGTCAGAACACTGAACTACCAGCTAGGAAAGATCTGCTACTGCCAGTTTTTGTTCTTCCTATGTGACTTTTTACAGGGGGAAAAAAAGACAAGAAACCACTTCAAATTGAGCATGCCATGTTGCTGCCATCTCCTCTCCCTCTTCAGAGTCTTAACCACTTTCCTCTGACACAACTCAAAGTTACTTTACAGGTATGTACAAGGGGAAGGAAGTATCTAAAAAGTATACTACGATCAAAAGGATTACACTTGCTCACGTACAATAACAGAGACAACCAAAATTTCAGCACAGTCTTAAAAAAATCACCTGTTACTTGGGGCAAAAATTATATGTAAACAGGTGGAAACAATTATTTTAGTAACTATGACAGCCTTGGAAGACCTACCACTGTCAAAGACAGCTCTAATGAGTTTTATGTAGGCTTTATCTAGATCTCCTCGTCGTTCTGCATTTTTGAAAATTGATTCAGCAAGGGCTGCAAACTCTTCAAATTCAGCAACAAATGGAAGGATCCCGACTTTACTCTTCTTTGAGATTTTTACTTCATCCATCTGCTTCATCTGATTACTCTTTAATTTAAAAGAAGAACAATGTTAGGCTCCAGAGATCACGTAAGAAGTATTAAAAGAAAAATGCAGACATACTGAAAAATTTACATGCATCCAAACACAGAAATAATTCTTTCAATTAGTACATCTATTCAGCCTTTCACCCTTTTTACGCTTAAAAACTTGTTAAGTAAAATAATTGAACAGAAAAAGGAAAGATGGCCTTTTATTCTCCTTTATTTACTTAGTATTACCAAAAAAACGCCCAATGAAAAAAACACCAAATTTATGCACCAGAAGCAATTAACAATTTTCATTTTATAATCTAACAAGGAACTTCACTTTTCTGGTTCAGCCAAGCTAACAATTCCTTTTGCTGCAGGAAGTTTCTTTAGTCTTCTATTGAAATTTTATTTCTGAGTGTAATAAACAAAATCTGTTTCAAAATATTTTAAGTATTAAACTGATCAAGAATGGTCAGTTTTATGATGTTTGCCTAGAGTCAAATTACATTTATGACAATAAAACAAAGTTTTGTTTCCAGTAAACCTGCCACATTTAATATAATGGTCGTACCCTTATTAGCAAAAGGAAGTTTCAGACAGTAGAGGCTGTCTCTGCTACTGCCAAAAAACCTCACACCCTCGTAAGTCCACAAGGTTTGGTTTTGGCAAGTAAAAAGGCAGAGAGCTGTATTTTACCTAATGGACTTCAGTAATCTCAGTCGGAGTACAAGTTTAAACAAACAACTAAAAATGTCAGCTAGTTCAGAACCGTGACTGAGTGGTCTTATTTGTTACAAATAGCTACTTATTGAAGAAAACTGGAATAGAGAGGAAAAAAGAAACACAACCACCCTTTATTCGAAGGCTTGGCCAGTAGAAAAGCAATAGGGTTACTAATTTTCACTTCAAATTTAAAGCAAGAATTTAAGTATACAGAAGTGTAAAATCAAACTGGGTAGGAGTGGGCTTCCTATAATATTACTGTTAGCTTAATTAGAATAACTAAAGAACTTACAATGCACTTATCAAAGTTCCTTTTGACAGTCACCAAAACATTTCCAAGTGTTGTGCTGAGAAAGGATGCAGGGTCCACATTTTGTGCTGTCCATACATGATGACTCATCTTAACTAACATATAAAGGGAATTAAAGCTATCAATCTTGTCTCCCAGTGCTATAAGGTTATTCAGCTCAGGTTCAATACAACGAAATATTTTTGTCATCATTTGTCGGATCATGTCCTTCCTATTAAAAATGCATAAGAGGAAAATATTACTCTGACAGTTTACTAGGCTATTTTACATGGTTTTTGATATATTTATTTGATATAGTAGTCTTATTTGCATTCAACAAGTCTCATGATTTTCAGAAAGTCAATACCACACAGTAAAAATCAATAGTCACAGGTATAAAATATTCCAAAAAGTATTTTCTCTGTGGAAGCTGCCACACACTCTCAGAACTTTGCTAAGCATATTTTCTATATTATAGTGCCTAATTTCAATTTGCAAACTATTAAGAGAATTAAACAACTATATACAGAAACACCCATCCTATATAAAAAAAACTTGTTTTTACTGACACACTCAGTGTCTAGGTAAAAATTAAAAATTCACTGTTCATTTTCACTGAAAGGGAATAATTTCTGATTTTAGAGAAAAAAGTTTTATAGCCAGATAAACTCAAACATAGGTTTAAGAATCAATAATAAACAGCAGCACATACTCAGATGATACTGTTTGTGGAACACTGGAAGTGTATGAACGAGAGAAAGCTACTCCATCCATTTCCTCCACTTCGTTCTGTAAGAACAAGGAATGTATGTAACGATAAGGTTTGTCTCCAATTCTATATCTAAGCAGTTACTGTATCTGACAAAACCACTGTAGGTACTAGCTCCATACCCCCACCACCCCCTGCCTCCAGAGTAGAAAACTGAGTGGATTGCAAGGTTCTGGTAATTTTCCAGTCACGTTCCACTGAATACAACACTATCCACAATTACTCCCTACTGTCTTCCTACAATGCATGATGAATGTTTCTTGAGATCTTATGAGGAGACAAAGCCATAGCAAAGGAAACATGTCAGTCCTTCTTTCACAGATTTTGTATTGATCAGCCAAAATTAAAGATCCTGCCAGTTCATGAAGAAAAAGAAATTACTAATCACCTGGATCACATAATCGCCAATAAATCCCAAAGTTCTCTCTTAAACGGGTCTCTTTTGGGGCCTGGGCAATACTTTCTACTTCAGTGACAGAGAATGTAAGTCCTACCGTTGTTGTTCCAGACGTGCTCTGATGTTGCTGCAGTTTGAAAAATTTACTAATGAAGTCCTGTTCTGCCAGACACAGAGGCTCTAGTTCACTTAATACTTGCTCAAAAATCTAAAGAAAGTAAAAATATTTTATCAACACACCAAATACTATGGACAGTTAGCAATACTAACTTTAATTGTTTGTTGCATAGACCTTCTATCTTCACTAAGCTTTACTACTAGGCTTACTACTACTTAACAGAAATGGAAACAGCTTGTACTTAGATCTTTAAAAGCAATAGCTGCATCTTCAACGCAGTCCTTTCTTATCCATGTAATACTGTGAAGAAAAGAACAATCTATGTTTTTCCATAGCTAGAAGTTTTCTAGTCACAGCCTGAGGAAGCATTTTTGTGCTATACTGGAAACACTCGCATTTTCATTGTAAATCATGGGGTCTGCCACCATCTTTTCTGCCTGGGTTGCTGAGTGGAGGAAGACAAAATCCTCAGGGAAGAAAAACAGGTCAACTGTGTATGTAGAAGTTAACTGCTTTGTAGAAAAAGTAGAAAAAGTTTCCACATAGCTGCTACAGAAACAAACAAGTAGGTTTTGTACTGAAGTATGCAACACAATTTTTAGATTTAAACTAAAATGAAACAGTATTTTGGCAATAATTAATTACAATAACTTAATTCTATTAATACAAAATAAGGAAATTCTAAGTCAGATGTTAGGCATACTTCTATTAGAAATTCCTCTGCAAGTACTAAAAGATTAAGACATGCAATAATTTACATAAATTAAACCAATCTAGGCACATAGGAAATCCATGCTGATGAAAATTCCCATAGGAAACAAACCCCCAACAACCTAGTAGGTCAGCTCAATTGCTTACAACTCCATGTATACTGTCACATTCACATATCCCCAATGGGTGTGAGATACAAGTGAGAAATTGAAGATAATAGCACAATAATTGTATAAACCTGTTTTAACAAGTTAGTTTTTTAATTCCAGACAAGTTGCTGCTACTGGTTTGTAGTAACTTCACAGTTAATATTGTTTCAGGCATTTATTTCCTCCCAGAAAAAGACTGAGCAACGATTTGAAGAGGTCAGAAGAAAAACATTCATCTTCATCAAGTAATTCAGTAGAGAACAACAAAATTATTTTTATCTCTGACTGATAACTGCTCGTTTTCCTTCCACAGCACCGAGGAGCTAATTCCGCAAGAAATGGTGAGTACTGTCCCTTCTAAAAAAAAAAAGTCAACAGATGCTAAGGATAGCAGGTTTTAAAACAGGATGAGGACACCCCAATAATAACTTAGTGCTATTGGTTAAAATTTAAAAGTGACGGTAACTAATGTGAAACCAGTATAAATAAAATTTTAGGGTCACCCTCAAGTCCTGGCTAAAATTCTTATCTTCCCTGTCTTTCACTTTTGCTTACATACTGGCAAAATGTCCTAGAACACTGAATGAATTGAGAAAAATAAAATCAGTTGAGAATCCATCAGTTCCATTCCTATTTGCTTAAAAACTCATATTTGGCTTAAACTTAATAGACCAGTTTTTATCCTTGATATTCTTTAAAGATCATACACAGCACATAAAGGAACTAAACAGAATCTTATAATCTGATGATAATACTGTGATCTACGTATTTCTTAGGAACTGCCTTTATCAGATGCATGGTACAAATTTTGAAATTGACATGTTTTAAGATTTAAAAAGCACAGATTTTTGAACTATACAAGAAGGATATGTAAGATACTTCTAATACAAAACTAAGCAGGAATTCTATGTGATATTTTGGCTTTACCTTATCAAATTTTGTTCTGTCAGCCACATCCAGGTCAGAGGCAGACATGTTTCCCATGTCTAACAGTGAGGATGACTGAGATCTACGGTTTCCTGAACTCTGAACAGAGAGTTTATTTAGACTAGAAGTAGACCCGGTCAATTTCCCAGAACTTCCATGAAGACCTGTGAAATAAAGACACTATGAAGGAGGAAAGTGAAGGCAGAATAAAGTACTCAAGAATAGGTTTGTTACAGAACATAGGAGATCAAGAGCTGCTAGTAGTCCTATATTAAATGAAACAACTTTTGTCTAAGCTATAATGCTTTTGCTGTAAACGTTATTATTTTCTCAATGTAAGGTAACTGAGATTCTTCAGCAATTTTCGAAGTACAATAAAACTATTTAAACTCTCATTGTAAAGTATGGAAAAAAGGTATAAAAGGAACAAAACTCTAAAATACAGTAACATGGGGATTGAAGATTGGAAAGCTAAGACCAGTTATGATCTTTGTGAATGTATTTTGGGCAAAGGTTGCCAGAAGCAGAAGAACTGAACCACAGGAGGGGAAAATATTTAAAACTTTTATATACACAGACACTTTTTCATCTTGAACTTGATCTTTCTGCTGTTAACATCCTTTTATCTACACAGTTTGTTCCAGCTATTTTGCTGGATCTACAATCCCATAGTAACTCTGCTGTTAATGTTCTCCCTTCCTTTTGATCCTAATTAACATTCAGTCATTTCTTCATGATACTGCTGGGCCTTCTCCTAGAAATATGTATTTTCTTTTTTATTTCTTTTTCCCCCAATTTTTTCAGAAATGTTGGACCAGGATAGAGAAAGCTAATAACAAAAAAAGACCAAAAAGTTATCAATATTTGATCTCCAAGTAAACTTGTCATATCTAAGCCACAAAGAAACTTAAAAGCAATCCTGCAAGCTTCATTTAACTTCTGTGTTGGTATCTAGTCTAGGGACACAAGACAAAGTCTATAGATCTAATCTAAATTGTCACTTCAACCTACTGGTAGAGTGGAAAACTATGACAAGCTCTCAGGCACAAACATATTTTTGCTATCAACCAGTAGCATGGGAAAACCAAAAGATACTGCCTTTATGTGCAAACCTTCTCAAACTCTATGTTGGGACTTACAGCTGTGCTTTCTTTTTGCCTTGCAAGCCTGGTGATTCTGCTAATGTTTATTTCATTCTGAACAGAGTGCTTCAGTGTTAGGTAGATTCTCCCTGATGCAGCACTACATCGTAACATCGACACACATGCATTGACAATACCAACTAATGCAACTAGTTATACTCACTCTCCGTTTCCTGTTTGACAGCACTTTCTTTTCGAGGCAGTGTAGCTGGGATGGATTAGGTTGCAAGCATCAAAGACAAAGACAAGTTAAAATGCAGTTTGCACAAACCATGCACAAGATGCAAGTTAAGCTCTAACTGGAAAGAAACATGCGGAGAACTATAAGCAGCAAGTAACTACATTGCAAACACATTTAGTTGGAGAGGTACTATGCTAGAAATTCAGTATCTAAACCACACGGAAAATAGAGTAAGTTTCTAGGTATTAAAATTTGCTTTTTCTTATATGGTATGTTTGAAAAACATTTTTGATAACACATATTTGAGTTCTCCCAAATTGAGAAGTCCATTAAATTATTTGTCAGACTCAGTTTCCAAGGTAAATCAATAATACCAATAATAGACTTGAAGAAATTAAAATGTACTTATGGAATTTTTTTACTGAGTCAGAGATATTGTCCACTTTCCAATTTAAAACACACGCACCATTACTGCAAAGTAATTCATATTGACAGTAAGCTGACTAACCTTTTCATAGTTGTTGCAAATCAGGGTGTTTACATAGAGAATACATCTTTTGCATTCATGCTGCACAAAAACAGATGACTGCAAATTTGGAGAGGATGAAAATAATAAACATACAGTAAAAAAATTTATAAAGAGGTTTTTATATTTTTCCTGTTTATTTTCAGAATTGAAGTTTCCTCAAGTGGACTTCAACATAAAATTTAAAGTAAATGGGCATTTGTAGAAAATATAGAATCCCTAGAGTAAAAGGCATTTGCATACATACACTAAAAGCAGTATGTGGTATTAAAAAGATCTTGATGAGGATGGATGCTACAAGCCCCCCAAAATGGAGCAGGCAAGCAGAACCTACTGTAATAGAATGAGTAGATACTTCTAAATGCCACAAACATGTCTTAAATACCAGATGTTCTCAAGTAGGCAACACTACTGATAATTGTAACATCAAATTCAAATTTAATTCCATCTAGTTTTTAGATCTTGGGGGTTTTGGCAGATTTTGAATAAAAAAAGGTTTAGGTATGTTATATTTGGCATATGCAACTGTCATGTATTGGTCCCAGTTCTTCATCATCTCCAATTTCTAAACACATGGGACCTATTACAGAATGTGATGAACTAAAAAGATCAGACCCTGGACAATCAAGGGAGCCTTAGTGGCTTTTGGATAGCTACATCATATAAACATATGACAGTAGTAGCACTCTTTCCAACACTGACTTTATGGTATTTAAGTATCAAAGTCTTGGCTTCATCAGAAAAGAAAAAAAAAAGAAAAAAGACTACTTAAGACGAGTGTGAATGTTCATGACCCAGGCTGGGTTTTTTTGCCATAAAAATGCAGACAAAGAACCTTGCGCTAGCACAGAATGCCAGAGTTCTCCCAGCATCCCCTCTGCGTTTGAGGCATTCAAACAGCAGTGATATTCCCAAAGCACAAAAAAAAGGCAAGAACACACACCAACACAGCTTGGAAACAGTCATCTTTCATATCTGAGTACAACTGGAGCATTATGCACCTACACTACTCCTTAAAAAAGTTTAGAAGTGAGGTATTTTGAATAAATGTGGAATTAGCAGTAGTACAATCACTACAATGAACACAGAAGCCTTCAAAATCGCACACCCTTACGAGGTGTTACAAGATAAATAAATTTGCACAAATACATGACAGAAGTCTTCTCAAAGTGCAGCTTTTACTCTGGTGAATTGAAGGACCTCTTCCTCCAAAATGCCTGATTGCTGATATGCTGCTAACATTTACACAAGTTAGGGAACGGCCACGAAAACTGTCTCTTCACAAATACAAATCACAAAACAAGTGTCAAGACAAAGTGTTTAGAGTGTTTCAGAAATCAATTTGTATTAGGCTAAAGGGGTTTTTTTCTTGCAGTAAGATTGCTTTTTAAGATTTATGATTTTAAATGTTCTGACAATGACATCTTATGGTGCCTCTTGCTTTCCACGTCCAACAGCTTGCCAAAACTTATCTTTTCAGTTTTCCCTCTCTCAAACAAGCCTTACCACCTTCCTGCTTTCTTCCTTTCATTACATTTTTCTGGTTTTTACCATCAAACTTCAAAACCAAAAGAGGCTGACAGAACTTACTACTTCCTGCACATAATTTTGGAATTCAGAATTTGCAAACTGGTGAACCGCGGCAAATATAAATATTTTTAAAAGCTTTGAAACACAGACAATACATAAATATGCCTATACCACTGTTGCTTTTTAAGTATCCAGGTTATTGTGTTTAAGCTTCACTTCCATATTCATGCTAGACTAATCCTAGCAGGAATACATACTCCCTTAAATATAAATACCTACACATTAACAAATTATGATTTCTAGTCTCCGGCTACATAGGTAAATCCCCCTGAAAAAACACATTAAAATACGTAAGTTTTATTAGGCAGAATCAGCATTAAAACTACTTCTTACAATCCACCCAAGATTTATCAAAAGCAGAAATAACAGCAGAAGGAACACAAAAAAACGCTGCCCAAACTTCTGTTAACTATAACAGCTGATTTTTCAAATTTGTTCAGGTAATAAAGTGGGATAGTTCAAGTAATAAAAAGTGAGTGTAGATTTGAACACAGAGAAATACTGCATTTTATACTTTTATTTTGACCAATTTTACAAGATTTCAGTTGTGCTACTTTGGCCTTGTGGAAGTCAGAAGTTTTGCCGATCATATTTTTCATCCAACTTCTTCCATCTTGCCAAAAGTAAAGAATTTTACACCATTACAAAATTAGCCCTAGGTGTTGTAGTGAGTGTTTTATATGCAAATAGTAAGATTCAAAGCAAGATATGTGCCTTCTGGAAACTTACCAAACTTTTTTCCTTCTCTGGTTGTGCCTGTCATCTTGATCTTGGCAACTTCAAAGAAATCTTTTATTTCCCTTTCATAAAGTCGTGATAAATAATCCATATAATTCTTAAAAGAAAAATGTGTATTTAGTTAACAGGTATTCATGCCGATTTTCTTCTATTATAGGTAAATAATTCTTAAAAACCTGTGAGTTTTCAAGTCCTACTAAATAACAAACTGGTTTGAACTACATAAGTCTATATATTTATGCAGCATGCACAAAATGCTGTTTGTGGCATTTAAGCAGCTTATATTCATTTTCATAGTGAGTTCACTGAGCATTAATCAGAAACTTCTACTTCCTCTCCACAAGGAAAAATATGTCATGTAGTACATATAAATAGGATTACTAGTGGTAGAGCATCACAGAATTCAATTCACAGGTAGAATAGTAAGAATTCAGCACCATTCTCTAAAATCTCTTTTATCAGACTCTTACTGTGCCCCCAAAAGCACACATATATATGCAATTCTCATATTTTTTTATTAGAAGATCACAAAGATGTCAACCATTCACTATCTGGCTTACACTGAAGGCAAATGAATAGCTATTTCAAAGCCATTTTCATAGTCTAATTTAAATCTTTCCATTTAAGAATGACAGTACTTTAAATGAAAAATACTTGTTTTGTAAGGACTAACTCTTCCTTTACTCCTACCTGAACATTTTGTATACTTTTGTAGTAATCTTTTTACTGCAAGTTAGTTTTAAACAAGGTAGTTAAAAGCTACCTACATACAAGGGAAAAACGTTTCTATTTAATCTACTGTACAAGAGAGCTCTGAAGTTTTTGACACTCCCAAGTGAAATGAAGGTCTGTTGAAATAGAGATGTTACACAGGCAATAAACACACCAATTTGGAATTAGCTTAATTATTTTTCTTACTAGGCTGTACAACGACAAACTTGTTTTACATAAATATTAAGACAAGTATCTTATGATACTTCAGAATAGAATGTTTGAGAAAAAAGCAAACAGAGCAGGATACCACAAACACTAAAAAATGAAGTTTCCTATTCTAAAAAGGAATAAAAAAAAGAGGAGCAGTGAGTTATATTTAATAGATAGCAATATTAAAATGACATGTACATACACACAGGCAATTCTTTTGACTCTCAAGCCCAATCTATTATGTCTACTCTCTAGCATCATTTGAGCACTTCACATACCTTTGTTAGCCCTTCATATTTTCCATAATCTGTGTTCTTGAGCCACTCCATCAGTTTAGCATATCGAAGTAAATCTCTGTGAAATGGATGATGATTGGGTAATGTCAATTCAGCAGAGTGCTGGGCAAGAGTGGAACTCTGATCGTGACCCTTGACAAGAAAAAGTATTAAAGTAAATCCGGAAGCACTACACAGATGTACTAGAAGTTTCCTGAAAAACTTAATATGAAGACAACATCTCATTCAGACAAACAGGAAAGCCTCAAAATACCTTGCATAGAAGCAAGGTCTAGAGATGCAGACTGAAAGGACACCTAACATAATACACACGCCAAGATATTACAGCCATGGCAGGTAGTACATCTTAATAAGCTTGTTCATTTTAAGGCTCTTTGCCTTCAGGGTGAGTCACTTTGCCACTTTTTGGACAAGAATGCAATGTACACCTGAATGAAAATTTAATGACAAGCATTCAATTGTTCCTGAAAAATTTTAAGAGATTATCACTTTATTCCTCTAAACTAAAAAAATAGCTGCTTCTGTTTAAAGATGTTTTTCTCATATACAAATTTCAAGTCCCCAGTAAACAGGTGGCCCAGGTGTTAATGATGAGCTTTACAACTCTCCTCTGAAAGCCTGCTCCAATTCAACATACTTTAGTTCATTTTGGCCAAGCTATCCTTGATCAAATCTTAAAGACATCAGTGCACACACATTCTCTCTCCCTCCACACAAACAAACACACACAACCACTGTCAGTGAACGTTTACTAAACAGTTTACAACGCGCAGCATAAACCAATCCATTTAACAAGAGCTATTAACTTCATGCTCCTCCTTTAAGCAAAGATCCCATCATATTGCTAGAACATATGATTTAGCTTTTTAAAGCTTTCACTTGCTTACTGAGAAACTCACAAGCTTCCCGAGCAATTCAGGAAGAGCAAGCAAGGCAACACCTCTGTGCAGCCACACAGCAGAACACACAACCACTATCCCTAGGTTAAAAGAATGGAGGGCAAGACTTAATTTCCAAATGGCTTTAATATTTTCTGTAAAGTCTTTTTTTACTTGGCTCGCAGTAAATACAGCAACAGAACTTACATTAAGTATAGTTTGTGCCATGGCAGCACACAAAGATTGTACTAACTGGTCTCCAATTCCTGCATCATATGCAGGTGGTTGATGCAGGTCAGTCAATGTCAGTACCTGAGAGCATTCCTGACAGTTACATCTTGGATATGACAAGTTAGCCGAATAAGCCATACCATTTAAAATGCCTTTGCATGTTTCTAAGTTGGAACAGAAGCCAGTCTGGATCAAAACTAAAGCAACTCTGTCTTACCCTTTTTCTGTTCTACCAAGTACTAATCCGTTCAAGCCTTTGGTTAGAGAAAGCTCTTCCACAATACATTCACAGACTTGTTTTAAAAAAAATTCTATTATTTAATTTGTAAAATACTAACTTTTACTAAGTAATGTGACATGAACACTGCCAGCTTCTGGATAAAGCTGAACTACTAGATACAATCATAGACCGGTTTGAGTGGGAAGGGACCTTAAATACCATCTAGTTCCAGCTCCCCTATGATGGGCAGGGACACCCTCACTAGACCAGGCTATCCTTGAACAACTGGACTTTCAACACTTCCAGTGATGGGGCACCCACAAGTTCTTTGGCAACCTGTTTCAGGACTTTTTTGTATCTAACGTGAGCATGAACTTACTTTGACCCCTGTCCTTTTAACTACATAAACTGACTCACAAATAGACCCAAAGAAACAAGTCCTGGTCAACTTCACTAATTTATTCTCATAGAAAATGGGGAAGGATAACACTATAAATCTCACTTATAAAAACAATAATGTAGTCTGACTTCAACAAAAAGCTAACATAGTGTAATTATTGGAACATATAATTTGGAATTGGAATCCAGCCAGCAATAGCAACACAGCTGCTGTTGTGATTACTGAGGTCATTCTTGATACTGTGGGCATACTTCTGGGCATACATACAGCAAATATTTTCAAGAAATGTTTGATATGCTTCTACGAAGAAGAAATTAGAGAAACTCGCTTACCCCTGGTTTGTTACACTCCTACAGCATCCATTTTTAATGTTCAAGTCCATTATGGTTTAATGTAATTTACCTGGTGGCTTTCACAGCTTTCATAAACTACATCAGTCCAAATGCTTGTTCCTATTACTGCTAAGAAATCCTCAGCTATCTAAATTTTTATTGCTTCTTTCACACAACCATTTTATTCATATCCCTTTATTGCACACAACTTTTCTGGTTAGTAGTTGCTTTCTTCATAAAGCTAGATGACAAATTCCCTGACAGGGTAAATTTCTCTCTCCAGGCCAACTTTTCCACAGGACTCATCATTCTGGTTACAGTAAATTATGTCCTGTTTAAGCCTTCTCTAAAACCTTATGGAGCTTCTTGATGTACCTTTCCCACCTAATTAACAGGCTTTCTCTCATTATGCATAATCATTACCAAATGAAACCCCAAATTTGCTATTCAACTATTTCACAGTTTCAAAGCTTCAACCTACTCATATCTCAAAGGCAAAAAGCCCAGATTTGCCTTTGAGTGCTGAACTTGGTTGTTAAAAAATCTTTAAAGTAATAGACACGCAGCTTAATCAATTATTAGTATTACACAATAAACACAAGGACATTAACTGTTAGTAAACAGTCTTTAACACTGCAGCAAATGGCAATCCGAAGTTGCATTTCTGTTTAAAATTTTTAATATTTATTCTCCTTTCAATGTAAAGGAGGTGAAGGACTTTAGTACCTTACATGAGGAGTTTGAATCAAGCATTGAGTTATTTTGCTTTTCAAAAAATAAAGAGCAATTTCATACTTTCAAGGAAATATATTTAGGCCCAAATGTCAACATAACTATGTTTTTCCATCTAATGATTTCCAAATCAGAATGTCTTGCTTGTATTAACAGCCGCCTAGACATCATCATGTTTTCTTTTGTCTTTTTAATTTAGAATTCTTTACACCTTTATCTTAGTTTGTTTCTGAAGTGCTTTAAATTATTTTTTTAAGAAACATTCTAAACAAATAATGCAACTCTTCAGATGTTAAAGGTAACAAAGTACTGGAGCTGGGAGTTTTCAACATCATCAGACTAAGAAATTGCTATATTCCTCAAACTAACAAAACAAGCCCATTTTAGTAATAGAACACAAACATTGCTGTACCTCCAACACTTGAACCTGCATCTCAAAATTAAGTACAAAACCTTTTTTTTCCTCTTTTACAACAATGAAAAAGCTTTGCAGAGTCTCATCTCTTGCAGTTAATGAACTCTTCCTGCTTAAACTTAACAGCAAAGTCCTAAGTTTTATCTGTTGATTAATACCTCACAGCTAACAGCAAGGCAAAATTTTTCAAGGGCAAGTTTGTATGAAAAACAATGTGAGGCCGCTATTCGTATCAGATTTTTAAAAATGTAAACTGCCAGTTGGTAATAGCATTCTCAATATACCTTAAGAGAGCACCGAACTGTGTCTTAAGAATAAGAATTTCATCTAATACACATAATATTACACAGTAATAATAATCTCTTACCATTTTTAAAAAAATAAAATGCTCAGAAGAGAACATCAGAAGGACATTCTGCTAAACAGCCACTTCCATACACAAGTCCAATATTCAAACTTTGTGGATGCATTTACACAGGACTTACAAAACATAGCTTCTACTTGCTCATTTAAGGGCTCTCAGGTTTTCAAAATATGAAAAGTGACAGAGGAAAAATACCTTCTTAAGAAAAGAAGCTAAAGGCAAAAAAAATTATTGTGCTGTAGAGCTGGAATTCTTCTGCGAAGTGAAGAAAATGTAGGAAGCAGTTATCTTTGCCATAAAAAGCCAGGCTCTAAATGCCATTTTCCATACAATTATCCAGTGTTACCCTATTCCATTTTCTGCACGCAGTCTAATACATTAAATTTAGAACCATTCAACTTCTATTGTGCTAATATGTATAAAAACCAGAATTACTATTTTTTATTTACAAATATTGCAATTTCACACAATTGCAGTATCTGTACTGTTGTACACATATTACTACTGAAAATATTTTTCCTCCATGCATCTCCATCTGTCTCTCAGCAATCTCTGGGGATCAGATCAGAGGAATGTTAGCTCATAAACAGATAAATAAAGCTTAAGGTCCGACAAAAATAACAGAACTGAAAAGGGATGTAAGTCTGATGCTCTGTAATCAGTAAGGACACACTTCTTTTTGCAAAGTCAAAAATGCAGCTGCTAGTTAGATAATTCAAGCTCAGGAAAAAAAATTAGTTAGAAAATCTTGTACCAAACTCAATGTACTCACTGGAACTGAATGATAGGAGGACCTGTTATAGAGCTGAAGGAGGGTCTGAGTAAACTAATTGAAGATAAAAAACACATATATTAAAAAACCACCCAGACTTTAAGAAACAAGTGTCAGGACAGTGTTTTGTGAATAATTTAAGTTAAGGAACAAAACCAGGGTTCAGACATCTTATTTTGTATGTTTGGCTTTGTTTTGGGGGATTTTTTTATAGTCCTTGAGTTTCAGACAGCAAGACCTTCCATGTTTTCAGCCTCTAACATCCTTAAAAAAAGGTCAGTGCTTTTTCTCCTCAATAATCAAGCTCTACAATTAAAATAAATCCTTTCATATCACAAAATGCATTTAATTCAGATAGCAATCCCATTAAAAAGAGATGTTTGGGGGTTTTCTCAAATGTAAGACACTTCTGTAGGCAATTATAGTTTGGTATGCTTAGCAACATCTCTGCCTGAAGAGCTTCTAGCATTTACTGATTACAGCACAGAACATGTACAATTTTAGATAGACTGTTTTTCTTCTCCAGGAAAGTTTGTGACCCAAAATTTCATATTCAATAGTAAGAAATAATACCTGCTGAACAAATACGCTGTTCAAATGACTGGCAAGTCTCCGTGCAAACTGCTCACGCAAGTCACTAAACCGCTGCTGCTGCTGCTTCACTGCATGAAGCATATCATGTCCTACAAACAAAAAGGACTTTAGAGTGTACAAAATATAAAGTAATATATTCTATATGGGAACCAAGAAGACCAGAGGTCACAATTCCTTCAGTCAACAGAACAAAACTTGATACTAATTGGAAAGGCACTACCATAATAAATTATAATAAATTTTGTTTGCCAGATGGTAGTCTAACAAAAACATTACCTGGACGAAGAGCTACATTCATACACTGCAGAAGGGCATCTGCTGCATTAGTGCAGGCCTCAATGCCTCGAGAAGATGTCAGATCTCCCTCCTGAAGGGCCTTTATATGGCCCTTAGCCAGATCCATGTGATTCTACAAAATAATGGATAGTATTGTCCATAAGCTGGAAAAAGGTTGGTTTGCTATGCTAGTGAACCACGGATAAATACAATTTCATCATCATAACTACTGAAATTAGTGCAACAATGAAACAGAAAAATAAGTTCATTATTTAAAGGAACCTCATACAAAAGAATTTTATACCTTAAGAGAACAACCATAGTAAACATAATAAAAATGCTTACCACTAAGAACTCTATCTCTGACAGTAATTTAACATTATTTGTGTTGCTGAGATGAATTAGGTGGTTGCTTTCTGAAATTTGATCCATCTGCTCTTTTACGCTCTGAAGCATTTCTTCATAACTGCTCAGCTTTAGCTCAATTTGGTCAACTTCCTTTAGAGCTTCATCCAACAACTTCATCAAGATATTCACCTGTTTTTCCGAGGCCATAATGGACTGAATATTTGCCTGTAGAGAAAATAAAGCCACATTTTAGAAGACATTTTTATATCTCAAAAGCATTCTGATATCTCCTTCTCCCTCTATTACTGTCAAATAGTTTCCAAAACTCTTGATGAAATCAACAAAATAAGATAAGCCATAGTGTTACTGAACACAGAAGTTCCTTAATCTATGACACTTCCTTATTTCAAAAAGATAAGATATAAACCCCAAACTTTTTTTAAGTTCTTAGAGCTGAAGTATTGATCTGCAGAAAAACAAAAAGCCCAACAGTAATCCCTACTATACCAGAACATTTTTACTTCCAAAAAAACCAGTGTAGGTAATAAGGTCAGATTTTCTGTTGCAAGATCAGCTGTCTCCATGACAGCAGCCATTTTCCAAATATACAAGAAACACACAACTTGATAATTTGAGGAGGTTGTTGATGGTTCCCTTACATCTGTACCCCCTGCATCTCCTAAGTTTTCCAAATGACGTCTAGAATGTTGGGTTGTCTAAGGAACATTTACATTTAAATATGTGACAGATCACATTAATTACCTTTTCAAAGAATGCTATGTGGTCAGTATCAAAGAGAGCAGCTGAACATGCTGGCACACTGTACCTTAGAAGGAATGCTTACCCCATCTAGCACTTGTAGCTCTCTTGACAACTTCTCTGCAAAGGCTTCAGCATTAGAAATAGCATATTCACACCCTTCCATCATTATTTCAATATCCTGTTCCTCTCTTGCATTTAACTCCTGGTATTCATCCACAGCTTCTTCATCACCTCCTGCTACACTTTGATTCTCTCCACTTGGAACAGATTCTTAGGTGGAGAAGGAAAATAAAACACGTTATCTAGTCCAGAAAGTCGTAAGCATTTCAAGAGTACTTAAGTATGTTTAATTATCTGTAAGTAAATTAATCCATTAAACAACTCTCCCAACAAGCACCTGATGCCTATGAACACTTTTTTCAAGTCTCAGTCTTCCACAAGCTTCATTAAGATTTCCAGAACTGATTCCAAACAGCAATGTTTTCCAAATTGCAACATAAGCAAAATACAAATATCCACCTTCCTTTATTGCAAAAAACAAATCTAATCTCAGTTTATTCACCTCTTACACTGGTAATCAGGATCAGAATATATTACAGTATTACACTGATTTGCTAGTGGAAAATCAGTGCAAGTTAGATTCTCTCTTTTGGTAGACAGAGCATAACGGAAACATACAGATGTTGATTAAGATACGTATCACTCAATAAATATGTTATCTTGATGCTCAAGATGAGTTTCACAGCAGGAAAATCAGTACTGAGGTAAGTGCAAATCAAATAAACAATGCTTTTATTAACTATGATTTCTCACAGCAGAGCTCAATTAATTTAACAAGCCACTCAAAAGGCTGACAAATTAATATTAACACAGTCCAGACAGAAAGTGTTCAGGACATTTGAAACATCTCTTTTATCTCTAGAAACTTGATAAGCTAACCAAAGCACTAAAAAAACAAACAAATAAAAAGAATATTATTTAAGAAAATTGCTTACAAGGCAAAATAAAGGAAAAAGGTGTTACGCACCTTCTGCAACTTTAGGAAGTTCTGAAGAATTAAAAGGTATGGAAAAGCAGAGGAAAGGAAGCAGAGAATGTTAGCTAGACAAAGCACAAACAGTGCGTACACTTTTAAGTGGCACTAAGTTTGAATGTTTTATTATTGCACAAACTTCAAATGTTAGATGTTGGTTTAAAACAAATTCTGGTCAACACCAAAACACAGTAATGTTATTCTTCCTGTTTCACATTTCTAAGTCAAATTTTTCTGCACACACCAGTCTAGTATTTAATACCAGTAGTTTCACCACTTCTGACAGACTCCATGTGATAGACTCTTCCTTACTAGGCTTTACTATAAAATACAACTATGGAAAGATACGTCACTGTAAACGTACTGACTACAGGATAAGCAAACAAGATGCAAAGCCTTCCTCACAACCAATCAGTCACATAAACTGTAATAGGGTCCAGCAGAACTTAGCACATGCCTCACAGCTAATGAACTAGAAATCTCATATAAAACCTCCCTAATTTCTAGAATGCTACAGATGCTCACTTTTTAAAGCATTTTTCTAATTCACGGGGAAATGAAAATGAGAACAAAAGCAGATTTGTCACACATTTAGACCTAGCAGATCTTGGAGGTAGGTTTTATTTTGTTCAAGAAACAGAATGTCTTAGAAATAAAGTAAGTTTATCAATATTTAGAATTTTGTTAGTGAAGTATTTTGCCTTAGTTCTCAGTTTTCTAACAGAAAATCTGTTATATAGTCATCTTGCTTATCTGAAGGCTTAGAAAATATAAAGTTAAAAAGAAATAAGAATAAGAAAACCCATCAGGATTAAGATTTTTTTGTTAGTGTATCTGTTTTACATCATTAATTACTAAACTTCATACTTCAAATACAGTTGTAGAAATTTACCTTCCAACAGCTGTGAACTAACATTAATAAAGTCAATTTTCTTTCTAAGGTATCTCTGATTGAGTTTCCAGATACATGAAATGAAGGTGTTCTTTTCCACTGTGCTGCTTGCAACCCATTTGTACACTTTGTCAAAATGCAAATCAAATTCAGGACTCTCCTGCAAAAGATGAGATATGTTACAGGCTCTGCAGTCAAATGATTCTCTAAGTAGCAGAGATTGTCCACGCATTTAATTATTGAGATGACAGGATAAAAATTAAATTACACAGATGCCAGCCTTAAGCTCATACAGCAATTTTAGGGCCCTCATGCACCTTAACAAAGGTGCTAAAATAGTGACAGTGAAAAACCAGAATCCAGGCTACGATGGAAGTATTTTGTCAAGCCAGGTAAGATGAAAATAACACAATACAGAGATGCATAAGATTTTCAACAAACATTTGACAGTGCTGTCTGCCCTGAAACACCATCCTCAGAACTAATGCCTTCTAAATATAAAAATGGTAACTGGAGTTAACTGGACTGACACCATATACAACACAATCCAAGGATACTTAAGAGGATAGGCAAGAAGAAAAAAAAATATGAGCACCTTACACATTTTAGAGGTATGACAGTATTCAATAGGACTGAACAGGATAGAAAAAAATGGTATTTTAATAGCAAAAAACAATTATAGACGTATTTTCAAATAGATTTACTGCTTGACAAGAACATTACTTTGAAAACAACTGAATAAAGTACTATACTTTCAGCAATCACTTATGAACTCAGTAGGGACTGCAACTAGTAATAGCCTGTTTAAAATATCAAATTACAAGCATTTTACATGGTCCTTTTGATGAAAAATGTTATTGCTTCAATTACATGCTAAATTCTTACTTACATATAGTTTGTAAAATCTACTACTGCTGCTACTCATTATATAGTCACTACTATCTGTAGAAGCAGGCAGCGCAAGAAACCACACGATGGGAAATTTTATTTTCTGTATACTACAATACAAGCAGCTCTTCTTTTTGTAGCTTATATTGATAAATACAAGTACCATTATTTCTAAAGAAACAGTATTGTTTTGTAAAATTTGACTTGTCTCACAACTAGCACAGGACATGCCTGCATCAGAACAGTTGCATAGGTCCATGTTTGGAAAGCAAAACACACAATGTACCTATCAACGTTAATTCTACCATTTTTTAATGTAGGAGTTTGGCATTCCACATTTGGTTTTTAAATGAAAATTTTAAAATCTGTCATTACAGTGGTATACACATCACAGCATATTTATGAAAACTGTTGCCAAATTCTGTTTTGCAATAAAAAGCCCCGAAAGACAGTAAAATTTTAACCTGATGGAAGCAATACTCCAATATGGTATTTAGGAACATCTAAAATCTAGCCAACCATTATTGTAATAACAAACCTATACTTGGCGAGGGGGAAATCAAAGAATTTTCAGCTTTGCAGTTTTCTGTGCTATTCTTCCAAATAACCCGTTACCAGAACATAAAACCAAACATCATGGGATGAAGGCTTTTCCCCTCCTGCTTGTATATCTTAGTTTATGACAACAAATGAATTTAAGTGGTCAAAAACAGGTTGCTCCTGTTGTTCTGTGGAACAGAACACCATATCAGGACTGTGTGCTTCCAGCTCACCCTCAAGCTTATTTACCTGCTCATTAAGAACATTGTAAGTGTCCCAGTAAAAAAAACATTACATGTAGCAGAAAATTTTTGACATTTTTACAAACTTATGACTGTCATTAGTAGAACAGTCATAAATTTTCCAACTGGAAATTGAGCATTAAGCTTGGGAGAAAAAATTTATGTAAGACTTGAAACAGATGTTCTCTACAGTCACTGAGAGATCACTACAACTAACAGGGCAGATATTGACACTACTGCTATTCAAGCATATCTAGACTACTCTTACTCAATTTACCAGGGTTGTATTCTTGCAAAGGCTAAAAGAAAATGCAGGTACAGGCAGCACAGGAATGTATCATCTTAATTAACCTGTTTTCAGTCTAATTTCTAAAGCAGCCTGTATCAAAGAAATTAAGTCTAATTTGGAACCAAGAGGATGTTGTGAGCAGAGGACTAAACAAAAAAGTGACACATACTTTAACAGCATCTTTGGCATCAACAACAGCAAGGTCTCGAAGTGCCCATGCAGTCTGCCTTTTGTAAAAATCTCCCTTGTCAGATTTTTTCACTTTTACCACGTTTACTTGGACTGGTCGTTCCGTTGTCACTATTAAATGAAGTAAGAGAGTAATTTCAAAACACACATGCTACTTTCACATCTGTTTCTGCTGTACTTCAACTTCTGAAACAAATTATCTGTGGGGGAGATTTCATAGTATTTATTTGATGGAAAGAGACCCTTCGAAACATTTTCATACACAGTAACCATAACTCAGTTTAAGTCTCAATCAAACACATATACATCTCTATACAGCTTGTGAGGTAATGAACCCAATTTACAGCTATTTCTTTGATACAGCACATCTTGGACCATGACCATTTAACTGACAAGCACAGACACAAATGGAGGGTATAGTCAGAATAAGAACATTTTCAGGCATTTTTTAGTCAAAAAAATATTCTAGCAAGCTAATTTATTGATAGATGAACCCAAAGCACCTAATTTTTTGAAGAGATAAAATGTAACAAACATACACTTAAAGGAATAATAGAACTCAATTCAGTTGCTGTGCCTTTCCTTGGACTCTAACCAATATTCTTTAAAGCATTTTATTTAGGCTTATCAGGCCAGATCATTACTAAACCCTGTTTTAAGCACTACATAAAGCCTGCTTCAAAAGCCCACTAGACCCAAAAGAATAATTTTGATTCTTTCATTTCAAATTACATTGAGATCTGTAAATAAAAGTAGTGGACTTTGTTTCTTTTTTTAGTAGAATCAATAATGAAAGTACAAGCTACAGCTAATTTTCTCCATTAGGAATGGAAAGCACCTGTTTTATACAGGTCAAGAAAAAGGATTGTACATAAAGCTAAAACAAATGCAACCAAATAAAAAACAAAGGTGAAGACAAGAAATACAGTGTGGTATTCCTATGTACCTGTGGCACACAAAAAGCAGTTCCTCTTCTTTTTGCCTGCTTTGCACACGTTCACAATGCTCAATAAACGTTCATCATTGGGAGTGAAAATATCCCTCTGTAAAGCATGCTTGATAGCAGTCATTTTCTCTCAGCTGAAAGATTTTAGGAAGTAAAAATAAACTCAAGCACATTTAACAGACACACACACAAAAAAGAACCAGTCATGTACCTACAGCAACTACAGAATTTTAAAACTCAATTTTACAGGTAACTTAATGAATCATAATCTAGACAGGCATGACTTGGGTAGAAAACCAGACCACTTTATGAAAAAATACAAAAGAGGCTTTCTCTCTTATTTCAATTAGACAACTGTAATTTATTAACTCTGGGATGATCCTTCAGCTTAATTTAATAGAGTACAAAAAGTTTCTTTGTAATAAAGGGAAATATTATGCATTAAGATAAAAAAAAGCTGAAACTGGAATCACAACAAAAGGATCATCCAATGCTCAAGCTTTTAGAATTCAATCACATAAGAAAGCACAAAAAACAACAAACAAAACAAAACCAAAAACCCCACCAAGCTCCAGAAAATTAAGGAATTAGCAATATTCACTTGATTCAGAAAAGTTCCTCACACTACATAGAGATTCTATCTAGACTGAACAGAGAAACACATTAGACATCACATTTCAGTGTTTTTATTTAAATACAGAAGCTTCAATATTATCTAAGCCTTAAAATTTTACAATGCATTAAAAGCATGATTAATACACATGACATGCTATACTGCTTGATGTCAAGACAATATATGGAGATAAATTTCAGGTTGGCTTGTTCTCTTGAAGATGCCTGAGTTGCTTTCTCTGATACGGGAAAGACAAAATTTTGGGCACTACAGAAATTTTAAAGATTAGTAACTCCAGAACTTGGGAAAACAAGGGCCACCATGCCATAGTGGAAGCAGTATTGTCAAGTGCACAGAGCTCAGGGCACACTGTTTATATGATGGCAATGTACCACTCCATAGCTGCTAATAATTTTCCTTCTCTTCATTCAATGCTGGGCCCACCTTTTGTTTCCCAAATTGTACCAGGTTGCCATTCCTGCTACTCTTCAATAGATGCATAAGATGAACACACAAAATACCGATAATCTGATGCATTTCAGATTCAGATGCCTCTTTCCTTCCTCATTTAGGATTTTTATTTTCTGCTCTAAGTCACAATCAAACTGCTACAAATTGCTAACTCTCCCATTTCAGCGCTAACACAAGTTGTCCAGGTTAGGCAGAATACCCCTTTCCCATGAAGCATAACAAGATAAATTCAAGATCCAAGACTAGCTCTCACGTACAGTTCGACTTCTATTACAAACTCAGTCCCTTTAGTCACAGCCACCAAAACCTTCACAGTATGCCAGGACCAAGCACAAAATTAAGCTTTTCACACTTGAATCCTACTGTCTCCAAGGAACACAGAATTAAGCCAAAGGAGCTGGAAATAAAGCTCCTTCCTCAGGAAAAAAAGCTTCAAGAAAGCAGAGACCACACCAGACTCAGATAAATCCCTTTAGACATTGCTGCGTTTTTCCCTGCAATGCTGTCAGAGACATCACATCACAGACGCGGCCTGCCCAGGAAAGACACGCCAGATGTGGCACAGCAATGTGATAAGGCTGCTCAGCACTGCTTGGCCTCTCTCAGGATGCGAACAGGAAAACACGCTACCCCTGCATCCTACCGGGTTGGAACGTGACACAAGGGCGCAGCCCAACCACAGCACCCCCAGCAATCAATCAAAAGATCATTCAGAACAGGAAAACTCAGAAGTGCTACCTACAGCAGCGGCGGCCTCCCGAGGGCCCGTCCGACACCGCTTCACCGCCTCCCACCTGCGAGTCCCGCACAAGCCGCCCCCGACCCGCTCCCGCCACCGCCCCGCCCCAAGCCCGGCGGCACGGCCATGGCCGAGCCGGCCCGAGGAGCACCGCGGCAGCCCCCCCCCCCGGACGGGGGAAGGGACGGAAGGTGCCGGGACCGCCTCGTTCTCACCGCGGCGCCGGGACAGGGCCGGGAAGCGCTGGAAGCGAAGCGCCGGGAAGGAGAGCGCCGGGCGCGGACGCGGCTCCTCCCGCCGCTGCTTCCGCCCACGTGACGGCGGCGCGCGGCTCGGGGCGGGCTGTCCGCGCAGCGCCCCCTGGCGGGGAGGAGCGGGGGCGGCGGGCCCGGCGGCGCCGCCGAAGCGGAAGCGGCGTCAGCGCTCTCGGGGGGCGGCGCGGCCGCGGTGCCGAGGGCGGCTGGGGCCGCCCGGGGACAGAGGCGTCCGCGAGAGAAAGGGCAGGTAAACCTGGCGCTGAAAGATGTATTACAGTGTCGCACCGTCTCAATTTCGAATTACAATGTCCATCTCTGACTACATGCTGTAATTCCATTTGGCAACAGCATCAGGATTAACGTAACTTCATAGAATCAGCCAGGTTGGAAGAGACCTTTAAGATCGTCGAGTCAGCCATTCACCCAGCACTATCACTGTAACCCCTAAACCACTAAACCTTGTCACCCGGTACCAGATCCAGGCATGCTGACTCCACCACCTCCCTGGGCAACCTATTCCAATGCCTGACAACACTAACAGTGAAAAAGAAATTCTAACATCTGACCCGAATCTCCCTGTCTCAGCTTTAGGCCATTTCCTCTGGTCCTCTCACTGCAGGCACAGCAGGAGAGACTGAACCCCTCCTCACTACAGCCTCCTTTCAGGGAGTTGAAGAGAGCAGTGAGGTCCTCCCTGAGCCTTCTCCAGGGTAAACAAACCCAGCTCCCTCAGCTGTTCCTCACAGGACACGTTTTCTAGACCCTTCATGAGCCTTGTTGCCCTCCTCTGGACTCACTCCAGCACCTCAATTTCCTTTTTAAAGTGAGCAGCCCAAAACTGCATGCAATACTCAAGGTGAGACTTCACCAGTGCCAAGTACAGGGGGACAGTCACTGCCCTGGTCCTGCTGGCCACACTGTTTCTGATACAGGCCAGGATGCCTTTGGCCTTCTTGGCCACCTGGGCACACCCTGCCTCATGTTCAGCTCATATTCACAGAATGTGAACAGCATTCAGATTTTTGCTTTGCTCCTAGGTAGAAAAGCCTGGACTAATTGACAGTCTTCAATGTCAGTGATAATCCAGATGGAAAAATTATGCTGGGACTATATTTAGGATTTGGTATCTAACCATGAGAACTGATGTCCAAATTTGCTATAGCTACTTGTAGCCACTGCTGAATTCTGTGAAAACTGGAACTACCTTCCAGTTCAAACTTCGTTGTGACAGAGGTTCTCCACAGGATCAATACACTTACCTAATTTTTAGGATTGTTGGTGTAACTGAGTGCAGAGTTAAGGACAGACTGAAATCATTCCAGATTACTTGAATTGTATATGATGTATTCACATTAGTGTGTAGCTGATAAAATGTATTTGTCAGGCCATGACCAATAAAGAACAGCAGAAAACATCTTTTCCAAAGATTGTTGTAAATTGCCAATATGTGGATTTTTAACAGGTAAAACTGTGATTCTGTAATTCCTGTATCATATTTCCACTTGATTGAAAGTACTAATTTAGATGAGCTTAGTTGATTACAGCATGGTGCTAACAGCAGCGTTGTGGGTTTGAGCCCCATATGGGCCATTCACTTAAGAGCTGGATTTGATAATCCTTGCGTGTCCCTTCCCAGAATATTCAGTGATTAAATATAACTGACCAATTAAGTCTTGCTGAATGTACTTTTATTTTCTGACTTACAAAACAACAGGCTGTATAATTCTATAATATATCATTTATGAGGGCCATGGTTAAAATAGAAGTTATAGTTTGGTAATTTCTCAATTCAGCCACAAAATGTGACTGTCTCTGTCTAGATCTATAAAGAATGGACAAGGCAGCCATAAAATATTGGACAAGCTTTCATAAAGCTGTTGCAATTAGACAGAACCCTCTAGTTTCCTATCTTTTAGCTTTAATTATGCTGAAAGAAAAAAGAAACCACACCAAAATGCACTTTTTACTGCTAAAATGTGTTTACACATTAAAACTGACATGAGATCATCTTCCAAGATGCACAGTGCCATCCTCTCCCCTACTACTTCAGCTTTCCACAGATGCTCTTTACAAAGGACATGTGATCTTCAAATACTGACTTTAAGGCATGACAAAATAGTCTTAAATTACGTACTAAAAATTTCATAATACAATCACTCGCTTTACTAGAAAAAGATTTATATGCTGAAGGTATTGGGAAATAGGTAGATGACAGGGAAAATGATATAGGCTTGTGTTGGTGTGTGTGTGACTCCAAAACACAAAGGAGAAGTGTGAAAAATAACCTAAAAGGCACAGGCTCCCTGTTCTGTTTCACTTCCAAAACTATTTTTAAAGTTCTGCACTGATCTGTATTTGCTTAATTTAAGATGCAAGAAAAGATTAGTTATCCACGAAAAATAAACCCACAGGAGAGGAGTACTTCTACTTTAAAGAAATACAATATTTAAATAAATTCTATTGTCATAGGTTTCCCTGTATTCATAATTCTGATGTTGGTTAAAGTGTTTAAATATAGATTTAAAAAATCACCTGTCTTTTATGACAGCTTCTGTTCTCTTTCTGCCTCTTATGTGAGCATGAATTTCTGTTTGCTTATGATCACTTTTCTTCATTTTCAGGCTGCCATGTATTTTCTTCACTCTGGAACTGACGGGATAACATCTTCTGAAGAAAATCTGCATTATATCCACAATCTCACATATTAATTCATTCCATCGTGTAGTTGAAACCTTTTATAGGAATGCTACAAATGCATTTGTGTTAATCCTTTACTCCCTTAAGTTTCTTCCTATTCAATTTTGGAGAATGCTTCCAGGAGAACTAGATGAATCCCCAGATACTGTATTTCAAACTACATTCCATTTATCCAAGGTCAGGAAATGTGATGTAGGAAATAATTCTGCATAAACTGAAGGATTTATCCTGTTGGGTCTTTTCCATTTATAATTTAGCATATTTTCTGTGTCCTGTGGTGCAGCTGTGCTATGCTCACCACAAAGTGACAGTGTCCCTCAGACTTCCCATAGCACAACCAAGCAATTACACAGTGTCTTGGTAGTTGACATCTTATAGAGAACTGTAAGTGAACTGTGAAACTAAAGAGTCCCTAGATTAGGTCCACAAAGATCTTTTAAAGTGCTCTTCCTTTTGATAGTAACTGAAATAATTGACATGGACAATGAATGTCCCTGTTTTTTCCATTCCTTTTGCTCAGTCTGATTGCTCAGTGAAGAATACTATGTTATCAGACAGAAGAAATGCCAGAGAGATTTTAATTGCATATTCTTCCACATAAAATGCAGGTTTGTGTCTTCCAATATAGCCTATCAAATGTTTATATAGTACAAGAATAAAAATGTATAAACTACCGATGAAAGTCCATTAAATATGGTTGAATATTATAGTAACTTTTAGCTGTCATCAGTTTCTAAAATGATCCAGACAATTATTGGGCAAAAACTCAGTATACATGTGCTTTATTTCAAAAGAATGTTCTGAAGTGCTCATTTTTAGAGTTCTATGTTTTTATTACAAGATGAATGATGAAAGCTTTTCCACACAGAAGACATTTCCTTGTGCCTATTAAGCAAAGAATTTGTAAATATTATGGAAAACATTGTGACCTCAACAATCAATACACAATTCAAACAAGACAATGTATCATAGATAGCAGTAGCATGAATTATATTTTCTTTATTAGATGATTTTGTGGAACCTGGATGTTGGGCAAATACTTCTTGTAGCTAATACTCAAATGTCACAGCACACCTACTTGCACTGGATTATCCCAAAGACATTCTCAAAAGAACAACTGTATCGTGCAAACAATCACTAAAATTACAATCCTTCTAACAGTATTTAGGTGGCAAATTTAAGACTTAAGTCCTTAAAGATTCCAGAGGATTTGTGTTGCCCACATAAACTGCCCTCACAGCTGTCTTACTATACAGTAATAATTACTAAGATCTGTGTTAGAACAAATGTAATTTACAATATATGACTAGAATAAATATCTAACTTCCAAATATTAACTAACCAAAGGTATGGGCTTTCCTATATACACACAATAGGATAACATTTGAAAAGTAGAAAGCTATACATTTTACAGGTTTTTCAAAGATATTCTCACTTACTTGATGTTATTTCAATTTTGAATCCAAACTACATTTACAGAAATGTTTTCAAGAGTGGGAGTTCACATGAAAGACAAAAGCTAAGTACAAGTCACAGTATAGCACAGTACCCTTGCACAACTATCCTGTTTTAGAGATGGCAGGTGCTGGTTAATCAGCCTCTGATTTACTAGGAGCTGACATCACTGAGCTCCAAGTCCACACCCAGTTTAGTCAACAGCCTGCCTTCCTGTACTCTCTTGGCTGCCAAAGGAGAAAGCTAATTTTCCCCTGCAGGACATTCTGATCAGAAGCTTCTCTGTATGAGCTTCTTTGGGTTGGCACTTCTTTATTGACTATGGGATGAACAGCCAGCTAATGTAGCTGACTGACATAGGGCAGGAACACTATGCTTCTTATCATTAACATTGTTCTCTTCAGCTTCTGTTCAACACAGCTGCAACTTACCCTCTGTTTCTACTGTAGTATACTGCTATCACAAGTCCAGACGTTACTTTTTGTGAGACATTCCAAACCACTCAAGTAGACTCCACCCCCTGGTAGATGTAGCTCTAAGTACTAATGTGCCTCTAAGCAGTGCACTGAATATGCTTACACTTAGCTAGAAACTAGTGAAAATAATTCTCGTAATTCTATGAATTTTGAAAAGTCTATCGCTTGCCTACAAAGTAACTGTAGTAGCCAACTACTACTGTTTACATAGTATTTTCTTATCTTTTGGTTCAGAGATAGAGACAATTTCTGTTCCCTAACCACGCCTGTTCATAAGCAATGAAGGGCAAGAAAGGAGACATTAATGACATGGAAGTTCTGAAAGGTCTGACAAATACAGCAATGCTGCTTAAGAACATTTGTTTTCTAAGACAGTATCACAAATAACGTGAAAGCCAGAGGAAGTACTAAATGTTCTGTGGGAAAAATAGTATAGCTGCATAGGTGAAAAGTTGGTCCCGTGGTACCTGAATGCAGTACTCCTATTCATCAGGATGAGAACTGGATTCTTGTAGGGATGTAGGTGTGATCTCCTTAATGGAGTTCTGTGTTTCAACACATTTGGAAATAGAAATGTGCATCATTCTCATATAGATTTCAATTGATTCCTTTCTTTATTCTACTTCCAGGATATAAACTAACTGTTAATGCTCCTAATGCTGTAAAAGTATTTTGAGTTATTAATGAAAGATAATTTATACCTCCATGAACGTATAAGCAAATGCTGAACTCTGCTTACATAAGCAATCACCACTGACCATGATAATTACTGGTTCTATGTTTCCAGTCTCTTGTATTTGTAAGTATTTGCTAGAGTGAAGACCTCCTAACATATATAAATGAATTATCAACTATTTATGTAAAAAGTATGCTCCACTTCTTACATACATGTAGAATTAAAAAGGAGACACTGCATATCACTTACTAACTTTTTGATCAGATGGTTTATGAAATGCTGGTCAGTGAAAGTCAACCAGTCACCTCAGTGTTAGAAAACACATCTTTAGGACAAACGACAGAGGGAGAGACATAAGAGGCTGAAAGCATAGAAGCAAACCTTCATAACTACTACAAAATCTCTATTGCTGGATGACCAGATTGAATCATCATTTAGGTAGGTGTCATCAAAGTTGACAATCTTGAAGTCCTTCTTAAGGTACATCGCATTCAGGTTGCTTAGTGTTCGAGCAAAGGTGTATTTAGATGCACAACTATATGCTTCCATATTGTAGACTTTGTGGAAATGCATATCAAAATATGGATTATCCTAAAAAAAAATTGACAGAGAATGAAATTACTACACATATTACAGTGTTAGAATTGCAATTTGTTGTTCTCTGCCCAGCTACCTGCAGGGCTTTTCTCTGTATGATGGGCTCTAAAGGACTTCACATACTTCTGCTATTCATCTTAGAGGGTCTTTTAAAATATTAAAAAGTAGCAGCTGTAATCCTTTATCATTGGGAGTTTTTTCTGAGTAAAATTCTCCAAGTTTGGTCAAGCAATATGCTGTACTTTATTAGGATTGTACAGTCTTGTTTTGAACTGAATCAATTTGTTGTGTTGCCTAAAACACAGTATATGAAAAGCTCTTGACTTGGACTATAACTGTCTATGACTGTGGGAGAAGAAGAATATTGATTGCCCTTCCTGCCTTAGTTGTATTTCTGTGTGCTTTCTGGCTCTTTGACACAATTAATCCTACCAGCAGATAAATTATTTTAAATTCTATGGATATGAATACCTATTATGAATATTTATAGCAGTGTTAATTACCCCGTGAGTTTGAGGTTCATTTAGGCTTTTCTTTAATCAAAAATGAGACAGATTTTGATCATCCCGGTTGTGAAAGGCTGAATCATTTCTGAAGACTGTTTTAGCACAACGCTTCAGAAGAAAGTTAAATTCATGCAGCAAGTGATAAGGAAATCCTCTGGCTTCCTTGTCTGGGGAAGAGACAGGGGTGTCTCCAGAAGATAGTTAACTTGGAGAAGGGATGTAAAGGATTATTTGTTTTGTCTTTTTTTCTCCCTCGGGCCTAAACTGCTAAGAGCTCACAGGGTGAAGGGGTACTCTGGAGCTGAGTTCACCTACTCAGTCTCCTGCATTCCTAGTTTTGACCTTGAGGGCTATGTGCACAGGACAGAGCGAGAACAACCCCAGTTTGTCATTTTCCTTGAAACAAGGCTCTGAAACATTTCTCATGGACTCTTGGTTTCTCTTTCAAGTGAACATAAAACAGAGTTCAGATTACATATGCTAGTGCAAACACTTTCAAAGGGAATAAAAGTACTTCGGGACTACATTTATTATACACAGACAGCTATTAAAACGTCTTATCATATATGCAGTAAGATATTATCCTTAACATATTCTTCTAGCTTTTGTAGAACAGGATTTAATTCTAGTTTTGGTGTTGTTCCCTATTGCACTACTGCAGCCTCATTTTACCCTCTGAAATTGTATCTGAGACATCAGTGCTTTTTTAGCAGCAAGGTCAGCCAGATCTAGCCAAAGCTGTTTCATATTTACACACACAAATAGGCAAATACTGAATTGATGCAAGTAATGTGAGATTAAGCTATGTGGAAGACACAATTTTGTGAGCTATCATGCACTTGCATGATATTTTACACATTGACTTTATCACATAGAGAACAGGTTCATACATTCAAATGACAGGGTCACAGTCTCCATAAAATTTTTTAATGAAATTTTGTTTCCAAATACACTCTAAAACCTATTATGTTAACTGCAGTTTACACTGGAAGCTGCAGATGGAGAACTTTCATTACCAGATAGGATGACCAATTTAGAAAACACCCAGCTTCTGCCTCAGGTCTCAACCAGAGAGATGAAGGCTATTATAATAAACAAATCAACAAAAATATCTTGCCTTCCTCTTCCCCTGCAACAGTGCAATGTGATGTGGAGACTCTCACATGCAATAAAGCCAAAATTCCTTGGTAACATAACTTTATTTTTCAGATAATGCATTTTAATACTTGTATCCCAAATTGCAAAAGAAGAAAATTATTCTCTATGTACATAATGTATAATGTAACACTTACAGTATCTGCTTCTTTTCCATCAATCATCTCCAGATCTTTCAAAAACCACTTTTCAACTATTTCATATTTCTCCTCTCGGTCCACTCGCCAGTGTTTAACCATACATATTTCTACTTCTTTACTTTTATTTACTGCAAGAAAAAAATAGTTTAGGTATGCAAGCAAGTACTTCCTAAAGTTACGATGATACTGGACTTGATAATTTTATTTTGCCTAGGGAGTAGGAATAGTGCCATGTTGTCAGTCTATGAAACTGGTCAGCTTTAGGTAGATTTATGATTTACCTTACCCACCCTGTGAAGAGGGAGTCTTGTCTGTTCAAAAGCCTTTCATGTGAATTCACTAGCAGTGCAATGAAAGCCTCATTCTGGCACTGGGTCTGCATTATCCTACTTACTTCAAGAGGGAGCCTTTTTGAGGTGCTACAGTTAGAAGATTGCAAAACTTCTGCCAAGGTTCTGTATTTACATGACTTGTGCTCTACTTTCCATTCTTTGAAGGAAGTTCTCTTATGAAGCCACTTTTTAAAAGCAAAACTCTTATTTCCCTATATAATATGTAATTAGGCCACTTAATGTAATTAACATTGAAAAATTTTCTTCAGGCTTCCAGTTGTCCAGTGCTAAATTTATAGAAATTACTATTTTCCAACTTAGGCAGGAAACAAGATTAAAAAGATAATGAAGATGCTTTTTGCAATAACTACCATTATTAATTGATTACCTTGAGTGCTGAGTAGGAGACTGAATTTCTGTAACAGACAATTATGAGTGTGAAAAGTACCAGAGCCTGAACAATCTCCTTCACATCCAGTTGCTGATGGCTGCAGGGCAGGCCACATTCCCAAGCTATCTGGTAGCCCAAGTTATGATCAAGAAGTCACCTACATCTGGCAGGAGCATTTCGACATCATAGCATGAGGCTAGGAACATGGGAGCAAAATTCTTTTATTTCTAAATACTACCCTGTTTTGAAACTTCGTTGGTTTTACCTTCCTTCTGTTAAAACATCTCTTACTTTTCACCTTCTCATAAGAAAATGGTTAAGTAACAACAAAGTATATATGTAAGACATATGCGTTTTTTTCCATTGCAAAGAAAAACAGTGGAAAAATATATTAATTGATCATAATTTCTCTCAGCCTATAGCTTCCCTGCCTGGGAAATACAAATCACTTTTTTTTTTTCCTAGTCCTATCAATCACAGTTGCTCAGTCATTTTTAACCAAAAGACCACTACTGTGTTATCTTCTATGGAGAAATTACAAGGGTTTTCATTTGCAAGCAAATCTAGCAGAGTAATCTTAGGAAGTTCTCTTCATACTTTCAGTTTCACCCATTTTGTTTGTTGGTTTGCTAGCTTGTAAGGGAATATGTTGTCTCCCTCAGAGCTATAACAAAAGGAAGCAAGCCCAAGCCCCAGGTCCTCTCAGAAATACAAAGGGATGTTGTAGGGGCCCCCAGGACCCCACACGGCCACTGCTCTACCCCTCCGACAACAGAAATCCTGTGACGTAAGGACAGAGCACAGATGTAAGGCATAATGAACCTAGTGGTGAAACTTAGGTGTGCTATTTTCAGTTAAGAAAAAAAAAAATCATTTTCCTGCATTTTACATACTGCTTGATCTTGCTCTCAGCTAAAACAGCCAAAGAGATTTTTTTTTTCTGTATAGAGCATGAGTTCAGATCTACCATGTCATTCTATTAAGCTCTAAAAGCTTTGCTTGAGGAGGGCACAGCTAGAGCAATACCTTCATAGAGCACAAAATATTTCCTAAAGACTTTCATTGACTAAACACCTTTTTCAGTGTCTGTAGGACAATAAAATGTTATCCCCACCGTTCTTTCTTGCGTATACCAATACTGGATTGTGATAACCCCTGAATGGGGCTGCATTTCGGCTCTACGTTCCTGTAGGGTTTATAAGCTGTTTTGTGAAAGAATATTGTTGCCTTCATGCAAGGACTGGGACTTGCTACTGTGAAAAGGAAAGGAAATAGTGTTGCCCATATGGCACAAAAATAAGATGGTTCAGTTACCCACACCAGGATTTTGTTGTAACACACATTTCAAAAGGCATAGACCACTGAAGTTTTGCCTATAATTTGAATGGGGGTTTTTTGTTTGGTTTGTTGTTTTTTTGTTTGTTTGGGGTTTTTTTGGTTTTTTTTCTGGTTTTTTGTTATGGTAATTTGAAATCAACAGAATAGTTGCATTGCAGGGATAAGATTTTAGATAACGTGTTTTGATCCTACAGAATCACTGCAGAGCACAGTATTTGCTGGCACCTGGAAGCAACCCATCTTTCAGAATCAGATTTCCACTCTACTCACCACTTACTCAACTGTGCCTGAGTATATTATGAGAGTTTAATATTGGATATGGGAGAGATCCTACTCTTAATACTCTACGTGAATTTTCCTTTATATCTTTAGAGACTTCCAAACAGTAAATCTGATTAGACGCTTTCTTTAATGGTTTGTTCTCCTCTATCTGAAAGAGAATTTTTTAGTAAAGATTTTAAAGGTGCATAATGTTATTTCTCCTTTTTGGATGTTTCACAACAGTGACCTGCTTATAGATCTACCACATGCAACTAATCATACTTCTACTGGACAGTTTCATAAACTATGAATGAGATTGGTATTTCTGTATGTTTAGAAGCCCTATGATATTCCTTAAAATTGTTGAATTCCTTAAAATTGTTCTTATAGTTCTAAAATACAAAGCCAGTTCTACCAAAATTATAGGAGTACAGGGAACATAGCTGGGTCAGGGTTTCCAATAATCTGCAAAACAGCTCATGTATTATAAGGACTTTAGATATTTAGAAAGATAATGAACATAGAATATTGGATGCCAACCCAATCTATGTCTGAAGCACACAGACTATTTCTACCTGCTATATGTATTTTGAACCTGAAGAGGAAACAGACTGAAATAATCATTCACTTCAACCTAACTACTTACAGATGACATTTCTCTTTTTAGTATCTTCCAGTGGTTTGAAATAATAATAATTTAAAACCCCCAACAAGCCAGCTTTTCTGAAACCTTGATCTAAAACCCCTATGAAACAGATTATTCACTTGAAAAGAAATTTAGAAAGTAGCCAGATAATTACCACTTAAAGCAATCTTGTTTTACTTGAAGTTTGTGCTAATTACTCACTCCAATGTGTATTTATTTAAACCAAAATTTGTTGTTCAAAATGTCATAGAGACAATATGCAGGACATTAGACAAAGACGAGGGATAGTGCAAAAAAAGTACAAATGTTTCCTGCAATATTAATGCGTTGTTACACTTTTCTATGGAAAACCTGATTAGAACTATTGTAAGGGTTTGCTCTTTTCAGAGCAGTTCAGGCGCTCGCAGCACTGCCACGGCCAGGGCATTGCCCGCAGCCGCTGGGCAGATGTCGTGTTCCTCCGCTGGTGTCAAAACTGGAGCCGGTGTGAATCAGAAATCGGAGACCGCCGTTTCGGGGGCTGCTGGCGGAGCGGGAGCAGCGAGCCGGGCTCCGTGCCCTGCCGGGGAGCGGCGGAGGGGACGGGCCGGCAGCCGCCCCTCGCCGAGGCGCTGCCCCGCTCCCGCCCGGGGGACGCTGAGCCCCGGCCCGCTCCCTCGCATCCCCCCGCTCCCACCCGCGCCCGCCTCCTCTGGCAGAGCCGCTGGAGCCCGGCCCCGCCCGGCGGCTTCCCCGTACCTGCGGCGCACAGGTAGTAGCGCTGGGCGCCCGCGCCCTCCACCTCGATGAACTCGTGCAGCCTCTGCCGCCGGGGTCCGAACAGCCGCTTCTCCAGGTCCTCCTTCACCAGCGAGGACATCGCACCCGCGGAGCTGCTCAGCGCCGGGCGCCGGCCCCCCGCGCCCCGCAGCCGCCACGGGGCACCGCGGCGGAGGCTGCGCCCCGGCCGCGCGGGGCCGCGGGGCGCGGGGGAGGCATGGCCGGCACCGACCGCGCTCCCTCCCGGCCACTTCCCCCCGCCCCCGGGCAGCCGCCTAAAAGCCCCGGCTGCCGGCGCCGGGAGAGGCCGGGCCGCGGCTCCCCCCGCCCCGCCCCGCCCCGCGCCCTCCCGCCCGCGCTCCGTGCGCCAGCGGGGCGCTCCCGGCGCAGGGACCGGGACCGGGACCGGGACCGGCTGCGCGGCCCCGCCGCCGTCGGAGCCAAGTCCCGGAGGTGCCGTCGGGGCTCCCGCCCGGGCTGTCCCCCGGCCGAAGGGAGGAGAGAGCGAGCGGGGAAGGATGCAAAGTAATCACACTAGAGACGATTTACCAAAATAGAGAGAGCTGTCAACGCAATTCTTTTCATCAGTAGATGAAAGAGCTGAGGATTTATAAAGCATTGGATAGCCTTATGGCTGTCACCACTGTTCCTCCAGTAATAGCTTTTTGGCTATTAATAGTGTTAAGGAGAAAATTATCTTATGCTACTTCTTATAAACGGAAAGTGAACTCACCTCTGGAGGAGTCGTCAGAGGGCAGGTGCAGCCTGGGCGCTATCCCCAGAATGGTGCTCTCTTACGCATATCAGAGCTCTTTCATATCAGAGATGAGTGTATTTGCAGAAATTTTGGTTGTTTCTGCCACTCTGCAGATGTGAGGGTAAAATTCCTGGAGTTGGGTGCTCTTCTAATTCCAGTATCCATGGCAGCCTGTGTTAGAGTTCTGCCCTTTGGACTCGTTTCTGGCTGCTTATAAAAGTTTGGGTATTCTCTTCTAATTCTTATCCTCAGGCTTAGTATATCTGAATACCTTACCGAGTTTTTCATTCTTAACAATCTCAATGCAACATAGAAAGAATTGTACCTTGGAATGAGACTGAGTGCTAAAGTGAAGACAACATTTAGAATCTGAGGATTTTTTTTAAATTGGCAATATTAGAATTATTTCATGACAGAGGTCCACATGGTGCTTTGATGATGTGAAATGAAATGGAATCAAGTTAAAATGACATAAAAATAGGGAGAATCATCCTCTGCTATAGGTACTAAGCGTATTGGGTTGACAAGTGGGAAAGGATTGAAAAGAAACTAGGTTTTGATTTTTTATCCTTTCTTTTGGTCCCATGTGTTTGGAAACACAGTTGTGATTTTTAGATGTATAGATTAATTTCCATCCCTGATTTGGGAGAGTAAAGTTACTCTAAGCTTCAGGTTTTATAAGTACGGGGCTTAGGGACACATTTAATCTGTTACCTTTAAAGTCTTATTTTAGGAAACAAGCAAGATGCTCATTTCCAAATCAAGACTTCTGCATATCAGGATAATGCCTTTTAATGGAGACTGTCCAGAGGATATCTGAGGCACAGGGGTGCCCAGGTTCCCACCCACTCTGGGGACTTGGCTATGCCTTGAATATGAGACTGGTATACAAACAGGCTTGCACTTCACTGTCCTTCTCTGTCAGCCAGACCTTGGCAGAATTGCCAAGGCTTCAGTTCATCACCACCAGTGTTACTAGTGCCATGGCTGGAGGTTTCAGTGCTCATACTCAGTGCCAGACTCCTCATTAGGAAGCTGATTTTGGCTCCGCCAATGTGTAGCTCATGTTGCATCTCAGATCCTTCAATATTTTTTTTCAGTTCTGGAGCAACAAAAGTACAGACAAAAATACCTTCCAAAAAATACTTGCAGCTCTGGAAGAATTTTCAATCAGTTTTTCCCTTGTTAAAGGTTCTGCTGGTATCAGAGAAACTACCTAGATGGCAAGTGCGGCATCACTGGCATCTTGGAAGTGATGGAGCTAAGACAGAAGTGGTGCATAGATCTGATCTCTTTAAATAAGATTTCCATTTTTCACAATTTGATCATGCTGTAAGTTTCCACAAGAGTGTTTTGAGTCTTGATATATTAATATTCTTCTGCAATATCCTTTATTGTATTCTCAAATGCTGCATTAAACAACCCCTCTGAGTATATAGGTAGAAAGGTGCAATAATGATTTTAATGGGTAATGTTTCAACAGGAAACATAAAAATTTGTAATTCACTATTGCTCTTGACACTGTCAATTCTTTATTCATGCATCCTCTGTTACAACACAGTAGATTTCGGATGCACCTTGGCTGCCGTAGTGTAAGCCCAGTTCCCAGCAGTCTGGAAAGCAACAGCTGGGCTATAACTCATGTGGCCAGCAAGGATACACTAACCATGGACCAGGATCAACTTACCAACTGAGACCCAACATCCCAGCCAGCCATCACTTCCTGAGATAATACCACACCTGAATGAGGGTCTTATAGACATAAATCAGAACAAACTGAACTAAGTGTTACAAGGGCCACAAAGAAATTTACATCCAAATTTAACTGGGATTGGCATGTAACTGTCCAGATAGATGAATTAGAGATGATTGTGAAAGCCACACGACCCTTAACCCAGCCAGTGGTGTACAAAGGGAGAAGTAGTCAATAGGGAAGTGTCTTAGACCTTTCTGCTAAATATTAATTACTTCTGTACCTTTTTTCCCCATCTTTCCCACGCAATTTTTTCCCACATCCAAGTAGAGTTTTCTTTACTGTACCCAGGATATTAACTTCAACAGATGTAGCAGCAGGTCCTAAAAGGATAAATCTCTTTAATCTTTATTGTTTCTCAGTCACACTGCTATGGTAAAAATCTATTTACCAGCTTTAGAAACAATATTTATGATGGGTCCCACTACTTCTTTGGATCTACCAGTGGGCATTAGTATATGCGTGTAACTTGATTATTTGAGGCTTGATCCAAAATGCAGTAAGTCAATAGCAAAATTGTCTTTAATTGTGGTGGGCTTAAGAGTAGTCATTACTGGCACAGTAGAATAGCTCCTGTGTTTAGGTGGGACTTCACTGTCATCTGCATGTTGAAGCCCTCCAGAAGATGTACATTTGACCTTTCTCTCAGTTCCTGGCACACCCTTACAAAGTAGTGTTTGCTGGAAACATCTTTCCCATTGCTCCTTGTTTGACAATGTCATGAAATAATGAAAAGGAAAATACAACATGAAGAATAATTTCTCGAAGCTGCAAAGAATCCCTATAGACGGAAAAATATAATTTATAATAGGCTTTACTTTCCAATAGCTGCTGTTTCTCTTTGAGGTTTCAGCCGGGTATGGTTTTCTCTCTCAACAATTAGTTTATTATCTGTAAATATTCTTCATGACTTTGAGTCTCCAGACCACTTTTTCAGCATCACAGATGAGACTTTAGAGTGTAAACTAGAAGCTGTGAATGACATACTACAGTGACATAGCTGTACAGAGTACTTTCCAAAGCTGACTTCAGAAAACTAATTCTGAAAGATCATAATTGTTTCCCTGTGATTTACTAATGATTCACTTTTCTCAGATCTCTTTCCCCACTGACATTTATAGATGATCTGGCTCCTAATTATGACTAGTTATTCCCATGTTTTTGTAGCTATGCCAATAAACTTAGATCTCTATGCAGTGAAGCATAAACCTAACTAAGTTGTCCTGAAAGCTCTTTGAAGCAGCACAGATAACAGTGTTTCATGCAGAAGTGCTATTCAGTAAACAACAGCTTGAGACACTCAGTTTTAAAATAGAAGCATAGAAATACATGAAGTAGAAGACACCAGCTGGTTAAAATGTTCTTGCAGAACTGCTTTTCTCCTGAGTGTTTTGGGGAGCCCATTGAAAGAGTCTAGTTCCAACACCAGGGTATTTGGGTGCTCAAACAGACAGTGACTCAAGATTTCATCAGTTCTGGTAAAGAACTCTAAACTCCAAATGTGGCTGATGTCTTTAATGGTATGATGTAATTACTTGGTTTTAAAAAGCAGTACTGTACACTTTTCTTGGAAGAAATGAGGTAAAAGTTTATTCTTGATTTTATTCAAATGTAGCTCAAATTCCTCAAGTTTACTTTGACTTTATACTGGTTTATCATTTTCAAAATATAGTCATGAGTGTCATTGGGATAAATGGTCCCATAGCACACCAACATCCAACCCAAAATTTTCCTTTCAATAGAAAATAAACACATGCTCTTCACAGAATAGTAACCAGATGCTGTTTCATGGATGGAGTTTGAAAGCATATTTTGAAACATAGCACAAAAGTATGAAGTAACCAGTTCTTCTATGAAGAATTTACACATGTTGAATTTTACACATCTATGAACTAAAAATTAAGGGTGTAAATAACTTAAATAATAAGACTTTCAGTTCCTGTTCTGCAGAGCATCTAATAACACTTTGATGGATTGGAGCCACATTTGATTAACAGCATGAAATCCTGGCAGGATGGATTCAGCACTTTGTTATTCAAATATAACCCATTCAATATTATACAGTTTTCTTTGTGGAGGTAAAGCTATAAAGATAGGAATAAAGTTTGAAAAAAAAAAAAAGTAAAAAAACGTTAAATCCTATGAGTTTCTAGGCATACAAATGACCATTAATCTTCTGACAGCTGAAAGCTTTTGAAATCTTAGCTCACAATTTTGACAGCTGTGTTTAAAACAGTACCTCTTGGTGACATGTTTTCTAAAAATACAGAGAAGAACACATAGTAGAGAGTTACATTGATCAAGAAGTTAAGAAATATCTTGATAATACATTAGAAGTAAATTAGGTTGTGATGTCAACCAATCAAAGTGCCTTTTTATGTTCTCATTTTCTTGTAAATTTTTTAATAAATGGATTTTTTCTTCCAGAGTTATCCAGAGCAACTTTAACAGATATTCTGTCAAAAGCCTCTTTATACTTTTTAATAATGATTTTCATCTCTACGTCTGTAGTTGCAAGTAATAAATTTCATTTGTCTTGGCACTAGAAACATTCTCTTCCCTCATGGAAATTGAACATTATTATTAATGTAGATAGTCAATTACTTCAGATTAATGTGGATTTATATTTTAAATCAATACATCAACGTGATGCAAAGCACTCTTAAAACACTATAAACTTCTGATGGATATCTAATCCATTTTTTAAAAATTCATAGAGTCGGGAATCTATACAACTGCGTAATTTGTATGGATATTGTATTTAGGGCATGAGCACATAGTTGACAGTTGTGTGGCTTAAAATATGTTTTATTCTGTGTAGATCTTTGTAACTTCTTATCCAGCCAGTTACTCAAAAAGTCAAATACATTAAGAGAAGAAATAAAATACAAAAATGTTGAGAGTAAATTTAACTCGTCATGGGAAAATGTTGATAAGGGAATGGTGGACACATCTCCAAATGCTTTCAAAGGTGGCTGCTGTTGTCAAAAAGCTCAAATGGTCAATTATAAAGTACAGAGTTCAGTACAAGGATAATTACCACAGATGTAGTGACCCAGCATTTGCAAATTGTGTGATCTGACTTTAAACAAGTTTCTACCTTCCTCTTCCTGGAGTGCTGAATTGAAGCAAAATGACTATTCTGCGTTGTCCAGTTTAGTGGAGTCCTGCACATGGAGGAAACTACTCGCAGATGAAAGTATTCACAGGACTAATAGATCATTTACCTTTCTCACAGCAGCATCAACTTGATCTAGCTTGTTGATCTGATCTGCTCCTAATCTGAGCCACAACTTCTGTAGTGGTCATAAAGTCTCATTTCTTGCGTACCAAACTGCAGCACTTAAAGATTTCTAACCCTCTGTTTGCTTTACCCAGCAGGTGCTCTTGGAACTCTCTGGGTGCATAGACTGAGAAATATTTGATGCAGGGCATTTGAAAAACAGAGTAGGTGTCCAGGGCAAACTTCTGCTTTTCCAGACTTGATAACTCCTTAACATTTGGTGTGGAAAACTTGGATTCATTATGGCTTTTTTCTTGGTCTTCATTCAATTCTTACATTTCACTGCAGAACTGGAAATAAAACATTAAAATTACATATTGGTGTAAGATGAATAAAATAAAACTACAGGGTGATTCATAATTTTTTCTTGTCTGAAATTTGAGTTAGAACTAGAGAATACTGAATAGTGATGGAAAAAAGTGTGCATCAGGCCTCAGTTCACAAGCTGGATTACACCTAACATCACCAGTTCCCCATTGCCTTCTTGTAATAGGAAAAGGTCTTGACCATCTAAGTGATGCTTTTCAGAAGCTGATGTTGCACATATGGTTAGGATTTTCCTGTAACTGCATTTCTTAGCCTCCCTTTTCTCTCCTTTTTGTAGACAGACATATAATATATATAGTCTATTAGCATCTGAGTAAAGGACTGAGTGAAGACAAAGAAAGATCCGTGGAAGTGTAGACCAGGAGCCTTCACCTAGTTTGGCATGGCTGATCTCTGCCCTTGAGTGGACACTGCTGATGGCACTAACCCAAATCGGTCAACAGCACATGGACAGTCTGGGACTGTATAATTAGAAAATTATCAGTCTTGTCCACTGAAAGATCTGTTCCACTTCCAGCATTTGCTGTGTGAAGTAGATCTATCTGTATAATTATTATTGTTAATTCTATTAATTTATTTTATTAATCTTTTCTCCAAACGTATTTTATACTGCAGTTGCAAAAGGTGCTGCAGTTGACAAGACACAGAATTTCAGAGAGATTTGGCCTTCAGGAACCACTCCAAGGAGCTAGGGTCACAGCTCTAAAGTCTTTGGCAAAGACCTTTGAAACCATTTGTTTTTTGCTAAGAGCTGTCTTAAAAAACCCCAGCCAGCTAGTTTCATCTAGGATCAACATGGAAGTTGTCAATTGTGCTGTAACTTGTCTTCCACTGAACAAGTGCATCTTTATTAATTAAAATTAGAAAATGCTCACAGATAAGGCCATCTTTTGTGTAAGAAGCTTGAAATTCCTGTTTGGTCATTAAATAATTATCTCAGTCTCCAGTCTTTATTTTAAGTATATTCAAGTTGTTATGGATGGATGCATACTTGTTTGCCTTATTAGTCTGAACAACTGTGTCAAGTTTTCTAGCTTTTTTCTCTAGTGTGCACAAGACTCATTTGATGCTTTATTTTAACTTATTCAAATTAAGTTCCTCAATATTGTTGCTAATGTCACTTTTGTTTCTTGCTTAAAGCCAGTCACACAGAAAAATACCTGCAAAGTCCTTTTTTATGTTGCAGACTTTCTATGTGTGGTTAATTCAAGTGGTCCCCATCCAGCTACTGGAGAATGAAAGTTTGAAAAGGTTCTGTGCTTTTCCACTCACTCATTTGTACACTAAATACTGAAATAAGCACAGGCTTATTTTGACTATACTGTCAATGCTACTGTGCTACAGAAGTGCAATGACACCTTTACTTCTAGCACAAGCAGTATGTGCTGAAAGAATCTAGATTGATGGGAAAATCTTTACTAAACATCAGTTTATATGGCTTTTTTGAGTTAGCTGTTATGTAAACAACATTTCAGGGTAATTACTAGTGGCCTCTGAAGTTGAAAATAGGCTGTGCAAAGTGCCACAGCAAAATATTACATGAAAATTGTAAATAAATGGCCAATATTTTATTGTATTAAAAAAACTGGATTGAATCCTGAAGCAGTAGTGTGAAGTTTACACACTGAGACCATGTGGGTGATTGATAGAGAAGTCTGGCAAAACTTATATCCACAATGCATTAAACACATAAATAAAATTTTTCTACTACTTCACCTGTAGGAACTCAAAATTGTTCAATTATTTTTGCCTTTAAAAATGTTTTCACGTGAGAATAACAGAAAAAAAAAGAGTAAACAATATCTTTCATTCCAGCATAGTACTTCTGGAACAGACAGAAGCAGTTTCCATGAAAAAAAAAGCATTGCTTACATTGGTTATAAAGTATAAAATACCCATTGTGCTGTTTTGATGAGAAGATTCATTCAATTGCACTGTTCAGTGAATCCAGCTAGAGACTGTTGATTTTATTTTCATATTTTGGTAAATTTTTCCAATAGCCTGGAAACAATACCGAATAAAAGTATCAAATACATCCATCCTCCCACCCCAATGATTCAAGCATATTGCAACAGGTTAATGAATTTTCATTATGTTTGCCAAACATAAAAATATTTCAGAATCAAGCCCTTTTACTGAACTAATTAAATAATTAATTTATTCTGCAGCTAATTAAACGTGGTTTCCAAAGAATTTCTGCCTACTGGCTGGTTGATTTTGTAGCAGAGTTGCAAGATGGCTGTGGGAGACCTACTCCCTGCTTGGACATCAGACCAAGCTGGTGAGGCCTGCTGTGAATCCCTAACCACAGAAGTTTTGATCATAATTAATATCTTATTGGACACCAGAGAATCCACATCACCCTAGTTTCAGTTTCTTATGGAGTGAGGGCCCTGATAGAGCATGGACTCCTGCTGAAGCACATACTGATCTGGGTGTGCTCTCTTGTGTGGCTTTTTAAATGGCTGTCAGTAACATTAACCAAGAGATGGGGAAATTGGGTGTGTGGCAATAATGGTTGCATGCACTTGCATGTGTGCCTTTTGTACAACTGTCTTTTGTAAAAATGTTTTCTAGGCTAGAATGTTGCAGATGATTATGATGGTTTAAATTATAAATGTACATTTTAAATAATGTACACATAGCAACACATGTGCCACTGTTTTCCTTGGTGTATACTGTTTTTTCATTGCTTTGCTTTGCTCCTCTTCTCTCCAGCTGCTTACCCTTGAAGCAAATGAATAATCTCATTGGATTAACTGTTCTCATTTAAAACAAAGATCATACATAAATATGTTTTGAAGTATTTTTCTTTCATTCAAGTAATAACTTTTTGTACTTTTGTCTTTACTAGATACATTGACAGGAGTGCCCTGAGCAGTGTTCAGCTTAGGCTGTCTCATGTTGGAAGAACTCTGTTACTCAAAGCCACCGATTATTTTACAGATAACCTGGTTAATATTTTTGTTGTCTATTTATTCTCCATAGTAAGAGTACACAGGAAGATAGCTCTGATACCAAGAAGATAAAGCAGTGATTCTAAGCCGAAAGGGAGAATTTCCCTACTTCTAAATGCCTTGCCTTCACTCTGGAGTAGTGGTACAGAAAGTGGAGTATTGGTACAGAAAGAATCCAAGTTGGACCCATGCAAGTGGTCTTCCCAAACTCAGCTGGGTCCTGGTAATCAGTGCCTTAGCGGCATTCTAACCCTGAGATTGTGTTCAGTCCATTATGTTTAGTACCCATCAGTAGACCAATCTTCTATTAAATTATCTAACTTAATTTTTAAATTATTTATACTTTTGTCCTCCTTAGCATCCTTTGGAAGTGTGTTCCATAATTCTGTTAATATGTTGGATAAAAAAATTAATTCCTTTTTTTTTCATTTTAAACCTACTATCTGAAAATATCTTTGGACATCTCATGCTTGTTTTTTAAGAAGAAGTGAAGGGTTACTTTCTGTTTTCAAATGGTTTGTGATGTTGTAGCTTATATCATATAGTCATTTAATTTACAAACTGGACGACCCTAACCTGTTTACACTCTCCTTTTATTTCTGATCAGTCTTCCTACATTTCCCTGAAACTTTTTCTTGTTCTATTGTTGAAGAGTATCTCGCTGTCGAATGTAGCAGCCCATCAAAATGACACCTATTTGTCACTCACTGTCAGCTCTAGAATTGGCCAACCTGAAAAAGTTTGTATTCTTAATGAACTTTGTTACCTCATTATTTACTACCTTTTTTTCCAGTTTGCTTGTCTATATATTGGGCAGTTTAAGTTCCAATGGTCCCTGAAAGACCTGAAGTAAGTGTTTTTTTAGTGAAAACTAGCTATTTGTTTCTGCCTCTTGTTTCATCTATTTTCATGGGTCCATGGGAGGAATTTCCTTTTTACCCCATGGCAGCCTTACTTATGTCAGTCTCTTTATTTCCTGTTCTCTTCAGAGAAATCTCTCAGAAACCTGTGTGTACTCCTTCAACTGGACAATGTGGGCCTAGGTTTGTCTGCTTTTCTGGATAGTTTAAAACATGTGCAACCATGACTTACCTCTGCAAAGAAAAAAGGTTTCTTGTGATAGGTTGTTTCACAAGTTACTTTTTATCCTGTATAGAAATATTACAGTTTTTACCCATTTTTGCGGTATGCAATGTCAGACACAAAATGTTCTCAAATGTCATCTACTCAAGGAGACTTATTCCTCATTTTTCCCATTCAGTCCCCAACTTTGCTGTAGATCTGGTTGACCCTGCATAAAGGCTCCTTCATTTACAGGACATGTGGTCAGGTGTAGACGTCTGCCTGGACAGATCACAACAAATTCTACTTTTTCCTATATTGTTGAAGCAGTAGTAAGAAAAAAAAAATCACACCAGAAAGCTCAACACATTTCAGACACAGACTCTGTAGTGGACAGAGAAGGTGAAAAATCAGCTGCTGTGTAAAAGCTGAAACTCAGAAGGTGGTAGCTCTTGGTTGAGTTTTTGTTTGTGTAGTAGAAAGCATTAAAATAGTAAGTATTAATATTAAGTATTTCACAACCTGTATGTTATTGTATTTTGTAAAGAATATGTTTTATAGACTAAGATGTACTTCAGGACTTCTTCTGAAGAAAACAAAAATTTGTATCTCAGATACTTCCCCATCGCTACTGTAGAAACTTCTATAATTAAAATATTTTAAGTGTCTGTGGGGAAAGTGGGATGCAACCCACATGTTTGCAGAGCCCAAGGTTTGCGTATTCCATTGTTTCAGAGCACAGATTTTGAAAAGCTTAAGTATTTACTAAATACTTGCTCCAAGCAAAGAAGACAGCAATATTGCAGGCAGGTAAGGAAAATAGATTTCTGCTGATAAATAATTAATCCAGTAATGCTGCTGCCCCATATACATAACCATTGTATTTATGCAAATATAATTTAGAAGGAGAAAGAGCATTTGCTTGGAGTGTGCAACATTACTGATAGTCCTGATGTTTTAGACTATTTCACTTGGAGCTGTCACTCCTGCCTTGAGTATGAGACTGCTAATCTAGCTGATATCAGTTTCCCAGTCTTGAGGGAGCTGCACTTGGCAGCCTTTGCTGTGGTATGAAAGAAGAGCAGATGACAGTATTGAACACTGGCAGTGTGTATACTCTGGGGAAACTTGGCCTTTCAGTATATATTATTAGACATAAATCTAGAGTACTAAAATATGCCAGTGCTTTGAGAGAACTGTGGCTATTTGTCATATTGAAGCAGCAATTTGGGTTGAGTCTTTGCTGTTATTTTACTGGGGGAAACATTCTGGAGAGAGTAAAGAGAGAGAACAAGGGTGAAATTAGATAATTAAGGATGTGTGAAAACAGTTCTTTGATACCAGGGCAATGAATATTCAAGATGGAAGATTTATTTATGGGCGGGTTCTTTTAGACTTTCAAACTAGTTCAAAGACATTCTCAATAGGGTTATCAAGTTTTTTCTCACAATTAAACAGGACAACAAACACATAGAGGGACAAGATGTTTTTCTGCACTCTAAGTTTTAATATACTTATGTAAATAGAGTAATCCGTTTTTATTAAAATAAGGAGAGAAGAAATTTTGATTCCAACTTTTTAGTGGATACAAAATAAATAGGCTTTTTAGAGTTAATAGGTTTTTGTTTAGTTATATGAATAGGCTAAACCTTTTCTGTAAGCATGAGACTTGGTCTATAGCCTTTGTCAAATATTGACAAATATTGCCTCCTTTAAGAGGCTGCAACATCATCTGTCTCACTTATCATGAAGGTGACTGTTAAAAGTAGATGTCACTTTCTAATGCTTACAGTTCCAAATTTTTGCAAGCTGGTTTTATTTTTCTTTGGTCAGTTCACAGAATTGGCAGTATAATCAGTGTTCTGTTCTACCAAATATTTCTTAATATTTCTTAAATTTCAAAGAGCCTTTTTTTTAATAAAAACATGGATTTTTTTTTTTTACAAATAATTCTGAAGAAAAGCAGAACATTTCAGTATTAATCTAGTAAAACACACCTTCAAGCTATAATTTATCAAATGTAGAGGAAAGAACATTGCACGACTTGCCAAACAGGCAGTATTTTCAAATAAAACCATCCCCAAAGTCTCATCAAAAAATGTTAATTATACCTCAGGCTCTCGACCTTGCAAAGTAAAATGTTGACAATTATCTTTCTGACTTTTTGTAAATTAAGCCACAGCCCCCCCAAACTGTGTTCAAAGTAGTTAAGAAATAAATGTCCACTGTAGCAAAATCAATGCTATGCTGCATAGTAAAGCTAGTGTGCTACAGAGGATTCTCTTTAAAATGTTAAAGATGATGATTTAAATTTAAAATCCTTCTAACTATTCAAGAGATTGCCTAGTTTCCTTTCCTATCCTATCCTATCTCCTATCCTATCCTATCCTATCCTATCCTATCCATCTCTCACTTCCCTGCAAAACTTTCTCTAATTTCCAGACGTTGCCTTGTTCAAGGCTTATGATGTGGACAAAAGCCCATGAATACAGGGAAAAGCAGGTCTTGCAGTGCAAAACTGCTGTATTGATAAGCCCTGGGAGCATGCTTGCAAGTCTTCAGATCTCCTCCGTGCTTCTTTCTCTTGCCCTGTAGGATAACTGAACTTGTTTATGCCTAACTGTGGTGAAGGTGGATGAAGACTGTATGAATCTGGGCTTAGCAGTATGAAACTCATCATATGTTTGGGCCTAGGAAGTTATTTAATATATGACATTTTGAATAGGACATTTTGTGACGCAAGGCATTGCAGGGAGAGAGGTGGGAGGCACGTACCTGCTCTTGCTGCAAAAAAATCACTTTGTATTTCCACTCTATTCTGCATCCAGGTGGATCCCAGCTGGATTGCTGAGCAGCACCCAGCACACCAGCTGTTAACAGATGACCGCTATTAAGATCTCTTTTATCATAAATACTTACAATCATGTAACTAATGTTTTTGACTCAGCCTATATCTGCCATTCCAGGATTTATTGTGAAAACAAATATATAGGTATACACTTTTAGAAGATGCACATATACCTGTCTACTGATGAGATCAAAGGTAATTAAGGCACTCAACTCCTCTGGAAAACTGTGATGCCTCTGTGGTTTGGGGGACCTGCTACACTGGAAAATTTCCTCCTTTGTAAACATTTCTGTAAGGACGGCCTGCATGTGTAACGTCTCAAGACAGCGTAAATGAATTTTTGCAATTACTTTGCTATTTCCTTTTTTAGGTCTTTGAAAGACCTTGAAGATCAATACCTCAGCGAAAAAATAAAAAATCAGGCTTTTAGAATGCTGTGTCCTAAGGCTTTATGTGAAAAATGGTATTTATGTGTTTAATGTAAAATGTGATTGATGTTTTGGAGAACAGCTGAAGGAAATATGACTGCAAGCTACTAATCAAGTGTTTTTGGTGTTGTTTTATTTGATAGTAATTATACAGGAGAGGTGCATGTATCAGTGACTTTGTGGACTGTTCTGACCCTGGTATGACATAGTCTTGCTAGCCATACAGCCCTTAATAAAGTCTCAGTGAAGGAATCTTATACTTGGTTTTCTAAGAAATTTCCAAAGTCTACATTTTGCTGCCAATATTTTATAATTTTTTACTGATGATATTTCACCATGTTTAGGTTTTTGCTTTTATATATGTGTTCTTTAGCTGTGAAATTGGAACCATTATTATAAGACAAGGACATGCACCAGGTGAATGCTATTTAATACTGTTCAGAAAATTCAGAAAAAGTGAAAATTTCAAAGCTCAAACTTTTGCCTCTGAAAGCTGAAGAGGGAGATTTTATATATGTACATTCAAATTTTAAAAAATTAATTAAGAAGCCCTTAAAATCTTTGAGGTTTTATTTTCAAAGGCAAAGAAGTTTTGTCAGTGCCTTAACAATTACTTGCTATACTTTTTATTAATAATTGAATAGTACTAATCCTGTGAGAATAGTGAAATCTGCACTTTTGCACACATGAATGTGTATTGATGAGTGGTATCTGATAGTTTTGGTGTGCACAGCTTCAATTCCATTGGTGAATGGGAAAACTCAGGTAGATGGCATTGCAGCCCCTTGGACAGCAATATTTTTCTACTTCTACAGAAAGAACATCTGTACAGGAAGAAATGGCAAGCTGGGGAAACCTTTGTGCTACAATTTAACATAGAAGTCCTTTTAGATATAAAGGTGAAGAGTTCTTTTTCTTTTTAAGATTACAAATAAGCAAAAGTTTTTGTTGCCCATTCTAGGATGCTTTTTTGCATTTCTAATCTATTTACTAAAGGCATTTTCAAGTGTCCTGGTTGTTATTCAGATGATCAGTCCTTGAGGCTAGAATTCTCTCTAAGTAGTTTTCTAGCTCTATTCACCCAGTGTATTCCTGTTCTAACGAAAGCAGTAGGTTTGATAGCAAGATGTGCCAGGTACTGGAGTTAATTGATTATGTTCTCTGTAGGAAACGTTGAGGTAAGAAACTTGATTTATCTCCACTGAGAATGGAGAAATGAGGGAATTTACTGGCCCTATTAGAACACTGCAGTGTATCTGTAGGATACTTTGTGGTCTTCAGTGATAGCCCAAAAGTGCTTTTGCTTATTGGTGCGTTTAACGAGATACACTGGAAAGCAAGGAGAGACTTCACAGAATTATTTAATGGAATCAAATAATGGTTCTAGATGGGTATAAAAGGTTCAGTATTTATAATCAGACTCTTTTGTCAATGCTAAGCAAATAAAAGTCAATATTTAATATTCTCAGAGGTAAGTCAAGCTTTGAATAATCGTCAAGCTACCCTACAATAATGTAACTCAATCTGGAATTGTCAATGGCAACATCTTGTAAGTTTTGGCAAAATGTATTGGTTCATGACGGTCATGGTTTTGTGGATTTTTTAAAAAAATAATTTAACCAAAATATCAAAAACTAGTTTCTTGTTCTTCAAAAAACTGTGAAAGTAATGCATGTGTTATAATAATCTCCTGTGCTGCAAAATATGCTGTTTAAGAAATTATATTGTTCCATGTGTAAGTATTGTAGAGAGGAATGGAGAAAGAATCACAGAATATCCTGAGTTAGAAGGGACCCATCAGGATCATTGGGTCCAACTCCTGGTCGTGCACAGGGCACCCCAAGAGTCACACCATGTGCCTGAAAACATTGTCCAAATGCTTCTTGAACTCTGTAAGGCTTGGTGCTATGACCATATCCCTGGGGAGCCTGAAGAGTAAGCTGCATCCAGGAACTGGAAGAGCCTGAGGAAAACCCAAAAGAGATCAGTGGAGCCCTTGAGGCACAGAACAAGAAAAATGTCTTTTTCCTTCCCCCTCTTGTTTATTGTTTTGGGGTTTTTTTAACCAAAAAGATGTTAATTTTAATTTTGAAGAATATCATACTTACTAAATCAGAGGAAGTTTTTTTGTATTTTGCTCTAAGATTCAAAGTTTTTTGATTAATTTCAGATTTGAAAGTGCTGTTTGAGACACAGCTGCTCAAAGGAGCAGAGGATGAGAATCATCCCATTTCATCATGAAATAGGAATGAGCGTGGGAGATCATCCTGTGTCCTGAGACAAAAAGATCATATTTTAATAATTCACTCCCTTAGTATTAACTGTTTCCAAGACAGATAACTTTTCTGATTCTATAACCTGAATGCCAAAATCTTTGCGTACTGAAAGAAGCATCTCATATGCCTTGGAAAATTAAGTAGTAAAGGAGAAGCTAATCCAGAAAACAGTACTTGCACAACTTTCCTTTGCAGATGAAATAGGTCTGGTCTCAATTACTGCACCACAGTCAACACTGAAAATGCCTAGTAGCTCATCTTCTCCACCAAGCAACTTCAGTCTTTCTCCTGTCTTCTAATACTGTGGCTCCTGGAGGGAAGCTGCTTTGGTTACTTTGAAAGTCTCGTAATAGCTCAAAAGCCAGGTATTGACCCACATAGCAGTGTAAATCACTTTCCACAAAAGACAAACTAGGTCTGTATGTGTGGAAGATAGGTTCGATTTCATGTCTGCAGATCTCTGTTCTTTGCTTGATACATCCAGGAGGAAAACCCATCTCTTCCATCTGCTACCATGCAGCCACTCATTTCCTATCTGGGTCTAAAAGGTGTCTGTGCTTTGAGTGGTCCATACAGGGACAGTGACTGTCTTCCACAACTGCTAAGCCCTCTAGCTGCTTTGCTACTCTCTTTAGGATGACAGATACACTTTAAAAGTTTAAGTGACCTTGAGAAAACTGTAACTTTTTACAGTAACGTTTTTGTTGCATTTACAAGTATTTAATATATCCATAGCTTGACAGTGGTAGTCTAGCCCTTTTAAAGGAATGTTTCTTCTGCTTTTCTTTGCTCCTTAGGAATTTCATTATGCGTATTTTGATGGGGAAATGCCCTCTAAAGCAGAGAGAATATCTTCCACTCACATGGTAGATGTCCATCTACATTTTTATGCATTATTAATGTCATAGAGTCAGCAAGGGCTTGTGGTTCTTTGTTTTATAGAGAAAGAGATTGAAGTTTAAACTCTGTAAGAATTGGTCTACTTAAGGTGAACTAAGTAATGGAATACAGAAAAAGAGTTTAAAAGCTTGCTCAGCTCTTGGGATTTGGAGGTACAGTATGGAGGTTTTCACCCCTTGCATGAATAAACTGATGTAGAAGAAATAAAAAGCATGGACAAACTTCTTCAGCATTTTAGCAATGGCAATTACAGTCAGCAGATATATTGAAGAGATCTCAAAGCAGCAGCATCTGCTGTAAACTCCCTCTTTTGCAATATTGCAACATAGTGGTCAGCACTGTCCAGTAACAGCTGATGCAAATTGCAATGAAGATTCTGTAATATTCAGGCAAAGATCGATTTTTTTCTTTTATACTAAGTCTCCATGAAGCATATAAAGATTGTTATCACAGAATCACAGAACAGTTGAGGATGGGGGGTGCCTCTGGATGTCCTCTTGTCCAACACAGAGCCACCACCTCGCCAATCGCAGCCACCTAGAGCCAGCCATGCCCAGACAGCTTCTGAACAACTGCAGAGGAGGAAACTTGACAACATCTCTGGGCAACTCGTTCCAGTGCTTGGTTACCCTCACAGTAAAAAAGTGTTTCCTTTCAGAGGGGTAGTCCTGCATTTCAGTTTGTGACCAATGCCTCTGGTCCTGTCACTGGGCACTCCTGAAAGGAGCCTGGCTCTGTCTTCTTTGCAGCCTCCTTTCAGGCATTTATGTATGTTAATAAGATGCCCCTGAGCTTTCTCCTCTCGAGCTAAATAGTCCTTTTCTAATAGGAGAAATGCTCCAGTCCCTTAATCTTCTTCATGGCCCTTCACTGGACTCTCTCCAGTATGCTCATATCTCTTTTGTCTTGAGCATCCCAGTACTGGACATAGTATGCAGGCGGCCTCCCCAGTGCTCAGAAGAGGGTAAGGAATTGCCACCCTCGATCTTCAGGCAATGCTTTCTCTGACACAGTCCGGGACACCACTTACCTTCTCTGCAGCAAGGGCACATTGCTGGTTCATTGTCTACTGTAAGCACTGCAGGAATATCCTTTCTGCAGTTGGGGTATTCAAGTCCTGAAGCATTCCTGGAGATTACCAGTGCCTGGAGCACACTACCTATTTTGGGATCCACGGGAAGGAGGAATACTAAAGGTCCGTGAAATTTTCATCAGAGATTTAGAAAATCAAATTGTTGGGGAGAAAATTTGCTTCACCTTCTCATTGTTTTTCCTCCACAGGCTAAACAAAACTATCGGTGTACAGAAGCTTTCTGTGAAGGGGAGGGTGATGAAATTGTTATGTCATACCTATAATGATCAAAACAAAATGTGGAGCACGAAGATGTCCACTAATACTCAATAACTCTTTGTAAAGAGAGTGAAACAGGAACATGATTGTAGAAAGGTTTTTAGAACCACGTTAATTGGATATTTTTTCTTAAGAGATAAGACAAAACTGTCAGGATGGGCAGTTAATTTGTTCTCGGAGTTGTGATACTGAACACATTATGATAATGTGATAATTCTGTGCCCTCTGGGCCAAAACTCAGACGTGCTGTATCTTTCATAATTCTAGGTACCAAAGTACTGGTCCCTAAATCATGTCAGACCCACCCACTCCCAAAGGCAGCCCTTTTACTCTTGGACAAAGCAGTCACTACAAGTGTAGTAGAGTCAATTAAAGGGATTTCAAGCCACGTATAAAATGCCTTTGAAGTCAAAATGGAATATATCTTAATCAATTTCATCTCCAAATGTTCTTTAAAGAAATTATATGCCTAGTTTAGGCTCTGAGTTTTCCTATTGTTAGTCACATGAAGGTCAGACAGTGTCTGTTTTTAATGCTAAATGCCAATCCTCGGTAATTTTACCTGGCTTATCATTTTTATTGCTTTTAAACAAATAAGGTATGCAGTATAATTAGATTTAATAAACAGTTAGTTACTGCAGCAAATGTCCTCAGAGTTTATTATTCAGCTGTGTAGATTGCTGATGTGAATTCTTCAGGAATTCAATGAAAAAAATTCAGAAGTCTTAGGAGATCCAGTAAAGTAAAATTATCATACTGAGTTAAAATGTAGTTCTGTTTTACAGAAATATTACAAACATGGAATTTGTAACTCTCATCTTTTTAGCCTCATCTGTTAAGACATTTCTGGGCCACACTGTCACCTTTATATACAATAACTGTTACTTACCTACTGGCTAGGTTAGAAACTAGGTAACAAATGATGTAACTAAGCTGTTCAGTTTTGGTGTTGATAAGAAGCATCAGCATTTACCTCAGTTTCTGAATGAAAATGTTTTGTATTCTACTGTCAGTCTCGAAAGTTTCCATGGAAAGCTGCATATAAATTTACTTTTTTGGTGTTGTTTAAATACATATACATAAATGTGTCTGGAAGTTATTTTAAAAGATGAAGAGGTTTTCTCAAAAATGAATCCTTTATACTCTGTAACTGGATTCATTCAGTGGTAGTAACAATAGTCAAGACATGGTGCCTTTGCATTTTTACCAGAAAAGATGAACAAATGTGATGTAGCAGCTTACACCAGTATGTAAGATCAGTATTGTGTGATGTAAAGGTGTCATTCCTACAGAGTCACTTTTCTGGACACAACCCCTCTTTGTGCAGTTCTCCAGTTGCTGATAATGCTGACCTAATGTGCTTTCATCAAGGGGCTTTGCATTAAGGAGCACTTCACTACATTTGCCTTCGTCAAAATTAACTCTGACACGAGATCCTTGCTGCTGTTACCAGAAGTGAATTGTTAAGTCATTATAGGAAGCCTTTTGGTTATATTCTCAGCTGTCTGTTTTGAGGAGAAGGAAATCCCCCCGCACTGCTTTTTTGGGCCCAATTCTGTGAGGTAGGGATGAGCACTGTGTCTTTCAACCATCATTAATTTCTGTGGGAACTGAGAGTTCAGTGCATTACAGAACCAAAAAATTTTCTCAAATTATCATAGGATTAAACCCCATAATTTTGCAGTGTAGGGTGTAAACGGGATTTAAAAATCAAACCCACTGTATGCGTACTTGAAAAAAAGAAAGGTACTGCACTATTTCAGCAGCAATTCATTCATGGATATACAATAGGATTACTAAAAAGATGTTATAACATTTAGGTAGTAGGCCAATGGTCAATAATAGTCAAGTCTGCACTGGAGATGTGTAAGGTGGTCCATAAAACCTAGAACAAGCACATAGGTATGTGAGCTAAGGACCAGCTCTTTCTGAAACTTGGTAGCAGTGTTTAAACATGGTGATTATTTTAAAAAGTGAAATTTTCACTATATGCCTTCTAAATCAAGACATCTCTTTCCTGTGATGTCCAGATTTCTCTTTCTGTCTTGGATAAAGTAATATAATACAGCTGAAACTACTTCAGTTACTTTTTACTCAGATGCTAAGTAATCCCTTTGGAATTTTGGATTGTTTTTAGATTACCTTTTTGAGAAAGAATGATGGGTAGCTTGCAACTTCTGGATATTTGGCTGCAGAGCAGAAACAGAAAGGTTCAAACCCTTTCTTTGAAACATCTGGCTCTTTTTTTCATCTGGAAAATACTACTGACTCCTCTTTCTCTGGAAAGAAAGGTTCAACTGCAGAAAGAAGTGGAAAACACTCTGTGAATCTGTGAATTTAGAAACTTCAGCCAAACCCTACCAGGGAAGAAAAAAATGCAAAAATTAACCCATCAGTGAGGAATCTTGAAATACCACCCTAAAAGCAAACATAATCAAAACAAGAAATTAATGCCATCTAGAAACTTTAACCCAAAAATCACAGAAAAAAAATTTTCACTCCACCATATCAGAAATGCCCAAACTTCCACAAAGTTGTTTTTGTTTTTTATTGCTGTTGATTTAATGTGAAAGACACTTGAGAGCTACCACCTGTGACCAAAAGTTATACTGTGCCACTGTGTCTACTGCTTTACCTTGGTCCGTATTAAATTCTGGAGTATTTAGCTTGTTTTTACTTAATTTTGCCAAGCCCAGAAGGGAATTTAGCAAATGGCATTATCTAGCTCAAAATACTTAAATTAAACATTATAAACCTTGCTGTGAAATCTATCATTTTATAATGAGTTGGAGGAGAGGAGGCCAAAGACCATTTTCTATTTCTTACTAAGTAGGATCCTTCAATAATACATTTTAAAGAGAGTAATTTGTTTAATCCTGCGAGACAGCTACAATAATCTAAGGTCATTTAAGTGAAAAGAAGCTGCAGAAAAAGTCAGAGCAGCGCCACCTGGATCAGAGCAAACATTTAAAGAAGTAGCGTGTTAATACTTAAAGAATTTATTCATGCATTTTTTATAACTTCTAGCTTTTGTAGTTGAATGTAATGAATGGATCTCCAAGAGCTTGAGTCATCATGCCCGTAGCTGATGCCAGTTTCCAGGCATTAACTTTAATTATTGATGCTTTCCCTAATAGACCTGATGGCACATTTTTAAAGTAAAGAAGGTTCTGCCTTACTGAAGGCATGCCCTGCTGCTGGGCACACGAGCAGAGGGAAATGTGGAGCTTCCATCAACTCCTTAAATTAAAGATTTGTTTCTCAGGTTTTGTTCTTTAATTACTTGGTGCATTGCTGTCACCTCCAGGCTAGGTAGTCTTTGAAGAAGTTTGTATTGGAAGAAGTTTGTAATTGGAGGAGCAAACCAAGCGTGAAGGGCTTGAGGGGTCTTTCCAAGCCTGTGAAGTTGCTTCCAAAGGCAGCATGAAGCTCTGTTATGGCTTCACAAGGTTATTGAGCAGCAGTTTCCAGATTGATGTATGTCTACCAAGAATTTTCAATGACAATGTTTTGTGCTTCATATTTTTAAAACAGCACCTTTTTAGGAAGGTAGCTGGGTGTTCCTTTTGAGAGATTAAAAAAAAAACATGGGGAGTGAAAGGTGCACTCAGGTGCTAGATTTAGAGGTAAACTTTGAGTTAAAGAATTCCTGGCAAAAGTTGAAACTGAAGCTATGTATTAATTTATAATTTTACTTAAATAAGTGCAAACTCATACTTAAAACTGTTCTTCACCAGCAGCAGAGTTCATGAGGTGAGAAAGAGATGGAGGAGTGCTCTTTCTGAAGAAATGACTGATAAAAATTACGTAATAAAATAGCTCTTTAATAAGACATCCTAAAAAAAGATTATAGATGGTGAGTAAATTCCCTTCAGATGCTGAGCACACAGCATTCTTTCAGCATCAGAAAGACCCCAGGTGGAAATTCCCATGGTACCTCATATCCCCTCCATGGACAGAGGCCCATTCTTTCTATACATATGAGCTATTACATACTTTTCTTACCAGAAAATAAGACATAAAGGATATTCAGGTGAGCACTTCTTCCTGTACTTTTCAATAAAGCCAAGCTCATGCAGGTGATCTAATTGCTGGTACTGAATGAGTGCTGCCCACAGGCTCCAGTGTTGCAGTGAGGTGGCTGAGGTTGTCCTGCAGCCAAGGAATGAGGCTCAGCACAGCCCAGCCTTAAGGCCACGTGAGATGTGCAGCACCTCAGCTGCCAGCTCAGGTCAATAAGATAATGTGGGTCAGTAACTCCTTGATGTAGAATGGTCTCCTGGTCAGGATGGATACACCCTCCTCTCTGGAATAGGTTCTCTTTCATTTTGAGAATTAACGACCACACAAGAGTTTTCACCAGCAGAGTTCAAACTGAATTCTGTGGTTTGATTGGAGTATCCTCATGAACAAAATCTAAATCTTATGTGTAAGGTGCCTGTCTCACCTTTTTGCTAATAAGTCTATGAAGGGAAATGGAGTTACACATGTACTTGATTGGCAGTCAGACCACAGTGTAACTTTGTCCTAAATTTAAAAGCATTAAAAGAACAATAATCATGAGCTAAATAAGGCAGAAGATCAGCAAAATAGACTGAAAAGGGACTGGATATTCAGGAACTCCCAAAATTTGATCCTGGCATTTTACTCTCATCTTCAACAAGCCTTTTCATACTGTACATCTCTCTCATGTTCTATAAAATGGAGTAATTATGGTTTTTTCTTCTGCAAATTGTTGATTTTCAAGCCTTCCATGGATACATCTGCTCTGCAGGTGGTGGCTGGTCTCCATGATACTGCATCGCCTGGAGGACAAGTGACACATTGAGAATGGCCACTTTGTTATATACAGTGATGTGTTTAGAGAAGTTTGAACAGAAGGAGCATAGTTTATGGCATGGGTAGCTGCACAAACTAATCCCAACCTTTCTCATTCTTATCTGGTGTGGATATTGGCCTGGCACAATTTAAGTCTTTCATGTTACTTTCATGTAGCAATGTTTTGTTATATTGTTTTTTATCACTGTCTTTGAACAACCACCATTAAAACTGAATAACACATCCCCAGAACCTGACACCAGCTTTTCTATCATGAGATTTACTGATGTTTTGGTTTTTTACTCATCACATTTCTCGAGAGCTATAGCTTTAATTTCTTTCTCTTCCAGGTTCACAGCATGCACAGAATATTGTGAGTTGGAAGGGACCCACAAGGGTCATTGAGTCCAACTCTTAAATAAGTGGCCTGAATGGGGATTGAACCCAAAAGCTTGGTGTTATTAGCACCATGCTCGGACCAACTGAGCTAATCTCAGTATATCTCTCAAACATATTCTTGTATATTTGCTTTATGAAAAAATGCTGCACAATACATGTCTTTCCAAGGTAAAATTTTCTTTAAAAAGCTGATTTCAGACAGTCAGACCTGGTTATGGTGCTTCCAGGTATTATAGATAAGATGATCTATTTGTCTTTCTTAATTTTCTTTGGATTTTATTTAGCTTCATTGACAATCTGGTCTAAATCCACTGATAATAACTGGGGTCTTCTGGTTGACTTCTGGGGTTTGAATCAGGTCATAATGAATAGGCAACTGCAGAGTGCTGATAACTATTCCTGTGTAGTGAGCTGAATCCAGCTCTAATTTAACCATGTCCCTTCCATAGAGATACTGCTAATTAATTCACTTGTGGCATTAAAAACAGTATTGATTTCATAAGAGGTGTCTGATTTGGAAACTGAAGATAAAGGGCAAGGTAGTGGAACATGCATCAATTAAATGATAAACATAATAGAAACATGAAAGAGAAGCATAACAGGGAAAACAATAGATATTTTTAAAGCATCTTAATTTTGTATTTTGCTTGTCTTCTGCCTATTTCTTGTATCAATCAGGGTTTTAAAAATTTCTTTGTGTTAGTATCACCATAGTTACATCTCAAATACAAATAAAAACACATAATAGTAATGATGAAAGCTTAATGCATTACATCCAAACACATTTTCTTAGTAATTTATAAAGTATTTATAATAATAAACTGCACTGCACTGCTGGTTGGTTGCAAACAAATGAAAATGGGTACATTAGACCCATTTTACAAATACCAGTCATATCAGACAATTAAAATTTGGTTTAATTGCACTTCGATTAAACTGGTACAAAGTATTGGAAGAGAAACTTTTGTTGGTTTTAAAATGTTCTTATGCCTCCAAAGTTACCAAAAGAGAAGCAGTCATCTTTAAACTGAATGAAGGTTGTCAAGACAACACTTCTCATATTTTTGTCAGATAAAAATCCCAATTTTAGTTCTCTTTACAGCACAAAATGACAGCAGTCTGTTCTGCACTGATCTATATACAGAAGTCTTCAAAACTGGCTGTATTAAAATTAAGCCTGTCATTTCCTGATTTCTGACTTATGCCACTGTTGGGAATGTTAGAGGATCAGGGACATGGATCATTGATAGAATTATGGGATTAATAAAAGAACTGTAGCAAGAGCCTGCAAGCAAAAGGCCTGTGTGAGAAAAACTCTCCATGAGAAAATCCCTGTGTGAAAAACAGGGCTGGGAACAAGAAGGGAGTTTGAGAAGGTACAGCTGCGGAGAGAAGACCCAGAGGGAGGAGGGTGAACTCTGAATTCTTTTAATCATAACATAACTGTAGAAGCTTGCCAATGTAAGTCCAATTATGTAGAAGCAGAAATTCGCTTTGATAAGCTTTAAGCCACTTAAGAGTTGACAAGCTGGTATACTATATAAGTGCCTCTGGATTGCTAATAAAGGGAGCTTGCTTTTATCAACCACATTGGTTTTGGACTGCAATTTCTCTTCCTGCCGGAGTCCACGGACTTTTTTTTTTCCAACATGCCACCACATAAGTCTCTAGTATCTTTATGGATTGTGTGAGAGACTCTCAATTAGTAACAGCAGATATTATTTTTATAATAATTTTATGGAAAAAGAATTTCCCCCTGTTTTCTGAATATAGTCCACCACATGTTCCCCTTCCTCTAACTGGGTCGGTGTGGTCTTTTTTACCATAACATCTCAAACACTTCAGAACATCATACACAGAGCAGTAGTTTGGACCTCACACTCTTTTTGTCTTTGGGTGCATAAAGGGTGGTGCCATTACCCAGATACGCCCACAAAAATTTGTTACAATGAGCATGGATTTTAAACTGCAAAAAATATATGGACTCCAAATCTATACAGAGAAAACAATGTATCTCAAAAGAGTGCATGGCTACTCTAATTATTAATAATTATTCTTTCAATTTACTGATATATTTCATTGTATACTTCTAATTTTTTTCCATCTCTTCAGTTTTTTCATTCTGTATTCTCATAGACTTCCCTGGTTTGTGTAGTAGCTGCCAGAGGTGGCAAAGGGTCTGGACCCAAACCAGGTTTTGCCCTTTATAAGACCCTTGAGTGTGATGATGAGGTCTCTAAAGCCTGATCAGAAACAAGGAACCAAGTTAATGAAGCTGAAGGGAAAGTGTTTCCTGAACAACTTCCACAGTCAAAATTCTTGCTCCAGCCTTCAGCTTATACAGGTGGTTGCTGTTCCTGTTTGGTCCCCTAGAATCTACTTTCACCTAAGGAGCTGCACTATGAGGATCTTAGGATGTTTTCATATCCTAGAACATATGTTGTAAATTGAAAAAAAAGGGGTCTAATCTCAGAAGGTGTGAGACAATTCAAAACATTGTTCAGGAACTAATTCCTGACAATATTATTTTCTTCTGAATCTGCCATCTCTTTTTTATACGACCTTCTTTCAGCCTTCTTGAAGTCCAAAATTTGTTCTGGGGTTACTTTTGGCAACCTCAGACAGAAACATATCTGGTAAGCAGCATAAATCATGTCCATCTCTAATGCTTAATGTTCCATTACCACATTTGCTGTTTAGTTTTGCTTTTAGATGTAAGCACATTACTGATGTATACTTGTAGTTTGAATCCCAGTGTGATGTGGCCTTACTTTTCACAGTAACTCAGCAAACTTGGCTGAGGGAAGAGGATTTGTTCCCAGCACTATTTTTAGAAATGTTATGTGTTGAAACCTGTCTTTAGAATTTTTCTATTTTATTTTTCTAAAATATTTCACTCTTTCTTAAGAAGACTGGAATATGTCAGGCATTTCTGGCAGCAATTTGTGACCGCACTTGTTCATATAATTTTTGTGAAGGCAAAAGATTTAATCAAATAGTAGCTTTGAACTTTCCTTCTTGGAATAGATTTGGGGTTTTTTGGGGTAACAGATGAAGGAGATTGGGAGGGACCAGGATGCTCTGTTGCCACCATTACTGATATATGTTCTCCTGTCCAAATTTCTCATGTTGACTTGTGTGTTACCAGCATATTTTCCATGTGCAGAGATTTGCTTGTCCTGTCTCTGCAACCTGAGAGCACAAGTTTGTGTTGGCTGTCCGGGAAACTGAACTGAGGGCTTAATCCAAGTTGAAAACAATCCAACAACAGCAGGAAGCAATAAGCTCCCCAGACCAGTTTGGCCTCATAATTGCTTTTGCCAGCAGAAGGAGAGGTTGATATAGATGTAGAAATGAGCAGCAGCAGCAGGAGGTGAAATACCTTATGGCTTATTTGACCTTATTTGATCTTTAAGTAAAACTCTGGTGAGAAACCAAGCCCCTAGAAATGTGTGTTTGTGGACAAAATCTTCCTTGTCGAATTGCATAGTACCTCAAACAGAAACACTTTTAGATCCTTCCCATTAATGCAAACAGATTATATGTTTTGCTGGCTTAGTATTTTTAACCACTTTTCCAGTATGTGACCATGTGTGCCATCCTATTCCCTTCTAGACCTACATTAGGTATATTCTCCTTAACACTGATGGAAGATCAGAGTGATTGTAAAGGGAGTAGGTGCACACTGAACATATTCCTTTGTGAGCAGCAAAACCACATTTAGTAGAGGCCAGGCTCTTTACTCCAAAACAGGTGTGGGGTTCCCAGCAGAAGAGTCTTTCTTTCCACAGAGTTGCAATTTTTAATTATGCAGCTGGTGACATCTGGTGCCAAGATTAAAGACAGGATTTCCTGTGGCAGATGAAAGCTGGTGCCGCTTTCGTAACAAGGATGTGCTGGAAAAAGGTTTATGTCTGGGATTAGGCTCACAGGTTACAAAACATATGCATGCCGTGCTGGAAAGTTCTCAGCTAGTTTTTCATTTACTTCCTACATGTGGCTAGCTTTGAGATGACATATCTTGTAACCTATAGAAGGCAATATCCGATTTTCCCCCCACCTGTAACAGCTGTAAACTTTTAAACACCACTCCGTGTGATGGTACATATTTGTAGAAAGCAGGGCAAATCCTATTATTTTTATTTTATTATTTTATAGTTACCTTAATTACTTTGAAATAATGCCGTGAAGCTGAACAAAAATTAGCTTTTAGTTAATAAATCTTTAACACGTTAATTGACGCAGAGACATTCCTATCCAAGAGACACAGGGGGAACAGATTAGAGCCCATGAAAACCAGCCTGATCTTGCACAAACCTCAGCTGACTCTGCTTTGCCTTCACCTGGTTGTCATTTTTTTTCAGAAAAAAAGGCAATCGGATGTCATAGGGAGGAAAAAATGCCCAGCAGATGGTGCTGCCTGATCGCTCATGGACCCAGCCTGGGCAGGGAGGAGAAGGAAAAAGCCGCTGTCCGAGGTCTCTTGAAAGGAATGATGATGAGAAAGTAATCGTGTCATTGGAGCAGGAACTGAAAAAATCGATGACGTGACCTTTTTTCCTTAGAATTTATGTAGTATTTATAAGCAAATATTTCAATTGTCTTTGTTTTTTCTCTATTGTCCTAAGTCTATTGAAAGTAGATGTAAACAAAATTGGCAACTCTATAGAGTAAAATACTTTAAACAAAAATTGCAGCTCTATTGCATAATGTATTTTAAAGATATTTACACATTATGTGAGGACACAAAAATCAGTATTCATGATTACATCTCTCATCTAAGAACTGTAGTTGCATATTCATACTTCAAGAGGCAACAGCTTCTTTCACAAAAATTTGTCTTATACATGTTTGGTTAAATTTCTCACATGATTTAGCCATTAACCCAGACTTGTCAAATCCTAATGATTTTGTAATTAAATACAGATATTTATGTTGATAGCAGAAAACACAGGTGTTCCTGAAGGAAATGTGGTGTAACAGATGACCTCAGCATGAAACTTTTAATGTTGTGTTTCGTACCTGCCTCAGCTCTCGATAGATGAATGATGCTGACTCATGTAGCATGTGCTACAATAAACTTACAAGGATATTAATCAAAAAAGGAAGGCTTATATCTTCACAGTTCAATGGAAATAAAAGGATGCTGTCCACATTGTCATTGGGAATTAACATTTGGCAATAACTCAACAGCTCTGCAATCTGCCTCCAGAGTTTTATGTGCAGGTAACTTCAAATGCCCATTTAGACACATGTCCAATCTCACCTTCTTCTTGTGCTTGCTCACCCACCAAGCTTCCTTGTGTTGGACAAGTTTTCTTGTGGATTCTTGGAGGACTTTAGTTGCAGCACTCTTACTGACCTGTATGACACCAAGACCTCTCCTGGTCCCTCCAGCACCATGTTACCTGCCCAAGAACTGAGCACCCTTTGGAGGGCACCTACGGCTCAGGCTTTGCTTCACCTACAGGAATGCTGGAGGGGGGAAGCCCCTTCCCAGGGTGAGTTCTGTCTGTAGAAATTGTTTAAGGTCTTATAACAAATTTTGAACAGCATCTGCATTTTTCCTGAAGGAAGTGAGAAGAAAGATGTCTGAGAGTGCTTTCTATGCATTCATCCCTTTCAGATTTCAGCTCATGCTTATCCACGTCCAAGTGCTTCAAGCAGACAGTGATTTAATGATTTTTCAAAGCTTCCATTTGAAAAGCCAGGCTTAGGTAGACTTATGCATCCCACTGAAAGCCACATTTTCAGTTTTTCCCCTTTTCATTGTTTGTGCATAAAGCTCTCATAAAAGAATGGTAAGGTCTTGTGATCTCTTGGCAGTAACAAGTTTAGACGTTGGGCGGCAGTGTCCTTGTCAGTCTGAGACTTGGGCAGGTAAAATTTGATTTTTCAAATTTTTTCCATTTTCCAAAAAAATCCACCATTTTGTGGCAAAATTCCTTCTTTTTTTTTTTTTTTCATTCCCAAGCAGTTTCTCTTGCTGAAAGTCATATATCTATTTGTCACTGATTTTTCAATTCATCTGCTTGTCACCAGTGTTTCTGACAAGGAGAGACATTTTCATTTAGTGATAACAGTCTTTGGCCTTTTCTCAAATCCCATTGTTTGACAGTCAGACTTTTTTGTGTCCTTGTTTACTTTCACCAGCATTTTTCTTCCAACTGAGATTTTCCATTTTTTTTCAATATACACACACATGCAAACACACACAGAGAAAAAAGAAAGATTTTAACAATAGCCTTTGTCCTGATTAATTCACCAATTACCTCCTTCCTACCCTGCCTAGTAAGAGGACAGCATGGTTTAACACTGTACTTGGCAGGTTTTGGGTTAATAGTTGGACACGATGATCTTAGAGATCTTTTCCAACCTTAGCAATTCTATGTTTCTGTGGCTCTATTTCATTCTTCACCACCAGGCATCAGCATTGCTCACTCTAGTTTTATAATATTTCCTAGCTAAGAAATTATGCTGTTTAACTTCGGTCCCAGCAAGGAAATTGTTAGCTCTAAGTCTTCAGTCTGCTTTTCTGCAGCAGGTGGTCTTGAATACTCTTAGGACAAAGTTATAAAGAAAACTCAAGGTGCATAATTAGCTGGTGTCTACTATATATGCGTGTTATATTAATATGATCTATGTAATGAACATTTAAAGAACAGTTGTACTTGGTGGTTTACAAGGAATGGTTTCCAAAAGCTCAAAAATAAGTGCCAGCAAAATCAGGTGGAGAGAGGATTTGAACAGAACAATGAAAATAACAATTAGCAGCCCCTCAAGTCCATCTTACAAGATGCAAAACAAAAAATGTTCCTCTAGAAGTATTGTTGAAGATCATAGAGCAAGAATTAAGGAACAGTCACAAAAAAATAGAGATCATATTTTGAAAGGCAAAATTAAACGTGAACAAATCTGGGAAGACCAGAAGGAATTCTACTTATCTGAATTATCTGATGATGATACTGGAGCACTTTAGGTGAAATTGCTTGAATTCTTAATTTTAATCTGCCAAGGGCAGAATTGCTTAATACATATTTCTGTTCTCTTCTGGGGAGGAGTTCAGAAAAGGGAGATAATATTTGCTGTGATAATGCAGAAATAGTTTTACTTCTTGGAGTAATGAGGAGTAATTTTAGTAATAATATGGTATTATTGTATCCTCACTTCAGAGGTCTTGGGACAACTAGTATTGTCTGAGCAAAAGTTAGGATACCAACCAAATCTAAAGATGTTGGAAAAAAGCACTGAGTAACTGAATACATGTCTTTGATATTTTTATGTAGTTACACAAATAGATATGAGAGTAGGCAGGGCATTTTTACAGGCTGTTGCATAGCATCCTAGGAAACAGGAAACTTGGAAGTGCTGCAGATTTATGAGGGGAAGCAACTGACCATGAAATCCCATTGCAAACTACTGGACAAGTAGCTGGAAGAGCCAATACTAATCTGCAAATGTATAAAACAGAGGAATATCAAGACCTGAGTTAAGGAATAATAATAAAATTTGGAAAGACTGAAAGAAGAGCTGCAGGAATGGTCAAAGAACAGGAAAACCTGGTCTGCCTGCTGTTGTCTCAAATAAAGGGAGAGTAGGATTCCCCAGAGATGTGGAGGAATGAGACGAGCCCTTGTAGCTATGGCCTGAGCTGGTGGGCTGGCTTGGGCTGGCTTCCTGCAGAGCCAGGTTTGGTCCCTTGGCATCCACGTCACAGCTAATCTGCACCTGGGCAAACCAGTGACAGGCACGTGTGAGCTGCCCATGGGAAACATCACCCATGGGCAGCAAGTGACCAGAAACTGAAACTAGACAAATTAAGTGAAAATATGTTTCTAAAAAGTGAGTGCAACTGACTATGAAAACTGTCTCCTAGAGCTCACTTAAGTACTTGTAGCAGATGTAGACTGTTTTTCTTCTTAAGATAAACATTACTTGAGGCAGGAGCTAATTTTGTCTGATTTCTCTGTGTGGGTGTTCTTCTCTTGCAACATTCGTTCATTTTGAAAAACAATAAAAGCACTTCAAGTAATTATTTGAAAATTTAAAATATTTGCTCTGTAATGAGTTTCTAAATGAAAGGGACTTCGCTTTCAAAAAAATCAGTATGACAATTGTTTTGCTAGATATAACCAATAAGTACAAAAAGTAGGCAATTTTATTATCAACATTTGTTTGTCATTAAATTTAATCTACTGCATTTATGCTAAGATATTTATCTTCATTTGACTACTTTATTTTCATATCATAAAGTGTAATGCTTCACGTAATAACATATTTGACACTTTTATGAAATATTTTACTGAGAAACCAATACCTCATCTGATTGTACTATGCTGTCATGATGAGTAATTGTAAGTAATTTAGACAAGGTTAGTTATCACTTAAAATGATGGAGTAAGTGTAGAAATGCTTAAAATCCTTGACTGTGCATAGGCAGAAATCTACCTATGCATTAAAACTGACCATAGCCAAGCATTGTTCCCTGGTAGATGCACAGCCACCGAATACATTTTATCTGAAAAGAATATGTCATGATTTAGGATCAGCACTCCCTAATTTAGTGCCCCATCTGTTACGATCCAGTTTAAACCCAGAAAAGCAAAGAAAGCTAAGTCTCTGTGCATAAACTGGAAAGAACTTAGAAGGTTCAAAATATTTCCAGAAACAAGATTAAAACCAAATGAGGTTAGATGTTCATGCCAAAAAATTGATATATTTTATTTAATAGTAAAAGAGGCAAAGAAAAGGGAAGAGAAAAGAGAGAGAAAGAAATGGAAAAAAGAAGTGTGCGTGGGGGTGGGGGACAGGGAGAGGTGACAGGGGTTAGGTGGAAGCACATCACCCATCCGAGGGTCCCAACGAGGTCTCGTTGCTCCCCTCCGTCTGCTCTGCTGGTGCTGAGGGTCCCCCGTCGCCGCCGTGGCCACGGCACCACACGCTGCCACACCACGCTGCCACACACCCAAGAGTGCAGAATTCCGTGGATTAATACATGCTGTGGGCCAGGTGGGAACGCCCACGTGCCTCCCTTACAGGGGCCAGCTTGACACTGTCCCTTGCAACACTGAGGGTCTGTTGCATCATCTCTGGGGCTCTGGTGCAGGGTCTGGGGACCCCTTTGAGGGGGGCCCCTTTGATGGGCCATGTCACCCCTTCTGCTGTGGATAAGCTTCTGCACCCCCCTTGTGAGGACCCCTCAGCTGGGCTCCTCTGCACAGGGGAGGATGGGCAGTCACTGCATCTCTGACCAGAGGCTTTTCCCAGATACCCAAAGCCTCTCCTCCCTCCACCCCTTGGTGCGAGGGTCTGTGTGAGCCTGGCAGCTGATAGCCCTGGGGCTGTGGTCTCCACCTTGGAGGTGTTAAGCCTGTGCTCCATGAATGTCCCGAGCCCTGAGTTGTTGCTTCATCTTATCTTCATCATCGAGCAGTGTAAGGCCTCAGTCAGGGCTCCATTCAGGGTGCAGTGGTCTTCTTTACAGCTTTTGTAATACAGTTTTGAAAGTCCTTCAAGAAAATATTTAAGTAAATAATTATAATATTTCAGTCTCTGACACCATTCCTCCCACAGTCATTCTCCACCCCCCTCGGGTGGAAGACACAAGAGGCAGAGGTTACAGGCTGAGATAACAGCAATTTACTGGAAACTGAAATAAGAAAAGCAAATAGCAACAGCAACCATATAAATAACAAAAATATACAAAAAAGGGTGATTTACAGGCAAAAATTGCTCACAGACCTAGCCAATGAAAACATGTTGGACAGACCCTCCAGCTGGATTCAGTGTTACCACACCAGTCCAATCGCTGCGTGCTCCCCTGGAAAAGGGACATGGGAAGCAAGAGAGTCCCTTTGCCCCACTCCCTGGCCATGATGTAAGATGATATGGAATAGTAAAACATCTTGGACATGCCCACATAGCTCCAGAGTCTGCCCCCTCATGGCTACTGCAGAAACTTAGCCCTGTCCTTGGAGGAAACCAGGGCAGAATCTAAATTACTTGTATTCCCTTTGGAGCACTTTGAACTGTTCATGATAGCAGCATTTATGAAAAAATTATGGCTTGGGGCACATATGGCCTTTAGCAATTGATGAGCTTGTCTTCAGGAGCTGATGTAAGAACTTGAGCTTTCAAGCCAGCGCACTGTCCCCATGGCTCTGACATGTCCTGCCTCTGGAGGACAGGAGCTGCTGGTGACAGCCCATCCTGGGTTTGGGAGCCCCTGTCCCTCGCAGGCACAGCCAGTGCTAATGCAGTTACGTGGCTTCTGGCCGATGGTTTGCAGGCAGCTGGCTGGAAGCATGGGCAGAGCAAACACCCAGAGCTGAACCCATCTGGATGGTACTGACAAGGGAGGCAGCAGAACTGCCTTCTGGCAGCAGCAGGTGTGGCCAAGCCAACCCCAACATATGACTTGGCTCTGATTCATATGAAACTTGCTTAGTTGATGCCTGAAATTATATGATATTGCTTCCTGATCTCAGCAATGGAAGACGTCACCTATCCTTCGTCCTACAGAATTTGTTCCTGTGACTTAGGCATAGTCAATGGATTCAAATAAAGTGAGGAGAAAGCCTTGGTATTTTTGGCAGCACTAATATACATCTGTTCTGGTTGTGGCTAGGATAAAGTTAATTTTATTCCTAAGCCACAACAACATCACAGACTCCGTGCTGCATCATCAAGCACAGCTTTGAGCATGCTGTTGTCTTGCTGGAAGTTAGGAGGCTCTTGGATTGTAACCTCACTGTTGGATTATTCAGGCTGTGCAAACCTCCAAACAGATGCAATTACACACCTAATTGAATAAAATGGGTATTATTTAATTCCTGTGTTACTGAAGAAACTGTGGGTAAGTGTGTGTAAGAGTATGCGCATGAGAAAAAATATTAATTTTGCAGCAAATATATGCCTTGAGCTGTTCTTTCACAGCAGATGCTTTAAATTCACCTGGTCCACTTACTACCAAACTGGCCATGAAAGTCAAAACACAAAATTACTTCAGTTTAGAAGTCTTTCAGACATAATTGCCTCTTCCTGGGATGGCTCTTCAACCCATTTCCACAACCTATGAAGGATGTCTTGGATCAGCCTCTCTCTGCATGCTATTTGAAAATCCTTCTTCATGCCAAAGCAAGATGCTTCCCTGTTGTCCTTTCCCACTCTCTCCTGGATTTTATCTCACTTTTGAAAAAAATCCAATTGACTAGAAGGGATGGGAGATTTTTCCACCCAGCAGTTCTGAGCTTCTGATATTGACACCTTTAAAAAGTCACTCCTCTTTCCCTCTAGTTGCTGCTGTTATGTTAGCCCAGAGTCTCCCTTTATACCCTATATATGGGAGAAGGATTGCCTTGGCACCAATGTTTGCTGATTCCCTTTTGTTTTAAAGACACTCACATACTGCCCTGAGAATGAAGTCGTTTATAAAGAATGACACCAGGAAAATTATCAGATTGAGTTGCCATCACTTTGCAGTGCAATGCAGTTTTAGTTAAGCCGCAGATGTATCATGAAATTAGACTTCATAAAGTATTTAGCAGGTCATTTCTAATGTTATTTCATATTTGTCTAATCTTTACAGGGAGATTTTCTTCCTTTCCCTGGGTCCAATTTAATTTAGAAAAAAAATAGTCTGGAATTTGCAGGACAGAACCCCTAAAAAATTTAATTTTTTGTGGCTTCTGGATATTAAAAAGAATTGAATCAAGCACCTTATGAGTACACTGGTCCTTCCTTTGCAGATCTCCGCAAATTTGCCATATGACAGCATAATTTCCAGATACTGCTGCTCAATTGGAAATGAATAAATCACAGGGACAACTGGGATAGATAAAACTATTAACATAGAGAATTTTATTGTGGCACCTCTATAAAACTTTAATTATACTAAACTAGATAGGTTTAGCATATGCAGTCATGTATGTCTTGCACCACACACTACTACAAAGCCAGCAAAACCTAAAACAAAGTAGGTCAGAGTCTAGACAAAGCTGGAGTGTCTGGAGGTCTGTGCAAAAATCTCTCACAAAAAGCCAACCAAAGGTGTGTGCACTGCCTCTGCGCTTCAGGCTCACTTTTCATTGTTGTTTGCCTTCTGTATTACATAAAGACCTGAAGATCCCAATTAAAAAGTGCAATTCACTTCTATTTCATCCCAATGTTTTGGAGCAGAGTAGGAGGTTTATTAACAAGCATAACACTGTGTTTCATTTTTAACAGATTTGCAGTGCCTTTTTCAGAAAAAATAGAGGCTCTCCAGTACACTGCTCCCTGTAGAGATATTACAGAGTCTTGCTACTGAAATGTAACATAATCAAATATTAAAAAAGAATACTTTTTCTTTGAACAATAGGGAGAATTTTTTAATAACTAGATGCAAATGCATCCAGTTCTAATAGCTCAGAAAATAATTGCTTTGTAGCATTATTACTGTATTTATCTGCCTTGATATATCACCATTATATTACCAGCTTTTTCCTGGATTTGTATTGCTGGTGGTGGCTTTACTGGCACAGTAAATCTGCTGTTGATTTACATTGCTCCAAGTACACTGAAGAATAGGCTGTTAAAAACTTGACCTATAACTAAAATGTGTACCATATGGCTTCTAACAAGCTACATAAACACTATGTTTCTACTCACAAGGCTTCAAATTTTGCCATGAACTGAAAAATATGTTAAAAACTTTGCTTTCAAGTCAGCTTTTCGCAGTTTGCAATGCACAAATTTCTTTCACTTCCATGGCATGAAATTGCCCTAAGTAATTTTGGAGATTGCTTTGCTCCCAAGAGTTTCTGGGTTTTTTTGCTTTCTCTAGAACAGGAACAAGCATTATCTCAGGAAGCTCAAATGGTCACTGTCATATCAGCAAGTATAGAAAATACACCTGCTTTCCAGAAGGTACATTAAGACCCACTATAAGGCACAGTACTGAGGGTTGCTGTGACAGTGCTAATGAAAAGTCTGACAGCCATGTAAGTCTGGCAGGTTTAAAGTTTCTTAGGCTGACAGGACCTCCCCCATTTCCATGTTATGGTTTTCCTATAAAGCAGCCTCTGCATAGCTTTGTGCAGTCAGGCTGCAGGATTTTGCTCATCTGTCAAAAAGAAAAACCACAGAGAAGTGTCACATGGCTACGTCTGTCTACTGAGACTTGGAACAGTCACTGAAAGCTGGAAGTAGTTCTAACATCTCAGGAATCAATCATTAGAGATTTTTTAACTATAAAGATGTTACCTCAAGAGCCATCTGGGAAGCACTGTAAATTTCTAGAGCCAAGACTTATGGCTAAGATTTCACATCTTGATTAAAGGCTGATTGAAGACCCCACAGCAATTGAAATTGAAATTGAATCTTTTACAAGCATGAATTTTCTGGGTAATCAGAGCAACCTCAATATACAGGCCTGGTATTTGTTTGTTAATACTGTAACTAATACTGTACCTTTATTTTTTTCTTCATATAATCTGATGTTAAAAAAAAAAGTATTCATTAAAGCAAAACTGTATGGACTCCTGCAGTTCTTCCACCTCGCAGACCGGACTGTCTTATGCAATTTCTTAGGCTGGAGATTTCAAAACAGAAAGTCTTGTGTTTTAAAAATTACTAGAAGAGTGCTAGCTTGACCTTCTTACATGTTTCTGCATAAATACTGATAAAATGCATAATCATAATAAATATGTTTTCCTCAGCTGTAGCCTGGTACTAATGTGAGCAGTTTGATTGATTTGGACAGGAAGCTGGTCCAGCCAGGTAATGATGAAATAATGGCTCTTTATTATGATTAGTGCTTCTTTTATCTTTCTTTCTTTCTTTCTTTGTATAGTGCTGATGTTGTGCATATGTGAAAATGCCTAAGAAATAATATTAATCAAGTGATACATAAGCATATTTTAGGTTGGTATGGAAGAATTGTAAATACACTAAATGTGCTGATAAATCTTTAGTCAAAAATGAACAAACAATTTTTTTTTGTAAAATAAAAACTTGACTTCAGAGGTCACACAATTATTTGGAATTAATCACTTTTTTTGCTTGAATGTACTCACCCTATCCTGGTGTTCAAGCTGCAGTATTACACCATGTGAAACAAGGATGTCGTGCCTAATTGAAAAACTCATGCCAGAATTTATTTTATTAGAAGGGAATTTAAAAAGTCAGAGAAAATGAATCATTTCCTAAATTAATGAATGTATCACTTACTAACTGTCATTAAAACCTTGTTAATTTGATCCAGTGACAAAGCTAATTAAGAAGATATATGTGCTGCTAAAAACTAATGAATATTTTAAACACTTTATTCCTTTAACGTCTTACTCAATTGGTTTAATAGACAATGGCAGCACCGTGTCATTCTCTGCTGGCCAGAGGTGCCTTCGGAGACCTGGCAGGGAGAGGTAACGAGGCGCTGCAGGCAGATCAAACAGCAGACAGCATTTCTGGGAAGTGACAGCTCTGCTGCAAAGCCAAAGGCTGAAAGCAGAATTTCTGAGTCAGGGCAGATCTTCCTCATCATCTGCACATGGCTGAAGCCAGAGACTCGTCATAACTCTACTAACTTAAATGCAATTACAAAGCTAAGGAAATAGTAAAAGCCTCATCTACCCCCGTAAATACTCAAAATGTTGTTGCTAGAGGATTTGTTGTGTTGCCAGCAACAATTTCAAAAGCCATGTTTTCAAATAAGTTCCTCTCCTGTGCCCAGCCTTGTGCTCTTTGAACACCTTATAAAATATTTCTTTTACCTGTGAAACTGCACAGCCTCTCTTGAGATGTTTCTACTTAGTGTAGAGGAAGATTTTAACCTGACAGTGTCTCTCTGTCATTATTTTCACAAAAATTTGAACTCTTAAATAAACACAAAAATGTGAGTGTCTAGCAAGTTGTCATACCCAGTTTTGTACTGTAGCCTTTTAGAAATAAGGCAGCTACTAAGCCAGGCAGGCTTCCCTTTTATTGCATTTGTACAATAGTTTAAAAGCACGTGCCTCTATTTTCCCTTCTTCTCCTTCTTTGCCTGCTATTTTTCCCCCCCAAAAAAGCATAAATTAAAATAAATAATGCAACCCCTCTCTCCTCACCCTTACAGGTTTTGCCTATTGCTTCCTGAATCATTTAAAAATAAGGCTTGAATAATAATTTGAACCTGATGATCAATTTGCATATATTCCTTATAATGCTTGACATACCTAGAATAGCTGAGTTAAGGGATTATTTCTATTCCATGTGCCTTTTATTTTGCTGATGTCTTCAGGTGTTTAATTCAAGTATCTTCATCAACACTAGCTGTAGTGCTTTCTAGCTAGTGGAGATCTCATCATAAAGTTTTGTACATGTGTGTGAAGGTATAGCAAAGTGGATGTTTAAGAGGATGCTTACTACTCAACAGAGGGATATAGTCTGTTCATTATCAAGAAAATAATTTAAAAAATAGTATAACTATTACACATTGAAAACCAGAAAATTTGGCCATTACCTTATAAAGAAAGCCTTGGGGGAAGAAGGTTAATGGTACAACAGGGAAGGTGTATTCTCATAACCATAAAATACAACAGCAAATGGGATCTGAAGCCAATTCGGGTTTTGTGCTGCATGACTGTATGACATGGAAATATCTGGCAAATTAAAGTAAGCTGACAGTTTTTGGTGTGTTTTGCCAAATAAACCTAGAATTTACAGTCCAAGATGCAGCTGGCTTCTAATGCTCTAAATCAAGAAGTCAAGAAAATGGCTTACAAAGCCAAGAGTAATCCCCAGCCAGGCTTTGACCTGACGGTGACCCTACTCCTGTGCTCTCCTGAGAGCCTTCCAGCACTCAACACACAGACAGAGGCATCTCATCAGTACCCTTGTAGAATCAGAGCTTCAACTGCAGCACTTGAGCTCTGCTGCAATGTGAATGACAAAGTGGATCACAAGGTGCTGTTTCTGCACCTAGTTGTTGGTCCCTGAAATCAGTGGCCTCTACTTTACTGCATAGCATTTTGTAAGCCTCTAGAATGTTACCAAGATTGCTGTCAGCCAGATTTGTGGGGATTTTTAAGTTGAAAGCAGTTTTCTTTTATTGAGGGGTAAAATAATAAAATGCTTTCCCTTGTGAAGATTTTCAACATGCATTTAGGAAAATTAGTTTGGAAATGTCTTTGCTCGTTATTGGAATAGAAAAATCATTTGAAAGTGCTCAGCATTTCATTAATCTGGAGAATGTTTTGTTTTCATGTCATTCTGACTGCTTTCACAAAAACAAATACAGGCTTGATGAACAGGATTTTTAGATATACTGTCTACGTACAGTCTCCTGTGGCTTTAAATGGAAATCTGGCTCTTTGGTAAAGTCGATGCTGTGGATACTACATCCTGCTTCAGAGACTAATACTTCTGTGGGAAAGGGAGGAAAAGAGACTGGGATCTTACTGTTTGTTAGAGGAAACATCTAGGCTCTTCACAATGTTTGTACACACACACAAGCACACACGCAATATGCTTAATGAAAAAAACCTGACATAAAAGTTAATAATGTATTTCTTCTTTTAATATGTGCCAAATAGTGGAGAGCTGCAACAAAATAATATTCATTAGATTATTAACATTGCATGTCTACAAGTCTAAAAACCAGCTTGGTGCCAGGCTTATATTAATTACATAATTGCCATGCCCACCAGTATCCTCTCTTAGTTTCCCTGTTCTCCATGAGTCTTGGTTTGGTTTAGAGTTTGTTTGCAAGTTTTAACATTCAAAGTGAAAGTGTTTCACTTGCCAAAAATCAGCCCTTTCCAACCAAAATAAATATTCCAGACAAAACACCCCCAAAAAGATTGCATTCTTTCCGACTGCATATATTTCAGCTCTGGCCTTTGTTTGATGCATGTACCAGGTCTTGGGTGACTGATGCCTCATTGACAAAAATTACTGCAGGATTGAAAGTAATAACAGTGCATTGAGACACTGTCCTAGGTCCTCCTGCATAGGCTGTGGAGTGATTCCTTCCACTATCCACCATGGCTTTTCCTACCAGTTTTATAGTAGATGATGCTTCGTGTTGTACTGTTCAAGATGTGAGTTAGTATTCACAAACTCTGGCCCTGCTGGGAAACACTGCAGACAGCTTCCTTGGGGCCACACAAATTTCACTAACAGTAGTCTTTTTGTCTCACTTAGAGTTCCTTACACTTGTACCCCACAGAACCCTGCTCCTAAAATCTGAAATGTGAGGATATGCCACAAGGTAGCCAGAGGTGCAGTGAGCAGTGGCACATTTCCACGTGCTGCACTTGTTGGGGTCTCCTCCCCCCGCCTGTAGCCCTGGGAGCCCTGAGGGAGGCACGGGGTTTCCCTGCCCCTGCTCAGCCTCGTTCCCCATGGGTTGGTTTGTGTTCTCCTGCGCTGGCAAAGCAGCTCGGGTCCTGTGACTGTAGCAGTCCCTCAGCAGAGCCCGGCCATGCGGCTGGGGAAATAAACATCTCTGAAACATCTAGCAAGAATCCGTCCGTATATACTTGTTTCTTTTCCACGGGACTCCTGGTTTGATATAGGCGTGTTGCAGTATCCCCACTGCAACATAATGGTAGAGAATGCGGGCAGAACGATCCCCGATCCCTAAGCGACTTTGTGTGAGTAAACCCTGGAAACATGCACTCTCTCCTCCCAAGTGCAGGGTTTCTTAAAGCCTCATGGAGGTATTTGAGAAATGGCATTCTACTGCACTGTTAAATCAGATTCTGCTTTTGGAAGACTAATAATTATCCTCTGCAGTTCACAGCCATTGAAGCTACAATAGCTCCTCCTTAAACCCTGTGTAAGTTTGGCTAACAAAACTTACGGGGCCTGAAACCTGACAGCTCAGGAGAATACATATAATTTTTATAATTTTTCTGTCATTTCAAACGAAAGCGATTGTCCCAATCATATCAGTAAAATGCCTCTGCAGAACATAGGTGATCATCTCATTTGGTTCTACTTTAACCAATCTCTAAATGAACACTTCTTCCTTGCAAGGGTTCATTAAGTTCAAAATGAACCTACCATTTTCCAGACAGAAGAAAATATTGCTCTGATGGCAATGTACTTCATCTTTCTACCTCTTATCTATAGCTATGTAATGCAAATTTGTTAATTCTCGCACATTGTCAATTCTCTGATTGGATTAGTTACAACTCTGGATCTGATATTTGTGGTAAATACAGATCACATGGTGGTAAAAGCACATGCAGATGTAGGCAGTATTTGACATCAATAATACATGGAATCATCTAGAAAAAGATTTTTGTATTCCTCAGAAACCACTCTTGATGGGGTTTTTTGTTTTAAGTCCTCCACACATTTCTGAGGCAGCTGAATGAACTTTTACTCCTGAAAAGAGAATGACTAGAAAAGCACTGTCAAATCCAGAGGTGTGGCACCAGCCATGGTAAACACCATGGTAAACAGAGAGCCTGATTAGTGAAAAGAATGCTGGTCTGGAGGTTGGGATCATGTTGAAGACCAAATCCATCATTAAACAGCCAGAGAGATGCACAAGGCCTTCTTTACTTAATTTCTTTTTGGAAGCCCTGAATGGGGATTACTTACTTGGTGAATAGATCTTTTCACTTTCAGTGAAGTGAAGGGTGATGATGCTCCTGTGTGCTTCTGGAAAATCGTTTACTTGTAGATGCATAGGACCATGAAGATGTGTGATGAGCACATGAATGCAAATGATTTTTCAGATTATGGTCCTGCTCCATCAAATATCATGGGGAGGTTATGGATGGCTGATCTTCAAACAGCAGGGACTGGCTATTTAAGTAAGACCAAATAAATCTGAAATAGTGATTGCTACTTCTGCTAGATTTAATTCTGAAATCCAGCAAATTACTTTATAGAAGCCTTCATTCTTCATCTTGATTTTTTTCCTACTATCCCTTATTGCTAAAATCAAAGCTACTTTCACTTCATTCATCCTTGTACAGCTATAGTGAAATGAAGATTGTATAGTGCTCAGAAACATCACCAGGGAAAGTATTCCAAATTGTTCATGTAGGTTTAAAAGTAATTTATCTGCTTCATGCATTTTCTATACATTTAGTGACTCTGCTGATTAAGACTTTTGTGAGTCTGATTCTTATTGACTACAAAGATCACTAACATCAAACTTGCATTGCTACTTGTCTCAGTTCAATTTATTCTTAAGACAGCTTGTGCTAAAATAGCCAAACCAAGTTTTGCAAATAATCAAATATTCTAACAAAAATATAATGTCATTTATGTTGATTCTAACTAACAAATGTCATCAGAATAACTTCCTGGAAAATAAAGCAATTGGAGCATTTTCAACATTCCCACAATTCAAAAGAAGGCAGGCATTAGAAAATTAGCATACTACAATTTTAAAATACAAGTTTAGTAGAGGTTTAAATACAGATGTTGTCTAGAGAGTTAGCTGTTAAAATAACAACAAATTATTTATTAATTAAATTAATACTGAATTACTTCATATTAATATCATAAAGACCTTATGGGCAGTAAAACAAAAGAGAAAGATGATTAACCATACATGTGTTTCTTAGGGGTGATGGCTGGTAGCTGCGCATGTGTGTCACAAGGCAAAAGCAGACCATCTCAGACAGAGCTTGTGTTTCTCTGAGCTTGCAGCATGGCTGAGAGTAGGGCTTGAACAGCAGGGTTTTTGTCTTGAAAAGTCTTTTTCCATTAAGAACCACTCCACTTGCTGGCCTCAGCAGTTCACCTAGGTTGGAAGGTTGTCCAGCTCACCTCTGGGCCCAAGCCCTGGTGCTTGAGCCCCTGGTGGAAGCTGTAAGATGCGACGTGTATGCTGAGCTGTGCTGACATCTGCATGGTTAGCATGAGGAACGTAAATAACTGACCCAGTGTCAGACACAGAGTGAGCAGTAGAGGGCAAAGGGGTTAATTGTCTGCTGAATGTCATTTTCCAAAACACCGTGGGTCAGCATGTGCTAGGGGTCGCTAGGGATTCGCAGCTGAAACAAGCACAAAAAAACAAGCAGAATTCTAAAACCAGCAATTCCCAGCACAATACTACCACTTTAGTAGTATTTACATTGCAGGTGGAAGAGTTTGTAGGGTGGGCTAAGATGCGGCTGGATGGTTGCCCTGGCCTCTTGATCTTAGTCCATAAGTACCCAAGGGAGCATGTCTGGAGCTTTGCACAGCCCAGCAACCACAAACTGAGTCATGACTTCTGGACTCCTGTTGTACCAATCTACATATCTTTATGCACCTTCAGGGCTCAATTTTCATCCTCTGCACTGTGGCAGGGTTGCTTGTCCAATTACTGTGGAAAGGGAAATTAGGAACCATCCTGCTTCAGAACAACACTTGCTTTGTTTCCATTCCATCTAGCATTAGCTTAACCTATCTCTGCAGGGAGTCATAGCACTTTCCTAACCACAACACTTATTTTAAGTACCTTGCAGCACTGGTTTAACACCTCAGATGTTCTGCATGCAGTTTGAGATTTCTGTAATGACATGTGCTGGAGTTCTGACTTATTTGCTAATTGGCAAGTAAAAATGATTTTGCAATTATATCCTGTTTGCTATTACGTGCTGTCAGAGACAAAAAAGTAAATGATGTTTAATATGTTTTATAGTGTATTGTAGCCTCTGTCTTCACTGATTCTCCTCAGACTGCATCCTGAGGTTCAGTCTCTGCACATTATGACTTATTTCAAAGCAGTGCTGTGGGAATCTGCTTCAGGCAATCACAGGACTACCATCCTGCCAGAGCAAATTGTCACTGGAATTGGGGGTGACTTGTGGAGGTCAGCAATATTTGAGTTGGATCAGCATTTGACTAGAAGTAGTTTGCAAAGTTACTGTAAATGTACCTGTGTAAGTGTAGAAGTTATAAATTGTGATGTTTATATATGAACTATAGGGAAAACAGTGGATTTTTTTTACCAGAATACCTGTGTTATGTGAAAATAGTCACAAAATACCAGTAATGAAACAGAAGCAATTTCTTACAATGTAAGAAGTGAGTCTTTCTGAACCACACAGACTTGTGTGTTTTTCTGGGAGAACACAAAGAAAACTGAAGAGGCTTGGAGAAGAATTTAATGTCACTAATATTGTCAGTCCCAATAATAGTACAATGAAAATGGAAAGGTTGCCATTTGTGAGGAAACAGGTTTAGAGCTGGCAAGCTCTACCACACCATCCCACATGTTGCAGGTCAGGCAGGAGACCTGGCAATATATAATCCAAAATCTTTCTGCACCTGAGCATGGGAACAATGTCACAACAGGAACATTCCCACTGGTGTTTGCACACTGGACTGGACTGTTGTGGAGCAACCAAGTGGGACTTGTGAAGGCCTTGTAATAAATGAATGCCAGACTCAGGGGAGAGCTGGCCTTTGTGGTGTATACTGTAGCCATCTGTTTTACTTGGGTACAGACACTGACTTTTCTTTTTCTAGGTAGAAAAGTGTTTTGATTTTTTTTTTTTGTACACCTTGGCTGTATTAAGCACTAGAAATTCACATTGAAAGAGATGAGAGCTAACCAAGAAGTTCATGCACCTCTCTGCAGAGGTGCCTGTTTTTCTCATCATTTTGAGCCTGTGGTTAGCCGTAGGTTCCTCTAAGGCCAGAGGTGCATGATTTTAAGTGCAATATATCCGGAAAGGCTATAATGAAACAGGTTAAACTTGCAATAAGAGAAATGAACAAAAGTTAAATACACGCTCTAGCTTTAAATTTGAAGGACTTGGCAGAGAACTATTTAGCCTAAGGTAGAGATTTCCAGGATGTTATTTTAATTTTAATTACGCTTCAAAAAACAGACTGGGGATTTTTTAGATTTGAAGGGCATGGGAAATGTGGAAATATAATGAATCAAAGGTATCACTTCTTTTTCCAAAGCAAAAAAATCAAAGATTTGTATTAAAATTAGGTTTCACACAAATTAAGTAGTACTGTAATTAGAATGTGTTGTATAATGTAAATCCACTAGAAATCTGTGCATACTCCTATTTCATTGTCTATTTTCATGGGCTATCTATGTTGGTGTCGGGTTTTTTTTGCTTGCTTTGCTGTCTTCTTTGAGCAAACCATCTGCAGCTTGTTTTACCTTTCCTCAGCAGTTTGAACTGGACTATAAAAATCCTATGCTTGACAGTAGTCTATACATAAATATTCAGTGTAGTACATTGATTATATTTATAGTAATGTGAAAATATAGCCTCATGAATCTTCAAAATAGAAGCCGTGTGTTTTCTTCTAATAAGTATTGCATAATCTTTTATTTTCTAAAACTTGTATGTATGCTCTCTATACACTGCCCAAATACCATATGCCTTTCTGAAAATCTTAATTTTTCAGATCTAGTGAATTCCTGTGGGTACTTGTGTATGAAATACAATTTATTCTAAACAGAGACCATCATGTTTAACTTAAAGCATGGCACACATAACTCCAAACAGTCTCTTTTCAGAGCTAAAGACAATAGATTGTTCTTTTCCCCAATAATTTATTTTAAGCCAGCATATGATTTGGATGCATGTGCTGACATAATATTTATAGGTTGTATGCACAACTACACTCTTAATAAAGAATGGCCTCAAGTGCTATGGCTTCACCCTGAAAGGTGTGTACATAAAGATCCTGCCTGTGCTAGGAAGATACACACAACTTCCTGTTTTCCAATATCCTCATAAACAGTGAGATAAATTGCTTTCCCAGAGATAGGAATCAAGTGAGTCCAAAGGTTTTTTACAAGAGGCAGGACAGACCCTGTAAAATAAAGACTCTTTTTTATGAATGAGTCAGTCTATAAAGGTCATTGCTCCTTGAGGAAGGTGAGTGAACCTCTTAACAATGTATTGCCATTGACAGTTACTTTATTGTCTTATTTTATATCATGAAATGAGGCTTACAGAGGTTGGAAATGCACTCCCTTCCCTCATGATTCTCGCTGAAATACTGGATTGAAATTTCAGGGTGTTTTGGGCAAATGCACTGCCAGAACCTGGGCAAGAGAAAAGTTACATTCAAGATCCATTAACGTGCCCTCAAAGATAATAATACCACTGAAAAAGAGAGACCTAAATAAAGTCAAATACTGTCTTTTTCCCTGACTAGATCTTTAAAGAGTGTCTTGAAGTAGTAGGCTTAAGGAGCCTTTCTTTTACAATGTGCCTGTAGAAATAGAAGGTGCCTCTTGAGAGATTTCTGTAACTAAAAAAATTATTCTTCCTACTAATGTATCCCACAGGATCATGCCTGGAATAACAGACAGGAAAGACTGAGTGACTAGTGCCATAATTGCTACACTTGCTATGTATGTATAAGGTCTGCAGATGTCCGTAGAGAAGACGACCCTGGAGTAAGCTACACCAACATGTCCAGCCTGCTTCGTGTGGATGTGTGCTTTGGGAAGGTATCAGCTGTCTCTTGTGTAGGTTTGCTGCATCTGTTGCACTGCACCCTCCAGTAGTCCTAGTCTATGTCAACCCTTGTCCTCTCTTCAGCTGCGGCCTTGCACTGCCAAGCTGCGCCATACAACGGGATGAGGATTTGCATGAGTATTTTAAGTTCATTGCTTTAGTCCTTCATGGCTCCTGAAATTAGCTATGTACCTCAGATGTGCCTTGAATCCACAAGGAAAATTAAACCTGCACTGATTCTTCATTTCTGCTGCCTGAAAGGTGTGACCTAAGTGAAACCTGGCCAGAGACAATTGCACAGAGTCAGGCTCCCATAGTCAGAACAGGAACTTTTAGTGCTCCATGGGATAAACATCTTAAACACTTTAGATGTCAAAATCCCAAGATGTACTTGGGGAAACCTTCCCAACAGCTACCTGCACCCTTTTACTCAGACAATACTAATAAGAGCTCTAGGATTTGACTTCAGGATAGTGATCACATAGCAGTTCATTTTTTAAAAAATATTAAAAACCCCTGATGAAGTAAAGTTAACAGCTTCTTGGCTGTGCTTCAGTGCATTCATTATGAGAAACCAATTTTACCCTGGGCCAGAAAGACACTGAGCAGGCAGATAGGGGAGTTGTCATGATGAGGCTTTCTGAGCTCCGGGGCAAAGCTGGATAAGTGGGAAATTATTACAACAACTTCAATTATTTTGCATGTAATGCTGTAATTATTATTCATGCAATGAGTAAAAGCTTGTGCCAGAAGAGCTCTTAAGTGTGAGGTGTGATGAGGGGTGAGGAGTGGCAGGAGTGTCAGTGATTCCCATGTGCAGATTTTGTGGGCAGTTGCTGGGGCAGCTCCTCCTGTGCCTGGGCTCCTGCCACAAAGGGCGCCGTGGGTTGTCCTTCTCATGGTGGTGCTCCCACCTGGAGAGACTCTTCCAGTCCCCAGAGTGTCCCCCCAGTGTGGGCGTAGCATAAGGGAAAGCACGGAAGCAGCTCTTCCAGGCTGGGCAAATGGAAAGCCAGCAGTAAAACAGGTCCTCTGGGACCTCTGAACAACAGGCAGGTGGCTGGGTAGTGCTGAAATACAGATTTTGGGAGAAAGCTTTCTAAACTCAAACACTTTACTGATGGTTCCACAGAGTACAGATCTTTTATGTTTTACTTATTTACTGGAGGTAAATGTATTGGAAGTGTCACAGTGTGAACATGGGACTGCAACAACAGCAGTGAAGGAAGAGCTGCAGGGCAAATAATTCAGGACAACTTTCCTACTCTGGTGTGAACCAAACTGGTTTTGCCCTTGTCATCTTTCTGATTGTTATTATTTGTCAAGCTGGGGGCCATGTTCTGCTCTGAGCTGTAGCAGAAAAAAAAATAAATTACCAAACCAAATGTGGGCTAAGCTGAAGACAGATTATTTGCTCTGGGTTCTTCATGCTGTGGTTAGGCTCAAAGTTCAGGTGTAGTTCAGCAGGAACTGGCTTTTTGTATTTTGTTATCCAAGACACTTTGTCTCCCAGGCAAAGCACTCTTTCAGCTGAACTGTCGCACGTTAACTGTACGGGGGGTGTGGGGACAGCCTCAGCCCAATAATCCTTGGACACTTCAGGATTATCCTCCAAGTCACAGCCCTGGTCTGATCCTTATATCACTGATTTCCATCCTAGCTGTACTACAGCCTCTGCTAAATTCTCCAAATCCAGTTGCTTTTCCAGGGAGCCTGGCCCAGGGCCTTTGGGCCCTGAGCCAAGAGCTCTCTAAGTGACATCAGCTGTGCAGATGTCTTTAGCTGTGCACCGTGAGAGACAATTTCCTCAGCTAACGGGGCTCACCTGCCCCGAACAGCACATAAGGTGTAGTCCAGGTCCAACTCTTCTGCCCCAGGAGAGCCCTCTGCTCTCTGCTTCCAGGGTCCCTCCCAAAACCTTTTTTCTTTCCAGGCTATCTGGTAAGTTATAGGGACAATTTTAGAATTCACCATTACAGTTTTAGGATTACTCTTATAGTCTGACAGTGGCCAAAAGCCCGAAATTTTAGTGGCAATGAATGTCTATTGCAGACTTCCACTGGTGAAGTATTAAGTATAGAATGGATGAAGCCTTAAAAAACATTTCAGGATGTTCAGCGGACAGTTTTCCCCTGAAACACTCTCTCACATAGTATATCAAACTCCCTGGGCATTTAGGGGAATGAATGAGACTTTATTACAGTTTTCTCTCTGTGTAAATCTGTAGCTGATTTCATCATCTATAATTTAGAATATTCTTATCATTGTTAAAAACATGTGTGAATATGGCATGATTTATTTACAGCTTTCAGTGTGGGATTGTATCTGAAGGATGGAAAATTCCTTATGTTACTCTCATAAATTAGGTGGTGCTCAGTTTCTATTCCTTTTTTAACTGCTGACCATCTCCAGGGCAAAGGGGAGGAGGCATGAGAGAGAAGCCTGTCAGAATCAGTTCAGGAGCATCATGTCTCCAGGTGTGTCAGAGCCCCTTATCGCCTTAGGATGAAATGTCTTGTTGCTGTACCCAGCTGTGCTACACTTTGCATAATTTTTGAGTGAGTGCATTAATTTCCCCTCTTATTTGGAAAGAGGAGAATGAAGTCAAATGACACATGCTAGATGATAAGCTACAGCAGAGCTGGTCCAAAGGGACTACTGTTTCTAAAAGTATCTTGGGATGCTTAAGGCATTGGGCATCGCTTGTAGTGTCACCACTTCACATGTATCATATTTAGGCTTTATGTACCACATATTTAGGCTGCCTGAAGTAATACATTAGTACATGCAACCATTTGCACCAGTGAGGGAGGCAAAATCTGAAAACGTGTGTGTGAGAAATTTGTTGGGAGTTGCAGGGAGGTGGTTTATAATGGTTGGGTTATCTTCGAAGACAAATTGTATTTGTCTAGCTAGGAGAAAAATCCCATAACTAGCTAGGAAAAACAACATCACTAAGAAAGTTAAGAAAATAACAGTTCTTAAGTCAACCTGACATTTGTTCTTCACTTGAGAAAAATATCTGAAAGAAACTTGGCCTTTAGAGCTGTAGGAAAATGGGCTATTGGAAAAGCATGCAGATGAACTTGTTATCTGCTGTTCTGGTTAATGATACACAACTGCTAACACCACATGCACAGGATAACAAAAGAGCCATCTTATCCAAGTAGAGACATTAAATTGGCCCATTCTACACTCCTACTCATTACACTGTTAAATATTTAACAGTTTGGTTGGGTGTCATAAAAGGGAGAACATTAGTGTGAGGACTCATAGTTATAGTTTTGAGCTGTTCTTTAGTGATCTGCAGTTCCAGCACCAAGAACTTAGATTGTTAAAAATCTAAATGGGTTATTGCTAAAATTTCAATGTGTGTTGTTGGTATTATGAAATAAACAAACTCAAAGCAGGCTGGAAATTGTTATTATTTCTGTTTAGGTCCACTATTAGTACTGCTAAATCCTACAAACAGCTATATTGACAATGACTTCAGTGCTTGTGCTGCCATACCTGCTTTATAAATCTCCTAACTAATCAAGGTAAGGCACATGTACCTTTCCTTTCCATGGAAGTTAACTGAAAGCCAGCATGAAGCCTTTTAATGGATAATTTTTGCTTGCAGGGTATCATTTTCTGACATTTGGTTAGAAAGGAGAGGAAAAGCAAGGTTTGCTCGAGCTCAAGAAAACTGTCCAGGCAACACGGAGTTATTCACCTTTAAAGAATCTTCTCTCAGCCAGCAGTGGAGGTTGATGCCCTTCAGTGTCCCACATTTACTTGCTGATGAACATGAAGTATCTCCTGCACTACCAAGGTACCAGGAAAAGAGTGTGGTGACCTAATCCCTGCAGCACAGTCAGAGCTGGTACATGTTGGTCTTGTACTGGTGACCAGGAAAAGCAGTTAATTTCTTAGCAGTGAGAAGTGAGAAGGAGGGTGATTTACTGTGCAACTTCATCCACCTCCATTTTCTTATGCAGGAAAGAATTGCTGGTTTTGAAGTCCATTGGTTATTTAACAACAAATCTACTCCTTTAATTAGAATGCTTCATCTCTCACTGTGTTTAATTTCCACTGTCAGCATTCCATGTACCTATGGTATTCAGGTCCATTTTCTAAAATTTATTTTCTGCAGTCTGGAGCATTGTCTGATATAGCTGGCATCACATCAGTTGGTGTCCTTGAAAATGATCTGGTGTAAGAGTGCAAGATTGCTTGTGCAAAAACCCCACTTTGGCTCTGATGCTGGACTACATTTGGATCTGGTATAGGAATGGAAAAACAAATATTGGGGTATCCACACTTACTCCATGCATAAATTTAGACCAGTAGCTCAAGTTTTTTCTTACTATAATCTTTTTCTATTCATTAATAATGCAGCCTCCTTGAAGTCAGAGATTTTCACACATTGCTGTTCTAAATATCCTTGCCTAAAGCCTGTTTTCTTTCTTTTCTTAACATTTATCAGTTATTTCAACAGTAAAGATGAAAAAATTGCAGAAGTTTTCCTACATCCACCTGACTGGATGGGGTGATTGGAGGGAGCAGCAAGGAAACCTTAATTCAAGGTCACAAGTTTTGCAAAAAAAACAAGAATATTTTTTTCTCATGTTCCTCCTTCCCAAAAGTGACTCACATTTCTTAAAATTAATTTGCTTTTTAGTAAAAAAAAAAAAAAGGCAAAAATAATTTTTATTCCTAATATATGAGGAATAAAAAAATTCATCAGACACATTATTTTTAAAAGCTCACTGACTTGCTTCCTTGGGAGTATCTTGAGAAGGTGAAAGAAAAGAACTGTTCTGTAATATGTCTGTGTAGATTCTCTAGATTGGGGCCGTAGCAATATGCATTCATATAGTGTTAAAGAAATGTGAGCTCTTAATTTCAATTTCCAATCATTTTTTCCCACAGGTATTACATATCTGAAAATACAACTGAAGTTTAGAAGCTCATTTTAAACTCCTACATCACAAGCCTACTGCTTTTTAAATGGCTGGAACACAGCATGAGGTTCGAGTTCCGTGGGTCTGGACTGTAATCATCCCACTGTCTCCTTGACAACACGAGGAACATCAAGCAATTCAGAAAAGGAGAGCCACAATGGCAAAGGTTGCAGCCCTTATGAAAGGCATTTCAAAGACTTAGATCTGCCCAGAGAAGAGATGCCAACTCATGCTTGACTTTTAGAATCAGCTGACTTCAGGGGCATTATTTTTAACTTTTTTTTCATGGGATGTAGATGATGTACAAGTAACCTGATCACCCCATATGTCTGCAGTAGCAAAAGAAGAAAGACATACTTTTACTTGTTACTGCAAGATTAAGAAATACTTATGAGTAATTAGGGATAGTGACGAAGTAATAGATTTGTTAGAGACTTTAATAGTTTTTCATGCTTCCTGGGTACACTTATTTCTAAGACTGTTCTTTTTCTAAACAAAGTTTGTCCTCAGATGGTGAAAATCTTTATGTAATGCCCATTGGGGAGGTTAGATTGAATATTAGGGAAAATTTCTTCACTGGAAGGGTTTCTGAGCACTGGAACAGGCTGCCCAGGGAAGTGGTGGAGTCACCATCCCTGGAGGTATTTAAAAGCAGTGTAGATGCAGCACTTAGGGACATGGTTTAGTGCTGAGCTAACAGCTGGCCTCAGTCTTAAAGATCTTTTCCTAAATGGTTCTGTGTTTTGTAATTCAGGATGAATCAGGACTGGTAAGCTGGAAGAGATACAGAGGCTGCAAAAATCTCTTATATCTTTTGCCTACCATGAAAGTGAAATGGTTTGCAGGTACAGAAGGCTGTAGTTGTAGATATATCAAAGAATCATACATAGCTGGAGACATACCAAAGAATCCCAAAGGGAAGACTTATATGTTTGGGGCTGCTCAAAGGGATACTGCCAAAATAGGAGGAAAGGCAGGAACAAATAAAAATCAAAGTAAAGAACCTTTATTTTCAAACAATAAATGCATCATAAAGCAGTATTCTTAGTTTCAGGTACTCTACCCATTGCACAGGCATAACACACATATTACAGTTGCTTTATGATAGTTACCAACACACAGATTTTTTATAGGAAGAAAGAATGAGTCACCCACAGTATATGGAATTAAGCCTATATGAGCATTAAGACTAAGTGTCCTTCAGCTAGGAAAGGCTCTAAGTCTGTCTAACAGACAGGCATTTACAATTTTTCAGACCTTTAATCTGGAAATGTGCAGTGTGATTTGAATCAAATCAAAATGTCTGGAGTGTGCTAATTTTTGTGGAAGATGATATCCCAACTCCCACTTCTGAATCAAACTTTGAAAAGACAGAAAAATTAGCACTTCCATCCCAAAACGGGCCAGAAGTTTAAGACAGAAAGTCATTAAATCATGCCATCTGAAAGGGGAAAATTGCAAATGTTGGTGATCAGTCGTGCTGCAGAGGCAACCAGGGCATCTCTTACAGGGAGTTTCTCATCAGTGCTTCCTGCCCTTCAAACCTTCTTGGATACAGCAAAAAGAGGGGTCTGTGCCTCTTTCCCATGTTGGAGCCTCCTGAATGTGTACAGAGCCTTGTCCCAGTGGAAGGAAGGAGTTTGTCATCCCTTGTTTCTTTTTCTGCCTGCCTGTTTGTTATAGCTAAGTAATGTAGAGTGTGTGTGGGGAAGGGTATATGCATCCATGTTTTGAAACCAAGACAAGGCATTCAAACCTTATTGGCTGTCCTTGTTGGCCTTTGATGAATAATTTCTAGCTCTGTTTTCTGGTTTTGAGTAAAGTAGGTAACACATACTCTGTTTTACCTTCCTTCTTGGGGGAGACCAGGAGTAGTTAATCTCTTTAAGTATCTGTTTCTGTAGAAGTACTATCCTGCCCAAATATTTTTGTCCATGGCACTGGAAAATGCACACAAAGTTTCAGAAAAACATAGTCCAGGAAAGCAAGCAGGGCATGGCATTGTGTTTTTCAATGATAACAGAAGTTGTCTGGGCAATTAGACAGGGGAATATTTCCATGTAGCTTCCATGGGATTTCACTTTCATCAGCGAAAAATAATGCTTTTCATTTGAGCTTCACAAGTTTGGATTATCGTGTGTCATCATTCTGCACATGGTGATGACTGCATAATGAAAAGCTGATTTCATAATGCAGGGCAGTTCACCCTGTAGCTGCCCTTTCTCTCACATATCTGCCCAGGACTTTGTTCAGCTTGGAGTCACATGCTGAATATTCCAGTTTAAGATGTCAGAGCTGGTGCTGGCCACTAAGGAAAGACAGTGCTGGCCACTAAGGAAAGACAATGCTGGCACTTCATTGCCTTGCTGCATCAGCTCCAAAATTTCTACTGCTATTTGGGAGGAACATGGAGAAAAACTCTATATGCAGCATAGAATATTGTATATCAATTATTCTGTGTGCAAAATTCTACAAAACATCTATTATACAAAAAAAAAAGTACAAAAATTCTATATGCAGCATATAATATTGTATATAAATATAGAGAAAAACTCTACATAGATTATTGTACATAATGCTCAGCCCTAAGCCACCAGACAGTAAGATTATCTGGAGCTAAATTTCATCTAGAGAAAATTCATGTAAGTCCCCTGATACCTGTCCTTAGCATAATTGTGTAGTTCATGCCAACAGAGCACCTGAAATTTTTTTCCTTTTAATACTTTTGAAAATCAGAAGCTGTCTCTAGATTCAGAGCATTCCTCACAAGGAACTAACATCAGGAGCTGTCAGACCATGTATGTCTAGCAAAATGTCTAGTGAAATGTTAGCTCTCCAACCCTGACATACACTGCAGCTGTAGCTTCAGAGTAAGAATTTCCAGAACAGAATATGTTAACAATTGGCTCCGTCTCAGTTTCACGTTGGTGTATCTCCATTAGTTCCCTGCTTCACCTGTGACAAACCAGAGTAACAGAGCACTAGATGCTCTTTTGCAAGGGACTGATTGACTGATAAACCACTGTACGTATTCTATACCTGCCATTCAAGTGGCAATCGTATTTCCATTTAAAAGTCTATTATTTTATTAGAGTGCAATAAATGTGTTTTCATTAGTTGCGATCCCTGGTCTTTGTCTTTCACTTCTAGTGCGTTTTCTTTGGTGACATTTTTTCTTGTCAGGGAAAGGTCGTGACATTTCAAGGTGTTCACTTCCTGAAGCGTGACTCCTTGAAGTAATGAGATTCAGCTGATCTGTCAGTAAAAATCTGCCACAGTGAAAACAAGCCCAGCAAAAGCAGAGCTCAGAAGCATCAACGCGTGGTCACTCCTGATGGAGCTGATGGCTGCCCGTGCTCTCTGTGTTATTACAAGATTGCCCAGAAAGGACAAAACCCCCAGGATTATGTGTCACTGTTATTATTTGAACCTCTGTTTTCAACATCCCATTAATTTGCATAGTGATTCAAGCTCAGACAAACTTTGCTTTGTTTAAACCTTAAATGATGCTAACCTTAAATATCAAAAATTGTTGTAAAGCAATTTTGGTTTCTTAAGGAGTATAAATAGATTTCAGACTGCACATGTTAGTTTTACATTTCCCAGCTGAAATTCTCTGGCCTTTTTATGGGGGTTGTTACTTAGGAGAGCAACACTGAGGACTTTAATCTCAAAGGGAAGTCCCTTTAATGCTGGCATCTCCACAATGTAAATCGAAAGTAGATTTGGGCCTGACTGAAAAAGTTGGTTGTTTTCTGCCCCAATTTTCTTATTGCAGAAAAGTTGCATACCGTTTTCATTTTGATTTAACAGTACTTTGCATTCTCTTTTTTTACCTGGGAAGGACTACATTACCTTATTCTACAAAAACATGCTCAGCCCAGGGCAAGTCTGAAAATAACCTTTACATGTCCCCTTTACACCAATGCATGCAGAAATGATAAACTATCTTCTGGAGAGAGAAGTGTGCTCTAGTCCTTTTAATCCTGACACAACCTCCTTTCTACTCATATTTGTTAAAGATTCCTTTCTGATAATTTCATCACATCTCCTCAAGAAAAGACACAATTTGACCTGGTTTATATTTTTGCCTATTATGTAGTATTACGTATTGAAGCCTTCTTTCATTTTAGGGGCTGTGCTTTAGGCTGATAACTATTTTTTTCATAAGTTGCTGTCAGTTTTCAGCCCATTGAAAAAAAAATCTGAATTTTTAAGCACAAACTTCTTGGATTGATTTATTATTTTTTATTGGAGCTCCCAGCTTCAAAGTTTTATTGGAGTTGTTCTGTCATCCTTGATTTCTGTAGCCTTCATTGTTCATATTCACCAACAGAAACAAATAATTGCTTTTAAAAAATCTCATGTCATGTAAAACTGAAGGTTTTTCATAGATGATGTGTATATTTGAGGAGTTCTTTTGTCTGGGAAGACAGCAATATGAAATCAGAACTAAAAGAATTTAGGTAGGAAAATCTCATTAGTGCAGACTGATCTTTCCCTGAAGAATATGACAGTATCACACTCCTCCTGACAATTAGAAGTAGTTTGTCCTAAATTTCCAAGTGTATTTAAAAAAAAAACCAAAAACAAAACCATGTCTTTCTCCTGGAATTAACCTATATTTAACCCATTACAATATGTTAAAATGTTAAGTTACTGCCCTTTTTATAGCCCTTGCGGGCTCACTTCCATGATAAGAATAAGCAGTAATGGTCCTTCTCACTCCAGGGCTGTCATTTGAGATGGAGAATGCAAGAGTGGTGCAGACAGTCGGGTTTTATTTGCTCTTAAGGGGAGAGCTGCCACTCATAGCAATAGTAATAACCTGCATCACTCATCATTTGCAAATGTTTCTTCCTGCTAAGTAGCATTTTTACAAGGAAAGTCACCTTCCATTTCTCCTGGAAGTAACTGTGTAACCCATCATGTACTATGAGCAGCCAGATTCATAATGAGAAGATTTTCAACAAAATCTGGAAGGAGTGGGCAAGGATGCTGAGCTGATCATCAGTGATATATTTGATCAATCTGCACAGAAAACTATTCCATTTTTAGGATAATAAAGAATGTGGTGTATATAAAAGGTTTTAGTAATTCCTAAGTGTCAGTTTATTATTGTAAAGCCTTCGAAAAGTTCATGTGTCCAATCATGGTGTCTCAGATTGGAAAGGTAAGACACCTCACAAAACCCTCCTTGTGATACTTAATTTTCAAGACATGGCCACATGGGCTTATGACTGCAGTGCAGTGGATCTCAAGACAAGTGAATAGAAGAATTTGCTTTCCAAAATCCAACTTTGCACAGAAAACTGTATTAGCTATTAAACTTCAGAGTTGAAACAACAAGATCATAAACTCCAAAAAACCTTAAACTAAGAAAATAGAAATGTCTTGAGTATTGAGGGTAAAGAATCTACTGATGGGTTTTGGCATTCTTCTGCATTCAGTGGTTAATAGAATAAAAAAACCACTGTTGCAGGCTCTGTACAGAAATAATACCCTGAACAGTAAGGTGCCCTGCCCTGTGAGTTCACAGTAAGAGCAGCTTTGTGGTGCTGGGGTAAGAATGAAGGGATTGGTAGAATTGGGTTTTTGTTTATGATTATTTTGACATAACAAAATCTACAAATTATTCTTCAATTTTCTGCTCTCTTAATAAATATGATTTATAAGTAAATCTGACACGAGCCGAGTGCTCTGCTCTTAGGAAGACAGTGAGCAGATAAACAGGCCAAACAGCAGACCACTGGGATCCCATTGCTTAAGACTTTGGGCAGAGAATCTTGGAAGGATTCAGACTGGAAGACTCTGGAAGACAGTGGAAGAGGATTTTAGTCCATTCCTCCAAAATATTTCCCTATGGTCTTTTCCTTCAGACTTTCAAGCAAGCGCTTACATAGTGCACCCATGCAAAGAAATTTCCTGCAGTTGGCATTAGTTGTACCTCACTAGAAAGCTGGGAGGAAACTTTTGGTGAAATACTAGAGTTTATACAGTGAACCAAATTCAGCCCTGGATTATATATTTTTTTCTGAAATGAATGACAATTCAAAATTTTGGCTAAATCTGAACTTTATAAACCAAATTTTCAGGATTCCTTTCTGCTGGATTTATGTGCATATTGTGAAAAAATTGCACTAAACAATTGTGAGGTCACAATATGAGTTTGTCTCTCATTATAAGAGAAATGATCCCATTGTAAAACCAAGTCATCTCACCGGGGTGTGGAAGAGAAAATTACATTTTCTAAGTGTCATTACTCATCTTCCTTCACTCCTTTATTTTCTAGCTTAAGGTCTTTTCAGTTAATAATACCAGTAGATTCTGAAAGCAATATTGAGGAGAGAAAAGTGAGATGGGATTATCTTGAAGAATACCCTTTTACAAAAAAATTTATGTGACCATACTTCTTACATAGTAATTATAGGAGATGATTTTTGCTTTCCTTTGAACAGAAATTTATATTCTTTTTTTACAATCATCAGGACTTCATTAAAAAATAAACTCTTCTGTTTCCAGTCCCAAGTTTGTATAGAATAAATGGTGAATGTGGGTGGAAAATATGGAAAATGATGTGAATTTGTTGGAGAAAGATTTATCATCTGCGACCTGTTCCACTTCTAGAACAAACACAAGTCCATGAAAATTACACATTTCTTCTGGGTATTCACAGGTAGCCACAATTTAGGAAAGATTATCATGTTTTTATCAGATGTCAGTTTTTAGTTACTGTCATCTGTTGAGCAAATTTTCTTTAGTCATTAAAGGGTTCAGCCATCTCTCTTTTACACAAGGAAATTTTTTATGCAAAACATTCTGTAACTTTTGAAGAGAGCCCCGAACACTTGCTGTAATCAGTCCCATCACTGTTCCCTGGTGGAGTCTCTCTTAGCACAGGGGCTGGGTTTTCTGTCCTCATTTCCAGTAGTTCAGGCAAGATCTAATTTATTAGAGGGTCATTTACGTTTTACTTATTCATAAAGGAAGAGCTGAGGCATCATCTTAGACAAAATAAAATAGGAATTTTTGGAGAAAATACAGGGTCTATCATGCCCTGATTGGGTTTTGTTGTTTGCTTTCTATTTGTAGGGAGATATCCCTAAAGACTACTACTGAGTGATTATGTCTTTGTGTTAGGTCAACACTGTAATAAAAGCCCATTTAGAGATGTTTATTCTTGAATTGGGGCTCCAGTGACATTTCTTTACAGGTCTTTTTCTGTTCTGACACAAACTTTCTATTCATTATTAGTAAAAAAAGGAGAGAATACCTTGAAGGAATGCTGTGTCCGAGCAGGCATTAATTAATTATTGAGACTTCCCTACACAAAATTTAATTCCCTAGAACATAAATGAGTAAGAACAGAATCCATGCATGCAACTTGCCCATTGTACAGAGGGATTAACAAGTTACTCATTAATGGACCCATCTGAAGTTGTGAGAAACATCTGCTTGTTTGCACGCAGTGAGCCATTTCAAGTGCTCTCCAGTAAGTTTGGAATATATTGGTGAAGAAAATGCAGTATGGATAAAAGCACTCCTAGTGCTTGTGTTCATATGTAGGAGGAATGATTTCTCATAATTTTTATTAAATTAAAGTCGTAGAAAACCCAGTATGCATTGACCTCTTCACAGGCTGCCTGTTCGTGCATGCACGCAGTGAGTGGATTCAGTGACGTACCTCCTGACCCTGCCTTTGCAGAGACAGAGAAGATGCTGTTTTCACATACTCAGCTCTTTGATTTCCTTTCCACTAGCCATAATTAACATTTATTCAAGCAACATTAGGAAGAACATAAATATTTCAAAGAAGCTAATTACAGCATCCAAAACATCCTCCAAGCTATTCGTTTAATGAGGATGTGTTTTGTTCCTGCAATAGTGTAACATTAATTTCATCAAGCAATTAAACAAAACAAAGCCAGATACAATAGAGAAAGATGTATTTTTTCTCCCGTTTACAAGAATGCTTACTTGAATTTCAGTGAGTTCCTTGCAAAAAGGTGACTGTCATAAACCATGCAAGCTTCCTATAAACTCAGATTCAAGAGAACTTCCTCTCAACATTTGCACAAATTTCAGTAGAAATATTATCTTGGTATAATGCATAGTCTGAGCTTAGTGCAAATGTACATTTTTGTTAGAAGTTATATTGTTTTTTCTAGTATACTACAGGGAGGATTACAGCTATGCCCTGATCAGTTTGCCTTACCCATGTATCAGGAAATGCAAAACTACACTGATGCTTTTAGTAAAAAGGCATAGTCTACAATGAAATGGAGTTCATACTGGATTGGAAGTACTGGAGGAGTGTAGCCTGTTAGGATTCAGACAATGTAACTCATGGCACAGATAGGATTGAATATGTAATGGCTACTGCTTCTGCCCATTAGCAGAATCTGCTGAAAACAAAATTCACATTTCAGATGAAAGATTATCAAGCAATACAAATCAAAGCAAGAGAGAAATATTAGATTTTTTTTAATGGTAAATGGAAGACCAGAAGTCTTCTACCTGGAAAATTTTCTCATCATCTTCAAAATCTCCTAATATGTTTTTGCGCAAGTGGGCTCAGCAAAATTTTTTCAGTTTGCAGTATTAAAACACACTGTGTAAAAATGCAACTTCTGGACTCATCAGAACCCTTTCACCTGAAACTAAAGTTTAATTCAAGATGTATCCTTTTTTAAAGTATTCTTAAAACACTCTGCACTATTCAATAGGTGCAGAATATTTACAGGTATCCTATGCTCAAATTATAATAGACTGTAATTCATTTTATTTCACAATCTATTAAATATTTAACAAGACTGTAATAATTAAAATGCATAACAAATTAAATCTTTCCTTAGGCTAGAGCTTGGACACTGATTCATGCATTTGAATCAAGATAGATTAGGAAGATACCTTTCAGCACTGATGACTCCCCATTTATGATAATTTCTTCAACTAAATATGTTCTGCTTTTATTAGCAGAAACCAGAACTAAATGCAATCCCTCAATAAAGACTGTTTTTAAAAAAACTCTTTTAATTAGGTAGATACAATCATACATACAAAATACAGGCTTCTTCAATTTATGTACTGGTCTGATAACTGGCTCTCCATTGACATGAGGACTGGCTCTGTTCCCAGACATATAAAGGAAAGCTTTGTTACTGAACCTGATAGAGAAGATGCTCCTATTGCTAAAAGAAGTTTATAGCATCTTAGCATGCTGCTTGGCAAAGATTTCACTGTTTTGATGGGCTAACAAAGCATCTAGGGTGGCAAAGCCCACTTTGTTTCACATACAACTAAAGGTGAAGGCAAAGAGCAGACACCAACATTATATGGCTACAAATCAAAGTTTTGTTTTGTTTCACAGTAACAGTCAGGCAGATTTACTCCACCACACACTATTTAGCCCCCAGTCACAACCCACTGAAATGGTAAAAAAGAGCTGCAAGTTGTTTTGGAAAATGGCAACCACTATTATTGCACCATCGTCTTATTGCTGGACTTTGATGTACTAATTTCCTTTGACAGAAAAAAAGCAACCAAGTGAAAATATAGGAGTGAATCGAAAAACAAGAGAAAATAAATCATAAAGATAGGTTCTAAATTGGGACCTGCTGTCCTGAAACTGTCCATAGACTTGGAGGAGCACCTCAGCTGCACAGGATCTTCCTGGAGCAAATGGCGAGAAAGCAGAGACAGCCAGACACGCACTGTTCTTCAAAGTCAGACCTTGCTGCTGGGCTTGGTGTGAGGAACAGGTCAGCACTAGCCTGAGCACCTTGCTCACTCTTGGTAGTGGCAATCATCCTTTGTTGGACCTGATAGGAGGAGGAGGCACTGTCAGACTTGGGTAGCCACTCTGGTAAGACAGAGCTTGCTGTGCTTCAGGGATGGCTGGACTAAACTGCCCGAGTGCCTTAACAGATTTGGAGTCTCTGTACTTCTGACTGTCATATAATGTAGTTGCTTTTATTATCTACAGGCATAAATAGGGACCAAGGTCTGCAGCTGTATTTTAAGTAAAATACCTTGCTAAGCACTGTATTAGGATTTTAATCTCTAAATATTACCATATCACTGAGTTCTATTTCGTTGTGTGTCATTGTGTGTGTATTTAAGGCATAGGAAAAGTCAGGAGGCAGTCACACCCCTGCAGCCAGGGAGTCTTCAGAAAACTCAGCGACCATTCGGCGGGTGCCAAGGCAGAGAGAGGGGTGCGCATCCCCAGAGCCCCGCATCCCAGCCACCGACGGTTTCTCCCACGTGAAAGCTCCACGACATTTACTCCCACGTTCAGCTAGCTGGGGGCAAATCAGCTAATGGGTCCGATTTCCCCACTTTAAATCACGCCTCTTCTCCCGCGTACGCCGGGCTGGGACAGTGTCTGAACGCCCTTGGCCGCTCGTTTCATCGCTCCGAACACCCACGGCAGTGGAGGAGCAGTAGCTTCCGCACCAGCCACCGCGGCTCCTGCAGGGCTCCGGGGGATTAAAACATGGACTTGCTTTTAAGGAGGGGGTTTAATAAAGGGCCTGGAGCCTGGGCAGCGCCTCGCCTCTGTGCCAAGCAGGGGCACCCGCCGCGCCAGCACGGGGTCCCGCGCCCTGCCCCGGGGCGGAGCGGGTGAGTCACCAGCCGCCGGCCCCCGGGGGGAGCGGGGCAGCCCTCCCCGAGCCCGGCTGGAGCTCGTCCACGTGTCGGGGGCATTTAAAAAGTTGGGGCAGGGAGCGAGGACATGTCCAGACGAGCGGCTGGCAGAGCGGCGGCGCCGGGCACTCGGCGGACATGGGACACCTCTGCCACCATCAGCCCCCCGCGGCCGCCCCCCAGCGCAGCCTGAGGAAGGCAGGAGACGCCGCGGCGCTGCCCGGGTCCCCGCTACTCCTCCTCTTCGTCCTCCTCGCCTCCTCGATGTCTGCTTGCAAAGGTGAGGAGCATCCCGCTCGCAACCCCTTCCTGCTCCGCCAGCTCCGCACATGATTCGGGAGCAGGGTGCGCGCAGGCTGCCAGCCTTGCGGGCCGGCCGCAGCGGCGCCGCTGGAGAGGGGCAAGGATGCTCTGGAGGGCGCAGCTGCTGGGGACGGTTTCGGGGATAGGTCTGGGGGACTTCTTCCCGGGTCCCGGTAGGATTACTGTGTCCTGGCAAAACACTCCAGCAGCTTGGGGAATAGGCTTTTTAAAAAAGAGATTTAATTTTAAGTGTCATTTATTCTGATTTTTAAAAGGCAAGAAAAGAAATGAAACAACATGTACAAAACTGCAGGAAAAATTAGGATCTAGGACCCTCTGGCAGTCCTACATGTAGCAATATTTATCAGGTGAGGAATCCTGAAAGTTGCTATTTTTGTAGCAAGGAGATCTTGTGAAACATCTAATGGGCTGTTTAACAAACCATACTCTCTTTACTCTATTTTCCCACCTCAGATAGATTAGCTGCTTACACCTTGCAAAGTAACATTACAAAATGCTGTGCAAGGACTATTTCCATTTTGTTTGTATTATATGTGTGGGATTTGCTTTAGTTGTGAGGTTTTGTTCTGCTTTGTTGTGTTTTCTTTTAATATCAGTAATCAAAGAAATCGAATTACAGCATACTTAATATTATGTTAAAAATAAGTTCTGAAGATGTGGAAGAGGGGAAGGAAGGAAGAGGAGCATAGTGAAGGGCAATGGCACACAGTATTTCATCACTATTCTTACACAAACGATTGTCAGGAGCTTGTTTAGGGAGAGCAGTAGAGGGAAGACAAGATGTAAGAAGTCAGTCCCAGGCTGTGCATCTGGCATTCTACTGCCTTGAAAGAAGTTGAATTTCTTAAATTGAATTGAAGGATAAGAGAGCAAATGGGTTGTGGACAATGTTGATTTTGTTTCGTTTGAAGGATTTTCTCCTCCATGTTCCCTTTGAATAGGACTCTTTTTCAATAGCACACGTTTCTTTCTTTCTCTGTCTCTCTCTCCTCTCTCCTTCCTCTCTCTTCTCTCTTCTCTCTTCTCTCTTCTCTCTTCTCTCTTCTCTCTTCTCTCTTCTCTCTCTTGCTTGCTTTTTTTTTTTTTTTCCCCTTCCCCTTACGGTTATTTTGTGTATATTGCAAAACAACTTAATGTTTCATTGTGTGTGCTGTTGTGTAAAGTAATGAAGTCCTGTAGGTACTGCAGCCCTGTTCTGGATGGGGTGATGGAGGAACACTGCTCAGTCCTCAGGGGGGCACAGTCCTAGGTGCAAAAAACAGATGGGATTGCAAATGAAATAAAAATTTTTGAATATGTGGAGAAGGGTAAAGGAAAGTGAGGAGTGGGTGAAATAATTTATCTTCTCTATCCAGAATTTTATGCTACAGGCCAAAAAAAAAAAAAAAAAAAAAAAGAGAAAGTTAGGGTAGTCAGGCTTTCTTGCTTGGTGCCCTAACATTTACTAATTCATGCTAATGAATTTCTTTAGCTCTCCCGGAAAAGCCTTGGGAACCAGGCAATGGCAGAAACAGTGTTCAAAGATAGGCAGGCAATGCTTTGATGGGGAAGGTGTGCTAATTAGAAGTGTTGCCCTGTTCTACTCTTTGCAACCAGGATACTAGTCCCAGGTAATACTCCAGTTTGAATACACTAATTTAAGAGCAGAAGACAAAGTAAGACAACTGTAGCACCTTTAATTTATTTCGCATTTTTCCTTGAAATGAAACAAATAATTGGAAATCTGTTTCCTTGTTATGTGAACAACTCAGAGATTTTAAAAAAATCCCACTTCTATGTAGTGTGGAATTAAGAGCCCATCTAATTCTTTTTTGGGGGCAAAGCAAGCATCCATAATAATTAGTCAGCTTAGATCTGTGCCAGTACAAAAATGTGGGTTTGAAATCCATCCCTTAATGCCTGGAACTAATTACTGCTGTGATTATTGTTGTAAGGGGTAAATGCAAAACAAATAACATGATGGGCATTCATACCATGCTCACTGGACATTCTAGCTAGGTCTAGCTTCACCTCTTTTTTGTTTAATTTGGTTCAGTTCTTTAAAAAATGTGACCACATGTAATTTTAGACTGCCTGGGAGGTTACAAAATCTCTCTAAAACTGAGGTCTTTAGGAACAGTGTATAAAATGGTTAAGTGTGACTCATGGGCAGCAACTTTGGGCAGAGGTATAAATTAGATGACTGTGAAGGGTTTCCTGCAGAACTAGGCATGTACAGATAAAGCATCACCCTCCCCAGCAGCAGTTTCCCTCCCATGGGAGTTACAGAACATCCCCTCACTGATACCATTGTGTGGTGTCTAGTGTACTCACAATTTGGTGATGCTCATTTCTTTTATTTACAGAGACTCTAACAATACCCTGCTATCAGAAATACACTGCCAGGTAAAATAACAATGTGGTAAGAGGGGTATTTTGCACATTGACTTGGAAGGGACCCTGGAACAGTGACTTCCAGGTCTGCAGCCTGGGTGGGAAGAGATAGAGAAAGGAGCTGCCCCAAGTCAAGCACAGCTTCACTGCATCATTATGCAGTTAATAACACATTTAATCTACTGAGGGACCAAACTTTTCCACATGACATATGCAAGACAGAGGAAATGAAGCCAGTTACACATGAATGGTATTCATATACAATTCATGTATTCATATGCACATATATTCTCAAAACACCATGTTCATCTCAAGGGCACTATCTATATGCAATCGTACATTACATAGTGCCTGTTCAATTCTGCAGTTGTAGTATACATGAAGGCAAGAGGTAGGGTCTAGATCCTCAACTCACAGTGCATGTGCTGGAGGTGAGCAGAGTTCTCAGAAAGCCTGAGGTTGTAGGCACTGGAATGTGATTTTCTGAGCAGGTCTCAGTGAGACCTAAGTAACTTCCACACTGTTTACTGCTAAGACGTGTGAGTGTCCATATCTGCTGTGAACTTGTGAAGAAACATCCTTCTGTGTTGCTGAAACAGAGCAAGCAAAAACTACAGGACAAACCACAGAACACCCAGCGTCGCAGACTTCCTTGGAGCAAGCAGCTCAGCCTTTGCAGTTACCAGTTGTGCTAGGTATCTCTGACATGGGACACTTACACAAATGACCTCTGCTGTACAGCATCGCTGAGCACGGTTTGTGCTTCCAGGTGCACCGATGCCACCCCAAGCACTCGAATCAAATGAGGATTTGCAGCTGTTGAAAGAGGTAAGCATGATCTGCCATGTGGTATCCTCCCATTTGTTCTGTTCCCATCCTTGCTACAGTCCCACCTTACCATCCAGTATTTCTCTTGCACAGAGTTCAGCTGTGTTTTCCAGTATGTCTTCCTGTATTGTATGTCTCCTATCTTGACATCAACAAAGAGGTGAAATATCTAATTTTCCAGATATTCTGAACAGTTCCTTCAGGGTTTGGACTGAATGTTGAGATGTCGTTCTGAGAAGAGATTGTCTGGTCTCAATGGAGAGCTATGTTTGATAACAGTTGTCACTTAACTGTGAATGACCAGGCAGTCACTGTCCCTGGAAGCATCACAGTGATCCATCTGATAGTTTTATAGTCTGTACATGATACTCAGGAATTGTTTCAACTCATCCAGTCTTGCCTCTTGCATCCTCTGTTCTGTACACAAGGCTGGGATGTTGTTCAATCCTACCCCAGCTTCTCAATTTACTAGGTAAAGGACAATGTACTGTGTCAATTAGCCCCTCTAACATTTGGCTACTGATTGGTATCATAACTTTCACTCTCATCTCTGAAAGGAACGTTTGTTTTGATCCTGGACTGTGACGCATGTGCTAATGCAGGCTCTTCCCTGCCCTTTTGGAACAGATGGAGTGGCAGGGCATAACATGTGGGGAGGATTTATCCTTCCACTTGCATGCCCTAGTGCTGCTGAAACCTTCAACTATTGTGTTGACATTTAATTTAGTAGCTTTTGATAACATTGGAAAGCAAGTGACTCATCAGGGGGGCAGATGCAGAGAGTAAATTTCTTCTGATTGAGACCATTACAGGAGACATTCTGCTTACTGTTATCTCCTCATAGTTCCTATTGGAGATGGTGACTCAAAACTTAACCTATTTCCAGATTGGCACTTGAATGAGCCCTAGTGACATTGATCTCCCAGGAAAAAATGGTCTCTTGGGACGTAAGATCCTGATAATTGTAAGGAATTTTTGAAAATAAGTTACTTACATTCTGGATTAAAAAGTTGTTTTATACATTTCTGCATGTCTTGATAAGATTTGCTAGCTGTAAGATTTGTCCCTGTGGTGACTGGAAACCAAAACAAAGGTCCTGTTGATTTCAGTGAAGAAAACGGTATGCATAAGATACTAAATTCTGTAAAATTTCGTAATAGAAGCAATATAAAAGTTACCGTTATAACTAGAATTATGCTGAACTGGAAATGGTCTAAGGAAAGGGAGTTGGATATATAGTTATATACCCTAAATCAACCTAATGATTGACTCACACTCGTTCACCGAAATTTCTTAAAGTGCAAATAATTCTTCCCTCTTTGCTACTTTACTAGTGGATAATTCAGGAGAAACCCTGCCTCTAAATAAATCTTGTATGTTCCAGGAATGGCTCTGAGTTTATAAATATGAGAACTTTGTAAATAAGTATTTTTTTCTTTACTTGTCTCTTACTTCCTTTTGTTTCTTTATGTTATTTAACCAACACAAAGCAACTTGCAATATTCTACTCTCAGGCCACATTTCTGAGACAGGAGAGAAAATCTGGGAGAAGATCCATAAAAGAAACTATTAATTTTTTAAAAAGGAATTAACATAAATTGTGGTTTTCTTCAACCCTTGCTTTTTCTGCAAAGGTTTTAGCTGAAAGATACCATTGTGTTGAACACAAAGCACTCTCTGGCTTGTTCTGCTACTCAGCTATGGTAGTTCTCTGAGTCAAGTAAATAAACAAATAAAACCCAAACACAAACAACCCCCAAGATGAAAGTACACTCTTTTTAACATAAGCTTCCAAAATTACTTCAGCCTAATTTTATCTCATTCATTGCTGTGTTCTTCCTCTATGCTTTCTTACTCTGAAAGTAGTGAAGCTGAACTAATACACTCAAACACATGCAAGACGAAGGAAGAAGAGAGAGGATGTGTTGCCAACAAAACCTATTTGAAAAGGGAATTCTGTGAGCTATTAGTTTTCCCACTATGTCTGCTAATGCTTTCTCATAGCTCGTCTCTGGAGAAATGGATTATCTCCTGTCCTGAAGTGCTCAGATATGCATTTTCTTAAAAAAAATTATTTTTTTCTTTTATGTTTAATTGCTAATTAGTGTCATTTAGGGCTTTTTATCTATAATAAAATTGCAAGAACAATTGCATTAACTGCTCTATTAAAAAAAACCCAAACAAACCATTATGTTTTTTATGCAGCCTGTGAACAACATGAGTGGCAAAGATTTGTTCATCTAACACTATCAAACATTACATGAAAAAAATAGCATATAGTGATGGAGGTTACTATTGATACAACTTTAAAGTTATTTAATAAAATTTTAAGTTGATTTTTGTCATCATTATTAAATTGTGCAACTTTAGTTGCAGTGTTGGAGACTTTTCCTTACAGAATACTCAGGAGTTTCAGCACCAGTAATATTATTTCTATGAACTCAAATACCTTTTATTTCATTTTCTTATGCCTTCTCTATTAATAACTCCATTAAAAATTAGTAGTATTACAGTATTCTTTCATCTTGGAAAAGAGACAACAGAAGGAGGATGTAGTTAATACAAGGTTATGAACCATAGGGAGAGGATGGGGAGGAATCACTTGTTCAGTACTTCTTCCAAGACAAGATTATCACAGCACTGAATGAAGACAGCTTTGAAAAGACTGGTGAAGACAAGGAGTAGCGGTGTTTCACACTGTGTTTAGGAAACTGCTGGCACAAATTGACTGGTGTGCATGAGATGTGCCAGCACATATCATAATCACTCAAGGGATGCATGTGTCATACACCTGCAGGGATGCTGTAATCCAATTGAAAGAGTTGTGTTTGAGGATTGATCCTTGAATCCCTTTCCTTAGTTTTGTCATTTTCTTCACAATTTTGTACAATTCAAAGATATTGCAGAAGAGATTCAAGTTCATAGTTCATGCCCCAGATGCTTATAACCATAACTTAAAATATGACTTAGTCTGAGAAGTTTGTAGTTAAGAGGAGTATGTGGTCAATAAGGGAATAAAGGTCACAGATAGGTATGTTTGTTCAGATCAAGCAAGTATAAGTTTGTTGTTGTTGTTGTTGTTGTTGTTTTCTTTTTTATGTGGTTAAGGCCCTTCCCCCTTTGAATGCAAAGTATTTAATGAATGGACCTATGAGGATGCCTTACAATAGACAAGCTTGCCACATCATTAGCTGCACTTACCTTTTTCTGAAAATATACATATTTCACTTGTTTTTTTTACTCTGACTTCCTAAAAGAAGTGTGTGAACTCTTACAGATAGATGATGCATGTTCTGCTTACCTGTCCACAGATTCTCAACCTCGGGTAAGTCAGACAGAGGTAACTCTACTATTTTGATACTGTTTGTTATACGTAGTAGAATTGCAAGTGTGATAGCTGAGTTCCTGTTTTCTTTGCTTTAGGTGTCCGGTACACTGGAAGAACTTTGTTTTTTGGTCATGGGATTTCTCCAGAAACCACAGGTAACACACACAAAAAGACTGCTTAGCATTTTTGAAGCCTGATCTCTCACTGTGCCATTGTCTACAATGAATTCTGAGGACTCAGTATGAAAATTGTCATTCAGTGCGGGAAGTATTTCTATCTGTTTTTACTCTGAAAGGCTACGTTGTCAGAATGTAACACCTTGTAAAGACAGCAGGGATACATCGATGTTTGGAAAATAATCTCCAGGCTGGGTACAAGGTGTTAGGCATTTTTATTGCTCTAGATTAGAAAAACAATGAAATCTCAATAGACAAAGAAATTTACTTATGAGAGTCTGGGGATGTACAAGGGAACATCTGCTAAACACATCTAACTCTTCTAGGGCAGAGTAATCAGTGCTCTCTACAGGGTTTGTAATTATTAGTTACATTGATAAACAAAGACATATAATACATCTGCCAAGGAAGAATATTCCAACCCAGTGCTGAAAAGACTATGTATGTAATCAAAATTATCCATTGTGCTTTTTATTTTAATGAATAAAAGCCTCTCTACCAACTATTATTCCCACAGGGTTTAGATGAGAAAGACAACACCAAAAGGGTAAGATGTCTACATATGTCCTACAATCACACTAAAAAAAGGCAAGAAAATCACAACACTCTTGCCCTGTTTTGTAGTAAAACCCCACTTTTAATTTTTTCAAACAGTTCTTATTTCATTATTCTAAGACTCATGACTCGGGCAACTCAGACATCATGGTAAGTGGCATAGCACCTCCTTGTGAGTGAGTACATGTGTGCTTGATTATAAAACCAAGGCAATGTTCCTTTTTGCAGTAGTCTCTCCAACTGTATAGCAAGCTTAGGACTGGGAGTTGCATGTTTAAAGTACAGAAGGTGTTCTAATAATATGGGAGAGGATCATCAGTACTGTACAGGTGTGGAAAAAAAATCCAACAAACCCCACCAAACATTCATGGAATCCCAACTGAATCTTAATCTTATAGTTTCAAATTTTAAGAGTGACATCAAATACTTTTTTCAGGTTTTGGAACATAGCACAGGCAGTGAAACAATGTGGACTTACAGAAGCTGAGAACATGACCATAACTATTAGATACTCTTAAAGCATTTTAATTCATTTTTAATTAAACTGTATTAATTCATTTGCACATGTCATAAATATGTAGCAGGCAAAATAGTATTTAAGTCTCACTTGGACTTTGGATTATATTTTGAATGAAAAATATAGTTTAAACCATGGCAAAGAATTGTTGCTCTAAAAGCATTGTCATAAACCAAGTCAAGTACATGTGATCCATTCTCGCTTTTGAAGTGCAAACATACTCTGTTACCTGTGTGCATCTATGCACCATAGGATTTTGAGAAAGTTAAACATATTCATATTTTCTTGTTTCTTAACAATCATTCTTACATGCCAATGTCCATTTTTGCCTTGTTCTTTACATTTCTCCAGAAATATGTGGTGTATTTCCTAGAAAGTGGTATCGTTCATATTGGGGTCAATGTTTTCATGCTAGAGCTGCTTTGGAGGCTTTAAGGGTAGTTAAGGCACAGTGAAATGAGCTATTTCTGCTGCTGCTCCTGCTTAAAAGGCTACTGCATCCCACTTCACCACCATCCTGCATACCTTTGCCACTGCCCCCAGAGATTACTGCTTTCTCACTTCTTTTGGTTTAGCTGTTCAGATGATTATTTTCTAGCCGTTCTCAGAGATACTAACTTCAGAGATGGATCAGAGATCCATCATTCCTCAGCTTTATAACCTCTCTCCACTGGCTGCAAGACAGAGCCCAAGTGGACAGCTGGGATGTCCATTAACTCCTTCACTCACATCAGACTCCTACTTTTTTTATGTATAAGGCTTGCCTACCTTAGGCAGATAGCACAAAATTGGCTACAAATAAGCAAGTTCTTTTTACCTATTAAGTACAATAACACTTTGGTAACTCTGGTTACTCCATATATCTTAATTGCATTACTTTTGTAAGAAGTATTGTATCAAAAATGCATTATTTTTAAAATTACATTTATATGAGTTGAAGGTTTAAATTGGTTAATGGAACACAGGTTTTATTCTTTATTTCTCTCTGTGGACCTCTTTCCAAAATCCCACATGGTTGTGTTTTTCCAGGGTGAGCACTTAGGCTGCACACAATGCCACTGTACTTAACTAGGCTGTCAGCAAGCTTAAAATCTTGTTGAACAAGGAATTTCATGATTGGTGCTTAGATAGAGTGACCAGTGCCATGGTTACAAATGTCACTCGAGAATGAATTCCTACTGCACACTTTTCTCTAGCAAACAACCCAATTTTTTCGTTGCCATTTATTTTGAAGTAAAATGAACTTTTCAGTACAACAGAGGTTGAAGCTGCTAATTTCCATAGTAGAGAATTGTAGAAGTGTTAGTAGGAATACTGTATGGAAATATTCTCAGTACCACTCATAGAGACTCATCAAAGTCTGAATAATTCCAGGAGTGTGTAAATGGTTCTGAGCTTTCAATTAGTTAAGGTAGGATACATAGCTTTTTCCTCCACCACTCTGCATAGTGTAAATATAAATGTTGATACCTGCTTATTTTCAAGTCAAAATGTTAAAAAAAATAAGTTTCTCGATGAATATCTTCAGTCCTTTTTCGATGCATGTTTGGTCCATAAGCCAATATTGCAGAGACTTTTTTTGCATCATAAGGGCTAAATGTCACTGTTGCTCATGTATGTGTGTTCGTGTCCTCTCAGTCGTCTGTCCTGCATCCTTTACTGCAACTCGTTCCTCAGCTTAATGAGAGAAGACTGAAGAGATACAAACTGGACGTATGTAAACTTAAACTCTGCATGCTTGTGTTCTCACACTTTGTGACTCATTAGCTTTTCTAAAAATGCCCTTGTAGACCTTTCTGCTTATATATTTTGGTTGCTGTCCCAGAATGTGCTTCAGGAAGGGTTATCTTGCTGCTGATCTTTTTTCTTCCTCATGTTGGGATGAAAAACAGAACCTGCTGTGCATAAACACATCCACCTCTCTCCCTGACTAGATAGGGAATTGAAAAGGTAGATGGGTGAAGGAGGAAACCTGCTCTATTAAATTCATTCTTTCTTCCCAGTTTGGAACAACACCAGATTTTTTCACAGCTTTGACTTCTCTTGAGCTACAGCTTGCCTGGTAGGATATGATCTTTGAAAGACAACTCGAGCATTTTCTTGGCAGTCAATCTAAGAGACTGAGCAAAATACCTTCTAGAGGGCAGGCATTAAAATAAAACTCTGAGTAATCATACATCTTCATGAATACATATTTTTCTGTCTACATATATACATGCAGGCTTGTGAATAAACATGCATATTTATTATGGGAGGTATTTATTTCTTTTTAACATCTCCAAACTCTTGGAAGTTTAGAAGGCGGGTGTTACAAAAACGACAGATTCTTAGCTTCAGCTGTTTTCTAGTATCAAACTTCTGACATGATCTCAAACAAGAACACTATTTACAGCCAGACACTTTATGAAGTGTCTGGCTGTAAGAAGAAAATGACATATTAACATAAATCACTAGTAATTGTACCCTTGATTCCTTTTATGTTCTAGATGAATTTCTTAATCTTGCAACAGCTGCCTATTTTGTTCCTGTTTTCACACATTGTTCACACATTGAGTAGAAAAAGTAGAAAAAAATGACATATGAATACCATAAGACACTTAAAAGGCAATGTACAGAAAAATTTTTATCCTTTTGAAATATAAAAAATTATAGTAGTGATCAGATTATAAATACAAGATGGGTATTTCAAACCCAGGTAATGCTAAAATGAGAAGAACAATAGAAATAAAAATCATACAGATATTTTACATACAGCAAGAAACTGAATATAATGCTATATGTGGTGAACCTAAGGCAGAATTAAAATCAAGGCTCAAAAATGATGTATAGGTTAAACCCCACTTCCTTTCAAAGCTTCCCTGGATTGAATCTACTTCTGTAGTTTGGAAATAATGGGAGTCATTCTGTTTTACACAATTCTCACAGCATTAGAATAGAGCACGAAGTGACTCCTTTCTATGACACTTCACCTTATGATATTCACCCAAGAGATCACAGCACCCCAGTTTTTAGTTGAGAAATACCCTCATTGCTAAATAAAAGCCATCTACATTTTATGTTCTGTTAAGCATAACACTGAGACTGTTTTGTTTCTCAAACTGTCTCCCCACCTGAAGGACAGACACATCACTCCAATCTGATACTAACAGAAGCAAATAAAATACTGTGATTAAGCTAATGTGTTCTCTAATCATGAAGGTCTCATTAAAGCAACTGGATACTTCATGTTTTGTACTTGTTACATTTTAATGGAATTTCTATTTTCTTCATCATTTGTTACCCTCCTTGCTGTATGGATCACTAGACAGTTGTTTCACCCTGTGTGCAGCACAGACAGGACAGACTATCATAAGCACTGCTCTTTGGGAGTTAATGTGAGAGGGGTGGTTATGGCACACCTTTGAGAACAGTCTGGGATCTCATTCCTGGGAGCAGCCCAAGTATTTCTGATATTTAAGCTTTGCATTGTTGTCCTCCTGCAAGATGAAAAAAGCAACTCTATCTGTAGAGACTCCATCACCATGAAGACCCTGGTTGTGCCTGGGTAATGAAACCTGGAAAATCAGATGTGGGAAGCTAGAATGCAGAGAATAGTTCTCTTCATTCTAGGTTCCCACATAGGAGGCAAAGGCTGTTCATCATTTCTAGTACCATTCTAAAGCAATCTGACCTGAGCTAAAACTTCAGGTGGAATTTGGCCCCATTCATGTTTTCTGCTATTTCTACATGACAACATAAACTTCTTGTCACTGACATGAAGAGAAATGCACATAAAGCATTTAAGGGGTAAGATTGTATATAGTTCTGAGGAATTACTTTTTATGTGTATGTAAACAACCACTCTTGCATGTAGCAATTTACAGCTGTAGATATAATTTAAAATACTTTTTTTTTCCAGGAAGAACTTCAAGGACCCAGAGTGATTCAAAGTAGAGGCTACTTTTTCTACAGGGTATGGTTTGTTTGAATTTTTTATTTTTGCTTTGTGGTGAAAGTTAAAAAAAAAAAGTAGAAAAACCACTGAATTACAGAAAGAATTACTGTGATTGAGGAAAATTGTTTTCAGTAAGGGCATTCCACCCTACAGGACTTCTCCAGGTCTGCTCCTGACATTTTCTTGAATTAAAATAAAGGCATAGTAGGAATTTTTAAAAAATCATATTCCTAGGTTTGTGTCTACATGATACCATGCTACGCCTTAAGACGTCATTGATTATTTCGTATCTAATTGTCAGAGAAAGTTCTAGAAAATATGGCATTTTGGAAAATCTTCATAAAGCATTGTTTCAATGCTTTATGTTACAAAAACTTCATCAACAGAGTATGTTTGCACATGATAGGGTTCCATGCTTACACACTGCTAGGTCTGACCTTGCAATTTTCCTTGTGTTTTGACCAGTAAGGTAAGAAACTAGATACAGAAATTCTCATGAGACTGAATACAGCTTTTATGCCGTAGAGCCTTTTTACTTCATTTTAGCAAAATTGAGAAGGTGGCAAATCAGACTTTTAAATAGTTCTCTTGATTTTGGTTAGTATTTCTACTTAAATAAGAAAGTGGCTAATGGCTTTAAATAAGAATGTAGCTAGGGTTGTATTCGATGATCTTAAACACCTTGTTTGCAGTCTAAATTATTCTATAATTCTAATGAAAAGACCACAAGTATGTATAGTTACATTTCGTATGTATCAGGCTTGGATCCTTAGGCTTGTTATGACAGGCCAAAGTTATGGGTAATATTAGCACTGGTGCATTCACCCTTCCAGAGTAAAAGGCAAATCCTTATTAAGCCCATGAAGAAATTTTTTTTCAACTTTCTTAGAAGTTGTATCAAGTCCCTCACTAGTGAAAAATAGTTCTGAAAAACACCACAGTGAAAAGGGAGAAAATCTGCCTATATCAAAGAATACAGTCTAAAAAGACGTATTTGTTTAATAGCAACAAACACTTACAATACAATAATAACAATCAGCACATTTTAAGAAAATGCAAAAAGAATAAGGATTAATGATCTCTTGAAGTGACTGCTTGCGGCTTTCTCCCCCTTAAAAAAGTCATACAAGATAGACTATTCTTCAGTTGATATGCAGTAAATTTTAGTGTATAATTCTCCTCCAGAGGTAGATATAGATTAAACAATAACTTATGTCAGATCTATCTTTGATGATAATCACAATGACATTATTGAGAAATGTACCAATTTCTATACACACCGAGATGTTTTGGGGCTTTGTTACTAAATTCTGTCAGTTTTACAGAGCACTTATTAAGTATTTGTCTTTCAGCCACGTAATGGAAAAAGATCAGTGGATTTTCGCTAAGGAGGTATTTATTTAATACTTTTAATCATGATCTACATGTAAATTTAGTTCATTTTTTTCCAAATAGACCACAATATTTTTCTTGAGAAGTTGTCTCAGAAAGCCTTTAACTTAATCAGCTTAGCTTTCTGCCCACAAACTTCTCCCAGATGTGTTAAATACACTTATCTATAGATGAAGTGAACAGAAGCTGTAGGTACTCAGTTCCCAGAACAGAGAGGAGAGAGGTGTTTCAGGCAGCAAGAAATGGAAAATATCCGACATTTGTAAACAATTTGGAAAGTGGTGCTGCTGATGATAAGTATATCTAAGAAAGAACTGAGTCAAATATCTGTCAAATGAATGCTAAGAAGTAAACTGACATCCTGAAGTTAATCCCCTAATCTTACAGAGATAAAAATCTCACTAAACTAAGTGCAAACTTCAGGATTTAATTTCAGTGCATTCAACAATTTGGAGAGATATAAAAATGTAGACCAATATTATCATGCTCTCTTTTCTAACATATTTTATACTGCCATCATATTTGAAGTGTTATATCCAACTTAGTGTTATATCAACAGCTAATGCTTTATCTTATTTTTCAGGATTTTCGATTCCCGATTTAGAACTAAAACTGCAGGAAAGCTGAGTACATGGACATACTGTTTTCCTTACAATAATTATTCGTTATTAATGTACAATCAGAAATCACTCAAATGTAAATGTTCTTAAACCAGATTCTGTTAAGAAGTTCTTTACTTTCTTGATTATATTAAAAGCATATTAAAATTCTTTGTTTCCTAGTGTTATGATGTTTACAACCACATGTAAAAGAGTCAGTGTTCGCATGCAACAGACATTGCCTCTAATAACACTGTTTAGCAAATTTTCCCTTCTAAATAAAGGCCCTCAGCCGGAGAGTTGTTTTAATGAGAATGTTTGCAATATACACTACCACATTTTTTCCAGAATGCATTGTGATTTGTGTGTTTCACTGGCTGAAAAAAAACGGATGAGAATCCCTTTTCCCTTAATAAAAGGAACATGAACAAGTTACATGTTTTGAAGAAATATCTTGACTTGAATTCAACTAAAATATAATGGCATCTATTTTTAGCTATTAAGAACACAGATGCACTATGATTCTCATTCAGAGGAAGACTTAATTGCAACTGGGATTAAAATTTGCTTGAAAACTCAACTGCTTTTGATGGAGACTGAAAGAAACTCTACTCAGAAGAACAAGTTAGCCTCACAATCTTCCCAGCTTCTCTGCCCAAGTTTATTTTCACATCAGAATTGTGTTAAATTATGTTGTTGAGGTTGTAATTACATTGAAAGTAACTAATCACTCAGAACTAGATGTTCTTTAAGATTCCTTCCAACCCAAACAATCCGGTGCTTGTATGGTTCAGTTTAGCAGTGGACTAAAGTTTTTAACAGTGTATTGGCTGGTCATGGTTTGAATTGGCCTCAGCATTACTAGCTCTGCTTCTGCAATTTTGGATGAGCAGTGATACTTCAGAAGGTAGCTGGAAAAATTATGGCCTCAGAGAAAGCCAGATTGAGAAGACCTTTTCCTCTTCCTGCCCACTTGTTTTTGCTCTGCAGTTAACTGTGTTCCCAGTCAAACTGGCATAATTATTTGTGAACAGAGGATCTAGTTACGTATGACCCCTGCTCAGAACTAGTGCAGGGCCTGCTGCAAAATGCCTTTTATATTGTATTGTATTAAACTAGGTTATTTGTTTTAAGCTTTTCCCAGAAGTGCCTTACATCACAGGGCTGACAGCTCCCTCTCCAGCAGGCAGGATGTGAGCAGCCCACGGCTGAAGGGCAGGGCAGGGAGCAGGGTGGCTGCCTTTGGTCACCCCAAACCACCACCTGGAGCAGGTCACTCTTTGACATTTGGTTTGTTTGGATTTTGTTAATCTTCTGTTTGTTGGGGTTTGTTTTTTTTCCTTTTCTTCTGGAATAGTTTTAAGTGGGATCAGTTTTCTCAGCAGTAACCCATGAAGGATGGGCTGGGTGGGCTGGGGCTGCCCTCACGCCTCCTTCAGCCTGTGTAAGGGGAGGCAGTGCCCCGGGCAGCCATGCACACGGCACCGATGGTCACCCCAGCCCCGAGCTCCCCAGGGCGGGCAGCAGCTGAAGCTGAGTGCCATGAGGGACTTGGGTCAGGGGTACTGAATGGAATGACACATCAAGAGATTTTGGAATTCTTCCTCCAAAAGAAAAACTGAAAGATTTGCATATGGGGTGCATGCCACCTATATGGAGATGGCATGCCATTAAAGAAGAAAACTGTATTTTAGTGCTGGACTTAAAATGTTCAGAATTTTTAATTGATTACATAAATAATTTGACCATTATGAGCAAAACACATTTCTGCTTCTAGTGTAGCACTCATTTCTGGTACAATATGGTTTCTAAATATATTACTGAAATGAAAATGCAATTTATTATGAATACTATAGTGATTACTATAGTTTCACCATATCATACATTACAATTTCTGTGCTGTAATGGTGGTAGTTGCAGAACCACAGAATCACAGAACAATCAGGCTTGGAGGGACCACAGTGGGTCATCTTGTCCAACACTCCTGCTCGAGCAGCGTCATCCTAGAGCACAGGTTACAGGATTGCATCCAGACAGTTCTTGACTATCTCCAGTGAGGGAGATTCCACAGCCTCTCTGGGCAACCTGTTCCAGTGCTTGGTCACCTGCACAGTAAAGAAGTTTTTCCTCATACTCAACTGGAACTTCCTGTGCATCAGTTTCTGCCCATTGCCTCTTCTGCTATTGCTTGGCACTCCTGAGAAGAGCCTGGATCCATCCTCTGACATACTCCCTGAAGATATGTATAGACATTGATGAGGTCCCTTCTCAGTTTTCTCCCCTTGAGGCTGAACAGGCCCATTCCCTCAGCCTTTCCTCATGAGAGAGATGCTCCAGTCAATAAACCTGTGTGGTTTCAAAAGCCAGCTGTGGATCCCTAATAAACAGCTATTGTGTTTGGTTTGCCTCTTATTCGAGGTAGGTTTTAATGGCTTTTCTATTTCTTACTTCATGGAAATGTTCATTTGAAGTTTATATTGAAGGAAGGCTCAGGGGAGACCCAATCAATGTTTATAAATACCTGAATGGAGGGTATAAAGCAAACAGAGCGAAGGTGTTTCTAGTGGTGCCCTGTGACAGGACCGGAGGCAGTGGGCACAAACTGAAACGCTGGAGGTTCCCTCCTAATATCAGGAAACCCTTTTTTACTGTGAGGGTGACCAAGCACTGAAATGTTGCATAGTCTTCTTCCTTGGTGATGTTCAGAAGCTGTCTGGACATGGCTCTGGACTGCCTGCTTTCAAGGCTGATGCTATTTGAGCAGGAGGGTTGAATCAGGTGACCTCCCTTCCAAGTCCAGCCATGCTGCAATTTTGGAACTCTGTGATATACAGCACACTGTTCTTAGGCATAACTGTGACACAATCAACCTTATTCAACTATTTAATAGGAGTACACCAGTCGTTTTACTTACAGTACTCTACAATGTGTTTATGTATTCGAGTTCAGAAAACTTTGGCACCTTGTACCAAGACTTTAACAATACACTGGACATTCACATGTATATTTTTGTACATATTTTACAAGGTACTCTGCTGAGTTCTGCACAGCACTTTCTTGTAACTAAGAAAAATGAGATGTGCAGTTTACACAAAATAGAAAAGCTAATGTGATCAAAACATTTTCTCTGTCTAGATTCTACCTGTACTTACTCCTGTTGCATTGTTAAAATGACTAAAATAATTCTAGGACTAATACTGTGTATCTAATGCTGTACTCTCAGAGAACAATTCATATAAATATGTGGAAGTTGTGCATCAAAACTATCATGTATTGTTGCTAGAGTATAATAACATTGTACATATATATATTTATTTTTTGTGAAAAGCAATTCTACAGTGGCTTTCAGTCAGTGTAATTAATAGCTGCTTTTAGTTCAACAAATTTCAGTAAAGCTTTTTCCTTTTCTACCTTGCAAGTATTTTTATAGACAAAGACTGCCATCTACTGATTTTACATTTCAGTTTTCATTAATTATTTTAAAACTGTCTGGTAAATACTAGTAAAAGTACTGTAATTCCTCCTTAAACTGATCCCATTTTCAGAATCACACAAATATTTAGTACCTGCTCTAATGTTTTCTTGTGTCATCTCTGACACTGAACCGTGCCATAAATCAAATCCCTCCTGATGGGAGAGAATTTTCTAAAAGTCCTTGCAAGGAGTTTCAAAGATAAACCGAGGCTTTTCCTGGAGTTTCAATGCTGCTGGATAGTTGTTTATTAAGTCTTATCAGAGGAACAGAGCCACTAGCATGACCCAGGCATAACACAGAGCACAGAAAGCAGGAGAGCAGTCTAATTATCAAGATTTACATGGCCTTTTAAAGACAATTTAACCAATAGTTACTAAAAACGCACATTATTTTCACTTTCCTACCAATTATTCAGTAACACGGCCAGGAACTGCGGAATTCCTCATCCAATTATTCCACACTACTTTTACTGCAGAACATGGAGTAGTAGAAGAAGGAGAAGAAGGTTTAGAGAACAACAACAATCCTCCATTTTGATATTTTTTACTCTTATCTATTTACTACAAAGAGAAGCCCAAAACCTCTAAATTTTCACCCTGTGACATTTTTACATAGTAGTCTATCACCTAATTCACACCACTGTATTTTCTAGTTCCTGTCTGATCGTTGGTAATTTTTTCCAAGGTTGGAGGTTAAAACAGTGCTGTTCAGGGGGTAAGAACCCTTAAAAACCCTTAAAAACAGGCAGAGAAATATTCTCAGCACTCTGGGTTCCTACAATCTCAAATGATAAATGCTTGTACAATTTGTTTGTTACTGAAGTTTCCCAAATCTGGCACTGATGAAATAAGAAAATTTATTTTAATGTTATATTATTGAATAAAAATTGGCATAGAAGCCTTTCTAGCTCTAAAATTATAAGACCTCAAGCTCAAGAGTTACTCAAATAATTTAAGTAATTGAGATGCACTAGATATTATTTTAAAATGCATGTAAAATGTTCCAAAGATTATTATTATTATTATTATTTACTTAATATTATTTTTACTTTCTAATTAGGCAGCAGCACTTGCAGGAGTGGAAATGTCTTCAGAGGAGGCAAAAGTATGGGAAGCGAAGAGAAGTAAGCTTCTGCATACTGCAGAAAGCAGTATGTAAAAGAAGCATACAAATGCTCCAGAGAATGTTTGGGTTATAATTAATCTTTATTGGCCAAGGTAATTACATTCTTGTATAAGATGTAGAATACTCCAATACAAAGAACTGAACTGGCAATTAAAAAACAATACCTCGAAAAATTAAATACCGAGACTAACAAAATAGCAATTGTTTGGAGGCAGTGGAATCACAGAGCATCTGAACTCAATTTGTTAACTCACTTTGTGAGAGTTAATGGTTCACTTTTGTTCAAACACATGAAAGATTTATTTTGCTGTTCATGCTTATCACCATGTATGTAACCTTACTGAGATCTCTGAATTTCACTAGGAAAGTGGTATCTGTTTCTTTGCAGATTCTTTTCTCATTGGGAGTAGTCTAACAGGATTATTCTACCTTTATTTCCCCTTTGACTTGAACAAATCAAAAGCCCATTAAGAAAAGTCTCCGTTATGCAAACTTGTATATAAACTGGTGAAATACAAGGTAGGTTCACTGGAATAGCTGAACATGGGGGAATATATATGAAAGCAGAAAGTATGAGAAATACTTTTAAATAATTCACATTATGTAAATTTTTTATGGTTTTTGTAATCATTAGATTTAAAGGTCACTCTTTAAAGGTAGAAAAGGTATTTGATTATTTTTGAAAGAAAAAAAAAAGATCTGCAAAAAGCAAAGATTTTGCATAGAATTTATGTAAGAATATTGCCTAAGCACAGGTATTTTGCAATTTCATGGTTAGATATTTTACTGAGATAAAGTTGGGCTGGCTCTAATTTTTGTTTTTGTGGGACGTATCTCGGCCTTTATTAAAAGTCAGTTTCTTTTTCTCTTGTGAGAATTTATTGCAATTATCAGAATAAACTGTAACTTGTTTTTACAGCAGAAGTTGGACAACACAAAAAATACTGATGTGATGAAACCTTGTACTGCTTGAGAAAATTTTAATTAAGATCATCTGTTCTGACATAAGTTAGTTCAACTATGGTTTTTTACTCCTTTGGTAAGCCTATTGGTAGATACCTACTGGCAGATACCACTTCTGGAAGCTTTTGTTCTGCAGATTCAAAGAGATAACTAGCAGATGCATTTCAGAGACAATGGCTTACCTGCTGTTATCTGCCACTTCAAACTAGAATGCTAGCTAGTAGTTTTAAACGTAAACAGGTCATCAGGGACTTTAGATATGATTGCACAGTCACTTCAAGTATCAAAGCTGGCTACTATAAAAGTAGCATTGCTTCCTCTCAGCAGCCAGCCTCCCTCCCACTACTGTGGCTGCTGCAAGGGACACAGGCACAGTGTGTGACAGTGGAAGCAGATGCAACAGGAAAAGAGCCAAACCTCCCTTTTGGTGACCCTGTCTTTGTCCAAGCAAAGTGACCACACGGTTGTAATCACAGCCATCAGATGTGATAAAGCGGCAGCAAAATCCAAGGTAATCTGCACCTTAAAACCAGATGTTTCTGGTGCTGAGTCAGTTATACTGTTTGGAAGAAAAGGTTTCAGGAATGTTAGCCAACCTTACTTTACAAGGATTATGTGGATTGTGACAGGCTTTCAAGTCAACATCCACTCATTTTAGTATTCTGGAGCGATGTGAAATTTAGTTTCAAAATCAGTTTCCTCAAACAGATCCTCTTTTGAATAGGCCATTGTGGATCAAAAAGGAGCACACTGAGCAGGTGGTTGTTCTGTGGCTCTGAAGTGTATCACATGCAGGATGGTGATGGCATTTCTGTAGGAAAAATGGCCATAGTTAATGGAAGTGCACTGGAAATTTCTGCATTTCCGGCCCAATCCAGTCCCATCATTTACCAATTCACAAAAGATCTGCTGCTCTTAATTTGGCATTGTTTAAAAGTTATGTTGGCTGTCACACAGCCTGTGTGAGTGAAACAGAACTATCGTTACACAGCAAACTCACACTGATGACAAGAGCAGAGCAATAGTATTTCTAGGAGGAGAATAGCTTCATAAAACCACCACAGCACCTCTAAGCTGTCCTGTTCCTTCAGGATCCTATAAAATACTTCCAAAAGAGAAGTAGCATTTAAAAAATGACCTTGCTTAGGCCACGGCTTTGGCAGAAAATGCAAATGTGTCATCTCCACAGCTGTGTTCCCTGTTTTGACCTTGTCAAAGAGTAATTTTTACTGCAACATTGCAGTAAGTAGGTGTTATGCTCCTATTCGTGCAAAGTGTGAAGAGATAGCATAGCATCTCTACTTTTTCCTGAACAATTATCACTGGTTACTAAAGATCTTCTGGGAAATTTGACAGATACAGCCTGATGTTATTTTTAGCTTCTGTTTGTTTGCCATATTCTAGTTCTGATAATTATGCATTTGAAAAGATTCCCGCATTTTCTCCTGGATGTTCCATTCCAGCTGTATCTTATTATCTCCACTACATTTCATCACAAGAGTGTTATCCTTTGTACAAGTAATAATTATTAGTTTTCCTTATGTCACATTTTCCTCAACTGAAAGCTAGAATTAGAATATTATGAATCAGTAACAAAACCAAGTGTTTTTATTAATGCTTTTTAGAATTCTTCCAGCGGAAAAGTTCATGGTTAGCTCTTTGGGAGCATTATTGGTAAAGAAGCTCCTGTCCCTATAGTATCTTTGCGTAAGACTTTGGTCACACTTGTGACTCAGATTGGGAAACTGAACTATCTGAAAAGTAACCCAGAAAGGAAATCCATGACAATTTGCAGTCAAGCTCTTTATTTCATTCTAGACACAAACACGAATTAAACTTCTGTAGATACTTTTACATATATTGCTATTCCGGTATCAACTGAAAAATAAAATTCTTGTAACTGAGAGAAAGAAAATTGGGATTACTTACACAACATTACCCTCAAGCATTTTGTTTTACAGAAAACAGCTCGCCGCTATGTTCTGCTACTGGCGTAACAGGTTTATGTTTAAATAGTCGCTGCGTATTTATCGAATGGTATTAAAAGCCTCGTACACACAAAAGGGCTGAGGCAGACACATCTGTTCTCTGCCGCTCTGGGAAGTTTCACCGGTTTATGCACCGGAAAGAAGAAACGACGGATCACCGCTGGGACGGGTTCCTTGAACCTCTAAATACCTCCGGAGGCGCTTCACGGAGAGCACCCGGGATACCGCTTGTTCCGCTTTGGGAATGCGCGTGCGATCGCGTTCCGTGCCGGGTTCACCATGCCGGCACGGGTGAGGAAGGCTCTCTGCGCCCGCAGCACGGTGCCCGCCCGCAGCCCCTGCGGCCCCGCGCCGCCGCCATTTCCCCCGGGCGCGGGGTGAGCTGAGGCGAGGTGAGCCGAGGTCAGGGCGGCGCGCGCCCGCCGCGCCTGCGCTGCGCACGCACTCCGCCCCCACCCCCCTGCGCACGCGTGGCGAGGCGCGCGCGCAGAGCGGGGATCGCCTCCCCGGTGTCCCGTCCCCGCGCACGCGCAGCGGCGGCGGCGGCCCCGGGGTGCCGCGGGTTGCAGTGCGCGCGGCGCACGCGCGGTGGCGCGAGGCGCCGCGGCGGCCGGCGGCGGTGGGGGCTCGGCGGCGCAGGCGCGGTGGTGTCGGGGGGGGACTCCCGGGCCCGGGTGCTGCTGGTGCCGCCGCCGGAGGAGCAGGAGGAGGAGGAGGAGGTCCAGTCAGTCAGTGCCGGTGGGCGGCGGGCGGGGGGGGGGCTGCGCGCGGGGAGCGACGCTCGCCGGGGCAACGCGGGCGGGCAGCGGCAGCGCGGGGCCAGGTGAGCAGCGAGCGCGGCGCGAGGCGGTGCGGGCGGACCCGCCGGGCCCCGGTGTGCGGTGGCGAGGGCAAGGCGGGGGGACGGCGCGGAGGCGAGCGGTGGAAGTTTGACAGTGCCGGCGTGTCTCCCGCCGCGAACCGGCGGGGCGGGAGTGCCGCGGCTGCCCTTGGGCGGGCACGGCCGCGGCCGGGGGCGGGGGGCGCTCGCGGGGCACCCGCTAGGCCCGGTGACCCACTTTGCTCCTGTCACAACTCCCGGGCGCGTCGGGAGCGCTGCCCGCCTGGCCCCGCGCCCGCGAACCGGGCAGGGCGGGCGCGGGACTCCCCGGCATCCACCGGGCCGGGCCGCGCCGGACCGAGCAGAGCTGCGGGCGGCACCTCCCCCCGCGGCCCGTCCGCCGCCGCTCCGTGGGGCGGCTCGTCCCGCGGGCGCCGGAGGGGACCCGCCTGCCCCCGCCGCCCCACGCGCGGGGGAGGTTTCCGCGGCGGCCCTGCGGAGCGCGGGTGTTTACACGGCGGACGGGCGGCGGTCGGTGCTCGTTCGGCCCCGGGCCCTCCCCGCGGCGGGACAGCTCTGCGGGGCCTCGGGCTCCGGGCGGTGGCGAGAGCGTGCCCGGCGCTCTTCCTGCGGCAGGTGGGCTGGAGCTGCGGGTTGCGTATGCACTTCGTAGGCTTTTTTTTTTTTCACCTTTTTTTTTTTTTAGTTCCGATAACTTTATTGCGATAACTGCAGCGTGTTCACGCTCGTAAAACCTGAGGGATTCCTACTAGCCCGCAGCCCTTTTTCGAGTTACTGCGGCCTTAAAGTCAGTGTGTTAAATACTCCGTGCATGCGGGTGTGAAATACGACCAGAGAGGGACTGGAAATCCGTGGTACTTCAGTTTTGTGTTTGGGTTAAGGTGGATCAGGATTTTTGGTTGGTTTCACTTTCAAGTTCCAGCTACTTTAGGCCTCGATATAAATTGGAAATGTTTTTTTTTTTTTCCATGAAGAGGAGTGTTTGTGAACTAATGAAACGTATTTGCAATGAGAATTTTGTAAGGCTGTTGTTTTCATGTGCTGGTAAGCATTAACCTAGCAAAAAGCACAGGGAAAGTCAGGTACGGTTTTTGCTGGAATATGAAATGGCAGGTAGAGGCGGAGTGGCTGATCGTAGAACCTGATCCTCTAAATCCTCAAAGTATTTTTTCTTATAAATGACTTCTTAAATGACTGGTTGACAAGCAGTGCTTTTGGTGGCAGTATTGACTTGACCTGGCCTGCCTCTTCCTTGCTTCAGCTGCACCAGCACAACGGTTCTTGGAGTTGTGTCCCGTAACTAGCTTGAGGAAATGATCCAGGTTAAAATAAACTACTGGTTTTGTGTTGTTGTTGTTTTTTTTTTTTTTTCCTTTTTAATGTGGTTATATTTAACCTATATAATTTCTCTGGGTAACAGGTGTGTCAGGAGGCAAGAGGACTGTTTAACCAAATACCCTAGTGAAAGAAGTACTTGAGAAATACACCTCGACTGTGGTAGTCCTGGCAAAGTTCAGTATGAGCAGTTGCAGTTGTTTCACAATGTTCAGTTTTACAGAAATAATGTTAACTTTGTTTATAAATATCTGTGGGATTTGGGCCTATTATTTGAAACTGGACAGAATTTGATTGTTGTAATAGAGGGATTCTACTTGAAAGTAACTCTGCTTTTTAATTTAACTATTATTAATTTTCATACATATCCACTTAAGGTACTTCCTCAAACTTGTTACAGACACTGCTTTCAGATTACCAGACGTAATGTATTTGGTTTAGATTCTTTTTGTAGAATATGGCAACTTGTCTGAGAATTTTGTTGGTAAGGCAAGGGTTACTGCTTCTTAACAAACAATTCAAACAGGGAAAAAAACTCCAAACTTCCGGGTTGATATTTAATAGTTTAAGGTGCCATTCAGCCATGTCTTGTTTTTTATTTCTTCCGCTTCATGATCTTACATGGAAAAGTTTAACACATTTAGGCAAAATAAAAGAATGTGAGGAAAGCAGAGTGTTTTCGTTACTAATGCTCTTCCAAGGACCCCAAAACCTCTGCTGTAGGTAACTTTATTTTCTTTGTACTAAGCAATTTAAAAGCTGAGTGGTAATTACTTTAAATTTAATTTGTAGTGTTGGTTAATTAGCTTCTTAGTATAGAATTTCACAGAAGTCATGAATCTTTGTGGTTGGATTGGTCTTGCAAAAGAAATTGCTGCTTTTAAGAGCTTTGAGCTTTTGCTTTTTCCCCCCCTGTATTTTAAATTTCTGCAAAAAGGTGAAGATACAAACTAGCAGTAGAGTTATTGCCCCCCACCTTCTCCACATGTTCTTTATATGAAATGTTTTTATCAACTTGGAAAGTTGTGAATTTTTTATTAAAAGCCAATAAACTTGTGTTGAAAATAGTTGTGAATCAAAAATGCAGTTTTCTTCACTAGGTAATCTCCTTATTTGAAACAGCTCCTTTTTTATCTGTGCTTTCCTTTAGGAGGTACATATAATTTGTTGTCAGTGCCTCATGGTTTCAACTTAGTTTAATAGATGAAGACTATGGATAGCTCTCCTCTAAGAATAGAAAACTAGTATCCTAATACAGTTTTAAATACAAAATATGATTCAGAAGAAGTGGAATTACAGCTGAAAAGTGCCTTTTCATCACATTGTAATGACTTCGTTTTTCTTGACGCAAAGACTTTGGTAGATCTCTGAAGTAAAGAAAAGTTCATTTTAGTGTTTTAGCCTTTTTAAAGCACTAGCTTCCCTATGAACACTGGATACTGTAAAGGCCAAATGAGAAAGCAGATATGGAACTGTTTCTGAGGATTGGTGATATTAGTAAGTAGTGGCATAGCAAAGTCAGTAGTGGTTGTTCCTACCATTCTTACTTTCTGTTTATTTACTTTGCAAAGTATTTCTAACCTTTCACTGTTCATGAGCTGCTTCACCCCTGAAGGGGTGGCACAAGACCAGGAGGGTCACCAGGCTCTTGGGAGAACAGTAGCTGTTTTACAGTAGCTTTATCTCTAGAGGAGGAAAAAAAAGTGTGAGACTACAGATAGTGACCAAACCATTCAGCTGTTTCTCTCATCTTAAGCTAATGCTGAATTATTGTTAGTAATATTGGCATTATTATTTTGGAGCCAGTGGTCTTTCAGAATAAAAAGATGTGTTGGAAGCACCAACTTCTTAGGAGAATCTCAAATGAAAGATTCCACTGTCTCTCTGTAACTCTGGCTCAAGCAAGTTTGGCTATATCTGTTAGGAAGGTACCTCATTCACTTCTGTGGGTGGTCCACGTGGGGAAAGGAACTTACTAGTATAGTTGGTTATTTTGTTAACTCAGTGGGAATCTGTAATAATTTGAAACTCTGTCAGACATTACACTGTTTATTTGTTGTAGGACTTAAAAGATGTGAAATGCAAAATCATGGAAGAGAAAGGAGACTCAGGGTTCATGCAGCTGTCTGCTGCCCTGAAGGATTGAATTCTCTATCCCTATTGCTGCCACAAAATTCCTTTGTCATGTAAAAGCCACATTAATTTTGGCATACCTCACGCCTGAGTGTTTAAATTTATAGTCTTAATGTTCTCTTACCATACTTTTTGTGTATATTATAAATTCTTTTTTATAGCCACTTTTAGAATATATAATCATATACATAAAACGTTTTGGTCCTCTGTGGTTGTCATATATTTAATATTATGTGGAAGCAACAAAACTTCACAGATTCTTTCAGCAGTTTAGATCTGCACACTTTGGACTCTTTCCAACAGTTAGATTTTGTTATTAAAATCAGTGAATTAGTTTTCTTATTGTGTACTGATGTTCTGAGAAACATTGCTGAGTATATTATGAAATCATCATTAGTAGTATTAATATTTTATTAAATATAGATCCTTAAAAATTAGTTATATATATGAGATTCAAGACTGATAATGACATATTTAGAGTGTGATGCTTTTGAAGCTTAGTAGATACTATGGGCATTCCTCATATTCATGATAAAAATGTAGCCAAATTAGCCATAAATGTGGCTACTTCAATGCTTTGTTCCTAAAACTGTGTGTTTGATAATCTCAGGGTATGTGAGAAGGCTTCAGTTTTGAAGCTAATGTCATTTTACCGATAATGACAGCCCGGTACTATAAGATAAATGGCGTTAGACTATTATGCTTTTTTAGAGCAGAAGAGAACACTTCTTGGAGTAAGACTGATCCAATTAAAGTGGAATTTTAAAATAAATGTATGTGATGTCATTTTTCTATAGAGGTCCTTCTAGAGTTCCGTTAAAAAGGATGTTTGCAGGTACCTCTGAGATGGTTTTTGGTGTATGTTATTTTGGTATATGGCCAGATCCATAAAATAATACAGAGGAGTCAAAATAGATTTAGATGGATTTTGTGTATCCAGCCCCAAATAAAACCTCTAACCCATGTTAGAGGTTTCTGGGTTTTCACCAGTGAAGTTTTCCAAAGCTGAACATTGAAGTTTTGTTCTCATTCACATCTTCCAGAATCTTATCACAACTGAGCATCTTGGCTTCTAAATCTATTTACTATTCATAAATTAGGCAATCTGTAAATTAGGCCTTCACTTGTTCAAAGGCATGTTCAAACCACACCTCAGGCACACCTATGGAATTGGACTTGGACCAAAACCCTGTGGTGACTCTCCCTTTTGCTCAGAAGCACAAAGGAGTGAGGAGGAAGAGGTTTTGTTCATGTCTCCTTTAAAGAATAGAAACGCCCAAAATAAACAACAAACCAACAAAACTCCAAAGCCTAGAACCTCACTTTTCCTTGCAGACAAGATGACTAAAGTCTAATTGGGCTAAAGAACTATACTAGGCCAGTTGTTTTCTTGGAGGAAAAGGAGATGATAAATATACCTGTATTCTGGCCTGTGTTCTATTTAAAATTTTGAATGCCATTACAAACTGGAAACTATGATTTGTGTCTCATGTTTGCTGCCCTTCTACCTAGAGAGGCATGCATACTGCTGGTGCTGCTCTGTCCAGCAAAGCTTTATTTTTTATCTTTGCTTCCATATTCTGAAAATTGCCACTGAAGTGAGAAGCTAGGAGTTGATGCATCTTCCCAATGTGACGCAGATCCTGCTGAGAGACTGTGGTTTAAACACCATTTGGCAGAGTAGAGATTGGCTTTCCACTTTCTGTGTTCCAGGTTAGTATGCTGTAACCCTGTGCTGCTGGACAAAATGAGAGCATATCTTTTCCCCTGCTGGCATGTTAAAAGAATATATTACTCCTGCTTTGTTGGGAAAAGCTTAGCTATGTGTATGACAAGGACAGGGACCAGGGTTGTGACTACTAATCTTACCTATGCCCTAGGCCTTCAGAAACAGACGAAGGCAAAATACTGTGTTCACTGGTTACTTGCATAGTTTGCATCTCTATTAACTTTTGTAAAAGTCTTGCTGAGTGATACAACTCTCCCTGGCTTTGATGCTTAAGAATTGTAGATCCTTTTGTATGGAATTCCCTTTTTGTGCCCTGTTTTAGTGAAGACTGTACTGCTTTGGCATTGTGCTGCCTATTACAGCCAGAGCAGGCAGCAGAAGTTGCTAACCACATTGCATGGTAGTGGTCTTGCTGTGGGACACTTAGAAAAGGAGGAATACCTGGGAATGGAGTGATCATCCAGCATGATGTCAGAATTTTAAGTGCTTTATAGTAGGGAATAGTATTGCTAAGGACCTCATCTACAAAGTTTTTTTTAGCTTGTAGCTCCACAAGTTTGTGAGCGTATCTCCATTGCTTGCAGAAGAATGATCCCAGATCCCGTAAGCGTGTCATCATCTGCCGAACTGGTAGATCTCCAGAAAGTTTCAGCACTTTCTTATCGGAGCAAGTATTTGTGAGCATAGAGGAGCCAGGCTGGACTGTAAGAAGTGGTTCTTGTAGGAGGTTAATATGTGAGTTTCGTAATGTGCATTAGAAACACTGAGGAAATATATATTTTTACATCTTAAATTATGATCGTAATGAGAGTATGAGATACTAAGCTGCCTAAAAAAAAGATACTTCAAAATACATTAATACAGCTAATTTAGTATTTCAAATTCTGAGAATCCTGCCGGTGTTATAAATAAAACATAAGTCTCCATTTTTACATTTGAATAAAGTTTTTAATGAAATAGTAAAGAATAGTTTCTGGCATTTAAGGGCATTTGAAGCGTTTGGTGGCAATTGCATTGCATGTTAAATGCAATTTCAGCAACTGGTTGTTGAGGTTTGGCCATTACTGACGTGCACCCTGGCAGAATAATGTTCTAGGAGTTTAGTGGTTGCTGTTGAGAGATGGTTGTGAATACAGAGAAGGTAAACTCCTGCTGGTGTGCTAAGGTAGAAGGTATGTAATTTTTTAGTTTACTCTTACTAGAGACATGTTAAAGGTTTGGATTTTCATCAGTCATCCAAAAGCCTCAAGATACATTAGGAGAAAAAAACCTGTCTTGTTTCATGTGGTAACTTTCCCAGTCCATAGTTTCCCAAAGCTTTGTTTGAAACCTATGTATGAAGTTGTAAAAAGATAAATCAAAAAATATTTTGCCACAATCTGCTTATTTCTCTTGGCTTAGTATACAACTAGGAAATTTTCCTCGATTAAAAGCTGTAGGGAGTTGCCTTTTTTTAAGCCTGATTTCCTAAGAAAATGTGATTTATGCTTTTTCCTTGTTTTCTCTCATTCTTTCCTTACATATTCACCAGTAGCTTTTGAAATAGTTGACCAGTTGTAGCCATGTTTGTAGGAGGGATGGAAATTGCAGACTGTAATGTTACCACAGGTTTTGGGAAAATAGGCAAGCTGGGTAGAGAGAAATGTGTCACTGCCCGCTCTTGAGAGCGAGATAATGCAATGGGATTTTGGTACTGACCTGTTTTTTTTAGCATGCAGTAAGTCTGTGTTGGATAGGAGAGCGGGAGTTATGTGTGTCATCAGGGCTTGAGGAGACAGAAGGAACATTGGGCTGTTCTGGAAAAGGATCGGGACCAACAATACTGTAGTGTGACATTATAGCAAAACAATAATAATAATAATAATAATAATGTCTTTCAGTATAAGAACAAAAGACAGTATTTCCCAAGTCAGATTTCCAGTAAGCCCACTCCTCTGTCTTGTGACACGGGGTTACTGGTTGAAAAGCAGGAGCTGAACTTATGTCTAGAATGGCATTTCTCGTCTTCTTTCCTGTCTGGCCTGTATTTGCATTACCTATTTATCATGATAAACAGCAGACTGAAATCTACCTTATTATGTTCAACTTGAAGATTTTTATCAAGTCTCAATAGAGAAATATCTCCTGCTGGTTGGTTTAGAAAAACTCAAAAACTTAGTAATGGTAAAAGTGAAGAAAACTTTATTAGCTTGTACTGCTTTCATTTCTAGAGAATTCTCTGCTGTATAATATGAAATATACCTGTCAAGCCTTTAGTAACCAACATAATCTTAACAAATTGTAATTTATTGATTTCAAGTGTTCAAATAGTTCATTTTTAAAATATCATAGCAGACTGCAAAATCGGTGGTTTTGGCTTGTGTTTATTTTAAAGTAGTTTTCATAGTAACAACAAATACTCTAAAGGAAACTGGATTTTCCTCTACTGAGTAGAAAAGCAAGTAGCAGCATGAATCACAGCTTCCAAGAACTGTCAGAATAGGAATGCAGATGCTCTCTTACAGACACACACACACACACTTTCCTGTCAGTTTTAATGTAGTAATGTGATTTAATAAAGTTTTCTTGCCATCCACAGCAGCAACATCCATTGTATGTAACCAAGCTACTACTAGCAGTTGTGTGTTTACAACTACAGTTTGGAGCTAGTACGGTAGTTCCACTGATAGTTCTCTAACATCTCAGCAATTTTACATGTAATATATTTTTCTGGAAATGTTCATGTTGTTAAAATGTTATACTTCATTTTTTTTATATAGTCTTTTTTTCCAGCTCAGAAGCTTTAGCTAAACATTTTGTGCTGCCCTAAAGCTTTTAATGATGTTTCATGGAAAATAAGATAGAGTTTCAGCCTTGAGAAGCTTGTGATCTGAATTTCACTGACATAGAAAATGAGGAGAATGACCTCAGAAATGGGGACAAGGATTCAAATTAATAAGCGAGTTATAGTGAGTGAATTAAAGTTTCATTTCTAAGAACATAAGATAGATCAGCAACAAGTAATATGGAGAATATAGAAGCAAAAGACAGCATAAAGCAAGTCCAAATAATATAGGGATTTGGAGGAAAAGAAGTATAATATTTTACAGGATCTGGAAAGCATAGTGAAATCAGAAAAGTAGTTGAATCAAGAGGAAGAATAACTAGAAGGTTTTTAGAAATAGGGCAGGAAAAAGAGCTGTAGAAACTTACAAATTATGTTGATGGGTTTAGCTCTTCTGAAAAAAAAATGAGACAGGAAAAGGATTTGAGAATATGCTGTTTTGATCAGTTTGGCAGGGAGGTTAGGACACAAATTCTGGTACTAAGATTTTTTTTTTTAACTCTTTAAGAAATTTCGCTGTCACTCAAGCTTGCTTTTAAAGTGAGTGGCAAAACAACAGGCAGCTGTGCCTGAAAATTTCATCTCAGGCATTCCTGTTGCTCTGTCACTACCTTCTATTACACATAGTTTTTCTACAAGCTGGAGGATTTCATATGAATTTCAGTACAATCGAGGGTGGGACTATAGAAGTTTTTAACATCAGTGGTGATTGACATACTATCATTTTATCTAAGTCAAAAAGATCACAAACTTTTTTCACTAAAATAACTGAAATTGCTTTTCCAAATTATTTTAGGTAAATTTGTAGTGCCTTTATATAGACAATTAGATTTATGGTTGATTCAGATTGATATACATTAAACTTTGTGTTTCCAACATAAGAAATGAAAAATGATCTTTCATAAACTGGGATAAATTTTTTTTACAATGCACCTAGACTTCCTGTCCTGTAGAATGTAGTTTACCATTTCTTATATATATATATATATATATATATATATATATATATATTTGATTCAAAACATTGATTTCTAACATTAGAATATTTCATTTGACTACATAGAAAAATAGATATGTAGGTGATAATGGTCTGCATTTCTTATCCCATTAGACTTGGCAGTAGATCTTCCTCAAACATTGGCATTCTTCCTCAGTTTGACAGCTTCTTCTTTCTGTTATATGTACTGGGGGACAAGGTGGTAAAGAACGGGTTTAGAAGTTACTTTGTTTTGGTTATGTTACGTCAAAGGAAATCCACCTATCCTTGCATACAATGGAAGGGAATAGATTAATGTATGCCTTAAAGGATATGCTTTGCCACATGGGAGTGCTGAATAGAAAATATCAACAGTGCGTAACTAGCAGTAGCTTTTCCAGCAGGATTGTCATGAGTTAGGTGATATTACCAAGTTGGTGCATGTGTATTTAGAACACAGTACGGTGTGTAGGAATACAGAATTTCTGATCTGTAGCAGGTGGGGAGCTATTTCTTCATTGAATGAATATTTGTGTATAGAAATCTCTGTTGTATAGTTAGCTTTTGCTCAGCCCATCTTACTGAAATTAGTTTTTTATTAGCGAGGGGAGTTTGATTAGTGAGTGGAGGGAGTCTTGTGCTGTTGCATGCCATGTTTTCTGAGAGTTTCAAGTTGTGTTCTGAGGTAGTTCACGTGTCCTGTTTGAACCGTAGTACACACAGTTAAGATTTTATTGATGCATTTTCTTTACAGAAGTTTGCATAGTGTATTGTTGACGATCTGCAAGGTCATAATACAATCCAAAGCAATTGTAATGCAATAATAGTAACATTAATGCTTTGTAGACATCGTTACGTCTGTAAATTTTGTTACCATTGGGATATTGCGTTTGTCTCACATTTGTTTAGATTTCAGACAGTGCCAGAGCTACATAAAAGGTGGTATCCAATGTTGAAGTTCTCCTTCATGAGTATTTACTTCACTATATTGAATAGAGGAATTGGAAAGTAAAATTGTGGACAATTTAAGGATGCATATAAAATGACTGAAATGGCAGGAGAGAAAACAGAAATAATCAAGGCTCATCCCCGGAAGTTTGTTTTGAACAGAATAATTTTTATTAAACTGTGGGTTTTTCTGTTGTTTTTCAGAAGATTGTGCCAAAGAAGACTTATTCAGATGACATCACATTTGGACTATTAATGCTACCCACCCACTCTAAAAGGCACAATGTATTTCTAGGTAATTTAAGTAAGTATGTAGATTTTATTGCTACTAGAACAGTAATGCTTTAAACAGAAGCATCTATTTTCAACCTCAGGCAAGGTAGACATTCCACTTCAATTTGATATTCAAATTAATGGTGTGTGTGGGCAAGAATAAACTTCAAATAAGCTTTTTATAAGCATTTATCCTGTACACTGGAGCATGGAATGAAATGACTGAACTGCACCTGAGCTGCCTTGGAAACTAGAAGGAAGAAAAAACCCAGACCTTATGAAGGCACTGTCCCCAGCAATGCAGTGTGCTAATGTGGCCCTGTGGTTTCTGGAGACTAAAGTAATATCTCTCCCAGGGCTGTGTTGTGGTGACTGAGCAGATGTACTGCCATGCTCACTGCTTTTCTTAGTGGTTTTTGTTTGTTTGTTTTGGATTTTTTTTTGCAGATGCTTTTGTTAAAGTTGAAATGACTTAATACCCCATTCATGTAAGGATATAGAAGAAGAATGCATCTTACTGGGTTCAAGTACCAGTATCTCTGTTCACATGTCACCTTTTTTATGAAAGGGTTGCTTCTCCCTGCTTCCTTGACTGGGCACTGTGTACTGTCCAGCTGAGGATGGGCCAGGAGGTGCAGATTTTCATCTTTGCAAGATTTGTCCATGTTGTATCTTGCAGTAAGATTACTGGTTGCTTTGTGCATCACATGGAGGGAAGCACAGAGCAGCAGGGTAGTTTGCTTATGGTTCATCTTTTGAGCAACAAAGGGGTTTTGATTCAATGTATCATGAGGATCACGCCATGGCCCTCTGTAGATTTCATAAATGTGTTTTTATGTTTCATCTTTCTAAGAAGGTGTTATTTTTCAGATGTTCTGTTGTTTTTTGACTGGCTCAAAGCATGCACTTTTATACTGGGTCAAAAAAACCCCCAAGAAATTGATCTATTTTTGTAGATCAGACATTGTTCCAATCTTGCTGAAGCAGGATTATTTTTTCTTGCTAGCAGAAAGCCTTCCTGTATTCCTAGTAGCTTATAATGCATCGGAGGTGCTTGGTCATGCATGAAGTTTGGTCATGAATGGAGTTACAGGTAGCAGTGCTTGCAGTTAATGATGCTTGACAGTTTCTATTCCAGAACCCTGGTTTTAGTTGCTTATAATTTAGTAAGACTTAAATCTCTGTGTTATATGTCTCCTTCACCTAAAATTCAACCAAACATCCACTTGTGTCAAGAGAATGAGTTGAGAGGGAAGAACATACTGTTTTCTTGATGCAAAATGCAGTGACAGTCTTGCCACTGGAAAAATAAAGCACCTGCATATGCTGGAGCAAGCACTCAAGTTTTTGGGAGAAACAAATTGTTATGCTGCAGTATCAGCCTGCTTTTTTTCTGCTATCCCACTTGCATTAGGCAGCATGATAGATTTCTGAAAATGTTTTGTACCAGTTCAGTAAATTTCCTAAATCCCATTTCTTCTGTCCAAATCAGGTGAGGTAGATGTATTCCAAATCCTTTTAGTCATAAGCAGACAGAGCTACTGAGCATGTTGTAGCTGGACTGTGAGAAGTAAACAGGTCTAATCTCCTCCACTCCATTGTAGTGTCAGGTACAAACATTTGAGTAAGAAGATTTTCTTTTGTACTCTTTGTGCTTTTCCTTAACCCTATCACCCATCTACTGTTGATTTGGTCTTTCAGATTCTGCTTCAGCAGTATATTTCCATAAGCGTTGTCCGTTTTTTCATTCAACTTTTCTCTATTCTTTGCTTTTTTCTCTTTATTGCTACTCTTACGTTCACAACAGATGATAATAAAATTGATCATTTTGAACAATGCAGGCTGTGTGTGGTTAAAAGTTATGAAATACTTCTTTTTGAGCATCCTGAAAACCTCTGTGTGTTGTGCATCTATGGTGTTGCTTTTCAAGTGACATTTTTAGAACATTAAGACCATATTTCTTCTGAAATGGAAAGGCAATATACTTTAAATTTTCAAATTATGCACATGTGAAAATTTGTATAGTGTTTTTCTTAAAAAACAATTTTTCTTTAGGAATTGCTCTAAAGAGATCTGATTTTTTTTTGTTTTCATCTAAATTTAGCAAATGTAGAGAGAAGCCCATTCTTTCATTTGCAAAATCTTCTGGAAATTTATTTGGATGTTGTATACTGAACATCAGTGAAACTAGGTGAGTCTGAATATTTTGGTTATTCTAAGCAACTAATGAATTGATTGTATGTGAAAAAAAAGATTAAAAAATCCTGTTTGTAACTTACAGTTCTAGGAGAAACTCTGGCATATAACCTAAAATCTAGAGGACTAAATTATTAAATAAATAACATAGCCAAGAAAAAAAACGGCAGAGATTAAGCAATGTATTCCTGGCTTTACATCTAAGGTAAAAAGCTATGTATACACCAAATATATTTTATCTAGTGTTTCTTTAATGAAATTCTTGCATTCCATAGATTGCTTGATTAGCTTGCTGTAGTATTTCTATGTTCCTGTGGCTGTTCTCTGAGATGATGTTTAGAACCAGGCTGATCTCAGTCTTACAATAGACTAGTATTCCTGTGTCATTAATCTGATTTTTCTCAATTCCCGTAGTTGGTAACCACTGGATTTAGAAAAAAATTTGAGTCATTGCAGTATAGCCATGATCATCTTTATCCCTTTTAAATTTTGTTTGAGTTAGGGCAAGTTAAATCACAGTGGTAGTGCTTACAAATGTGACACAGACTATACTATCTGAATTTCCAGGGAAAAAACAATACTGACACCTCTGTCTGAAAGTTCAGAGATGCAAGAATATTTATTTTTCCCTTACTGTATTTAATAGCACAGGTAATAGGAGGAAATGAATGAATGAATAAATGAGAGAAAGGCTGAAAGAAATAAGGTAGAAACAACAAGAGAAATAAAATATTTGAAGTGAGAAAACAGGACATAAAAGATGAAGTAAATAAGCAAAGAAAAAAGAAATTAAGCCTAAGGAATAGGGATATTTTGATTTATGTCTTCTGCTGAATTCTGGCACAGGGGAAATAAATTTTTTGTAGAAGCCAGTAAATGGTATTTTTTTTTTTTAATTGTGAGGCATTTTGAAGAATGCTTACAGAATTTTTCTAAAGCCTTTCAGTGCCATCAAGTATTTTCTTTTGTGACATGACATCTCTGTTGATTAGTCTGGTTTGAAAAGGTAGGGTGTAACTCCGATATATGCATTACAATTGTGATTTGGAAGATTAAAACTGCTTTGGAGAAAATCTCACTGTTGTGTCCCCTTACACATACTTGCTCAATGTGTTTGAACTCCGTGTCTTTCTCAGAAGACTAGTCTGTGAGTTCTGCTGAAGGTGCAAAGTGTGCTCTTCTGTCTCTACTGGGGACATAGCGTTCTGCATCAATCATGAAATTCCTGGAAAAATTTGAATGGTCCATGTGATAGTGATGTTTGCTGCTGTAGACCAGATGAAATCTAATACAAAATAAACCCTCTTGAACAGCTAGCATAGGAGTGTCAGCACCAGCTGCTTTGATCTACTGATCCATTTCTACGGTTTCAGATTACTTTCTAATGGGGACAGAGTCATAATTGTTCACATTGGTTATAGGTCAGTAGATGAGGGCAGTGAATCTCTAAGATCTGTGTATCTCTGCTACAAATCCAGCCATAAGTTTGGGTGCTGATTTTGAAAAATTTTAAAGTGCCAAGAATACTTTTTTCAATTTTGTTAATATAAACTGTCAATGAAACACATAAATACTATAAATGACAGAGGTTCAAACGACTGAATCATAACTGGCTTTTGTAATTCTGATTGATTAGTTTGGGTTTTTGCCATGTTTATATTTTTAAATTGTTAAACAGAGGAGTCTTCTGTTTTCTTTCATTTTAAAATTTTGGTATGGAACTCTAAAATATGTATGCTTCCCACCCCAAATATTTTGCTTGGACTGCTCATCTGCATTGAAGAAAACCCCAAGGCCAGTGTTTTATGGCAGCCATTAAGTAAGAACAAGACAAAAACCGAAAAAGTGATGGTCTTCGCAGGTGTTTGCAGTTATTACCCTTTCTCGTGCCTTAGCTGTCATGAATCATGACAGACTTTTTTTTTTTTTTTTTGCCTGGAATGAATTCCACAGTTGTTAAGCTTTTGAAAATCTAAGTAATATTTAGGTGCTGGTGTTAAATAATTTTATTTCTAAATAGCAGTTGAAAGAGTCCTCTCCGTCTGCCCTGTTTAATTTTAAGTTCAGAGTTTCCCAAGAATTTTGCATGCTTAACGGTAGCATAATATCCCACATATCTGTGACAGTGATTAGGACTAAATTCAGTTATGTTTCTTGTTTATTAGATCTTTGCAGAATCTAGATGTTGGCTTTCAGCATTTTTTTCCAGAAAATTTCTGAGATTCAGTTAAGATTTCTGTTGGTAAGGACATTTAAACCTACAGCCTTTTAATACAATCATTAAAATCTACCCAAAACTACTAAGGTTGTAACAGCACAAGTAGCAGCAACATTTTGAAACTGTTTGAAAAAAATCACTGGCTTTAATAAAAACAATAAAGTAATTTGCAGTATTATTTAATTTGTTCAAAATTGAGATATAAGCCTCAATTTAAAATGAAGAAAAATGTTGAGAGTCAAAATGTGAGTTGTAAGCCAGTAAGTTATGAAGATTCCTCATTATTTTAAGTAATCTTGCCTTAAAACTATTTCACTGTTATGCTGAAGTGCTAAGTTTGTTTATTTTTTTAATGTGTTTGGTATAAGTAAATGGTTTCAAGCTGTAATGTGTGCTTAAATACAATACAGCTGTTTTCATTAGCCTGTTAGCATATGGCCTGAACGTAAAATTCATGTTAGTTTCAGGATTTCCTGTGAATATTGATAATTTTTGGTATCCTATTCCTCAGTACCAGTGTTTAGTAGGCCACTAGCAAGATCCTAGGTCTTTGAAACCATTCTTGCAATATGGTGAGCAGAAGGGAATTATTAAATAAAACTTGATTGTCATTTTCATTTTTGATAGCTGATACATTAATTGTAAATGGAAATAGCTATAATGCTTTTATAAATATTTCTTAGTGTTGCTTTTAGGGACTTAAGTGCTGGATGATCTAAGTCAGGTTTTGTTAATTAAGTGGGAAAAGAGGCTATGAGGGATAGAACCATCCACTGTGAAGGGGCCTCGGTCCCAGCAGTGAAAGTCTCTGATGGTGGGGGTGACTGCCAGAGTGGCTCCTGGATGGTCAGACAGGGAACTTTCCTTAACATTGGGATCTCAGGAGTACAAAGACTTTGAGGTGCAGGAAATAAGCACTCAGAAACATGTATCTTGGTACATAGAAATCATGTGGTCTGATCGTTCTGTGAAAGAAAAACTTGAGAATTGTAAAAGATAAAAATTAAAAAACTGAGGAAGAGAGTTTAAAGTCGCACAAATGTAGCAAGTGTGGTCATAAGTAGCTGATAGGATTTTTTGTTGAGTATTCTAGATGGTAAAAAGGACGAATAGTTCTCACAGAAATAACTCTGAGTATTCATTTGAAACTTTGTAGGGTTTATATAGGGTGTCTGGATAGAATCTGAATTTCCAAAAATACAAAAAGGAGCTGAATTGTGACCTGCCCCTCCCCCCCCCCATCTAATCTTGAAAATTCTTATTGTAAATCTTGTAGCTGCAAAGTTTATAAGAGCTTGGTGTAGAATTTCCTGATACGTTTTGTCTTTCAGGCAGTATCATGATCTTAAAATATTTTTGAAAGAATGGGAGATACATGACAGAACTTTGCTATGAGCATTGAATTAGTCTGCAAGGTATTGAAAGCCTTCATTATAAAAATTCCCAGTGCCTGAAGAGTAATGTTCTCATCATAATTAATCAGCTTAATTTACAATTAAATTGACTATACGCAACATTTTGAAGATCATACTCATATATGAGAAGAAGGAATTTGTTGTTTGTCTTTTGCTGTTTCTCTGGTGACCCTCAGAAGGTGATTTCAGTTGGTTTTCTGGACTTAGCACAAGCTCTGAAAGTTTCAGAGGAGTGCATGCTTCTACTGCTCAAGAATAAAGAAAAAGTGAGAAAATTTGTTATCTACATAAATAGATAATGCTTTAGAAACACAGGAAGTTAAAAAATGTTAAATGTTAGTGTTACTCCAAACTGTAATTTTTCTTTGAGCTTTGGTTCCTGAACATTCAGAAATTCCGTTGTGTTCAGTGCTCCAATGTTTGAATTAAGTAAAGATACTCTTCCTTTATTTCCATTTAAGAATATATGCAGAATGATTACAGTAAAATTAAATTAAATTTGGAGTTGATTATTTTATAGACTTTTTCCTTATCGCTGCATGGCTGTTTCTGTTTAGTTCATGCAGCACTATCTCTTTTGTTACATTAATGTATCATCTTTCCCACCTGAACAAGTCCAATGACTGACTAAATGCTGGCTGATTCCATTTCCTTCGGAATCTTGCTTGTAGCAGGGTGGCAAAGGGATACTTAGTGTCTGTACCCAAAGTGGTTACAAAATGTTTTGCCAGAAGGTCCTAGGGACAAGAAAAATAAACTTGTTTTGTCTTAGTTTTATTCATTCTTTATCTGAAACAAGAGTTATTTCCTCTCTGTATCAGTTGCAAAACTCTTCTGGTTTGTTAATTTTTTGGGGGTTGTGTTTTTGTTTTGTTTGGGTTGGGTTTTTTTTCTTTGGGGGGGGGGGTTAGGGTTTGGTCTTAACCTTGTCAGCTGTTGCTCCATCACAGAAGGTCTCCAGATTGGTCAGGCATGATTTGCCCTTTGTAAAGCTGTGCTGGCTGTCTCTGATCACCTGCTTGTGTTGTATGTGCCTTAAAATTGCTTCCATGATCTTCCCAGACACAGAGTGAGGTTGCTTGTTCCGTGGTTCCCCGGATCTTCCTTTCTCCGTTTTTTTAAAAATAGGACTGATGTTTCTGTTTTTCCAGTCAACATGTCTGACTGCCATGGCTTTTAAAATATGATGGAGAGTGGCATGGCAACATCATCTCATCAGGTCCCATAGGCTTGTGGCTATTCAGTTTCATCAAATGGTCCCGAACCTGCTCTTCTCTTACAGTGGAAATACACTGAAATGGCCATCCCCTAGTGCTTCCCATGTTCTGTTTTGTTCTTTTTTTTGGCTACCTTATTCATTTTCCCTTTGTTACCACTTTGTGGTCTCCAAAATGATGTGCAGGACTTCTGGGGAAAGTGGTGGGTGGAGGTAGAGGGGAGGAGGAGGAGGAGCTGCTTGTTTGGTAATTTTTGACTTGGACTACACTTCAGTGTTGAAGCTTAAAATTTTCCAACTCTCTCGTTTTATGGAAATGCGAAGTCTCACTTCTTTCTTTTTGAAGATGCTTTTCAGTGAAGTGCACTGCCTACTTCATTTTTCAGGCAGGCAAACAGTCCACTCTTCACAAAAGCTTTATAGAATAATTTAGCTGTGCATGAGTCACCCATGCTGGGAAATTTAGGCATCAGAAGCACTTCCACAGCTGCACAAATCATGGATTGTGCAATCAACTTGTAAAAAATAAAGTGATGACTAGCACTAAATATTTTTAGAAGTGTTTTACTTACATACATGCATTTCTACATGATAATTAAGTTTCAGATAAAATACTAGCTTTCTGAAACACCTGTCACATGTTCTTGGGTGTTGCTGCTAGCAACTGTCATCGTTTTTAAAAAGTTATGTCCATTTAGTATACCTGTACAATTCTAAGTGTTACAAATAGCTGCTGGTTGTATAAATCACTTGTCAAATTTTCTTAGTTTCAGGTTATTAATTTAGAGGAATATCCTTGTATAAGTATCTGTACTGAGGATCATCCTAAAACCATCCAAGTTGATGCTAATGAACATGCTATTTGATAGATAGTTTGACAGCTAAGCAACATATCAGGTGTATATATTTACATTTTGCTTGAGATTCCTTGATTCTAAGGCTGAGTTCTGAGTTTGTTTTCATATCCAGAAGCTGATCCATGAGTCTGGGTCAGTATATAAAAATAAGCTGCATTCTGCCCAGAAGCTTTTTCTCATGGATTGCCATATGAGATGAAACAGCGCATGGGAGAGTAAAGACGTTTCATTTAAATACGAAGCAGGCTTCTCAAGTAGTAGCTACAATGCTCATTTCTTCGAGCACAAATTTGAATCTCATTTTTCCTAATTTTCTTCCCTGGTTGTAATTTAACACGTGGTGTAGGTCAGCATGAAATGGCACTGTTGCCAAAAGATGTATAACCTATGATTTGCTGCTTCCCCTTCCCCTGTGCCAACACAGCTTTTGAGCAGTCAAATGGTGAAACAAATGTAGTTGATTTAGCTGAATGAAACAACATTTGGGTTAGTTTTGGGCTGGACCAGTTTTAGGTTCTGTCAACTGATCACATATGAATGCTAGCTGAAAAAAAGGAATTTAATATGGCCATGGAAATGAGTGGTCAGAGTAATGATCAAAGGCTAACATTATGAAAACTTCTGGCTTGATTAAGGAGATTGGTAGAAGTGCTTACTAATGTAAGTAGCTGCTAGGGCATGAAGTGCCTGGTCTCTGTAGCCATGTAGTTACCTGTGTGGTCTGTGTGTGTATTGCTCTTGCTGTCTTTCATGTGGTAATTCTTCATCTGTGGACAGATTCAGAGGAAGTACTTAGTCTTACTACTCCCACATTCTAGGTAATTACCCTGACCACTTAGGAATAAGTCTTTGTCTCCTATTTAAAGAAAACCAACCAACCAAAAAAAACCCCACAAAACAAGCAAAAAATCCCAACAAAACAACCACCTACAAAAATCCCTTGAGTTCATTTTGTTTAGTTGTCTGGCATGGTGTGCCACTTCCCCTCTAACCACTCCCTCACTTTTTCATGTGGGCATAACTGAGAAGTGGTAAGATGTTTCTGGATGTGCTAGATACTTGTAACTTAAAGGAGTAAGTTAATGACATAGAATAATATGATGTCCCTTAAACCTGATTAAGACTCATAAGCTATATCCTTTGTGGACTGTAAGGCGCGAGGATCAAGCAGGGCAGCAAGTAAGATTACAGCTGTGGACTTCAGGAGAGCTAACTTTTGCCTCTTCAGGGATCTTCTTGAAGGAATCCCATGGGAGCAGGAGTCCAAGAGAGCTGGTTGATATTCAAGCATTACTTCCTCAAGGCTCAAGAACAATGAGCAAGAAATTGGACAAAGGGGGCAGGAGACCTACATGAATGAAAAAAACTCCTGTCATATTTCAAGTGTAATCAGGAAATACACAGGAGATGGAAGCAAGGTCAGACTGCTTGGAATCAATATAGAGAGCTTGTCAAAGTAGAAATAAGACAGGAAGGACCAAGACCAATCTGGAATTAAATCTGATCAAGGATGTCAAGGACAACAAGAAGGGCTTCTTCAAGCACATAACAGAAGAAAAGCCTAGGATAATGAGGGCCTGTTATTAAATGGAAGGAGACCCTGGTGGCAGAGGGCACAGAGAAGGTGGAGACACTGAATGCATTCTTTGCATTGGTCTTCACTGAAAAGACCAGCTCTCGGGAATATCTGACTTAGAAGACCAGGGTGAAAGAATATTGGAAGGAAGACTTTACCTTGGTCAAGGAGGATTGGGTTAGAGAACATCCATGTAAACTAGACATCCACAAGTCCAAAGGCCATGATGGGGCCTTGCATCAACAAGTGCTGAGAGAGCTGGGGGCACCATAATGAGGCTGGTCATGAGAGGTTGGGGCAATCAGGAGAAGGACCTGTGAACTGGAAGAAAGCAGATGTCACCCTGGTCTTCAGAAATGGCAAAAAGGAGAACCCAGAGAACTACTGGCCAGTCAACCTCATCCCAATCCCTGGAAAGGTGATGGAGTGTCTCATTCTGGAGGCCATCTCTATCAATGTGGGTGACAAGAAGGTGGTCAGGAGTGTGCATTCACTAAGGGCAAATCATCCAACCTGATTGCCTTTTATGATGAAACAACTGCCTGGAGAGATGAGGGGAGAGCAGTGGAATATTGTTTAACCTCAATATCAGCAAGGCTTTCAACACTGTCTCTCGCAACATCCTTGTACGCAAACTCCGGAAGCATGGTCTGGTTGAGTGGACCATGAGGTGGATTGAGAACTGGCTGACCCCAGAGAGTCGCTATCAGTGACACGGGGTCTAGTTGGAAGCCTGACACTAGTGGTGTCCCCCAAGGTTTAATATTGGGAATTGTTTAACTTATTGTTTAATGACTTGGATGAAGGGGCAGATGCCTCCTCAGCAAGTTTGCTGATGACACAAAGCTGGGAGGAGCAGTCCATACCCCAGAGTGCTGTGCAGCCCTTCAGAAGGGCCTCAACAGGCTGGAGAGATGGGCAGAAAGGAAATTCAGTGAAGGCAAGTGCAGGGTCCTGCACCTGGGGAGGAGTAACCCTGTGCACCAGCACAGGCTGGGGATTGACCTGCTGGGAAGCAGCTCTGTGGAGAGGGACCTGGGGGTCCTGGTGGACAACAAGCTGTCCATGAGCCAGCAATGTGCCCATGGGGATGAGAAGGCCGATGGTATCCTAGGCTGCGTTAGGAAAGGCACTGCCAGCAGGTCAAGGGAGATGATCCTGCCCCTCTACTCAGCCCTGGTGAGGCACATCAGGAGTGCTGTGTCCAGCTCTGGGCTCCTCAGGACAAGAGAGACATGGAGCTCCTGGAGCAAGTCCAGTGGAGGGCAACAAAGATGATTAAGGGATTGGAGCATCTCTCTTATGAGGAAAGGCTGAGGGAGCTGGGGCTGTTCAGCCTGGAGAAGAGACAGCTGAGAAGGGACCTCATCAATGTCTATAAGTATCTGCAGGGAGGATGTCAGAGGATGGATCCAGGCTCTTCTCAGTGGTGCCAAGCAATAGCAGAAGAGGCAGTGGGCAGAAACTGATGCACAAGAAATTCCACCTGAAGAGGAAGAACTTCTCTACTGTGTGGGTGACGGCACTGGACCAGTTTTCCCGGAGAGGCTGTGGAGTCTCCCTCACTGGAGATACTCAGGAACTGTCTGGATACAACCCTGTGCCCTGTGGATGACCCTGCTTCACCCAGAGGGTTGGATGGGATGACTCACTTTGGTCCCTCCCAGCCTGACCCGTTCTGTGATTCTGTGATAAAGGCACTGGGTGCAGAAATAATTTATATAACTTCTTACAGACCCTCTTGGCCAACTGTTGACTTACTTAATTTCTGGAAGTTTTAGAATAGCATAATGAGAACAGAGCAGGAAATTTTGACTGAAGTTTTCTCTTGATTAGTCAGAATTCTTTATGTAAAAAGTGCAAGTGTTCATTTGAATGTAAAAGCTTATAAATCTTCATTAGGTGTTTTTTTTTTCTGGTCTAGGATAGCATTTTAGAAAGATTCATTTGTGTGAACTTCATAATCTCTTTTTACCTTTCTTTCCCACCTTTTAAGACACATCTGCATGCTAAAAGTCTGGCAGTTGAAGTGCTCACGTAATGTGTAGGTTCATGTATTTCAGGAAGATTATTTGAGGTGGATAGCTGAGTCTTGTTGCAGTAATAATAACGATAAAGCCTCATTTTCTAAACTTAAGCATGCATTTATATCAACACCAACCAGAAATTTTACGTGGAATGGAAGAAGAATTTCCTTGGTGTTATCTTGCTTTGAATGTGTAATAATTGTCTGTTGAAATTGATAAGTAATTTTCTCCAGGACAATTTTCAAAAAGTAGTTGACTTTCTGTATCTAGTCATTCTTCCCTTTTATTATTGGGGTAGAGGAAAACCAATGTTTGACTCTTTGATCTGTCTCATTTCTTGGTGAATTATCATTTTCCAGTTTATTTTCCAGTATAGGAGTAAAATGTTTAATAAATTTTTCTTCTTTGGTTTGATTTGTTAGCATTCTTTGTAGTATTTATGCTTTGATGAAAATGTGACAAACCATTTTAGAAAAACTGATTGTTTAATGTTTGTGTCTGATACAAAGTATCTAAAATTCATAATGCTCAGTTTCATAAATATGCACATTTTTAATTGGACTAATTATTTCAAAGTGTTTTTAACTTCAGGATAGATATCTTGGTACTTTAAAGTTTTTTCTTTAAACTGTTAATATTGAGAGATCAAGTGAAGATTTTCTTTTTGTACTGTCTGGTAACTTTATTCTGTAGAAAAAAATTGATTTGTGTATAGTAAATAATTTTATGGGATAGTTATAATATTTGGAGGGAATTTAAATTTAAGAACATGTGTGTGGAATGTTTTCACCTTCTGAATTCCTGAAAAAAACCTGTCAGTTGTCTACCTTTTCCGTTCCATCTAAGAGGCTGGAAGAAAGAAGCTTGGTTTTGTTTGTTCATTGTAAAATGTACCAAGTTTAGATGAGTCCTGTGAGAGAATACCAGACTGCAGATTTTATACCATCTATTGCACTTTTTTCCTTAGCACAATGAGCTTTAATTTAGGATCTGTTCTTGAGCTGGCTAGCTGACTGCAGGTTGTATCTTCCCAGAATGCCATTAAAGGAAATGGAGATTTACACAGGGATGTGAAACTTTTTGGTTTTGAATTGTAACACTAACTGATTAGTGATTAGCTTCTCTTGACCTAAACTCCTGTTGTGAAGTCCTGTTTTTTTGTTAAGCACCATTTAAAGAGGCAGTAGGTGTACTTTTAAGCCAGACTTGATTAGGCAATATATATTGTATTTTAGATGTGCAAACACAGCACATACTCAAGTCTAATCCAGGGTACCCTGTTATAGATCCAGGAGTGGCAGATGTAGCTAAGAGGTTCCTGCTCTTCTTTGTTGAGGGGTACTGTTTCTTAGCTGTGCCAATTTTCAAAGGTACATGGAGCCACAGTTTTTAAATAGTCTTTATTATTCCATTCTTATTAAAACTGTGTGATATGTGCATTCTTTTAAACACATAATTTCACAAATCTGCTTCAGTGTGTGGCCAGAGCTAAAGGGGTGCTGCACACCTCCAGTGAGAGCCAAGGAAGGGTGGAGCCTTATAAAAATGGGAGCAAGTGGGATTATAACATGTAGCCACTGTCTTTTTTTGTACAGACTAGTTGCATAGGATTTGCAAATATTATTTCTGCCACACTTACAGCTTTGTTATTGAAGGAAGGGGATCTCTTGTAGGGAACCGTGTACAAATGGCTAAGAAAATATTTTAAATGAGACTACAGAAGAACAGGAGCTGTTCTGATGGCTAGGTTATTAAATGCTGCCTTTCATATTTATCTTATGAACTTGTGTTTGTAGTATTTTTGTTTGTCCTTTTTGTTTTTCTGATTTGGGGAGCTTGTTCACTGATGACTCTGAAAATTTGTATTGTATCACTTTCTTTTAGTATCTTTGTTAGTAATTTGATGGAGACACCTATAAGTGTAGTTAGTTGGGATCCTGGAAGGCAAAATACAGACAGCCCGGAAAAGGATGGAGGGGAAAAAAGCCTGGTAAGTGCTTCAGCATCCCACAGCCAAGGATCAATTACTCGACACCTAGCAACCTGCTGAGTGCTTTCCTGGTCATTCCCAGGGAGCTGGAGGGAAGCCAGGCTCAGGCAAAGAGCCCAGATTGCTAGCAAATTCCTGGTGAGGTGGCAGGTCTGAGGATGTTCTGAGAAGTCAGTTTGGTGAGTCAGAGACCAGATCAGTGGGGTACATGGACAAGTGTGGGGCAGGTTTGAATGTATCATGTGATTTAGGTTGGAAGGCACCATAAAGATCATCTAGGTACAATGTTTCCCTTTTTCCAGTCACCTGGAACTTCGCTTGATTGCATTAACTTCTCAAATATTACGGAGAATGGCTGTGCAAATACACCAACCAGTTCTCTCAGGACTCCGAGATGCATCTTATCTCAGGTGTCATGGGCTTACATACAATCAGGTTCCTCTGGTGATCGTGAATCTGATCTTCCCTTGCAGCAGAAGGGACCTTGTTCCTCTAGTTTCTGTCTTGCAGTCCATCCATTCAAGAAGTATGGGAAGAGAGGTTGCAAGCCAAGACTGAGGCAAAAAAGTTGTTGAGTACCTTAGCCCTCTCCTCATCTATTGTTACCAGTTTAGCAGCCTTGTGTAGTGGGTGTGTACACCTTCTTCGACTTCCCTTTTGTGGTTAATATACCTATAGATGTTGTTCTTGTTATTCTTTGCATGCCTTGCCAAGTTCAGCTCCAGCTTCACCATGGCCTTCCTCATCCCATTCCTTCACAACTGGATTGTATCCCTACAGTCTTCCTGGGATGCCTGTCCTTGCTTCTGCCTGTGCCCTTTAGTTTGACCAGCAGTCCCTTCTCATCCTTGCTGGACTCTTGCCTTCCTTGCCCGATTTCTTGTGCCTGGGGATCGTTAGCTCTTGTGCTCTGTGGAGGACATCTGTACAGATTGCCAGCTCTGTTGCTTGTCCCAGAGGGCAATGTCCCTGAGGTTCATATTGGCTAGCTCCAGAGGCCTAACTTCACTGCTCACCAGACTCAGAACTCCACCAGCGTGTAATCACTGTAGCCCCGGTAAAGGACTCAGGCTTATTAGAGCTTTCTTGCATGCATCTTCTCTGCAGTCTGGACCAAGATTAGAGAGCTGCACTGTATCGAGAAGGGAGCTATGGGGCCACCTCTGTGTTGAGCAAGGAGGTACAGACTACAGAGAAGGGTAGAAGAGTGGCAGCAGAACAGCCTGAATGATCTGGAGCAGTGGAGTGGTGAGCAGGGGTGTTTTTATTATCTGTGAGCTAGAGAGATGGAAATTGCAAACTGTGGTCAGTCCCAAGTTGTAGCGAAATCTCTCTCCTGATGGCGGGACAGTCTTAACATGTGAAGCATGCAGGAGAGAATTGCTTTTTCCTGTAATCCTCATAATTCATGCTTCTATGACGATATTATTTGCAGTGACTTTTGACCAGACTTGTTTGAACAGCTTGCTTAGGTCCGTTACCTTGTCAGGGAGTAGACTAGGACACATCTGTGTGACAAACCGTTTCTAAGAACTTAACCTCTCTTTACCTCTGTTGTTACGTTTTCTGCGTACCCAAGGTGATCTGTAGCCTCTTCTTCTAGCTTCTGTGAACTGTGAATGATGGCGTGCAAATAGTATGCACTCTTTCAAATGTCATTATAACTCAACTAAATCTGTGATATCACTGACTATTACCATAGCAGCCCTCCTAACAGGCATTTCATCTTTCCTGTAGACTGCTTGGACTTACTGTCTTCCCAAAAGTCCTTCAGGAGTAGACATGAGACTGCCATTCAGGTAATGGCAATCCACACCACCAGTCTTCTGTTCTACTGTTCTTTCTCCATTGTATGTTCTTCAGTACTCCCTGAAAAGGTGATGGACCTAAGGAAGCTCCTCATCCACAGCAGACTACTCATGGCCACTCACAAATTTTCCTATTAAAAGCCATCTAGGATCCATCTGTGCTAGAAGCAGCCCTCTCCTCGGTTGTCCTGTGAAGCGCTGGAAGATGAACACCTGCTGCTATAGCATGTTTTATCTCAGAAAATGACATTTCTAGGATGTGTCATCTCTTCTCCACAAATACAGACCAAAAACTGATTTGTTGATGTGGTAGAGGAGAGGTTGCAATATGTGGCTATTCCCAGCTGCTGGAATAACCTGTTCAGCTGCAAAGTTTGAACAGCATTTCTTGAAGTTCCTTTTAGCCCTATCTTTTGATTTTTTTTTTTCAATTGCCCTTTTTTTTGAGGTAAAAAAGGAGACATGTCAGTTTTAAAAACACCGTATTTTCACAGACAGCCTTTGCTTAGCAAGAAAAGATTAATCAGTCATTACACTAATTTGCTTTCTGTTGGTGTATATATCACTGCAAGCAAAGGAGCAACTACCTTGAAACCTGCTTGCTTGTTCTATAGTTCTACCAAACTATATGTGATGAGGGGTGGTTATGCAGGTGGTTATGGTTTATCTGTCTAAAAATCTCTTGCTCTCTACAAAAGTCTGTGGTTCCTGGAGAGAAACTAAACCAGAGCAAATTCTTCCTTTTCTCCTCCCCTCTACCCCACCTCCAAAAAAGAGAAAAATAAAGAGAAAAATGGTTGGGCTGGAGGTAAACCAATGAAGCAAAGAGCAAAATGGAAAGTATGAGTGATAGTGTTGTGTTAAATCTGGGCAGGAGATAATGGCTGGATCACTGCTTGCCCCAATTATGGTGTAATGTCCTAGTAGAGTAAGACCCCAGAAGTTCATAATCCAAATGATCAGAAGCTCATGGAAAAGAGTATCAGGAAGGTTTATAATTATCCTCAGAATCTCTATAATGAGCAGGGCTTCTGATGCTGTGCTTACATTGGGAGTCAGGTTCTGCTCAGCTGTTTGCTCATTGTGATATTTCTGCTCTTGGTCTTTTTTACCCTGGTGGGTGACTAGTGTTAGAGCTCTGCAGGGCATTGGGTGCTGTGACTTTGATTCTTTAAACAAGATCTTCTCTACAGCTAATCCTCAATGATTATAATAACTAGTTTGCTCCCCTGGCAAAATTGGGTTATAGCACAGAGATCAGGTTGTATTAAAGAAGTTGATCTATTTCTGTACACTATTTGTGTATACTGTACACAGAAGAAACTGTAGTGTTGGAAAACTGTATTGCTTCATATGTTTTTCCTGTGATGTTCCCTGTGTGAAATTATTTGTCTTAATAATACAAGCCACCTCACATTATTTCTGAGCATTGTAATCTGCAAAATCATGTATTACTTGTATGCCTTGACATAAATTTTACGTAAATCAAGGTTTTTCTATGCAAATATATTTTACAGTATAAGGACAATACTTATTCTTCCTCAAAAATATTTATCAGTGTTACCAATAGAGTGAAGTGCTGGAGTCATAGGGATTTCAGTTACTGGCTCTATACAAAATGAAGTACAGGCAATGTGTTCACCATTGTCCCATTCATTTTTCAGTCCAGTCCTGACAGAACATCTGTCATGAGCAAGACTGTGCTGTAATTTCATACTTTTTTTCAATCTTTGAATTTGTTTCCAGTATTTAATATTACCAGTGTACATGCCAATATTGATAATAAAATTGGACTGAAGGTACTGAAATTCTTTCAGTGTAAAAAATGGAATTTTTTATCAGATGGTGTGAACTTTATTACTTTAGTTTGGATTACAGCTTTTTACCCTGTAACTTATACAGAACCTTTTTTATTTGGCCAAGCAATGACTTGGGATGCAATAACTTATTGCCTCTCCATGAGTGATAAGTCAGCATAGTGCAGAAGTTGCAGTATTGCTAGTTTTTGTAATTTTTGTACAGATTGAGCAATTTGGTGTAGTAATGGTTTGCACATCCATGGCAGCAGATAAGATTTTTGATTGAGGACCTCAGCTTCCTTTAAGATAGTAAGTTTCTAGCTGCCTTGGTTACAGAAAAGCTGGAAAACATGCCTGTATGTGTTCAAAACACATAGTATCACACGACAGACAGATGTAATTTATTTTTTTAAAAAAAACCAATGAGTTGTGGAGCAGAACTATGACCTTTGAACACTTGTGGCTGCCAGTGCTGGCATGTAGGCTGGCTTTCACATGCATGCTATTTCTACTGAGTTAGAGATCTATGTGGTTTTGGCAATAAAAGCTTTTCCACTGTGATTAGCTTCTCTTTGGTCTGATGTAAGCTTGCATGTGTTCATTTATGATATAAACATACTCCTTTCCTGCTCTTCTTAAAATACCTTTTTGAAATATGTGTAAAAGCTCCCTTTTTTGAAACATTATAGAAGATGGTTCTGTGATTAAGACCTGTGATGTTTATCTTAAGTGTGTAATTGTGATTTAAAAGAAGTACACCTCTACATACTGCAGACAGGAGGTCTAAAATTTTCATCATTAGAACTCTGTTAGGCACTGGGTGAGAGTTGGCAGAGTTGTTCCACTCCAAGCAGTTTAAAAACACTGGTTTCATGTTGCAGACTTTGATGGGACTTTTTGTCACTATTAATGTTTGCACTTGTCAAATGGAACAAAACAGAATAGGAGAGGAGGCAGTAAGCACCTAAATAAGTAGGTCAATGGACCAGCAGGTTATTTGGCCAGACAAGAATGAGTGGCTTCATTGAATCATGCTGTAATTGTTTTTCTCCTGCTGGCAGATTGTTCTGCTATGCTTTAACTTCCTATGTTAATATTTTCATCTGTATTTTAACCACTTCAGAACCTCTGTTAGGTGCAGGAGAAGGCACTTTTCAAATCAAATAAGTGATAATTCTGGTATTTTCCATAAAAATCGTCAGTGAATTTAAGAGTAGCATAACTGTAGTTTATAGATCCCAGCTTCCTTTTTAGAATTTAATATACTTTAAAATAAAATTTTTCAGAAATGGAAGAAGTACATATTATAGTGAATTAGTTTTATTTTAGGACCAGTAAGCAAGGCAGATGGAAACAGGATAAAGATGAGGGGAAAAAACCTGATTTCGTGTAGCTTAAAAATGTAGAAAGTGGCATGGTTCAAGAGAAGTAACTATAAATGAAATGTAATGGTATAAAGAGACTGGAAGTAGGCAATAACTTATGTCTGTGCAGAGTCTTTGTATGGAAGAAGTACAGTTGTGAAGCAAGTTTGGGATACGTTCCAGGAATTGATTTTGAAGTGAGTTTTGAAAGAAAGAGTTAATGGCTATGTTTGAGGGAGAGGCAATAATGCAACTGGACAACTTTGCTAGTTGTCAGCAGCAGAAACATTCTACACATTCTGGAGTCCTGAGAATAACAATTTTGGAGACAGAGAGTGGAGAAGATGTAGCAGAGAAAGCCAGAAGAGACCCTAATAAGAACTTCAGTGAAAAAGTGTTTAAATAATGGTGTATAAATATACTTTGAAGGTAGCAAGTAGAAGTGAAGATGTAGATGGTACAGGTGAAACCAAATTCAAAAGTGAAAAGGACATCAAGACTAAAGACAGGCATAAAGTGATAGCTTAAAGCCAAGATGAAACGGTGTCAGAATATCCTGCTTATCAAGAAGAACTTTAAAGCAAGGTCAATTCAGATAGTGAAATACTTGAGATACTTTTGATAAGCAGAATATTGCATTTAGAGATTACTCTTGTTAAAAGAATTGCTTGTCTTTATTAAAAAATTAAGAAGTAGGTAGCTTTTAAACTCATTATTTTAAAGCTTTCCTTTGTTATTTTTTGACAGTTTGGAATTTATTTTCTGCAGAAGAGGATACCTCTAACTCCACATTGTGCTTCACAGGAACCAGGCATTGTCCCTAAACCTTAATCTTCAACAAGTCCCAAAGTGTAAAAGGTAAAATTGTGTTCTTATAATTAATAAGGTTCCCATGGCTTTCAGTTATCAACACAGATGGGCTGAGTAGCAGTGTTAAGTAGTGTCTTTTGTTCTCCAGAGCATGACTGAATCAGAATCTTAGAAATAGACATAGTCCTTTATTTATCTAGTGTTTACTTTCAGTTTGACTGGTTTTGGTGGAATTATCTCTGCAGTCTTATCCTTGGCATGTATAAGTACTGAGAGTGTTCAGTGTCTTGCAAATTAGTGTGCAAAGACAGAAGAGTCAGACCTTGAAAGATGAGAAACAAGGGTGCTACAGGTGCATTTCCTGTACTTTTCAGTACTTTAAACTATTTGTCTTGGATACCAGATCTAGGTTGCCAGTTCTGACTGTATGTATTGCAATATACAGGATCTGTATATTGTAATTATTGATTTTGTTGAATTCTGGGAATTGAGTGCTCTGTTAAAGTGAAAATACTGACTTTTAAATTCTGTTTCTGCATAATGAAGATGTCAGTTATGTCGCAAGTGAAAGTTTTCTGTATTTGGCTGTACAGGTATTTTGCAGATTAAGGAAAGTGTATAATTTGTCCTACAGAATTTCATATTGCTCTTGATCCCTATAATTTTAGGTACCATTTTTGTATAAAAATTAACACAGGGCTAGAAGTGTAATTAGTGCGTAGCTGTATTAATGCTTACCATGCAAGCTAAATGAAAACAAGTTTATAGCTTTTGTCTTGATTTTAAACTTAGTTCCATGCCAGTCATGATAGTTAGCTTTTACTGCTGAGCAACCTGTCAGTTGTTGTGGATGTTTGACAAAAATTCAGACACTTCTTCATAATTTACTTTTCTTATGCCATTTATGGCTGGTTTTCAAATGTTACAACTCTGTTACTTGGCCAACTAATTTGGGAAATTTAATTTGTCAGTATGGCTGATGCAATTGTTATTTTGAAGAATTGGAGGGAAGAAGTGGTTTGCTGTCAGTGTGTCTTTGTAGCACTAGATTTTGGAGAGTGAAGGCAAGACAAAAATGGTCCATACTAACTGAAGAAGTGGGGCATTTGGAAAAACACCAGCATGCCTTGTGATATGCCTTGAAAGAGATTGTGCTGTAGCACAGCTTTCCCATATACTTTCCTGCTGTGCTCAAGTTATGAAACTTTGTGGTGAAAAATGCTGTTCTTGTGAGGGAAATCCACACCATGTGTTGTTGAAGATTCAGAGGCAATTTGCTTGAATCACAAGCTTTCTTCCTCAGCTCCCTCATCATGCATTTGCTGCCATATTTGTTGTGGTATTGACACTGCTCGTTCCACTGGTTTTAGTACTCTCAGAAGCAAATCCTTCTCAGGAAATACTGAGTCACTAAATGGACTAAGATGATCTTGGAAATAAATGTAGTGCCTTTTTACTATTAAGTTTGTAGCCTACTAAAAATTCCTGAAGGATCTGCAAGTTCAGCTCATATAAAACTTGCTGCATGCAGTTGTTCCCTAATCATTGCCAGTGTTAAAATCTTGCTGCTCTGTTTTAGCAGCCTCTGACAACTGACCTTTTCATATGAAAGGGAAAGGTTTAATTCTACTGTTTTATGTTTGACTTTAGTATTTTTATAACGTGTGTTATATTCCTTCTCTCACTAATAATATTTCGTTCACATTCTTAATTCAAAGTCAAATGCACATCTGGAAAGCCAAAAACTTCATGTCTTGACTAAGTGACTGCTTTAAGAAATGGTCAGATTAACTTTCTCACAGTACAGAGATCACATTCTAATTGGTATCTTACTGTTATCTTTTCATGTGTCTATGGTAACAATGTGCTCAAGAAAAAATGCAGTAAGAATAAATTATAGTTGTAAAGAACTATATCCCAAATGCTTTCTGTTTGCACTGTTTCTAAAGAGAGTGTACTCCTAAGTGTATTTCACATCTGTTGAACCTTCAAACTTATGAGGGTTCTTTAGGAAAAAGTTAAAAATGAAAAGCTATATCTGAATTCAGAGTCATAAAAAGATTTCTATTTGTTTAGTGCAGACTTATTTACTGTAGCCTTTAATAATGTTCTCTTGAACCCTGTCATGTAAAATGAGCTATTAAGGCCCAGGTTATGATGGTAATGGAGACTACTTTAGAGAAGGTAGGAGGGCAGAGCAGAAGGTTGGAAGAGAGGGGAAGATTAGGAACAGCTTGTAGAACTAATGAAAACATCAGTATGCTCTAATGAAGAACACATTTTTTTCCCTCAGTCACAGTTTGATATTTTTTTTTCTTATAGGCAAGCGTACAAATGTCTACCACAAGACTAAAGTGTGATATGTTATGTTTTTTACCATAAGCACCCATAAAATGAGCTCCATTGCAGACAGGTATGTTAATAGATATGGAGAGTTTTGGGAGAATTACTGTTCAGTTCTTTCTTTAATAGTCTTTTTTGTATGGTTAATGCATTTAGATGTTAATTTATGCAAAAATTAAAGAGTGAGGTTTTGGCTATTTTTGACAAAGTAAATTTGGTAGTTGTTAGATGTGTCATTTTGTAATCACTGGAAATAGTGATTTCGATTGCTTGAGGTTAATCTTAAAATACACTACTTGTTTTTAGCCATGGGACAACATCTGTGCAAGTTGAGCTGATCTTTAATGTTTACTTGAACTTCCAAATTTTTAGTACTTCAGTTTTTGATTAAGAAAAGCAAATACATTTAAATGATTAGTGTTGCTGTAGATGATAGTAAAGTGACCTGCTAACCTTTTTCAAGGGAGAAGTAATAACTGAGGCATGTGTTCTACTTGATTCCTTGCGCTGCACTCTCTTAGCAGCGTAGGTGAACATCTGTACTTAATGTCCTGTGTATTACCATTTTTGAGACTTTGGGAAATGAAACTTGTATCTAATTTATGTCAATGGAAAAAAATAAGAGTAAAAGCAATGGATAAAACTTCTGTAATGCTTGTCTAACTTGTCACTTCTTCTAGTGAAGTTCTTTGGCATCTCACTGAAACTTCAGCCTTTTGAATATATTAATTGCTTCTAAAAGCTTGATGTTTATGTAGTAGCATACAAAATAGTAACTTCCTAACATCACTGTAATCATAATGTACAGTACAATTGCCTGATGGTTTATGAATCAGAGAGATGAGGTAAGCTTTTTAGAAAGGTTACTTTGCTTAAGGGAAAGAAACATTAGGGTAAGAAATTCCTAAGGATAGACACACAGAGGTTGATGTGGACAGCACTAAATAGACTGGAAGCAGGGAGAAGTTACAGAAATAACATGTGAAAGTCCATTATACAGCAGTTTTGGAAAACAGAAGAACAGTTTTGACTTCACTTTCAAAGGAAAAGGAAGTGTTACAAAGGAATTGTATGAAGGATACTGAGGCATCTTCAAAGGAAAACACATTCTTATTTTGGTATTTTAACACCTCTTTAGCAGTAGATTGGCAGTTGTCAAGCTAAGAAATTTATGTGATAATTACTGAGGAAGCAAATATAATGAATAGTTACTGTTTAACATGGATATTAATTGTATATTTATGAAATTACATATGTGGATGAAGTATAGCATATTCCTTAGCGCTCTTCCACTAATAATACTTCAGAATTTAAGAAAAATACATTTTCAGTAATTAGAATAGAAATTGCCAGTAAGTAAAAATTAATTACATATGTCCTCTCCCATGTTTTCAAAAGGGTAAGGTACTGCAAATAACCAAGAAGATAAAAACCAAAATGAAGCATTGTTCAATTAAGTGTTTGCAAAAGGCTGTAAGTTCTTATGAGAAAGGGTCTGAGAATCTCTTGAATTGTGTCAGAAATGTAAGGTTTTTTGCTTTTTCTTTAGTAAATGCAAGCAGAACACAGAAGACTTAGCTTCAGGTTACTGATGATGGCCCTTGTGAGACATCACAGTAAAACAGTTCCTTGCTTTCTTGGTGTAATGGAGATGATGACGATGATGAATAGTCAGCTCTTTCTCCTTTCCCTTTCTTTGTGATTTAACTTCAAAGGAGAGGAATTTTCACTCCAACATTTATTTCTTTTTGTTTCTTTCAGAAATGATGGAAGCATTTTTGATGGGCTGGTGGAAGAAGATGACAAAGATAAAGCAAAAAGGTCAGTTTCAAAGTTATTTAAAGCTAAGAAATGTCCTATACTTGTGTGCTTTAACTTACCAGTGTGATTTCTAAAGAATAAAAATGTTACTCTTACATAAATAAACATATTACTCAACAGCATTTCTTCTACTATTATTTTTCAGATATATTGTATATTTATAAGTGTGGCTCAGTTGTTTGTGTTTTGTAAAAGGGTGCTTTATTCCAAAGGCTTTGCTGCACTGTTCCTTAAGGAGGAAGCCGTTCTTCAAAAATGGTGTCTGAGATACAGAGTAGGTGTTTTTGTGACAGTTATCACAGCAGAAATTCTTAAGGGGCTGTTTGCATCAGGAACCTGGCAGTAGTATACAGTGTATAAGAAAGTCTCATAGTTGTTGTAAAACATTTTCTGGTTTCCTTTTCAGAGTGTCTAGAAACAAGTCCGAAAAGAAACGTCGAGATCAGTTCAATGTACTTATCAAAGAGTTGGGTTCCATGCTTCCAGGTAATGCTCGGAAGATGGATAAGTCCACTGTGCTGCAGAAGAGCATTGACTTTTTACGGAAGCACAAAGGTAATTATTTATAACAGTAAACATTATTTATAAATTCTTAATTTTTAAAGTGATACTCAATTATTACATAAAATATTACAAATTCTGCAGCTCATTTAAGGAATTTGTAAAAAAAAAATATGAAGTGCTTCTGGAGAAAGATATTTTTAAATCATCTAGGTAGCAGAGATGTACCTGTATTTCTGCTACTACTTAGCAAAAGCTAGTACTGGTTTTTTTGTCCCATAGTTCTCTTTGTGAAACATAAAATCTGTTTCACAAAGAGAAGTTTTATTTTTGAAATAACATCACAGTTTTTTGTTCTGGACAGACATGGGTGCAAATGGCTAAAATTTTGCTTCACGGGAAAACTGCTGATCCATTTTAGTGGAAATAACTTGCTGGAAATACTTATTTGAGTATTTAGATAGGCCTGGTTTGAACAGCTGATTTATCTCTCCAGGTTCTACATGAAGCAAGATAAAGCACTGAAAAGCTATTCCAGAAGAAGCTAATGCTCCTTCTCTTTGTGTCAGGTGCCGCCTACACAACTGGCTGCTTAAACAAAGATGATAAGGCGATAGGGCATTGTGGTTTCCAACAGTGTTACTGGGTTGGTTGCTTGACGAGAGAAAGTGCAATACAGAGAGCATAGAGACCAGGAGTTACGGGCATTTTGGCTTTCTTTTCTTTTTTTTTCTTTTTTTTTTCTTTTTTTTTCTTTTTTTTTCTTTTTTTTTTCCCTTTCAGCTGGGAAAAAAATGCCAGAAAATCTATAAATACTTTTAGCTAAACTTTTAAAGTTTTAAGATATACGCATGGATGTATAAGTCTCTGTATGTGTGTTGTTTAAAGGTCATGTGAAATGTCAAAACAATCAATATCCTTGAACATCTTTGCTGTTTGCATCAACTGACGGTGGGATATACCCATATATGTTATACTGAAGTTTGTTACAGGTTATTTCTGTCATGAAAAAAATTCTTCCACCAAGTGTACACTGATTTATTGCTGTTAGATATTATATATATAAAAAAACCTCTGCTGCTGCTCCTACACTTTTTCTTAATATGGCACCTTGTGGTTCACACTGCAAAAACAAGATTAGAAACTGAAGAAAATGGACTCTTTTGCTAATTTACCCATTTCCTTGGGTAATTTCTGAGAATGTATGCTAACTAGAAAGCAGTAACTAGAAAGCAGAAAAAAGTAACTATAAGGTTATAAAATGAGCTATTAAGTGGATGAATAGCTATGTATTTATCAACAGTATGTGTGTCAATTTAAGGTATGAGAAATGTTTTTCCATACCCTAGCACATCTCTTCCATTAGTGTTGTTTCCAGTAACACCAAATGTGTACTGAACATTGCCGTTAAAATTGTAAACATAATTTAAATGAAAAAGGAGGGTATTCGTATGAGAATTCATAGGTTTGGGTTTTTTTTCCAATTAAATATTGATTATGCTGTTTTAATTTTTTGAGATACATTTGTCTCATAAGAAAAGAAAGGCAGTATGAAGGCTCCTCTTCTGTAAAAGCCAGTTCTTCAGGTTATAAGGCGTTTGTGAAAATTGGTTCTGTTTCAAAATTACTTTATCTTGTATTGGTAATTCCTGACATAAAATACAGAATGCAGAACAAATGTGTGTCAGCCAGCCAGCAGTCATATTTTTTTCTTCAAAGTGCTGAGATTTTTTTTTTTTTTTTTTAAGAATAAAGGGGCAAAGAGCAGCTTTGGAGAAGGATGCCTTTTAGGGCATGGCACTTTTGTCCTTCACTTGGTGTGACAGAATGCAGCTCTGTGTGACTGCACATATCATATTAAGGTCCCTAAAGCTCTGACTGCCAGTGCTTACTAGCATTGCTGTACAGCATTTTACATTAAAGTGGTTTTGGACAAAATGTTGGTAAAGTTCAGAGGAATATTTTATCTCCTGAAGTGCTTGGATATGTTGCAATAAAGCTGAATGACCTAGGATAAATGGATTGTTCAGCACTGAGTAGCTGCTTTAGGTTGAAATCCTACTATGTTGAGCCACCAGGATTTAACTGCATTGCTTCTGGTTCTTCCAGGACCATTTCCACATTATCCAAGCTTGGTACTCTGGCAGCAGCTCCAGATGAACTGAGTTAATTATTGGCCAGTGTGGATTCTGTTTCTCACTGGGAAGATACAGGAGGCTAAACACACTGACATTGTATCACTGGGAGGTTCTCTTTGACTAGTACTGCCTGTCATCTTTCACTGAATTTGTAAACAAATTATTTAAAATTAGTAAATACTGAAGAATTTAGCTGCCTCTAATTGCAGGTGGTAGACTGATACTCCTACAACCCACAGATAAATGGTACAGATCTTGGCTTGGCTGGCAAGTTGTTTTGAGAATTCTTGGTGCTGGTATAGAATTGCTTCAGATACAGAACTTGAAGACTGAAGTTTAATGTGCAAGTTTGGTTATGCTCCTCTTTCTGGTATCTAGCTTAGGAATGTGGCCTTACCACCATTTATCTCTGAGTGCGACCTTCTGCCAGAACTTCTAGGCATTTCTCTGAAGTTACCAAGTGAAACAGGTTCTTTCTGTTACTTTGGCTCTGTTTGCTAGTATCATGCTTGCTCTAATTATGGAAAATAAAAAAGAACACCTGTACTTGTGATAAGGTATTTCAGAATGGTTTGTTAAAGGCATGAACTTCAGCTTTTATTTAGCATAAATCTGTTCTAATGCAAAAGACAGTCTTTTTAATTCTGAAGTAGGATGGTTATAAGGGCCAGAAGGAGCCAATGAATCAGACTTTTCCAGTTTAAAGTGAAGATTATCTGTGTTCTGTGGAATGAATGCACTAATTTCCTGGAATTTTGCCTCCACTTTGGTGGCAGAGCTTTTCATTTTCAAGTCCTGTGACTTGCCCCTCAGTGTTCAGTATCTTTGTTCTGACTGAAAAGCTACATTTGGGGTTATACATAGGTTTTCTTTATTCTCCAGCTCACTCTTTCTGCTTTGTGATACCATTTCAAAACAGATTGCAAAAGCCTGATGAATTTATATGTTTTGTGAGATCGGATAATTGAAAGGTCTTACTTGTTGATATTTTTTTCACCTCTTCTTGCAGCTTTCCACTTTTGGCCAGTTTCTTGCATGATGTTGCTGTTCTTTACTGTTCTTTTAGTTAAGTCTAAAGCTCTTTTGTAAAGTTTTCCCACTTCAGTGTGATAAACAAAACTACAAACTGCTCCAGCTCTTTGCATATTTAATTCAATTCCAGGTTTTCTGGCTCTTTGAGGCACCTGAACTCTAGTTTACCATCTTTGTTCAGACTTGTCCTTTAAAAATCAAAAACCTTAAAGAATTGGTTTGGTTCTTTTGATTTCTCTAAATACTTGATTACTTGTCCAAGATTGTTCTTATAACCAGTACTTCTGTGATGCTCTTGTTATTCATCAAAACTGAAGAGCTATGAGGTCCTGCTTCTTGTTGTTTTAGTTATCAGTTGATAAGGAAGCATAACTTTCAGAACCTGGGGTCAGGCTTTGCTTAGCAGCTGTTGATTCTCTCACCTCTGTATGGAAGTTAATCTATGTATTTCTCAACTCCTGCTGGAATCTTTACTCAAAATTTATCTATGTCAAAATTCATTTATGTGTCTGTAACAGAAAGGAATTCTAGAATGAGCCTGTCACACAGCTCTTAAGAATCTTTGTTGAAAAACTACTCTTTTTAAATATAAGCAGAAAAGAGCAGAAAAAGGAGAAAGGACAATGACAATTTTTAGTGCAAGGGTTAGAATGACAAGGATTGGCCAAGATACTTGAGGATTAGCTGTTTTAATGACATAAACTGATCAGGAATTCTGGCTTTCTAAATCTTTGTAAACAACACTCTTAATAAAACATTTCATTATAGTCTCAGGGGAAAGAGTATTTTTTCATCACCAAAATCTATTACAGACTGTCATTAACGTCAGTATTACCTTGAAATCTGGCAGGACTGTAGCACAAACTGGTTGAAGGAAAGAGAAGACAAATTTAATTACGACATGGAAGAAGACATTTGTTTTCTTTTTACAGAACAGCTTCTATATGTAATGAATGAACAACAGAGGAGACGGGAGAACTTTCTGCTGTTCCTTAACTATGAATATATAGCTTAGGGGAAAAATAATGGCTTTTGGAAGTATGAATCCTTATGCTGTGTATGTGTTTGATTGTAGAAATTACTGCACAATCAGATGCCAGTGAAATTCGACAGGACTGGAAACCGACATTCCTTAGTAATGAAGAGTTCACACAGTTAATGTTAGAGGTACATTATTTCTGGTTTTCTGGGAGTAGAAGAATTCCTCGCTGGAAGTCATTCCATTATGAAATTTTTCAGTTTCATGACATATGTTTTTTTCTCATATTTGAGTTGTAACTGTATGTTTTCATGAAGATAAGCCATCAAAGTTCCTATGTATGCAGAGTTTCAGAATTTTGTTTCAGAAAAGCAGCTTTGCTTTGAACTATATTTTCAATTAAATAAACATAATAACAGAGCAAGTCTGTAAATAAATGTTTACTGTCAAAGTGGATATTTTAAATTAGCAACATAAGGAAGGTGCTAGAGAAAGAATTATTATGCATAAATTAAAATTCTATTTATGAAAAAAGCTCAACATATCCATGTAACCTGGGTGCAATAAGTAAATGTTTTATTTCTTTGCCTGCTGTGCTTTCCAAAACTGGTTGAGAGCATTACTTTGCTGAAGATTACATGAATAGTTGCAAAACTACGAGAAAGAAACTTTAATTATAAGCTATTATTTCATTGAAAATGAGCATAAGTTATTTATATCTTGTTAGTGAAACAATTTTTAATTATAGTTAAATGAAAACTACTACAAATTAACAAACACTTTTTAATTTTTGTTCCATAGTTAAACCTTTACTTTGATGCACAGATACAAAAAGTTACAAGTTGTGGGTTTTGGTATTTAAAAAATTTTAAAAAAAAGTCCTCTGATATAAGAGGTTTTTTTCAAAGATGTGAGCTTTGAAATTTCCTGTTTAGAAATACAGTTCTGTTGTGCTTTTGTTGGTAGCTTTCAATTGAAACGTGTTATATTCAAAGGAAAGAAGTTTGAGTTCAGTAGAAGATAAGGCAGTCAGAACTGTATCTCACAGATTTCAAGTCTCAATAAAATCTCACTACAAGCTTCTTTCATTGAGATTGGCAATGTTGAGCTTATACTAAAATTTATTGATTTTGCTGGCTCTTTTACTTCTTCTTGTAGTTTTCCCACATCTTGGTTTTGTCTCTAGCTCATTTTTATGAGTTTTCTGAGGTCTAAAATGGTGATGGAATTAAAAATAACAGACAGGCAGAGTGGGAGTTGGGGAAAACAGTGGCTGTCTATATATGTACTTGCTTCTGAAACCACAGATTATTTAACGACGGAACAGTATGGGAATTGTAATCGTTTTAGTGTAAAAACAAGATGAAGGGTTTTCAGTAGAGAAAGACATTCCCATTTCTGTAATAAACTAAACTAAAATTGGTCTACATTATTTTCTGTATTGAATATAGCTTAACATTTTTAGTATGCTGTTTCTTTTTTATTTAACTGCCCGTTATGTTTAATTTCAGGCTCTTGATGGTTTTTTTTTAGCAATTATGACAGATGGAAATATAATATATGTATCTGAAAGTATAACTCCCTTACTTGAACATTTACCAGTAAGTAACAAGTTGCTTTTGGTAACATACCAGTTTGTCTGTTGTTGATTGGTGTTCTGAGTATTGATTAATTGTTGGCATTTTTGGCTTTATAGGACAGATGTATGCTTTGTTTTAGTGTTTCTGTTTTTTCTTCAGCACAATTCCTTCCTACTGGTCTGTCTTCTATATTAAACATTTCCTTTGGAAATGCAGAATGCAGTTGTCACTGCTTTAGAAAGGATTATGAAGTGCCTAGCATCAGTTTCAGTGTAACTGAAGTAACACAGTTGATTGCAGGGGACCCTTTAGAGTTCACAGTCTCTACATGAGTCAGAAGAGTATTACTAAAGATCTAAATAATTGAAATTTTTAAACTACTTTTTTACTTCTTTCTTGACAACACACTCTGATAAATACATTGCTGCTGGTTCTGCTTTTTAAGCTCAGTATATACTTTTGGGTTTATCACATTCACTCATCTTTAATCTGGGTGAGATTGCTCACTGGTACGTGTAGCATTCATTTAAATTTTTAAAGTTACCTTTGAATAGTGTTATTCTGAAGTGAAGCAAATTAATAAGTGCAAACAATTAATGAGTTAAATTGAGTGCTTTTCTAGAAGAGAAGGACAAATTCTTGTTAAATGTTAGTTGTCTTACTGTGGTAAGAGAAAATAAATTCTCTTAAAGTATGCATGATAACAGTATGAGAATTTTTTAAATGGGCAGGTAATTGTGATTTTTACTTTTTCTTTTAGTAGAATTTGACAGGTTCTCAGAGGCACATTTGTTCTTGGTTTTTAGGTGTGATTTGTGAATTCTAAACATACATTTTATGATTTCTCTTTTTTGAATACTTAACCTAATGCATTTATGCATATAATCAGTTGTTCAGTTTTGCTGCATTCATCTCTGTTGTTTGCGGTTTTGTGTACGTAGCTATGGAACCGATTATAAAATGTGGTAACTGGCAACTCATCCTCACCCAGCAGCTCACTTGTCACCCCTCAGTGGGATGGGGGAGGCAATTGGAAGGGTAAAAGTGGGAAAACTTGTGGGTTAGGATAAAGGCAGTTTAATAGGTAAAGCAAAAACCATGCATGCAAGCAAATCAAAGCAAGGAATTCATTTACCACTACTCATAGGGCAGGCATATCAGAACGAGATTTTTTTCTTGCAAAATACTAATATGTATTTCATCAGGTGACTTTGTTGAGTCAGTAATGAACTGTGGAATTGTTTTGCATTAAAATAGTAGGCTTTGTGACATTGATGTCTTGAATTAACGCTTATTAAATCTTTTTCTTTCAGTCTGATCTTGTGGATCAGAGTGTATTTAATTTTATCCCAGAGGGGGAACATTCAGAAATTTATAAAATATTGTCTTCTCATCTGCTGGAAAGTGATTCCTTGACACCGGAATACTTAAAATGTAAGTAGTTATTTTGGGCTAACCCCTGTAGGCAGCTCAGCCCCACACAGCTGCTCGATCACTCCTCCCGGTTGAACGGGCAAAGAGTCAGAAGAGTAAAAGTGAGCAAACTTGTGGGTTGTGATAAAGGCAGACTGGTGAAGTCAAAAGCTGTGTGCACAAGCAGAGCAAAATAAGGAATTAGTTTGCTCTTTCTGGTTGGTAGGCAGTTGTTCAGCCATCTCTAGGAAAGCAGGGCTATGTCATGTATAATGGTTACTTAGGAAGACAAATGCCATAAACCCAGATGTCTCCCCCTTCTTCCTTTCCCCAGCTTTTATTGCTGAGCACAATGCCATACAGTATGGGATATCCCGTAGTTCAGCTCTCCCTGCTGTGTCCCTTCCCAGCTGCTGGTGCACTCCCAGCCTCCTCACCAGTGGAGCAGAGGGAGATAAAGAGAAGGCCTGTGCACTTTGTAAGTGCTGCTAAGCAATAATGGGCACATCCCTGTTAGCAACACTCTTCTAGTCAAAATCCAAAACACAGCACCATGTGAGCTGCTGTGGGGAAAATTAACTCTATCCCAGATAAAACCAGTACTGCAGTTGTGTTAAAAATTATTTACTTGGAATTATACATGATCCGTTTTTCCAGTGTTATTTGAAAAGAGATGTGCTTCAGAGCCCTGAAGAACAGAAGTGTTAGTGTCCCCCCTGCTCTAGAGTAGAATTTTCAAAGTTGCATTGCCTTTTAATCTATAACTTCCCCGTGTATTAGAAATGTTCATATTGTTTATAGAGCTTCTATTCAGGCAGTTTTAGCAGTTGGCAAGAATAAATACATAGCAGGCTAATGGAGTTTGGGAGCATGTGCTTTAATGAACTTAAGTACAGGGCATCTTCTTTAATACAGCTCTAGTTCTCAGAGATTTTCATGTTACTAATATTCAAGCCCTTCATGCACAAAATCTAAAGGAGTTCTTTAGGTTAGTTACTGTCATGCTGGTTAAAAGCAGAGGCTGTGCCAGCTGGAATCACTACACTTACAGTATCTCAGTATGTATTCAGCTTTATTATTCCTGCTTTCCATTTCATGTTGCCTGTGTGCTTCATCAAGCATATAGCCTATTACTTTGTTTATTTTTTTTCTAGCAAAAAATCAGCTAGAATTCTGTTGCCATATGCTGCGAGGAACAATAGATCCAAAAGAGCAACCTACATATGAATATGTAAAATTTATAGGAAATTTCAAGTGTTTGAATCATGGTAAGTAATTTCAGCAGTGTTTGAGTGGTATACTTAGGCAACTCCGCAGCTAAACTGGCTTGGGACCATGGTGCAAAATGTAGGTAAACTAAAATCCAGCTTTCAAAAGAAGATCTTGAAGCAGAATTTTATCACTTCTGTATTGGTGTAATGGAAATGAAGAAAAACTGCCTATCAGGTATTACACGTCTGTGTATTTGAATGCAAAATGTAGTAATTATGCTTAATGCTTTCAATTAAAGGAAACTAGTATTTTGTAAAACATTTTTTAAAAGAATGTTTGAGAAATTTAAGTAAATACTTTAAAATAAGGAGCGTGAATTTAGTTCATCATAAGCCATATTTAAGCAGGTGTCTAACCTGAAGATTAGTGGTACTGAATACCTGCAGCTCTCATTACACAGGCAACTGGGAAGGAAAATGTAGGTTTTCCCCCCCGTTTCAGTTCTGTGCTTTCACTTGACAGGAGTTACCACTCAGATGAGCGGGTGGGCCAGTACAGTTTTCTGCACTGAGTTGCTACTCCCTGCCATTGAAATTATTTTTATTAGCTATGTATAATATTCTTCGTCTGTGCTGCACCTCTAATCTGTTTGGCCTGGCTGTGCTGACTGTTTACTTGGGAAGCCTGTTTTTGGGTCCAAGTGGGATCTGCAGTGTGATCAGTAGTAGATTCTTAGAAAGATCACCCAAAAATATTATGAAAACCAGTATGTTGTAATTAGATCTGTGGAGTTTTTATCTGATACCACTATTTTTCTCACAAAACAGGAAGAGGTTGAGTCTTAATGCAAATACAGTTATGTAATATAGGAAATACAAGAAACAGTCCTGAAAAGGCCAAATATAGTGCTAGTCTTGAAATGAGGAGTTGGGAAACTGCAGACCTTTTGGTTGCAATTCGATATTTGGAAATACTCTGGAATAAATAATTAAAATATATATGAGTTTCAGGAAGCTGCAGGGAATTGAATGGCAACCATTGTGGATTTTTCAGGTAGAAATAGCATCAAATCAGTTCAGCTTCCTCTACCAAAGAGTAACACACTGTATGGATAAGAGGATAAAGCACAAATAAATGATGGACTTTTAAAATATGGTTTTGTTATCATATTCTGTTCTCAAAAACGTATAAGGGAAGCACATGTTAATTGAAATTGCTTGAGAGTAGCTGCAGAAACTGATTGGAAAGGTTACCAGTGTTCACTGTCAAAGTGCAGTTTTAATGGACAACTTCTGTATTTGATTGGTATTTTCATTAATGTTATGAACAATGGAACATAGTTTGAAGTCATGAAATAGTCCACTAAAAACAAGAGAAGAATTCATCCCCAAATTTAGAAAAGAAATTATTTTGGTCTAAAAACCCAGAAAAATTGACTAAGAAAAAATGCAAGTTGCTATGTTTAGGAATATCAAACTATATGAACAAGGATGGCTACAGCGAGCTACATAGCAGTCCCTTAGGAAAAGGGGTTACTGTGGAATGTAAACTGAATGTGACCAAATCATCTTGACCAGCCACCAATCTAAAAATGCAATAGCCTTTCTAAAATATAGTCAAAACCACCTGAAATAATTCCACTGCACTTCTTAGCCACTTGCATGTCCTCATCCAAGTTTTGATACTTATTTGTCAGAAGTAAAGAAGTTGGAGAGAGTTCAGAGTACAGCAACAAAAGCAAGAAGTAGTTTATAAATCTAACTTACAAGGCAAGATAAACTCTGAAGAGCAAAGGACAAGGGCTAAGATAAAGAGGAAGGAAACTGCTTATTTTCTTTCTGATGGAAAGAGCAAGGAGCTGTAAACTGAAATCGCATGAAGAAACTTGAGTAGGAGTTCTAATCTAGAGCTGAATTAAAAGCAGTCAGGCTTTGAAAGACCTCACAGTGTTTTGAAGTCACCATCTCTAGACCTTAGTAAAGATAAACTAAATTGATAATGGATGGAAATGAAAGATAAGGTTAATCTGTTTTGAGGTCTAGTCCATCCTTTGCCTCCTTTTGATTCCATCTCTATGATGCAGTAAGTGGAATTTGTTCTCAGCTCAGTATCCTGATTCTTTCACATCCCTAATTGTGCTTTTGATTGTTCTGTTACTTAGTACATCTTCAGCATGTGTTGCTTAAATGTGATGGAAGTCTACAAAGTAAATACTTACCTCAGAGTTCAAAAGAAAAAATTAGCAAAACCTGATACAAAAGATAAATTTTAAAGATACTTTTGGAGAAAGTGTAATCCAGTCATTTTTACCAGTTAACAAGGACTAGAACTGTTATTAGTTTCTTAAAAACGCTTTGTCGGTAATAATATCATATTAACTGTAATTTTAGTTCTTTGAGTAAGTTACTTGATGGTTGTGTTCCCATTACTACTCTGTAACTACTCCTATTACTGTGTTACTATTCCTGTGCATATGAATGTAGATATGTAGCATTTTTCTTAATGCATGTTAAGTTACAAGCAAGCCACAGATAAATATTGGGTCACTTGTCCTGTGATATTACTACCACTTTCCTCCATACTTAAATTGTCATCTGTGTTGTCATCTCCTCTGTCTGCCCTCAGTTCCCAACTCAGCGCACAATGGTTTTGAAGGAACTATTCAGAGATCACACAGGCCTTCATATGAAGAAAAAGTTTGCTTTGTAGCAACAGTTAGATTAGCTACACCTCAATTTATCAAGGTATGTACAAATGAAATCATTCTTAAATGGACTCTGAATGGGGAAACTTCAGAGAGAATGCAAACAACATTTAAAATATTCATGGAAAACCATAAGGAATTTTATGATATGAAACTGAAAGTGTCTGTTTCTTACTTCAAATAGGCTAAGTTTTATGCAAAGTATCAAATGAGTTATGGTGAACATTAATTCTAAATAGGAATATAAAAAAGAACTATGCAAGAAATAAATTTCGAGGAAGTCCACAGGAATATAATTTAGCAAGATGAACTTAAGCAATATGAAAGATTACATCAAGGTTCCACTTCCACTGGAGAAATGATTGATTTAGTTGGAACTCGGACATGAATTTTTTGTTGCTGGTGGTCTTTCTGCAGTTTGACACAGAAGTAAATCTTGGAGGGCTTAAAGAAAGCTTACATTACTTGTCAGTAATGAAGAGTTGGGTTTGAGGTAATAGAAATCTTTTGTTTCTATGCAGTTATTCAGTAACTCAGTGGTTTAAACCTAACATTTTGCTTAATTACTAATGTACAATGTGAAGGTGCCTTTCCAAGCTTAGAATTGGATGCATATGATACTTGTAGTTCAGTAAGTATAATCCTGTTTCTCTCCAAAACCAATAAAAATAAATGCTCAGGATACAGTACAGTATGGTCTGTGATTGTGATTCCATTATATGTTTCATACAAATATGTCAATCAAGGTTCAGGATAGTCTGCTATCTAATGTTTGTTTTTGCAATTCAGTTGTAAAGTAATGCCATGAAGTGCATGTAGCCCAGTGTTAAGCTGTTCTCTGTAATACAAGAGCTCTGAACATTTAAACAAGTTTAAAGCACTGATGTCTTAAGCTGAAGACTGTTGGTGGTAGCTTCTGAAGGACATGGTTTATCTACTTTGCACTTCAAAAGCATAGTAGGGAGCATGTGGAGAAATCATAGAAATTTCTTCAGTTCTATCAGGCTGAATAGGAATTTTGTCTCTCCAGACTCGATGCCAGAGAAAGTTTGTTTATTTTTTCTAAAACTATGGAAATCTTTCATCTGCCACTTTACTTCTCATGCAGGTCTAAAAAATATGTTTCCTGTTATGCCTACAGTTGGTAGAGATGTTATATGTGGGATTTTTGCCTCATGAAATAATTGTGGAAAAAAGACCAACCTGACATTTGCAAATGCTTTTGTGTTTTAAAGTCTGACAGTTCATAGTAAAACTATGTTTCCTCCTCCTGGAAGCTGAGGAACATCCGTTTATGATCTTCAAGTGTCTCAGTCTCCTGCAGGCTAAAGCCTTACAGATTATACTCTGGCCAGAGTTTCATTCCTGTATCTGAACCTTTAAGCCTTCAGTGTCCAAGGAAGCTTCCATGTTACAAAAGTTTTAAAATCTTTCGAGACTTTCAGCTGGTGCTGTTCATTTGGGAAATCTTTTGAAGAAGACTAACATAAGAGTGAAGACTTAATCTGGCAATACCTTTTTATACTCATGATAATTATTGAGGCTAGCATTGACTAGTCTTTAACGAATGAGTGTATGTCAGGAATTTTACCATCCCAGTAACTTCACTAACAAATGCATGACACAGCCAGTAATGAGATGTGTGTTCTAGTATTGCCTTATTTAAGGTAGAACTTTCCTGCTCATCTGTCACTTATTCTCTTCCTTTCAGTTGGTATATGGTTCTGGATTCTTTATTTTTTTTCCTCGAATGTAATTTCTCAGGATATGCAATGCTTTTTGCATCTTTAAAGTTCATACTTTTCTTTTATGCATATGACCCTACCACTTTTGTAATAAAACATGTCACAAATTTTGCTCCCTAGTGAAGGCATTTGGTTCTACACATTCTTTAAAACATTTGTCTTGCATTTTGGCTAGTTGATGTTTGCATTCTATCAAGAAGGCAGGATTAATCCAGCTGAAAAGATTCTACCAAAATACTTTTTGTTACAAATGAAAGTCCTTTCTTTTCTAGATGCCTTGTTGACAACTTCAACAAGACGCCTTGTTGAACAAGCTGGCTTCTGCCCAGGGGTATTTTACAGTGGAATATCTGCAAATCATTAATATAAATGCATTGAGTAATTGGATACTAACCTGCTGCCATTTGCTCTCTAACCATGATGTTTTTACTGTGGTTTTACTGCCTGCACTTCAGTGATTTTTACTTTTGTTTTGACTTGCGTCAAAATAATTAGATCAAAAGAAACAACAAATCAAAAGTATATCTCAAGGATTATACTCTTGCTCTTTCATTTCTCTTACTTTAGTATGAGTGGTGCTTTATTAAATGCTGTAATTTTAGAAAAGTAGATGAACTTTGGGTTCTAGGGGTAGTTTCAGATTTGAAGCTTAAATCTTGCTAACTGGAATTCACATCAAGAGTCGTAAATTTGTGCCCAGAGTTGTTTTGTTCATTGCCTTCATCTAATTCTTCCATCATTTTCTCAGTCATTGTCTTTGGATTTTACAGTGATGAAGGTGAGGAAAAAAACATTGCCTAGGTATGGTCACTTTTTCCTTTCATAGAAAGAAAACTGAGATCTATTTAAAAAATGCAAAGTATCCAGTTAAACTCTTTGGATTATAACCTGAAAGAATGAAAAGAAAGGTGGTCCCTCTGTTAGTCTTCTACTGTATTTTTCTGCAGGACTGCTTTAGTTACAGATGTTTGCAGGGCAGCAATGTGCTCATCTGTCCACATTTATGAGTAGTCTATCAGTGTAGCAGCAGCTTCCACATTGCAGTCTTTAGGAAACTCTTGCAACTGATTGTCAATAGATCCCGGGGTGTTCCTGGCACTGGAAATACCATTGCAAGCTCCTACAAATGACAAATGTGTGCATGTGTCCAAAAAAGAAAGATTTACTTATCTCTAATTTTAATGTAATTCTTTGAGGGATACATTTGTATGCATGTATTCCATCATCCATCTTCCTTCTTGTAAGGCAGTACTAGAGGAGTTTGCAAAAGAATTGACTGGCTTGGGGTGCGTGGTGTTGTGACTGTCTCTTCATGAGGCACAGTACTTGGTGGGACATCTTTACCTTTCTCAAAGGGGACAGTAGAAGTTGGCTGACATGCTCTGAATATGTTTGAGTGGAATACATTTAGAATGATGTGCAGAATACCTTGAGGTTTTGTTGTAATGGAAATGCATCACTCCCTTACTTTTCATGAGTTCTAAACATAAGAATAGTGTGTTATTTGTAGTACATGTCTGTGCACAGAAAAGATTTAGAGTACTTTGTGTTCACTAAAGGGAAGAATCGTATTCCTAAATTCAGAGTAATGTGACCATCTTACTAATGTTGCGTTTTACCCATTATAAACATGGACTATAATCAGACTGTCTGGTGGGAATGTTTCATCTCTTCTTTTACGTGTTCCAATTTAAAAGCATAACTGCAGGAACTATTCATTTCTGCTAGTACTACTGTGTTTGTAGATACTGAGTTAGAGTTTAATCTCATGACATGGTTAGTCCATTTAAATCAACTGAGCGCCAGCTTGGCACAGTTGAGATTAGATTCTACCTCAGTATTATGTGTTTAAACAAGCAAAACCAATGAAGCAGTCTAAAAATAACATTATAACTATTGTGGAGTTATCTACTAACTTTAGGTAAGTCTGAATTTTGACAGTTTATCTACTAGAATAGAGCAGTTTTAAGAGATTTTTATTTTTTTCCTTTGTAGGAAATGTGCACTGTTGAAGAACCCAATGAAGAGTTCACATCTAGACACAGCTTAGAATGGAAGTTCCTATTCTTGGATCACAGGTGCAGTTCCTTCTGTGTAGTAGCAATAGCAGCTGAATCATACTGCTGGCTGTAGTATTTGGTGTTCACTAACCTGCATTAACTACTCATAGCTTGTGTTGAGTTTAATTTTTTTTTTTCAGACATAATGTGTTTGTAAACAAGACAGCTTATATAATTAATTCTGGTTTCTTTGAGAGTCTTTTGTGTGTGTGAAAATAAAATGACATTGATTTTTCTATTAAATTAGGGCACCTCCGATAATAGGTTATCTTCCATTTGAAGTTTTGGGAACGTCAGGCTATGATTATTATCACGTGGATGATCTAGATAATCTGGCAAAATGTCATGAGCATTGTGAGTACAACTAAGTCACTAAAATGAGCAAGTTTGTTTAATTGTACAACTGTTCTGCTGAAATTTTGTGATATTTTGAGTGAAGTTTGACATTATTATACTGCTGTTCCTTATATTTGTTTTTCTTTTGAAACAGAACTACAAAACAGATTTAATTTTATCTTATAATTCCCGGGTTTCATTGTGGTAAATTGGAGTGCACAGCTCTATGACTAATACTTTTTCAGTTCTTCCAATAGCATTTAAAAGGTTTTATACTGTTTAATAAGTGCAAAAATTGGTGGAAAATTTTCAAACCTATTCTTGATAGTGGTCGTAATACTGGATTTAGACATGGGTTTGGGCTATATGAACCTGGGAAATAATGTTCTTTTTATGTAACCGGAGTATTTACAGCTTGGCAAGACAGTAAACTTTATTCTTCATCTTTATAGTAATGCAATATGGGAAAGGGAAGTCATGTTACTACAGATTCCTTACAAAGGGACAACAATGGATTTGGCTGCAAACACATTATTATATCACGTATCACCAGTGGAATTCCAGGCCAGAGTTTATTGTCTGTACGCACACTGTTGTAAGGTAGGTTACTTTTTAAAGTAATCCTACTGGCGTGGGAGCTACCTTGATGGTATTTTTGGAAGTAGAGAAATTATAGCAGCGTAAAGAATCACTGGAAAACTTCCTGGGATACTTTATAAGCAAGGTGGCTTTGAGGAGTTTGGTCTTTGAAGTATATTTTTTAAATCATCCCGCAATATAGTAGTCACACTTGGTTTGTTCTTCTAGTTATGCAGAAGTTAGAGCAGAAAGACGACGAGAACTTGGTATTGAGGAATCTCTCCCAGAGATAACAGCAGATAAAGTGAGTGTTTTATGCAATTTTATTTTACATCTTCACATACTAAAAATTATACGCAAGCAAGTATACAGCAGCAAAAAGTGGTTTGTCCCATTTATCCCTAAATAAAGTAATTATTTGGTCTCTAAATAATGTGACTATTTAAAATGATCAAAGAAGTCTAGAAAGAGTGTTGAACTGTACTCTGCCTATAATGTCCTTCTCTTTTCAGGAATAAATGTCCATGTAGTTATACTATAACACGGTAGCATCCATAAGTTTTTATTAAGATCTGATTTCTGCAGCATTAGATTCCTAAATAAATGTTCCCCTTACTGGAAGTACCCACAATCTGAAAAACCAAGGTCAACACACAAAGTTGACTTGAAGGAATTCACAATAGGAAAATAGGCGCTGTTTAATTCAATGACTCTGTCCCACTTCTTAGAAGTATACAAAATTATTTTTGAATGAATGCCCTTGGAAGCTCAATGTGTGTTATAAGCTTGTGGATATGATCTGTCATGTTTTAGTCTGACAGTTCAGAAATGTTTTCCTTTGGCAGTTTCACAAGTTTCATCTGTTGGTGCTCCTTCTAGTGGAACAAACTTAGCCTTTCCAAAAGAATAAGCAGTTCACTCATTACACTGTTATTCAGAGTGAATTGAGGGGCTAGAGAAGGAGGTCAGCTCAGTAGTCAGTTTGTGGCCTGAGTCTGCATGTGTTTTGGTTTCTAGGCTTACATAGCTTTGGTTTCCAAGGATAAAAGCCTCAAATGGAAACAGAGCTTACAGCCATCAAACAGGCCAGTACTTCTGCACGGTCACCTGTGTAAGGGAGTTGATTAGAAACAGCAAGGTCTGAGATATTTTCTAGCAGAAATATACATCGTGTGTTGAATTAGAGAAATAATTGTTATTTATGTGTATCTCTTCAGAGTCAGGACTCTGGGTCTGACAATCACATAAACACAGTGAGTCTCAAAGAAGCACTGGAAAGGTTTGATACTAGCCCTACACCTTCTGCTTCCTCCAGGAGTTCGAGAAAATCTTCACATACTGCAGTATCGGATCATTCATGTAAGCACCAACTGTTGAAAATAGAATTGCCTTCTATTGAAAGTGAAAGCTTTCTCTACTTAATTAAATGTGTAACTGGCAGTTAATAATCATTTTATGAGAAGTGTGCAAGTGAAAACATCCTTTTTGATGGTTCAGAGATCTGCAGACTACTCTGAAAAAGACTAACTTCCAAGAGTACAATATCAGACACTGGAACACCCCATTTTAATCTATCAGGTTGCACTACTGGTCGATAGTCGGGAGGGGAAAAAAGCCAGAGTCCAAGCCTTAAGAGTTTTTTTATTCATTAAAAGCTTCTTGTGATTTGATTTATTGCATTACAGAATTGAGATAACTATTAACATGTTTCTTTCTGTTCTAACTCTCAACATTGTCAGCAACACCAACTAAAATGACAGTGGACACTAGCACTCCTCCAAGGCAAAGCTTATCTGGTCATGAAAAGACTGCGCAAAGAAGATCATCTCTGAGCAGTCAGGTAACTTCAGAGAAAAATGTACTTAAACAGTGTAGTTCACCTTTAAAAGCTACTATTAAATCCATATAAGCTTTGTTTTATTTCTTCTAAAAACACAGTTTAAACTGTAAGAGTTTTGCATGGAATATGTCTCTTAGAATTGCCTCATCAATATGCAACTTTGGTACACTAGATTTTTAAAGGAATATAATAATTAAGCATATATGTATTTAGGTTTTGTCATTAGGATTTGCAAGAATGTGGATGAATCTCTGCTTTCACTCACAGGGAGCTTCTTTCTGTTATTCTGGATTTTTTAATACACACACACACACACATATATATATGTAAAATAGCCAATGTAATGCTGTGTGTGTGTCTCTATAGAGAATTCATACAAATTGATGGCTAAGAATATTAGTGAATACTTCTGTATCCTTTCTGAAATCTGGATAGTATGAGAAAGTGTCGTGCTTCGTGTACGTGGTGCTCATTTTCCCATTGAACTAATACATTCACTTCAAAAACAGAATGCTTATTAAAAGATGTATTTCTAAAAATTGTTAGTTTAAGAATAAATCAAAGGTGTCAACTTCCAAACTTGTTGAAAAAGTCTTTCCCTTAATACAATTAAGACTTCTAAAATATTTATAGTTGTAATTTCTATTTTATACCTACTGCTTATATATATGTTTTTAGCAGTCGGAAAATAATGTGTATATTATGTAGATAATCAGTTGCTTTTGTTTTCTTAATTCTCTAATAATTAAGGTTAGATATTTCAAGAAACAATTTACTAGTTTCTATCATATTTTCATATGATACTGTTTTGTATTTGACACTTTAAAGAAGTACTTCAGGTCAAGTATGAAGTTCATTCTCTTATGATTATGGAACAATTTTTTTAATCGTAGTCTTTAAGCTCACAGTCTCTTGGACAACCAGTAACACAGCCAGCAATATCTCAGCCTGCAACTCTACAGCTCCAGTCTGGAATGACTCAGGTATGGATTAACTCGATTTATTACTATTTTTTAAACAGTCTTGTTCTCCTAGAGAACAGTGTTCTCCTGGAGTAATGGGCTGCCTGTGGCTTGGGTGCAGGTACTGTTCACTGAGTGAAAAACAGTTTGGGTTGCCAGGCCCAGAGAGTGGTGGTGAATGGAGTTACGTCCAGCTAGCAGCCGGTCACCAGTGGGGTTCCACAGGGCTCAGTACTGGGGCCAGTCCTGTTTAATGTATTTACTGATGATCTGGACAAAGAGATTGAGGTCACCATCAGTGAGTCTGCAGAGGTAAATGTAAATCAGATGTACTGAGTTGGTAGATGACACCAGGTTTGGTGAGAGTGTTGATCTGCTGGAGGGTAGGAAGGCTCTGCAGAGGCATCTGGACAGGCTGGATCAATGGGCCGAGGCCGACTGTATGAGGTTCAGCAAGGCCAAGTGCTGGGTCCAGCACTTGGGTCACAACCACCCCCTGCAATGCTACAGGCTGTGGGCAGAGTGGCTGGAAAACTGCCCAGCAGAAAAGCACCTGGGGGTGCTGGTCAACAGCAGCTGAACATGAGCCAGCTGTGCCCAGGTGGCCAAGAAGGCCAGTGGCATCCTGGCCTGTATCAGCAATGGTGTGGCCAGCAGGACCAGAGCAGTGATCATGGCCCTATGCTTGGCACTGGTGAGGCCACATCTCGAGTGCTGTGTTGACTTTTAAGCCCTTCACTGCAAGAAAGACATTGAGGTGCTGGAGTGAGTTCAGAGAAGGGCAATGGAGTTGGTGAAGAGGCTGGAACATGAATCAGACAAGGAGTGGCTGAGGGAGCTGGGGTTGTTCAGCCTGGAGAAAAGAAGGCTGAGGGGAGACCTCATTACTTCCTCTCTACAACCTCCTAGAAGGAGGTTGTAGTCAGGCAACTGTTGGTCTCTTCTCTCAGGCAATAAGGGACAGGGTAAGAGAAAATGGTCTTGAGTTGCACCAGGGAAGGTTTAGATTGTATATTGTATATTAGGAAAAATTTGTTTACTGAAAGAGTGGCCAGTCATTGGAACAGGCTGCAAGTCACGGGCACTGGCTGCCCAGGGAATTGGTGGAGTTACCATCCCTGATGGTATTTAAAAGCCATGCAGATGTGGCACTTAGAGATGTGGTTTAGTGTTGGACTTGGCAGTGCTGGGTTAGTGATTATCCTTGGTGATGTTAAAGTGCTTCCCATGTTAAACAATAGTCTGCTTCTGTATTCTGAATATAATGTTAATTTCTCTTTCAGAAATTGAGTCCTTTAGTGCCAAATTCACCTTTAAAAATATTCTCTTGAAATGAGCAAATTCCCTAATTTGACACTTTTACTTTATATTTTTCTTCCTGTTATTTGTGGGGATATAATTTTCAGCCATGTGCATTAGCAACATAGACATAAACATAGTTAATGCTAAAATATTTTAGGGCATGAATTTAAAAATCCACCAACTCTGCTGGTAACTTTCAGGCATATGCTTGTAACACAACGCTGCTTGGTCTTTGAAATGCTTTTAATAAGAACAGGATACAGGTATCGAAAGGTTATACTGACTTGGGGCCTGTAGCAGATGTCTGAGGAGGAATAGAAGTGGCAAATAGTTTCTCTGTGGGCTCAGCCATCAGCATTTTGTGATTGAGGGTATTCCCAAGTTATTGTTATGTTTTAGCTCTGGGTGAATTTTCTTTTTGAACTGGCACAGTTCTAATTTTTAACATGAGAGAGCTTTAACATCCACAGCACCATGTAAATTACTAAGGCTACATATATATGTGTGTGTGATTTGGACACACAGTCAGTTTCTCATGCTGTGGATATTTTTAGTTCACAAATTCTGATGCATCAATTAAATGTTAATTCTGTGATGTTTTCATAATAATGAATTGGTCCCCAGATTATTAGTAGTGTAAAGAGCAGTGCTTGATTTCTTTGCTGCTGTGGAGGACTGTATCTACCTCTTGGAAAGAAAATGTCATTTTTGCTCAGCTTTTAATTTATTCATTGCACTACAGCCTGTGTTTCAGTTTTCAGCTCAGTTAGGAGCTATGCAGCATCTGAAGGACCAGCTAGAGCAGAGAACACGCATGATAGAGGCAAATATTCATCGGCAGCAGGAAGAGTTGCGTAAGATTCAAGAGCAGCTTCAAATTGTTCATGGCCAAGGACTCCAGGTGAGTTCGTGTATCACAGGTTTCATCTGTAGAGAATTTAGGCATCTGAAATGTGTCTTGGGCACCTAATTGCACAACATGATCCTCCATATTCTCTGTCAGCTGCCATCTGGGCCTAATGTGTCTAAAATCCATAGTATGTGAAGCTGCTGTTCCAGAGGTACCTGATGTTTTGCTTCTGAATGTATCTGGAAATGCCCCAGTGTTAAGCAGGTCAAGCTTAGCTTATGACTTAACCTAAAAAAATGTAGAACAATGGAGTGGTTGTTAATTCTTGCAAAGTTTTTCAGCCATTAGAATATTAATCCAAAATCTTCAAGGTGAGCATCTCTTTTTCTCTTTTAGCTCTGAGGGTGTCAAATCCATGCTTCTTTGTTTCTTAAACTGTCCTATCATGCTGAGTGGCTCTACTGTGCATTGTAAACTTGAAGGAGTTGAGCCAGAAAGACAAGAAGTCTAGAGGATGCATTACTCAGTCTAGCAGCTGACTACCTGATTTCTGATTTTTTTGATTTTTCTATTTTTGTCATTGTCTTTTCAGCTGTATTTGGAAGAAAATAATTACCCTATTGGATTTTTCTAGTTAAAAGACCCAAACAAAAAACCGTGATCACCTCAAACTAGGATACATTTTAAGGAAATAATTTAATATTTTCAGTCTGGATTGTGACTAAAGAGTAGAAAAAATACTTCCTGGAAGTATTGAGTACGTTGCTTAAATTCTGTTGAAAGAGTAGGCGTTTCTGGCATGTGCCATTTTCAGTGTTGTGTGATGTCTAGTGTAAACATGCCAGGAGCAGACAGCGTTATCCACGTCTCACAGGGAGAGATTCACAGCTCCCTTCCCTTGCAGTGAGGAGGGACCTTGTTCAGGAATGTGAAAACTAGAGAGAATACTTCAGTGCTGCACATTCTGCCTTGTTATAGGCTTGGGCCTAACTTTTTGTAAAGAACCAAATATTTTTGTGCTGAATTCTGTTTATTACAACAGTGTTGGAAAGTTCAGTATAATCATTATGATTTCCTGATTGTCAAGGAAGATTATGTTTTTGGTGCTATGCCTAGATCTACTGATTCAGAGATTTCCTTCATCTGATTTAGTGTTACTGCTGAAGGGCCTACAAATAGAAGTGTGATCTCAAATATATTTTGTCTTTAGATAGTTGTGGACTACATTACTAGTTAGTCTCTAAATGGTACTTTTTCTGAAGGAACAAATATTGAATGTTAATGTTTAGAACTCTAGAAATGAGGATTCTGATTCTTACCAGTTAGTGTCAAGTCTCTGAATACTGACCCTTATAACTTGTGGAATTTTTTAAGATGTTCTTGCAGCAGTCAGCTTCTGGACTCAACTTTGGTTCTGTGCAGCTTCCTTCTGGAAATTCTTCAACTGTTCAGCAGCTTACACCAATAAACATGCAAGGTCAAGTTGTTCAGACTAATCAGACTCAAAGTGGGATGAACACAGGCCATATAAGTACTCCACACATGATACAGCAGCAGCCTTTGCAGAGTACTGCAACACAGGTAAAATTCTATTACTGATTTTGCTGGATAGAATATATGCTCAAAACCACAGCTGAAACACAACAGCTTCCCTGACATTCCCCCGTTATGAAGGAAGGTTTGAGATTGTTGAAAAAAATTATCGTCAAGGGTATCAGCAAAAGCCGAATTTAATATTAAGTGACAGCACGACGAAGTTCCTTGGCAAGATTCACTCTACTACTTACAGGGCAGTTAAGGCATAACAAGCAGCAACAAAACCAAATAGAATCCAGGCAATCAAAATGGAAATGAACAGAGAACTATCTAGGCGAGTGTATGTGTGTGTGTGTTTTGGTGCATGTGACAAAAGGACAGTGAGGGCAAAGATAAAAAAGGAACACGGCCTAAAAGCTTAACAGCTCTCAAACTTAACAGTATTTCACTTAACTTAAACCTAGTAATTTAACAAAGGAGCAACATGTAACTCACACCTAACTTAACTTATACCTTAATTTATAATTTAACCTTAGTAATTTAACAGAGGAACCACACTCAACAGCATTTTACCTAACTTATAACTTCAAAGTTATAATTAGCAACTTACTGAAAGAGCAACACTTAGCAAGAATTAGGTTATACCTTATGTTGAACTTAACAGCTTAGCAAAAGAACAACACTTAGAGGTGTTTAAGTAAGCTTATGTCATAAGTCACAGGCTTATTTACAGGCCTAACTTACTTGGATATCCAGTGTACTTAAACATCTAAGAAAGCAGCGTTTCTCTCAGATTTGCTATAGCATCTGCACATGTGCATGCACACAGACATAAAGAGTCAGTACAAGCAAGGTACCTGTGAAAAGTTCCCCTCAGAGGTCAGTGACATACTCACTTTGCTGCCTTTGCATCTCCCAACGGGAGAAGAATTGGACCTCGAGCAGTCGGGGCATCAGCCCAGGACTTGTCATTGTTGGCGATTCTCCAAGTATAGCAAACCTGAGGGTTTGCTGGCTCTGAGAGGCGTCCCACTCAGAGGGAGATTGCTGCTTGCAGGCCCGCTGCGGCCCAGGAGGGCTCCAGGGGTCTCATTCTGGACTGCTTTTATAGGGTCACAAGAGAGTGGGCTTTAGTCATAACAGTGTTTCATCCTGGCCACAGTTTGGGTCAACATTCTCTTTGAAAGTGTGAGAACAGGAAAGTTACGCCATTCAGGCAAGAAGAACAGTGTCCAAGACTGTTCATAAGGAAGATGATGCTTGTTGGGCAGCACAAGTTCCTGGAAGCGAACCGTGCTTCTGATAAGCTCAGGAAGAGCTAAGCCCAGGTTCTTCAAGGCCGAGGCCTAACAAGCATTTCTCAGATCACAGTGTGGCCTGGAAAGGAGAAGGGGGGAATGCACCACTACATCCCCTCCCAAATTCCTTTTGAACAATGTCTGTTGAGTCATTAATTTCTTTATGTTTAAAGCTTTACAATTGAAATGCATTTATGTTCTTGATAATGCAATTTCAGATCTTGTTTTCATTTTAAGACTTAGGCATGTAAATAATTATTAAGAAGTAGCTTTTTTGAAAGACCAGTCTCAAGAAAACTTTTAGCTTGCCTTTTTTTGAATGTGTGATTTTTTTTTTTGACAGAACACACTTTCCATCGGATGCAGTAGGTGTAGGACATCTATACTGTAATAGCCTTTTTCTTCCATGAGTTTATTTAGTTTCTTTCAATTCTGTGTATACTTCTAAAGTTGCAGTATCTTGTAGTGAATTCTACAGCTTTACTTCCTATGAAATGTGATTATTTTGGCTTTTTTCAACATGTCATCCACCTCATATACTGGGAAATATATTGAGCGGCTCTCCACTTTTTATCTTCTGACTCATGATTTTCAAGTCTTCTGTCAGAGGTATCCCCATAGAAGCTGGTTCTTCATGCTGAACACTTCTAATGGGTTTGACCATTATGTTTATGGAGACTCCTTACACTTCTGATCTCTGTGGTCACCCTCCTCTTGTACCCTTTTCCACATTCCTACTTTCTTTTTGAGATTTATGAAGAGACAGACTAGTGGTGTGTGTTACCATCTCAGCAGTAGGCTAGTTCCAAACTTTCAAGTAAGAAATTTGTGACATTATTTGCACATTTTAGTCTTAAGTTGGGCACAGAGACACTAAAGGAATAAAAAGAATTTTGAACAAACAGTTTGCAAGTAGCTGAAAAATTCAGGGAAAAAAATAATCTGAACAGGAGATGTTAACGTAGAAATACCTGTGTACTTTAAGAATTCATTTGAATAGAAGAATACCACTGGTAGTTTTGAAGTGTGGGCAGTGACAGTGAGGAGGACAGCTGTAGTATGTGACTATTTTCAACTTACTATCTCAAAATTTCTTTTCAGCATAATCAACAAAATGTACTTAGTGGACACAATCAACAGTCTTCTCTTGCCAGTCAGTCACAGAACGCAGTCTCGGCACCTTTGTACAACACTATGGTGATTTCTCAGCCAACAGCAGGAAATGTGGTGCAGGTTCCCTCTAGCTTACCACAGAACAACAACCAGAATGCTGCTGCAGTAACCACTTTTACACAGGACAGACAAATCAGGTAAATCTTCAAGATGACTTTCTATAATGGTATGCTTATGCAGCAGCACCATATACAAAAGTAACTAAAGTAGCATTAAAAAGGTTGTGTGATATGTGTTTCAGCTGTATGGATACAACCCCCGAAACTAAACTTTGCCCAAAGTAACATGTTTGCAGGCTTATCAAAAGCCATGTTGTTGTAGCAAAGTATGACTTTGAGAAATCTGCCTTTCTCAAGTGTATGTGATGCTTCATGGATTTTTTTTTTTCCTGAAGGGACTCCAAATGTCTTTTTCTATTGACAGATTTTCTCAAGGTCAGCAGCTTGTAACAAAGCTTGTCACGGCCCCAGTAGCATGTGGAGCGGTAATGGTACCAAGTACTATGTTTATGGGACAGGTGGTGACAGCTTACCCCACTTTTGCTGCCCAACAGCAGCAGACACAGACTTTGTCAATAACACAGCAGCAGCAGCAGCAGCAGCAAAGTCAGCAGGACCATCAGCAGCAGCTCACCACAGTTCAACAACCAGCTCAGTCGCAGCTGACCCAGCAGCCCCAGCAGTTCCTACAGGTAATGAATGTAGAGTTGTCTACAAATTTTTCCAAGTCCTGGCACTTTCAGCATGTTTAGGTTATCCAGGGTTGCTTTACTTGAAAACAAAGCACTTAAAATAGTAACCTGTGAATAAACCTGATGCATGAGGTAAGTTTATTCTGTAGCTGTTCTCTAAAGTCCTATTACTTAAAGGAGAGGTGGTCTTTCCTGCAGTTTCACTCCATGCATTGTCCTATCTTACATCTTTTTCCCTTTGAATTGCTCTTAATTGACTATGGGATGAAAAAACAGGTATTTCCTTTAAAACAGTTTACATTTTCTTTGCATTGACATATTAATGCAATAAGGTATGAGAGATGATGGTTGGTCTGGAAAGCAGCACAGAGCCCAAAGCAAGACATGTCCCAATAACGTGAGGGGTGAAATTCTGTCTAGGCTACAGGGGAGGCTGAGCAGCAAGTAACTTTGTAAGCAGAGAGTAGGGAAGAACCTTGTTGTAGTGGAGAAGGAAGAGAGATTGGGTCAAAAGAGAAGGAAGAAAAAACCCAAGAAGTTTAGAAATGGGAACTCTCAAAAAGAAATAGAAGGTAGAAGGAATTTATGGGAAAATCTGTTGGCATTTGTTGATTAATTACTGGCACATGAGTCACCCAGCAGCTGGAGTTGGTGAAGGAGGTATAGTGGCTGGAACACTAGAGAGGCAGTGCCTCCAAGAAAACATGGGTTCAAAAAATCTTAATTTGGCCTCTGATGTTGCCTTCTTCAAAAAAAGATAGTCTTTTAAAGTGCAAATGTAGTTTGTGCACATTCTTAACATTGTTTTGACTACTCTGGGAAAGTCAATTTATTTTGTCTTTTTTATTCTTTAAGAGTATACATAATTAAAAACTCTTACTTTGCAAGTGTTCCATACTGTGTATGCCATTTCCACTAAATCTGGGATCCTCTGCATAGGTGGAGTGTATAAAAATGCAGTAAGTATTTGGAGGCTTAACCTACATTTATAGGCACAGGGAATAGATGCAGTTCTGATTAGGGCTGAGTAAAATTTTCTTTCACTAGCATTTCAGCACTCATTTATGTAGTGGGAGACTTCAACTGAATCAAACCACAGTGCAGATTTGAATGTGTTCTCTGACAAGTCAGATAAATACTGTAACAACAGTGCTGTTTAGCAGGTTGGTAGTGTCTCTGTCTCTGTTTCTAAATTTAAAAGTTTATACAAGTTTGACTTAATCCTGATCAAACAGATATGTGAAATATGAAGATCTCAAGAGGTCTGTAGGTACTCTAGAATTTCTTTCTAGGCAAAAGTCCAGTGTTTTTAATACAAACTGTTAAAGTGCTAGACTTCGAAGTGAAGCAAATACTCTTTAAAAAGGACAAAAGTGCCTTTTCTTCTTCTGTTCACTGGGGCATCTTAGAGTCTGATTCTGTAGGTGGAGTAGTTGATGTACTTTACTTTCTGCTGCAGAACATTTCAGGACTGAGATGTCCTAGTGCATTTGTACCCATCCTTCATTGCTTTTCTTCAGTAATCTTTTTGTTGTTGTTGTTCTTTGAAGAATAATATTAAAACTATGTACCATTTCCAGTAGTAATAAATCTCCTTCAAAGGGAATATTTGGGTCTGCAAATGCAACATTTTCTTTGACTATGCATTTTGTCTGTGGGGAATAAATGTGATCTGTGCCAACCATGCATTTCCTCAAATAGATTCCTTACGCCCCGCTATGCTTTTGTGGTTTGAAATGAAGACAAATTTCTGTGTTCCTACCTATCACCACAGAAATTACAAAGACCAATTGCAGCTGCTTTATTAATTGGTCAGATGCACTGCTGAAATGTATTAGTATGAACAAATCTTTGCATTGTTTGCTCAGCTGAACTGGCCAAATCTGAAGTTTATTTTGATTGAACCCTTATCAAAAGTTAAAAAGCAGCTAGGCCTGTGTTTCTCAGTGCATCAGGAAGAATAATTTTTTTCTATTTTTGTGTTTTAGACATCCAGGTTACTTCATGGAAATCAGTCAGCTCAGCTTATTCTCTCTGCTGCTTTCCCACTACAACAAAGCACTTTCACTCAGTCCCACCACCAGCAGCATCAGTCTCAGCAGCAGCAGCTGTCACGACACAGAACTGACAAGATGACTGATCCTTCCAAAGTTCAGCCACAGTAGTGTGGGCGCTGCCTCTTCTTGAAGCAAACTGCCAAGAGGGGCTGCCCCACAAACAGTTGCACTGAAGCTACAGAGGTAACAGTATGAAGGCTTTCTAACACCATGGTGTTGAGATCTACTTCTAACTTCTGGAATCTGCTAAGAAAAGCCACAAGATGATGATGGGGACATGGCCAACTTTGAGAGTTGCCCCAGTTTCTGTGTTCTAAAGGATTTGCTGCCATGTTGTAATTTGTCCAGGTGAAATCTCCAAATGTGACTGAAATGAGAGTGATGCTGAAAATATTGGTATTTTTATCAATCCTGTACATTTTTAAAGTATTAAAACGGACATGAAGCAATTGTTTTGAATTAGCAGGAAAAAATGCCAGAAATATAGTCCAAAAACCATCTAATTTTTTTTCAGATGATTACAGGACAGTAAATATTTTGAAAATGTTGTGTGAAATCCAGTTCTCTGTTGTACAGATGCTGTAAAATATTGTGTATATGTCTGCATAAAAGGAGAAAGAGCAAAATATTTTATATGATGCATGAAAGTGTAATCTGTTATTTGTAGGTTTGAATATGTTTCCCTAAATTCTCACGCCATACTCAGACTAATGTTTTCCTCTGTTCTACCCTTTTGTTTACAACATGATGCATCATTATTTTCACCCTTAATGTGGGCACAAGTCTCTTGTTTGTGCTTTGTCCGTGATGTCAGGGTTTGTTCGGTGAGGTATAGTGTGTTGGTTAGTTGACTGCTTGAAGTTAAATTATTGATGAAGCTGTTTGAACTGGTGATCATGCATCAGGGTTCAGGACATTCAGATTCATGAATATCATCCATCATTTCATAATGAATTCATCATTTTATTTGAAAAATAGGAATTTGCACTGCTTTCTTGCGGATGGTTTGGAATTTTATTCCCCAAAGCTATCTTTTGATATAGTTCATAGTTGGAAATATTTATGTAAAAGGTTTAAAAAAAAATGACAGTAATTTTCAAGAATGTTTCAGTTATAGGAGTAATTTGCACAAAAATATATTTACATTTAATAACCTTTTGGGCACTTTTTAACCACTTTCTCTGTGGTGAGAATTGTAACTTGTTAAACCATGTTGGAATCTTTTTATTCTCCTTCAAAAATTAGTCAGAACTAATTCAGGGTCATTTTAACAACAACAACAAAACCCATAGTGCCTTGATTTTAATTCAGGTGATAATGTTGAACATCTTGAATTACAATGTCTTGAATCTGTAACCATTTTCAATTTTGAAGTCTTAGCACATTGTCAACCAAACTTGTGTATCTACTTCATAGATATTTCTGTATTGTGTTAATTTTAACAGTGGTCTGAGTTGAGACCATGAATATTTTTGACTGGTACTCCCCCTCAGACAGTATCCAGAAATAGAGGACTCTCAAAAAATCTAAGATCTTTAAGGTAATACTCTTAAAAAAAAAAAAAAGCAAACCTCAAAAGACAGGACTCTTTTTGCAGAAGGAAGAATAATAAGCTGATTTTTTTTCTTAAATCATTTTCGGAAGCATTTAAAGTGTGTTTTGGGCGAGATCATGATTGTGTTTAACACTACCAGGTATTGATTTAAGAGATATCACTGAACTAAGACTTCAGAAGGCAACTTCACTTTATAAAGAAAATAAAAAGTTCCAACAGATATGTGCTATTTAAGTAAATGTTGGTAGGCTTTTATGGTACTAGTTTGTGGAAACCAGAACTTCGGAGGAAAATAAATAAATGCTGATAGATCTGATAATTAATTAAGAACAAAAAACAGTAAAAGCAGTTAAAACTAGTGCTAGGGAGAGAAAGCTGGATTAATCTTGAATAGTGAGGAGGAGTTGAATGAATGTAACCAAATGGTGATGGTCTATTTTGTACTATGGAACAGTTTGATTGTATTACTGGATGAACCAAACCTGCAGGAGGTAATACCAGTTTAGCCAAGCCTTTGATGCCGTTGGTTACGCCTTGGGGCAAGCCTTTGCCTCTGCACGTGTCCCAGCATAAGACCTTTGTTATTCCCCAGTCATAATGCAAATGTTTGGCACCAAAAAGCCAAGCAGTGAACAAGGAAGGAGAGTGTGTGAAACACAGTACCAAAGAGAATCAGATTGCTCTCTGCTCCAAGAAGCCTGTTGTAACCTGGAGCAAGGAACAGATGCCAATACCAAACATAGCAAGGAACACTTTCCCTTCTTTAAAGGGATTTCTGGCATTCTTCAGACTGGGATAATTGTCAGAGACCTGTTTCTGTAAAGTTCTATATAAAGAAATCCTGCCTTCCTCTGCTATCCCTACCACCCCATTCCACCTGTTTCTATATGAAGCTGCGTTGACTAGAGGTCTGTGCTATCACTTCTTTTCCTAATGGAAAATAAGTTAGATACAAATTTATTTAACCAATTACAATGAAAATATAGCACTAAAAAAGAAAACTCGGAGAGCTTTAATAGTGCTGTTAGAACTACTGAATAGTGGTAAAATAGGTGTATTAAGCTATTGTACTGAGAATTACAGAAATTAGATATGCCAGACAGTTAATGATGCAGCTTTTTATATAAAGCTTCATTTCAACTTCTCTTCCCATTCCCCCCTTCCCAAATACTCTGGTGTGCTGGTATAGGTCTGTCAGTAAAAAGGCTAAACTAGAAGAGAGAAATTAGACGATGGGATAGCGTGGCTGCTGAAAGGGAACTATAGAAATGTATGCTTTGATCAAGAAGCTTTTTGTAGCCTCAGAGAGAGGTCATTCAATTACAGAACTACCAGCTAGTAGAGAAAGGATAGAAGATGGGGAAATTCTAAGGAACTGGAAAAATACGGCACACATTTGAAGAATTCCTACTGTGAATCAGGCAAATTTACAAAAGCAAGTGTGTAGAACTTGGTCCAGATTGTGTGCGAGTATGCAGATGCTTTGTTCACAAGCAGTGACTAAAAAAATGTATGTTTAACAGGTCTGCAGCTTCCCCTGTTGCTGAATCAACTGTCCTTGAGTTTTAGTGAGAAGAGGATCAGGCCGTTGCCTCTTTCTTAAGCAGCCTTTTGCTTCTGCCCAGCTCATTTACTACAGACTTATTTGAAACATCCTGATAAATAGCACGACAATGAATGCTGTGATGCTGCAGGTTCTGGAGCAGAAATGTTACAGAAGGACACTGACAGAAGGGAAGGAGTCTGTTAAGGGGAGGATTGTATTTGTGAAGAAAGGGGCTGGTGATACATAATGGAGTGAAAAGGGCAGCATTTGCACAGAGTTTAGGAGACAGGCATTGTCTGCAATGGGTGAGGCTTTGAAGAAAAGTGTCTGGGATAACTTCAGAGAGAAAAAAGAATATAGCTATTTTTATATTATATTTAATATATATTATATTTGTATATAAATATGAAAGGATTCTAGTAGGAACTCTCCATATGCCTTCCACTTCATCTAGAAGGTTTACCTTCTGCACTACGGTTCCAGTGTGTCACCACCTTCTGTGGGCATCTTGCCTACTGCCAAACACCAAAATTAGTAACCCAGTATCCTTATAAGAAATAGGTTTCATTTCAGCTTTATGTAAAAATGAATAAAATAAAGATATATCAGGCAGTTTTTCACAGGAAGAAATTCTCTTAAGACTTAAATAGCACTTTCTCTTTTTTTTTGTTGTTGTTTTGTTTTTTTGAGTAATAACAAGCACTTTACTGAAAAGACTATTTGAAAAACAGTTTATTTCTTTAGTCAGTGAAACTGTTAAAAAGTGGGGGCATCAAGGAATAACACATAAAACTGTCAAGAGAGACATTTCTGGAAAATGTTTCTTTATGGTGATCCTTTGAGGCTCAAAGTGCAGGATTAAAAAGGCTTCTAAAACCGGTTGCCTTTGTGTTTTATATGGCATGGGGAAGGGATTAGTGATGATAGCTTCCTTGGAAGGAGGCTTTTTAAGTTGCACAGTTGCCTATGAGAGAATCATCTGGAGGCTCATTTGCCTGCTCAGTAATTCTAAGTGTCCCTTAGGATTATAAATTGTGTGAGAATGGTCTGAAGGTTTAAAGATGTGGCCTTTTTCAAATGTTGAAGTCGATTCAAGAATCATTTATATTTTCAGAGATTTAACCCAGGTATTGTTATGAGTGTTTTAAATGTCATGGCATCAGGAGATGTCAAACATGTCAGATTCATAAGCTTCTCTATTTGAAATAATTATTAAAATTAGATGTACAGTCAGAGAGCTGGAAAATGGTTATTTTAATTAAAAGGGAAAAGAGACTAGTTTTAATAATTAACCTTTTATTTTTTTACTTATCCCTGGTGGAAAAAATTGAAAAGAATGAAATGAATTTGGATTAAAAAAGACATATTTAAACAAATCATAGTAGATGAGACAACTGTGAGAGAACATTTGAAATTGACTTGGTTGTCCATGAGACTGGATAGTTGCTTTTTCACTATCATGATTTTTAACACTACATTCCTTGTCTTTTTCTTTTTTTTTTTCTTTTTTAAACAGGTGATTTTAAGCTCTGTGATACTTCATGCTATGCCACCTGCATGAATTTTGCCAGCATGATATGCTATATTCAAAGATATAAATAAAAAGGAAGGGGGGGGGGGAACAAAACACTGTGTCTGAAAAAAATACTTTATGGCCTAATACAGAGACCCCAGCTATGACTGAGAGATGCTGCATTAATAGACAATCAATGAATGGGTAATTATTTATGAAACACTTTTGGGAATGGTCTTAAAGATGTAACTGCTTTGAAAGCAGTTGGCGAGTTGTCTTTTTCTAACAAGAAAGGTAAAAAATATTTATTTTCAAGTATATCAGATTGAAATTTGAGTTTTTAAGCAGTGTTGATTTCACAGTGTCTTGGGTTTCAGTTTTGTTTTGTATTTTTTTAACTGGCATTAGATTTATATACGTAAAAGAAAACAAACAGAAAAACCCTAGTGCCGTTCATATTGACGTCAGGAAATGTAGATACAGTTCCCTGGTGTTCATGTGACCATTACTAACTGTCAATTTTTTAACTGAATAAATGTAACTCATTTAAAATTTTGCTTTCTGTAGCTTCTAAGGTTATAGAATTTTTTTTTCTGAGTTGCTTGATGTCAGTTTTATCCAAGTTTCACAGTGAAGCGCTCTTACCCTTCCCACGACTGTACCAAAGGCACTCTCTCTCCCCCACCCACAGAACTGACTTGTGAGAAGTTGCTTGATGTCACTTTTATCTTCTCTCCCCTACCCAGACAAATGACTTGTGAGATTTCAGTAAAAATGCATACTGTATTTTTTCCTTGTCTTCTCTCTGTATCTCTTTATAAACTGATGCCCCACTCTAAAGGCTAGAGACCTCTGATTTGTGTGTTTACATTACTGCCTTGGAATTTACACACATAGCACTGGATTGAGTGTGCACAACTTAAAACTGCTTTCACACCTTCCTGTCTACAGTCCCTGTTCTTGCCAAAGGATGGAGCAGCACTGCAGAGTGTTTGGATGGGCATAGCCCTTCCCTCACCTTCTGTCACAGGCAAAACTCCCCTCTCTGTAACTTGGTGCCACTCCCTGCCCTGGCTATTTCTTCTGGTGAAATGTCAAAAATTGCTATTTTTAAAGGAGTAGAGGTGGTCTGAAATGTTGGCTATGTCACTGAGCAAGGAAGCAGAGACTTGCATTTAGCAGCAAGCACAACTTGTTGAGAGCTGTGTGATAATATGTAACCTGTCAGGGTGGTCTGACCCTTTTTTTACTGATCAAAGTGTAAACTAGTAATTCCAAATTAATTAAATGTTCAAGGAAAGGAGGGTGGGAAGAAAATTCTGTAATTGAAACTGAATTCCTGGAGAAAATGATAAATACACTTAGCCATTTTTACAGTCTGCAGTACTTTTTTTTTCTGGAATATCACACCGGATGCCCAGAGGAAGATACTGAGCGTTTGCCTTTGAGAATTAAATAATAGTTGTGCAAGTTGTATGTTACTTCTATATGCCATGAGGCCCCCATGCCCAGGAGTGAAACAAAGCTGTAAAAATGCTGTAGCTGTAGTTAAGAACTGTCATCACCCATCAGTGATAAGACTGAGAACACGTAGCAAGCACGATTGTCAGTTTTCTTAAAACTGAACTTTGGAAATAGGAGTGTATTTTTCCATAAATTTATCAGGAGAAAGAGTGGTAATTGCAACTGCTGCCACACCTGAAGCAATGCTGTTCAATGGCATTTTGCTGTCATGCAAGCTTGAAAACAAAAGCCATGCTCATATGAGAATGAAGCTGTTAAGTACTTGTAAAGATTAGCAATCCAAAGGTTAGTTTCACTTCTTACTCTCAGGCATTAGTGATATTAATTCCAGAAGATTTCAGCTGTTTGAGGGTAACATATAATAGCAAGAGCCTTCCTAGAATTCTTTGTAGCACACAGTCTCCGTCACTGTCAGACCCTTTGGCACAGACATTCTCACTTGGGAAGTAAATTGAAGTAATCCCAAAGAAACCACAGCTACAGTCCATGCCCACGTCAATGGGAAATGCTACGTCTACATTAGCAGAAGCCTGGAGCTGTAACGTAGCACAGGTGCCGACTTCAGGGGCCATACACGGTCATCTCTGGAAAAATGCCATGTCAGTATAGCAAGTGCCATTACATCATTACTTCCATGGCTCTGGAAATTAAGGATAACTCATATTAGGATGAAACAGTCTGATCCTCTTGATTATCTTTTTTTTTTCTAATATACAGTATCTGGGACAAACATGGAGGTACACTGAACTACCAATCTCTTTCTGGAAATATGTTTTAAAACCGCTCACATGAATCCAATGGCAGCGTTCCAGAGCCAGCCTGAGCTGGAGGGGCATCTGAGGTGAGGGAGAGCCTGTATGGCAGCAGGCTGCCTCTTACAATGCTCAGGGAACACAGCCCCTCTCTCACTTCAGGTTTTCTGACTTGGTGTCTGACTGACAGATCTCAAAACAACAAGCCCAGGCACCAGCCCAGCACACTAACACCTGCTGGCAGTACCCTAGGAAGAGCAGGCTTGCTCGTGACCTGGTACTGTACTTCAGTTCAACAGGTTTCCTTTGAAAAACTTTGTCCTGGCAGGATGGAAGATTAGATGTTTACCTTAGTCCTTGCTAATTGCACTTTGCCATATACAGAGTAATGAGACAGGCTTTCCCTAAGGATTAGGAATAGGCACCTTTGAAAATAACAATCACAAGTTTTTCTCATTGTAAACATTTCCACTGATGTGAGAAATTTCCATTCCAGTAGAACTGACTATCATTTCCATTTTATTTCTATTGCCTGGAAATGAGCAGTTGCTGGCAGTGTGCATTGCAAACCTCTGCTGCGTGCAATGTGCAGTCAGAGATGTAAATTCCTGCTTTAGATGCTGCTTTCGAGGTTCCTTTGGTAGCAGCTGAAATCAGCTGCATCTCAGCCCAGCAGGGAGAGCTGCAGGATGGATGGGAAGCCTGTGGTGGACAGTTGCCCATTTCCCATGTTGCAGATGCAACGGTTTGCAGAGCCTTCCCCCTTCAGCACTTGAACTCTCACTCACTGCATTTCACATTCTCCAGCTACAAAAGAACAAGAAAGTGCTCAGGATTGTGGCAATCAAAACTTCAGCTTGTTACCTTATATAAAAATGCCCATACACACTATATACTGCCTATATCCTAAATATCTAGCTATTTTTGAGACAGAACAGCAGCACACCCCTCTCCACTGGCAATGTGCTAGAATGACAAGAAGGCTGATGAAAACTGCTAAAATCCCAGACCCTGGCCCAGCCAATGGGTGAGAGCTGGCCAGGGTGCAACTCCTTAGAGACACTGTGGAGCCAAGGGCAAGTCCATGCGGGAAACTGCACAGTAAGACACAGCACTACTAAGAATATGTCACTGGAGCCCTCCATCACCTTCAACAGTCCTTCCTTGCATCCCAACTCAATTCTTTAAACCATGAAAAATTCCAACAATCACTGTAACTAGCAGCAACTACTAAAGCACCTTTCAAAGAATTTCACGAGCTATCTGATTTCATGCAAGACTTCCAAAAAGTCAGTTTGTGCTTAAAAAAAAAAAAAAAAATCAAAAAGCTACTGAAACAGCACTACTCAAACTAACCTGCCTAGCTGGTCTTTGAGAGCACCCAAATACATTGCTTTGACTAGGCCAAACCAGTACCTGGCATCTGTGTAAGTCTGTAATAGTAAAATATAGATGTGGAAGTTGCAGAGATTTGTTCTGCAACTTCACACTCACCTCTACAAACAACCTCTTAAAGAGCTTCATTCTCCTGTTGATCCTACAATCCTATCTTTTCGTACCAAAAATAGCATTAAGCAGCACACACAAACTTCGGGACGCTTCTACAATTAGAGCATGGCCAACTGGGTTGGCTTTTTGGATTCTGAGTAAAAAATTTCCATGTCTTTTCCCAATTGCATTTCTATTCCTAAAAAGAAAAATCAGGTGGCACCACAGTTACCCTACCTGGGACAGATCTGTGTGAATGTCCAGCGGCACCGCTTCTGATTGACACAACAAGCAGGTGTCCCACAGTTAGAAGTTTAGGCTCTTCCCTGCAGATGCCTGTTCCTGCCCTGTTTTAACATGACCTCTGCTACAAATGCACTCCCTACAGGAGTTGAAACTCATCACCGGCAGCGTGGGTCCTCAGACTGTGGGAAAGGTTTTGGCTACAAAGTTTGATTCAAAAGAGAACAAAAACAACAACAAAAAACCCCCCTAAAACAATCCAAAAAAATCTCACCAGCAAACCACTGCAGTTCTTTTGAGCCAAGACATGAACATGCAGACCTGGAGCCTGAAATGGCAGCCTGTTTTGATACCACTGTGCATGCCTGGCATTGCACTGCTACAGTCTTAAGAGTTTCAGAAAAGTGGCATTAAGGGGTTTTCTGGGAAGAGAAACCTAAAAGAAGGATTAGGGGCTGCTCTGTTTGTGATATACAAATGGAATGGTCAAATTTGTAATGCTCCATATTACTTCAGCTTCAAATAAAGGCAGATTCATTACATTAGAAACCATGTCTTCTATCTTCCAAGACTGCTACAAGGTAGCTCTTAGTGGGTTATACAGGCTCAGAATCCAAATCACCATTGGAGAGCAAAGGATGTATTTCTGCAACCCATGTACCTTCTTCAGCACTCAACATTTTCAAGGTCTTTGTAACACTTGCATTTATCAGTAACCAAAATAAATTTGGTAAACTTTCCTCACCTTAAGTACATAATCACTAGCTAAATCTTTGTGGCAGGAATTCTGGCAGCCATCAAAAACAATACTGAAAGTAATACAAATGGAGACACTATGTTTTATTAATACTCTTCCAGATTACATATCTATTCCTAAAAAGAAAAATCAGGAACACATCTAAACCTAAGAATTCCGTTACTGATCAATCCTGGGAATGGAATATGGTTAAGTTGGACCACTTCATTACTTTCTGTATACCTCAATATTTAAAAAAAAAAAAAAAAAAAAGTCAAATAATACTAGCTCCAGCCAGATTGCATATTGAACACAGTAGGTTGTTAATCACCCCACATCAATTTCCTGATAAAAATCCCTGATTAAGAAGTTTTCCCTCTAAATTAAGTTTGTAACATTCTCTGTTGGTTGGCTCAGCCACTGGATGGCATAGGAACTGCTCCCAGCTTTCTTGTTGGTTAGATTATCCAGCCTCAGGTGCACCATGGAACCACCATCTTTGGAGGTGGGAGCCAGCAGTTTTCTCCTTAACACCTGCTGTTGAGCAACATGGAACAAGACACAGTCTGCTTTAAGATGCCTGAAGAATCAGCTCTTGAAGAAACAGGAAAGGTGGTTGTGTGTAATGGAGAAAGAAAAGAGGAATTCTCAATATTTCAGAGAGTAGATCCTTAAACTCAGCTGAGCTGGGTCCAGCAAGTGAGAAAACCACTCAAATCCCACCGTGGGAGCAGGCACCACAGCACAAACAAACCAGACAATCAGCAGATCTCCACTGCAGAAGCTGTCCATAAATGCACCAGTCCCATGAATCATCGGCTATAAAAAGTTCAGTGTGTCATCTTCAGCACTTGTTTAACTGGAATTCTGTACATTATATACAAAAATGCACAAGGATAACTGCTTGATGCTTCCAATCCTTGTTCTTTTACAGCAATGAAAAATTTTAAAAACCAGAGTCTGGACTTATAAATAGTGCAGAAAATGCAAATGCTAAGAAGACAATGCCTCCTATGATTGTCACTGAAAAGGAAACACAAACCAAGAGGAAATTAGATATCAAAAAGTAATTATCTTCCATGACACATTACAGACTTTATTTTTTTAAATGTCTGATTCCCAAATAACCTTAAAAATTCGTGCTACAAGCAGTGGATGTTGTTTCCAGCTCAGTATGGGGATGCTCATATGCCAACCCACTGTCTAACTGCATCTCCAAGAATATATTCTGGCCCACAGAAGGAAGCTTTGTTTTACTCACTACTTGAGCCAGTATAAAACTAGGTTAACAACTGCTGCTGAGTATTTGGCTGTAGGGCAGAAAATAGGATACAATATTCTCATGCCATAGCAAGCCATCAGTTGGGACTGACATATAATTAGCATTTTTTGCACATTTTAGGCAACTGTATTGAAAGAAAAAGTATCAAAAGCATTAACTGCTTGCAATGGCCACAATCTGCTAGAGGCTGGGGCAGAATTCTGGGAAAGAACCACTGTATATGTTCTCTGACTCTTTAAACAAACTAACGTGCTTTGGTTTAATCTAAGGCTATTCCGGTGGCTCAAGATCCACACTGTGCTTGGCACATATGAAATCATTGTTAGATTAGCATTTTGTCACCACCTTCCTCGGCAAACAAACACAACAGCATGCCTGTTTCACTTTAAGCAATGAAGTTGGTTTTCTTTACCACCTCTGCAACTACAGAATAAATATTCTGAATTAACATATATAGGAAGCAGCTTCACAGGATTATTCTTGGGAGCAAGAAATCTCCCACATCATAGGACTGACAGTGGAAGCAAGCTGCAACCCAAGCTAAGCAAAAACAAACAACCCAATGTAACCTTACTGGTCCTGCCTGTTGCAGATAGCAGGTATGATAAAAAAAAAAATACATTTATGCCACACAGAGTAGCTTTTATGGCTTTTATATGGCTGGTATAAGTCACTAGTATGCAGTTCTCTTGCTCACCTGATGGCTTAGACTCAGAACTGCAACAGAATTTCTATTATCCACTGTCAAACAATAAATACTGACCATTCAAAATAGTGTATTTCCTTCCTTTGGTCTCCTAAAAGGAGTAGCTAATAGTGAAGCAAAACAAGGTGGGATGTAAGACAAGACTCAAAAAAAGTCCCCAAAAAGTCCAAACCACCAGTTTATGGGTTTTCCAAAAGTTTTGAGAAACACCGTTCCCAAGCATGCAGCCCTTTACACCACAAACATTACCAGCATTACATTTTTTTGGTTGGAGTGAGTTTTCACTTACCAGTCCTAACAGAAATTTTTTGTGCTATCATTCTCCCTCCAATAACTGCTAAACCAGTGCATAGGCAATGTCCCACTGTTCCTCCTACTGCCACACCATAGGGATCCTGAGGGGGGGAAAAAAAAAGCACAAAGGGATAAATCAGCACTGTTAAAAACCCATTAGTCCTACAACAACCTCGGAGCAGTGCTTTGATTCCCTGGTTGCAGACTGCCAAGCATGGAGGATACATCTGGCGATTCCTCTGCTCTGCCATTCAGCACTGTCTTAAAGACTAGTAATAGTGAACATCAGCTGGTGAGACAGACTTAAATCCAGCCTAAGATAGGAGCATATAGCATGTTTCAGCCAAGCAACATCTTTAAGTTGTTAAATATAGATCCAGAAATCTCTCCGTTGTAGTTAAAACAGTAAGCAACCTCTAGAGGGAAGGTGGCAGCTGTTGAAAAACACAATATGCATCAGCTGGAAGAACACCAACCTATCTATAAAGAAAGAGAAAAATAAGTCCTTGAACTGCAAATGAAAGCTTTCAGCAGCTACAACATTCCAAGTTCTTTGCCCTGCTTCACCCACTTGTGCTCTACACTCTGCCCCCCTCCGTCATCCAAAGAGGGAAGCATGAAAGTCCAGAGGATAAGAAACTATTTTATAATTTACTGTCAACAACAGCTTTTCACATCACTGAAAAACAAGCAGCTCCTCAGTGTGTGAACAACTGTACTACATAAAGAGGTTTCTCCGACCTCCTTAGAAATGACATGGTTAAGGACAGCGTATGTCCCCTGCTCATCTCTATGTCACACTTTTAGCTCCAAGAGGAAAAAAGAAAGCTGCTGCCATCACCTGAGGAATGCATGAGATCTCAAAGAGACGAACAGCAAAACTGTCTAAGAAATTCTGTCATTTGAAGACAACACTCACTGGCCCAAAAGAACCAAAACCACAAGCCAGTGAGAAAAGGTGGCGACCACCAAGCACTTGGCAGGTTGGAAAGCACCAAGAAATGCAGGAAGAAGCAGGACTGGGCCAGCAGAACAAACAGGGTCCCAGGACTGGGACCCAGAGTCTCTGGATATCCCTGCAGCCAGCAGTTACCTACACAGCCCTCACTGGCAGAAGGTGGATCTCATCCCCCCATTCCATCATAATTATTCACTGATTTTGAAAGCCAGTATCAAGATACCTTAAATTAATATTTTGTAGCATTTGTTTGATAGCACTCTTATGAACATTTCATATTCTACAGGTATGACAGCCCACAGGCTTTAACTGCAATGCTCAGCACTTCACAAACCAGACCAAAGAGTATGACAGACAGTTCCTAATGTGACACTTAGGAAATGGAAACCAGAAGCCAACAATCCCCCATGAAAAGATGGGCTTAAGCAACCTGCCTAGCAAATTGGGCAGAGGCTGTAGGGATTCCTCTTTTTCCAAGATGGCATGTAACTGCCTGAACAATAAAATCATCCTCTCCTGCTATTAGCTCTAAACATCTTCCCTACACCGTAATGGAGACAAGAGGTTCCTGCAGATTACAGCCTCCTTCGTTACACAGCCCTGATTTATCCCTAGGGAATGTTTGAAAGTGCACCTGAAAAGAAGCATGAGTCCTCGGGAAAGAAATGGAAATTATCTCAATGCATGAAAGAGCACAGGCAAGCTACTTATGTTTATTAAAAGCTTGACTATAAGCCCTCATCTTGCTTAAATATAATACAGTTATGTACAGTCTAATCATCACAATGAATATAATTTAATTTACAGCATTACTTAGTGCCCAGCAGTTTAGAGTTTACTGTCCTTCTATACACTGTACCATATGAACTCATATTTTAACAAGAGGTATCTGAGGTATCTAACAGTTTTAAGTTTGATGGAATGGAAGTATCTTTTAAAGTTACCCAGTTAAAACTTAATGACTGCACAGAGCAAAGAAACATCTGTTCTGTAGCATCTCTCAACACTGTAACAAAATCCAGTTGATTTCGGCTGCATGATATAAAGCAGCTATTTCTAGAAATGCCAGTGCAGTCCAATCATGTAACAGTAGTTTTAATACTCTACAGAGCTTCAGTGCCCTTCTTGTCAGGTCTTGACACACACTAAGCCACATCAAGGCAGCAGGTATGAATCTGATACCTCCTGCTAGAGTATTTTGTCTCATACCTCTCTAAGGGCAACCCAAAGAAGGCAAAAGAACAGCAGGGATTCTGCAACACTCACCTCTCTGGCAGCCAAGACTATGGTTGTTAATTGGGAACGATCGCCCCACTCTGCTAAAAACGTTAAAGTGAAAGCTTGAACAAAGATTGGAGAAATAAAGTGTAGCCACTTCTTCTGAGGTATAGTGGTGCCTGGCCCAGATTCCACATCTCCTGGCCCATTTAACAGTTTAGTTCTCTGAAGCTGTGGAGATCAAGGGGAAAAAAAAAAAGAAATAATCATAAAATTAAAAATGTCATCTGAACAACCCAAATGAAACACTTAACAATAATGCTAGACATTTAGTTTCTAGAATGTTGTTAGCCACTGACTGCTGCAATATCAACATATTATTTATACAGTCACCATTGCAAAAAAAAAGCTAAGTATATGCGTGCATGTATGTGTAAATACACACACATATATAGTTGTAATCAGCTCTAACTTCTGATTATTGTCCATCTTGTACTGCTTACAAATAAAGTGTCTGACCACAAAAAGAAATAGAAGTAGAGCCAAGAATAAACTGTCAGTGTCCTCTACTAGTAATGCATTAAAAACACCTCAAGAACACCCACACTAAGCAGAAGGTCCCTTCTGTCCTAAGAAGCCAGGCTTGCCACAGGACTGGAATCACCTGCTAAAAGAGCCTCCAGGGGCATCTTCTGTCCTATCTACCACACATTTTCCGTGTCAGATTACCAATCACAGACACAGCTCAACACACCAAACATGACAGTGCCGTTCTGCAGCTTCACAGCTGTAATTCTTCCACCAGCTGTAACCAACAGCAATTTTATTACTTACTTCCTCATCTTTTTTTTTAATTTCTGCTTGAACTTCCTCCAGCTCTTCCTGACCCTCATCTGGACTCATTTTCAAGCCTTCCCGTAGCATTCGGATGCCAAAGATTGCAAACAGTGCTGTAGACACATAGTATGTGTACACACGAGGAATAACTGTGGTGGCATAGCCAAACAAAACTGAAAAGAAAACAAATGTGTCATTTAAAAAAATAAGCATGAGGATCATAGTTGTTTTTCCCACATTCTAAGAAATGCTTGCTAGCAAAGTCTGAAATCCAGATATCCACTGATAAATAAATATTGCGTCTTTTGTTAGTTTTGTATAATTTTCTAAGTTTTTGGAAGATAACACGCTAGGCGCTCCAACCATTACCAGTCATGCCAGAGGCTGAAGTCCACTAAGATGCAGACAACGCACTCCAGCCAAAGTTGGGGTGCTGTTGTTCCTGAGAGCCAGTCCAAACAACATTATCTTTCCCATCAAGGTCTATCCAGTCCTGCCTTTCTCCATGCACACCATGAAACTACCATCTGTAATTGTATTAGATTAGTCACACTGTACCCCAGTTAATTCCATTTACATATTGGATAACATCTCTTTCCAATAATTTAATTTATCAGATAAAGTTAGAATAAGATCATCAACAAGTTAAATCTATCAGGCATATCTACAAATCATCCAGCTGGGTGAATCCATGTCTGTCTTCCTTTGCCAAGTGCACATTACTATTCCCCTCACCCCCCCATACACACAATGTGACTAACTTTAATCTTTCTTTATTTCAAAGGCAGATCCCACTTAGAGATAGAAAAGCAATCTCCACAGTGCATCTTTTAGAAGTATTGAAGGTGATCAAACTAAGCCAAAACTAGTTCTTAAATAAGAAATATGTATCCAGGACAGAGTACTTACTTTTCACAAAGTAAAATCACTTAGCATTTTTTGACAGAAAAAGGCCTATATAAATGGTAAGAAATTAAAAGTCCACACCTTATATTCAAGGTTGCTTGGACCATGAGCTCACAAGTATTTCTGCTGTTTTACTCCACATGCAATCAGCTAAAAGAAAGCGTATTACCATGTGTGCTTTCTTGTACACACCTTCTTAGTTGAAAAATACACTCAGAAGTTACTACATGATCTAGAAATAATTCTGCACTGCCACTACCAGAAGTAAGAATATGAGACCAAAATTAATCAGGTTTATAAACACAGCACATACCTACATGAATAGCAGTACTATTTGCACAGCTAAATTAACCAGGAGTTAAAGTAAACGTCTTTAAAAAGACTGAAAATACTACAGTAAAACAATGCAAGAAAGCTAGACAAAAAAAGCTATCTTTTTCTTAGCATTTATTACATATATAAGCATAGACAGTGAAATAATCAGAACTGTAAGACAGCTTATTTAGTCAAGCATAGCTTGAAAAAATATCTCAAGTAGATTACTTGGAATTAATGAGTTTAAATGAGCATGTCTTCATGAAATCAAGGTGGGCAAACCCCCCAGGAATTTCCAACCTCAGTTTGTATAAAACAAGGGCAAGAGATAGGAGAAGGAAAGCATGTGGGGGAGGAAGAACCCAACAACAAAACAAGTTCCTTTCTGAAAAGGGAAGAAATAATTGGGAACCTCTAAACTGAGGGATAAAAGCAGAAACGGAAGCTTTTATGAGAAAGCATCCAGAAAGATTTGAAGAAAGAATTTGCATAGAACAAGAGAGCCATAATGGGCAGGAGAAACGACACACAATGCAAGTGGAAACTGCTCTAAGTAAAACTGCAATAATCGCAGCAGTGTACACAGCAACAGCTACACACCCAAAAACCATTCACAGAAACCCTTGCCAAGCAGCCTGAGCCAGTGAACTGGCTGTCTCCAGTGTGTATACACCAATCACCACTATTTCAAGTATTTCTGACATGGGCGTGGTAAGAAATGAGCACACAGACAAACTCTGTGCTGCATCTGATGTACCTGAAGGCTGCTCCATTTTACAATCACAGCTACATAAGTGCCCACGGCTACAGGTTCCTCAAGTGCCACCTGATACCTTACTTCCTACTCCCTCCCCTTCATCTTCCACTTATGCAGTTCCCAGCACAAATCCAAACAGCTACGTGTGCAGGAATACAAGTCAGATGAGGAAAATGTGTCATCATATAAAGAATCTTTTGCCTTAGGAGGAAAAACAGAAGCCACTCCCACATTCTCTTCAGGCACACTAATTTGGCAGGAGCTAAAAAAAAAAAAAAAGAAAACAGGGGTCCAAAAATCAAACAAAGTTCTTATGCCCTCCATCTCATTCCCCTTCCTTAAACTCCTGTTGAAGCCTAGGGAACACAACGACTTCATTAGAGGCAAAAACCTAAATATTCCGTCTGAGATTCCATGCTCCACAGGAAAAGCTTCACACTCTCCACGAAAGAGAAAACTGCATGGATGTACTATGTGCATTCCAAATAAGGTTTTTTGATAAATACATACCTGTCACTTCTTAAGAGATAAAACAAAAAGGAAAAAACAGACTGCTAACCTGATAAACATGTCATCAGTCCCAGGGCAAGCATAGCACCAGCCAGTACAGTCAGACGGTTGTACCGCATGGCCATGATGGCCGCGATGAAGAAGGTCTTGTCCCCCAGCTCTGATACGATGATGACCGATATAGCAGCCACGAAGGCATGAATAAAGCCCAAATTAGTCTTGTCAGCTGACTCTTCACTGACAATGTGGACTGGAGCAACTAGTGAGGAGCCTTTCTGTAAGAAAGGGGGGAGGGAGGGGGGAGAGAAAAAACCAAAACAAATCCTAAACACTCGTCAATTAGGCTTTAACACTTAGGAGACAGAAGTACAGAGCCTTGTATTTCTCCTGTCATACCATACTGGGTAGAGTAACATTTTAATTACCTCTCATGCTCGTTAATGATTGTTAACTAGTTCCTGGCTGCCACCCACCTCAAATTGCCAGTTAGGCACTTAGCAAGAGGACCAGATCCTGTGATTATTAAAACATTACTTCACTGTACACACTATTTACCAGAACATGAGAACCACCATTACAAGAAAACATGGTCACCTCAGGTCTAATACTGCAATCTTTAAAATACTTACCTACTTTACAACCTTAACCTTAAACAGTTTTCTGATGTAAGTATTAATAAGTGCTTCAAAATAGAACTGGGTGACTATGATACCTTAGGAAAATAAGAAGCCCATTCAAAAATGATCAGGATCATTTTCTTCTCTTGCAAAATCTTTGCATCTCAGATGCCTTAAAAATGTTATAGATTCACAGAATGGGTTGGGTTGGAAGGGTCTTTAGCAATCGTCTAGTTTTAAGATCCCTGCAATGGGCAGGAACATTTTTCACTAGACCAGACTGCTCAGAGCTCCAGCCAAACTGGCCTTGAACACTCCCAGGAATGGGGCATCCAAAATTTCTCTGGGCAACCAGTACCAGTGCCTAAACCCTCTCACATGAAAGAATTTCTCCCTAATATCTAACCTACATTTCTCCTCTTTCAGTTTGAGCCCAAGGCAAATTTTGTGCAAGTTTTCATCAGCTTTTTCTGCATTTGCTCTGTTTGTTGAAAACTAACTTTAAGACTCTCCAGTGGTGAAACCAGACCAGCACACTCCAGTTCCCACCCACTCACCGAAGTGTTTACTTCTACACACAGTAAGGTATCTATGATCAAAAGCAAGGCACAAGATCGCTGTGTCGGTGTTCACATCCTTGACCAGGGATGGCTGAGAAAGCTTGTTCCAGCACATCCACCAGCAGAGACAGCCCCGCAGCGTGTTTTGACATGACGGCTTCCCAGCATTCCACTTTCAGCAGCGCTCCAAGTTTTTTGGTGTTGATATTTAGAAGCTCCCACGCTCTGTGTGACACACTGTGACTTCCCAGAGCTCCTTCACCTTTTTCAGCACTCTGTTTTCTGGTTTGGGTATGTGACCATCTGGCGTGCTCGATGTGCTACACCAAGCCACATGCCAGTAATTCTTCCATGCCTCTGTGTGATCAGTGGCACTACAATCCCCTCACCGAGAACACTGTTTAACAAGTTTTAACGCAAAGAAATTTATATTAAATGTTGAGGGGGAAAAAACCCGGCAGGCTCGGAGTAGCAACAAAGCCTGCTTTTAGCTGCTTCTGCGGGGGAAAGAGAGCACTGACCCCCTTCCCATGTCGGACCTAGATGTCCCTCTTTTAGCAGAAAAAGGGGAGGATGCGGTGGTCCTGCAGCCCTCCTTTTTTCGGCTAAAAGCGGGTTATTTCGGAACGCCATGGCCCCCGGACGGCGCGGCGCGACGCCGGCCGAAAGCTGCCGCGGCGGGCACAGCGCGGGCACAGCGCGGGCAGCCGGCGCGGCCCGTCCCCGCCTCACCTCAGCCCGCGGTTCCGCTCCCTGCGCCGCCGGCGGTGGCGGCGGCTCCTTCTTCCTGCCGGGCTCTTCCTCGGGAGCGGCGCGGAGCCGCGCCGGGGCCGCCAGCAGCAGCGCGGCCGCCAGGAGCAGTGCGGCGGCCCGCGGGAGCGGCGGCGGCGGGGACCCCATGGCGGCCGAGCGCGGAGCTGGGGGGCGGCGCGAGCCCCGGTTGAGAGAGCCGCGTCACCGCCCGCGCCGCGGCCCCGCCGCCGCCCCCACCCGCTTCCTGCCGCGCGCGGACGTCCCGCCCCCCGCCCCGCCCCGCCGGGGGGAGCCGCCGCTCTGCCCTGGGGGTCGCGGGGTGGCCCCGCAGCGCCCGGGGCGAGATCCCGGCCTGGGTTGCCACCCCCTCCTCCGGCTCCCGGCGTCGCGAGGGGACGGGCAAAGGTGGCTGTGCGGCGTTCCCGGGGAGCGGGCGAGTCCAAGCGCGTCATTTCCCCGTTCGGAGTTGCTTGCGGGCAGGGAAAGGGCACAGCGGGAGGGACAGGGAGCGGCCGCGTCAGGCGGCAAAACAATCCGCATAGAAACGGCCCGAACACGGCTCGGCTTCACTGATGGCCAAGTGCACAGCAGCGCTTCGGGTATGCGTGACCCCCGCAGGGCCGTGCGCCCCGAGCACGGAATCACAGAACGGGCCAGGCTGGGAGCGACCACAGCGGGTCATCTGGTCCAACCTGCACAAGGGTCAGCCTAGAGCACACGGCACCGGGTTGTGTCCAGACAGTTCCTGAGTATCTGCAGTGAGGGAGACTCCACAGCCCCCGTGGACAGTCTGTTCCAGTGCTCGGTCACCCGCACAGTAAAGGTCTTCCTTATACTCAGGTGGAACTTCCTGTGCATCAGTTTCTGCCCATTGCCTCTTGTCCCGTTGCTTGGCACCACCAAGGAGAGCCTGAATCCATCCTCTTGGCACCATCCCCCCTTTAGATACAGACATGAGTTCGCCACTCAGTCTCTTCTTGAGGCTGAAAAGGCCCAGCTTCTTCCAGCTTTCCTTGTGTAAGAGGGATGCTCCAATCCCTTAATCACCTCTGTTGCCCTTGCTGGACCTGCTCCAGGAGCTCCATGTCTCTCCTATACTGAGGAGCCCAGAACCTGACACAGCATTCCAGACGATGCTCTCCCTGGGGACCCCAGGAGAGCTGTGTGCCCTGATGCTCTCCCCAGAGCAAGGACAGGAATATGCTTCTTGAGGAGCAATTTAGGAAACAGGACAAGAACACCATTTAAACAGAAGGCATTTGGACACAGGCTCAAGGATCCTCTCAAAAACCACTTAAAAAAGTTATACAGATAGATGTGGTTCCAAGACATGGCTGCTGATGTTCCGTGGTGAACTGTAACTATGGGAGTGTTGATAGAGAGAGGGATGTGACAGCCAAGAGAGGCACAACATTTTGTGTAAAGTGATTGCTCATGTTTTTCAAATATGCAAGTTCAATTTTGAAAAATCATACAAAATGGAAATAGAGTGTAATAAGCTTTTAATTAGGCAATTCATAAGATATACTTCAGTGTATAAAAATACTTTTTATATACAAAATAGTGCATGTAAATAGACAACATGCTGAAACACCAGCACCCATATAATTCATCACACAGACTGATCATTCACACCAGTATCATGAGAATGACCAAAATATTCAGTAGTTAAGTGCAAAAAAAAGTCCCTGTGCTGAGTGACATCACCTCCCCAGTAAAGAATTTCTTTGCAATGCTTGTCAGGTACTGGTTAATGTGTGGTCTCTGCCTTAGCAGTTCATTATATCTGTTTAAAAACCAGTGTAGTTGTGGTCATGGTCATCCTGCACAGCTGTCCCCTCTAACACGTGAGGGACTCAAATAACGCACTATAAAGACAACAGAACCACAACCAAGAACATTAATTTTCTGCCAATTCTCTTCTACTGTCTTTTTAGTCAGAGAACTTCCCACTATTTTCCCCACTTTAGAGATAAAACAGTCTTCATCAATGAATGAAAACACTTTGGAGCAGGAGAGAAAATGCAGCAAATGGGTATGTTTATTTCCACTGCTGAGCATGAGTCACTCCTCCACCACAGCTTTTTCCATTGCTTTTTGTGCTTACAGTTGTAAAGCAGTGGCTGGTTTCCATTGTCGGCAGGGAAGCACAGAAAGATACATGATTTGCCACCCTCTGAAGTGATTCAAAGAAAAGACTTGGAAAGAAATATGCTTAAATATTAGTCAAGACATGAAATACAGTAGTTCAAATGATTCCCTCCTTTCAATGGTCTTCACATATATGTATTTGGACTTGCTGCACAACAGCAAGTGTTTTATGCATAAGATATAAAAGAGAAAAGACATGATTAGCATCTCTCCACTTTGAATTAAGGTCTTCAGTAAACCTTTTTTAGCTTGTATGATATGCAGAGACCTTACATTTCCTCACAAACTGGTTACATGGATGAGATTATCATTAAAATTATGACCTATTGAGGTAGAACTAGAGAATGTGTGCAACTTTACCTTGGTTGTAATAAACCATTAATCTCTTATATTCCCAGTTTGCACTAAAGATACTTTAGAAAAAAATCCTCTAAAACACAAATGGTATAAATGCTTTCCGATGCTTTGGATAGGAGCTGAAGCTTTTCTGATAAAACTCGTGACACAAAACAGCGGCCAGTGCCTGGTTAAAAAGAACATACATCACTACACACCACCACGTCACATTGTGAATTCCAAGTGTGATGGCCATAGAAACATATATGAGGAGCTCTGCAAAATAATGAGGGCAGGAAACACTCTCAAACCAGTCTCCAAAAGGTACACTGTGGCTCAGACTTACGACCTTTCCTGCAACCAGACAGACAGAAATTAATTGGGAAGATGCATTAAACAAACTCTTTTTCTCACAGTTACAGAACAATATCCTTATTAAAGCTATCATCATCATCCACCTCCATCTGATCTGGCAGCTTTGCACTTAATAAGATGCCACCTCTGGCTGTGCAAATACAGAGTAAGGAAACCAGTTTTTATCCCACATGGAAACAGAAGTGAGGCCCCCGAGGAGTGGCACAGTGTCCATCTTTAAGATGTTGGAAGACAGAGCTTCATTTTAAGTTTTATAGAACTATATATACAGACATACCACACCCTCTCCCCCCAAATCAGCCATCCAATCTCTTTTCCAAACAGCCTCATTTAATCTACACACTACAGGAACTAAGAAACACTTGTGTTTAAGGTATTAGAAGCTACATAAGCCTACTGAACCAGTCAGAAGATAATTCCTAAGTAAACAGTAGACAGAAAAGAAACATCTTACCTGATCTGCTTTTCCTAAGATTAGCTAGAATTGCAAGACATCTGTGTTGGTGAAGAGAAGCCCAAATGTACATCATAACTCCTATAATGTGATACCAGCAGATCTGCACAGAAAGCTCTTTTCCTGAATGAAACATGTTTTATTAATATACACCAGGAAGTAACTTCCCAAGCATCATCCCAAAACACTATATACATTTTTTAAAATGTTACTGTCTTACAAATTCTAGTAGCGAGCCTCTAACTCCTTGAAAGATGCTGTTAAATCCTGCATCATTTAAGTGCCCAGCTAGTAGCTCATTTGCCTTGATTGCTCTATACTAAAATACCTAGTTATTAATCCAGCAGCTTGAAATACAGTGTGATGTGCAGCGATACATAATTGGTAGCCCAAGACCTCAATATTCAACCCTGTTTGTAGCTATTGTTACCCTAATTAAACATGTTGTCATGGCTCAGGTCAACATGCAAGCACACAGTTGTCTTCCTCACAGCAATATACATACATACACCTACATACTGCCCCCACCCTATGTGGTTCAAAGTGGTTAAAAACTTCACCAAACCTGGTAATTACTGCCCCACAAAAATTAATCACAGGAGGAGTGCTACAACCAGCTGGTGGTTCGTCTATGCAGAGGATTTAGCAGCTCAGTTGTGAGACCCAATGGAACGTGTTGGCAGAAACAAGTCATGTAATACAAATTTCTCATGTATTAATGAAAGCAGTATAGTACCAAGGGAAAGAAGAGTCTGCCTGAGTCAAGGCAGAGCAGTGGCACGTTCTCTGTGGAAGAAAAACAAGGTGGCCAAGACAGCTTTGCAGACTCACCTTGCAGGAAAGCTTACAACAAAAAAACTCCTCTTCAGTTTTAGAACTGAAGTTGTGTAGTGGCATTTGAGAACTGGTACCTATTACTGTCCTTCACAAAGCATATGATTGATATCCTGAAAGTATCTTTGAGAATGTCTTTCAGCAAATAAGTATGACAGTTAACATGAAAGTGTCACTGTCTGTGCCTGTGTATAATGCTGGCTGATTGTATGATACACTGAAATGTAATTACTTTGAACTATGCCAGGAAGTACTTTTATGTCTCATCAGTTAACACACTTCTCAAACAAGCAGCCCTCTATGAAACCATTTGCCACAATGGAAAAAAATGAGAGCAAAACTGCATCTTTGATGATAACTAAGCAGGCACTTACCATTCCTGACATTAGTAGGCACTTGACACAGCACAGTTGAGCCAACAGCAATGTAGTAACCAAGTCCAAAGCAATACTGCACAATATGAATGACACCACTGGAAAACACGCTGGTCCAGAGGCATTCTGCAAGTCTTCGACAGCTATGCAGCCAAAGGAGCAAGAGAACCAGGAGCGCAGAGAAGTGCTCACTATCTGCTTACAGATAAACAATAGCAACTTTGAAACAGACAGGGACAATTTACCCTGACAGTGCTTCAAAAAGACTGTTGTTCCCTCTATCCACAGCAAAATTTTACCCTCATTTTAAATTAACTGGGGAAAATATTTGTACAGGTGAGGCACTGCTGACCAGAGCAAGATTTCTTCCAGAAGGTGCTAATGGCCCTTTCTGTTAAAAGGACTGCTGAAAGCCATCATATCCATAAATTAGAAATACTTCTATCTTGAATATGGTAGAAATAAGGTAGAAATATTTCTACCTTGAATAAGGTACCTTGACAAAGGTACCTGGTGTACCAGGAAAGTAATTTGGAGCGTAGTTGAAAAGCGGCCAATGAAGTAGCACTTGGATACAAATTCAGCACAGCATTGGTAATACAGTTTTTTAATATTTATATGTCTACATCATAATAGCTGGAATACTTGCCTGTGTCCTCACTCTGAGAAGCTCTGCCAAGAGCATGGTGCATGTCCTGAATCCATGACGGGAGTGACTCTCCAAGGAACTCAGCTCGGAAAAGCCAGATCAGCAGAAAACCATTCCAGAGCACAGAAACCACATAAAAGTGAGTAAACCACCTGTGGGAGCAAAAAAGGATTTTCATTAAAGTTCTCATCATTCCTTAGTTGGAAATGTAGCCGCAGGACGTGCTTGCCTGATGGTGAGTACATTCCTTTCTGGTGCCCACATCGAATGTCCAAGTAGAGAACTCAGGACTTCAGTGGTACCAAGCAGGAATAACCTTAACACATTTTACCCCAGTGAAATGCTGCCTGAAATAACCTCTAACTTAGCTTAGCTTACCTTACTAACATAGCTGCACTAAAGAGGAGACATTGCAAAGGTATTCCTCAAGGCTTACAGTTAATCGTGATGTACATAACATTTTCTTTATAATTTACACCACTCAAAGCATATCCAGATTAGTTTTCTCCTTATTTCCAAGCTTCTGCACCTCACAGCACTCCCACTTTTCTCAGTTCCAGTGGGTGCATTACATGACATGTTAAAATTCATCAAAGGCACCTAGAAGTAATTACCGTGCTCTACATTAAAATATCTTGTCCCTCTGCAAAGTCAAGGTCTGCAAAAATCATATAGGAAAAAAGCAGTGACCATCAACACTGCTGGGTGATTACAAGGCAAGACCACACTTTTGGTTTTTTAAGAAAACAATCAATCTCCCAACCCCATAATGCATTTATAAAAGCATACTGTGCATTAACAAAACGCAAGGCATGACAGTCAAGGCAGGTAACTGGGTTGTCTTAAACAGCCTACAGCTGCTTACAATATCCAGCTCAAACTAAGTGATCCAGTATTTCCTTTTGCTTTTAAAATTAAAAGTCCTTCTGGGAGTGAAGACAAATCAGGACCTCAGGAAACAACTGCAAAGAGATAAAATACATCCCATGGGAAGATGCTGATGGCCTTGACTTGACAATGTAACTATAGGTACAAAACTAGAACATAACTGTATAGCCAAGGGAAGACTTTATATTACTCTCGGGGCAGTGAAAGGGTACAACACCCTTGCGTAGTGAAACCAATGAAAACGACTCCCCCCAGAGCAGATCAGGTATCTCTAGACCACAAAAGAGCTCAAGTCAGAATCACAGCGGCAGCGAGCATCCCTGCGTGCTCCAGAGCACCTTGCCCATTAGCAGCTGGTTGCCCCTCCAGATAATCGCTTCTCCTCAGTTCCTTCTCCTACCAAGCAGAAACTGCAACATTCCGTCTGCTGATTCGCAACAGCAGAACTAAAATTCAACCCCTCTCCCTCACTTTCTGTTTATAAGACAAACAGAATTTGTATGTTGATAAAAACTTACCACCACCTCCAAGTTTCAAGCTCTTTCCCTGTTGTCCTGTTACTCAGTCGACCTGTATCTTGCCACTTGGCAGGAAACTTTCTCCACATTGATTTGTGCTACCAGCACACAAACAAGCCCTGGCACCTTAAAAGAGACAAACCCTGCGATCTTTCAGTAATCCCAATTACACTGAGGATATCTGACCAAGAGATCAAACCTGCACGGCAGTAAGCACACATGCTATCCCTCCTCAACAAGAGGAATTTTCACTATTTGCCAAACCAATCTGAAATGCAACACAACATTTTACAAGACAGAATGGCAAAGTTAAAAACAAGCCGAGGCTAGTAAAAACACAATTCTTGTCTGGAAACAAGACACAGATGAAAAGAACAGAAAATGCCTCGGTGGCTACCTTTAAGATCTTCTCTATTCTTTCAGAAGTGTTATGGATTCACTAATTAAGTAACAGAATTGCTTTGTAGATGTTGAGACCTTGAGACCAATGCCCTGAAAAAGCACATTCTTCAGACACCAATCTCCCTAAGAAGGGATGTTGGGAAATTTGTTGGAGAAAGGTCAACTCAGACAAGAACCTGCAGTACACAGTGATTAAGACAAAGCCTTTATGAGTCCTTATTTTCGCTCAGAGTACTGCACATCTTAAACACATCCCTGGGTGTTTGCTGTATCATGAAGCCTGATAACCAAGATACTACACTACCTTTCCATGAATAACACGCTGTGTCACAAAACTTTTTTTTAACATTTAACATTTGGTTTGAAAGCTTTGTATACAAAATGTGTCAGAGATTGTTACAATAGGGGCGATCAGATCTTCAGGCTAAGTAGCCTCCCAGTCCTGTCCTGCTGGCCTTGCAAGATCCTGTCTGGCCCACGTTCAAGTCAAAGACTAGTTCTAGTCACAAATCTCAGCTGATCAAAAAGTAAGAAATCCCATAATATAGAAAACCAGAAACATATAAAAAGCTGTAAATGGAGGGGTGGGGTGGGTGGGGGGATTGCTCCATTTCATAATTTCACTAAACATCTATTTAATTTCATTCAACATCTAAACATATACATATATTTAATTTCATTTCACTTCACTAAACACCCATTAAGATGGATTTGGATAACGCGGTGGTTTTTTGCCTTATCGGAGACTGTTCATGCAGGATCTAGATTGCTGTGTTCCCTTGCTGTTATTGGTCACATTTCAAAAAAAAATCTTGAAGGGAGAAGGCAATGACTGAGAATTTGTGTAGGACAGTCAAGCTGCAGTATATTTGCACACTCACAGTTACTCAGGATTCCACGCTCCCAGGTGCCTGACCTGAGTCTTGCAGGAAGGTTTGTTTTGGAAACCTCGCATGCGACTGGAAGGCATTAGGCTTTTGTTCCGATTCGGAACACACAGATTCTGTATGACCGCTCGCAGTATCTACGCTCCTCGGATCCCCATCTGCAGAACCAGAGGAACACTTCTGCAACAAAGCTGAGCCCAGCTCGATAGAACTCCGCCGTGCCCTCTGCGTGTGCTGTTCCGTGCCGCGACATCCGCCTGCGGTAACCGAGACACGCTCGGCCACCGCTGCGCGCCGCGATGGCGGCAGCACCCGCCCCTCACCTCTTGGGCACCTGGAGGAGCCGCAGCCAGCCCGGGAGCTGCCCGCACCCGCGCTTCGTCTTCCCGTAGCGAATGAGGTCCTGGAAGAGGCCGGAGATCACCAGGCCAAGGCCACCGGCCCGCGGCGCCGGGGCCCGCCGGAGCAGCAGCAGCGCCGCCAGGAAGGCGGCAGCCAGCAGGGACCAGGCGGCGGCCAGCGCCGCCAGCATCGCCCCGGCCCCGCTGCGCGCCGGCCCCTGCCCCGCCCCGGCCCCGCTGCGCGCCGGCCCCTGCCCCGCCCCGGCCCCGCTGCGCGCCGGCCCCCGCCCCGCCCCCGCCCCGGCCCCGCCCCGCTGCGCGCCGCCCCGGCCCCGCCCCGGCCCCGCCCCGGCCCGCTCCGCCCCGCCCCGGCCCCGGCCCCGCCCCGCTGCGCACCGCCCCGGCCCCGCCCCGGCCCCGCCCCGGCCCGCTCCGCTCCGCCCCGGCCCCGGCCCCGCCCCGGCCCCGCCCCGCCCCGGCCCCGGCCCCGGCCCCGGCCCCGGCCCCGCCCCGGCCCCGCCCCGCCCCGCCCCGCTCCGCCCCGGCCCCGCCCCGCCCCGGCGGCGGCGCTGTCCGTTCCGCTTCCCGTTCTCGGGAGCAGCAGGGCTCCTGGAGATCGGGTGGCTGTGCGGGAGCCGCGGCCGCTGCGCGCTGTCCCTGTAGCTACGCCCAGAGCAGCGCCGGGGGATGTTGTCTGCCCGGACTTCAGCAAAGCCTTTGACGCCGTTTCCTGAGGCAGTCTCCTGGAAAGGCTGGCAGCCCACGGCTTGGACAGGTGCACCCTTCGCTGGGTTAAGAACTGGCTGGGTAGCCGGGCCCAGAGAGTGGTGGTGAATGGTGCTGCATACAGCTGGCGGCTGGTCTCCAAGGCTCAGTATTGAGCACAGTCCTGTTTAATGTCTTTGTTATTGATCTTTATTGTTGATTGTATGAGGGAGTCGAGTGTACCCTCAGTAAATTCATGGATAACATCAAGTGGGTGAGAGTGTTGATCTGCTGGAGGGCAGGAAGGCTCTGCAGAGAGATCTGGACAAGCTGGATCAATGGGCCAAGACCAGTAATGTGAGGTTCAACAAGGCTAGGTGCTGGGTCCAGCACCTGGGTCACAACAACAACCCCCTGCAATGCTGTACAGGCTGTGGGTAGAGTGGCTGGAAAGCTGCCCAGCAGAAAAGCACCTGGGGATGCTGGTCAACAGCAGCTGAACATGAGCCAGTGTGTAGCCAGGTGGCCAAGAAGGCCAGTGGCATCCTGGCCTGTATGAGCAATAGTGTGCCCAGCAGGACCAGAGCAGTGATCATCATACCTCGAGTGCCGTCTTCAGTTCTTGGCCCCTCACTCACTACAAGGTGAGGTGCAAATTTGCACATTGAGGTGCAAATTTTGTATTTTACCAATGTACTTTACTAAGCAGAGGTATAAACCCTGCCTAGATTATTTTGAGCTATGACTGCATTAATCAATCCCATCAGTGAATCCTTCAAATCAGCACACGCTCTGCTGAAGCACGCATGACATCAGTAACATTGCTTTGGGAAAAAATCACTGAAGTTCCCATTTCCTGCTAAAACGTGTTTGTAGCTCTCTGGTTCTATCTGCATGACAGGTTATACAAATATGTTAAATTCAGTATCATTTTTGTCAATGCTTGGAGCTCAATCTAATTCTTTTGTCAATTCTGTATGACTGAAACCGAAATCTGGTTCGGGGATTTCATGGCCAAATGGTTTTAGCAGGAGATGAGTATATCAGGCAGATGGGTGTAAATTTTTGGGGAGTGAGAAGCTAGCCATGTGTGAGTAATCCCCCAGCTGGTGAGAGAAGGGGAAAAGAGAGCGTATCCAGGCTGTGCTGGGCAAGAGTTAGGGGTGTCACCATCCCTGCTTCCCAGCCCTGCAGCTGGGGAGCTCAGTCAGCAGCTGCCTTGCTGTGCTTATCTCTATGTTCCACACAGCCACATTTCTGAAGCGCTGCTGTGGCTACTGGCTCTGGCAGAGCAGGGTGTGTGTAAGCAGGGAGCAGCCATGTCTGCTTTGCAAGCAGTGATGGCAAAAGAGCTGTTTGTGACAGCCTGCAGGTCACAGCTGCAATGTGCTTCTGCAGGTCCTGATACGAGGCAGTCCTTTTGGGCTGCACATTCCCCACAGCTGGACATTGTCTGCTCTTGCAGTGTGGCTCTCTGAAACACTGCAGATGTACCTCTTTCTTTTCAGCCTCATCTCCTGTCTGAAACACAAAGGAGAGGCATTGCAGCCTTGCCTCTGCAGTCTGCTCCTTTTACGGCTTCCAAAAGACAGATGAGACAAGGGGCAGCAATGGTCTGGCATATAAAGCAAGTCTTTCCTTTGTCTGAGCAGCAACCTTCTAAAACTTCAAATAGCTTTGCTCAGCAATTTTGGTGGCCAGCGCAGTTGCCATTTTCATGAAGTCATGGTCTAAGACTCCTGGCTGGGTATATGGCATGGTTCTGCAGCTGTCTGAGTGGATCTTTAGCTTCCACTGCAGTCAAGCTATGTTTTTCTGTGGAGTTTGGGCTTTGAGGATGTTTATAAAACAAAGGATAAGGAATGTGGCTGTTACAGTGCCTATGAGACAGTGAAGGCCAGAGTGCCTACAGGTGTGCTGCTCGGGAATAGATTTGGTGTATGACAGCAGGACTGTCCCACATACCTGAAGACACGCAGTGCATCTTGCTGTGTTCCCATTTAGGGTGACAGGTACTCAACTTTTTGGCACTTCAATAATCTGCCAAATTTATCTGACCCAGGGCCTTGGTGATACAGCTCTCATGGAGGTCAGTGAACTACCAAATATTTAATATCAAATAACTCTTTCATGAACTAAGCTCTCAGGGACCAGGAATCTTCCACATGTGGGTGTTTTTACAAGGCACCAATTCTACATGGCAAGCTGTGTTGCCAGCTGTGATGTGTTGACTGTAGTGTTACTAGCAGCAAAGCCAGGCAAGGAGGGCATGGCCCAAGACTTGTTCTGCACTCTACCAGGACATGAAGGTGGGAAGGGAGAGAATTAGTGTTTGAGAAAACTGCAGCCATAAGAGATAGAACAGGTCTCTTTTAAATTTTAACAATTGGCTTCAGCACTGCTGCCATGTGGGATCTCCTGTGGGGAAAATAAGAGCCAGAGCATGAATGCTGTGCCCGTGGACCAACCCATGGCAGTGACTGTGTGCAGCAGCTTCAGGAAAGTGCTGTGGTCCACAATGTTTTGGTCAACACTTACTCAGAAATTGCTTTAATCTGCTATGAAAAGGTCTCAGAGTCCACCCATCAGCAACACTCCCCCAAGCTCCTCAGTGTCCCTGCAAGTTATTGTCACTGCTGTAATCATGGCAAAACACAAGTTGTAGGTGGCAGATTTAATGATGAGAGAAGTGCAATGATTTATGTTTATGCTTGAATCCTTCCTTTGCTTGTGGATGCTGGCCCTTTTCTCGCTATAATGCAGAGCAGATTTGAGTTACACAGGAAGATGATAGACTCCAGGTGGGTAATTTAGAAAAGCTGGTGGTCTACGGAGGGCTGTGGAGTTGCATCCCCGAGGCTTTCTTGACCACATAGTGCTTTCTGGATGCCCAAGGCACCCTCCACACCAGCTGGCTCCAGCCATGGCTGTTGCTACAGGAAAGTGGGATCCAGCCTCCAGATGGGGTCAGCCTGTTGGCTATTTCCCCAGAGTTCGGATAATTGGAGGAAGAAGGGAAGGAGTACAGCTGTGGAGCTGGGAAATTTTTTGAAGGGAAGAGGAATCAGCAGTTGGTTGTCTTAAATATGTTGTGTGCATTTATAATTGCAAGCTATACTGAGATGAAGATTTAAGTTGTACGGTGCTACTGCTCATACTGTGTATATTTGCACAGCAGTGAGAGAGAGCCCTACTTTCTAGGTTTTTTTGCCCCAGTGCTGAACATCTGTGGCAAATCGTGCGACACCATGTGCGGTAACGATGTCCTCACTTTTTAAGCGAGTATTGCCTCTAGGTGGCACCAGCACTCTTCGGTTTCCCCGAAACGCGCCCGCCCTGCGCTGGGCGCCGGGTCCTGCTGCCTGGGAGGGCCCCGAGCATCCCCGCAGCATCCCCCAGCATCCCCCCAGCATCCCCCCAGCATCCCCGCAGCATCCCCGCAGCATCCCCCCAGCATCCCCGCAGCATCCCCCCAGCATCCCCCCAGCATCCCCGCAGCATCCCCCCAGCATCCCCCCAGCATCCCCGCAGCATCCCCCCAGCATCCCCCCAGCATCCTCCCAGCAGCAGCGCTGCGGGGCTCCCACCTCGCGGCCTCTCCTCGCGTTGGCTGTCTGTAACAGCTGATTTTTGCATTTGTAGGCTTTGAACTTCGACAATTGCAGCCGTTTGTGGTTGCTTGTTGGCTTTCTGTGGCAAATACTTGTTCTCAGCTCTGTGACACTTACTGCATCTTGATGGATGGAGTTCAGTTTACCTAACTTTATCCATCTGAAAATTAGGTGAATGGATGAAACTATTTGGGTGAGTTCCTGATATGACTGATTGAGACAGGTATCCCCAGAGTGCCAATTTTTTTCTTCCTAAGCATGGATGTCTCAACTGTTGAGCTGAATTTTCCTCCCTGGTGAAGATCTGCATGAGGGAAAGAGAATCTTAAAGGATCCAGAATAAAAATGGGTATAAATTATTTATGCTGCTGGATGTAGAGTTGGTTTGATGAGTGTCATGCGAAGAAGGTTTTCACTAAGTTAAAAAAAAAAAAAAACTTTTTCACAAAAGCCTGGGTCATACAAGAGAGTTATCTGTAAATGTAACTGCTTTGTGTTTCCTGCCTGTTAAAGGAGACCTACCCAGACAGTTTATAGGCTTCTGTGAGACATCACTTATAACAAAACTTACTAGGTTTTAGTATAGGGAGAATGGAGAGAGAGCTTGAAAAGATGCTGTGCAAAAGTGGAGAAGGAGCATCAAGGCTTGGCTGAACCGTATAGGAAAAGCTGGAGAGATCAGACAAGAGCTCAAATTTATGTGTCACAAAGCTGGACTTGTGTGGGCCACTGAGGTCCATAATGTCTGATAGAACTTCACAAAATGCTTGTGGGGTGTGGGAGAGGAAAGTTCTGCTTTGGAGATTTTCAGCTCAGGCCATCATATTATTCAAAGGAATTTGTCTGCATGAGGGACAAAAATCAGCATCATTTACTGGCCAGCCCACAGCAGATTTCACTGCAACTCCAGACTTAATAGACTTACCCACTTATATTGTGTAGTGATTTTGTTGGTTTTGTTTTGTTGGTTTTTTTCATTTATAAGGGAGAATAGGGAAAATATTCAGTTACTCAGGTACTTTTTGCTGGTTGCTTTGTTCAGACTTTCTTTTTCCAACTAATATTTTCATTTGCTAATGAAGCCCAAAAACTTTATGAACAAAATAGCTACAGTTAGGTTTCTTGGTAATCTCTAAGATGGGATTCAATGTGAATTTAGCACAAAGACAACCCTGAAAGTAGAAGTAGAGGCCACAGTCTTTCAGACTTGTATCAACATGCTTAAAGTCAGTACGGTGCGGATTTTAAAATCAAGATGCTTGGTTATAGGATGTAATGATCTGTGTTTAGCTGGTTGGTACTAGTGGGTCTGGAAACCTTAGTTGTCAAAACATTCTTTGATTCAACTAATTAACACAATGGAGTAAAGTCATACACTTCTGTGATTTGTGGGCAAGTAAACCATGAAAGCCATCAGACTGCTGCATTTTGAAGTTTAAAATGCTAGCCTGTGCTCTACTGGTTTTGATCACTGGCAGAATATACTGAGATACTGTAGCCAAGAAAATATAAATCACAGAGTACAAAAAAAGCATGCTTAGAGATGTGAGACAGTTGCACTGAAACGCACTTCCCACCATTCAGGGAATCACTACGTGCCCTTGGCTTTCAAGTTATAGAAAGTGAGTGTTTCCACTGGCTGACTGAAAGCAGGAATCAGTCTCTGATAAGATGAGAGCTCCTGTTCAGGATTGGTGCCGTGCTCCTGGGATAAATGCTGTTGTATTTGCATAGATCTCAATCCATAATTCATGCACAGGAATCCATAGACTTCAAGGTGTGACTTCTACATGTCTTAGAGCCATGATACTAAGATACATGGTTTATTCACTATTCAGCTGTATTATTTGCTGAGTTTTCACCAAACACAGCTAGCCAGTATCTTGCCAGCATAGTCAGCTTGGCATCTGAGACAGTTTGGAGTTTCACCCTGGGAATAAAAGCAGCTTTCTTCAGCTTATATGATATGGTGTTGATCTCAGACTGGTAGTGTTCTGTGAAGGCTAAGTCTGGGCAAGCTGTTGTTTGCTATTTGAACTGGCATTTGGATTTTTAGAAAACTATCATTATCTAAGGAAGTTTATAAGGGAGAAAACTACCTAAAGCTCATAATTATCACTTGAATAATTTTGAGTTTCAGAATAGCTTAATGAAAAATAAATACAACTTTACTTAAGATTATAAGTAAGTTATGGTTAAAATGAGAGCAGGGAAGATAACTTAAAATTCTCAGGGATGAATCATTAATAGTTTCTTTGTCAAAGGGCACTGGTCCATGCTACAACCATAGGGTTTGGCAGGGGCAGAATTCAAGCCCTTAAGAGTAGCAAATAATTGTCTAACTCTGTACAAAAATCCTCAAAGGACATACCTGTCTCTGTCTTCTGTATATATTTTTTTAATTTAGAAATCTGCCAGAACATATTTGTTTGCAAAATGATTGGGATTTTCCTGGAATAGACAGATTGCGTTCGGGCATGGGTTCAAAAGTAACGGTTTCTCCCTGAGATTCCTTTTGAAACTTTCAGATTTGAGAGTTCAGGGGCACTAACTGCTTGCCAGAGGAGAAAGACCAAGGCTGATAAAAGTCATGAAGGGCAGTTAGCTTTCTCAGGTATATCAGCTGAAGAAGGAAAGCTCTAAATAAACTTGGCAGGCAGTGAGAAAGGTAATAACAACACTTACGGCTCACAATTGGGAAGAATCAAAATTCCCTCAAGGAAATACAGACTATTTCTATGCTGCTTTATGCACTCCATGGAAATGGATGACATTAGTGGGCTTTTTCCACAGCCTCTGGGACTGTGAATGAATAATATTTTAATGCTGGTACCTGTTTAAGAAGAATAATCTCAAAAACAGAAGGGATTTTAGGACATAGGTCCCGTTGTCTGGGGTGGTAGAAAATGTTCCAGTCTATACATGAACTCATAAATAGGAGCATGACCCACATTTGTCATGGACTATGAGAATGACATTACTGAGTAGCAGAACCACCTTCTCAACTGGGCACTATGTGGAGTGGGTACCTCTCCCTTTGTACGGGAGCTAAAGAACGTGCCTGTGTGCCAGGGATACCACCTGCTTCAAAATGGCAAACATTATGTTTGAAAATGCCAGGCTACTCCCCTGTTCCAGAATGCAGATGTGTAATTTTTCCCTATGTTATCAGTGCTCTGCCGTAACAGAAGTCATAGGCTAAATTCATGTATCTGCTTATACTTACTGGTGATCCTGCCTTGGGAAAGATGCAGACACTCAATGAACCCTTACTGTCTGTGACCTGTGACTAGAAAGAAATTCAGGTTTTCAACTACTAAGTACAGTTAACAGCTGTAAAAACAGCTGTAGAAAATAATTTGTGTTGCTAAAGGTAAACATGTCACAAGGGAAATGAAAGCTGTTTATTAATATTCCAAATTTTTTTCATTTATCCTTATTGTATAAATATAATCTGGGCAAATTAACTCTTCCTGATTAACTAATTTAGTGTAATATTGGAAAGAAAATTTAACATCTTTGCTTTGTTATTAATGCCACATTGCTAGAAAGGGCAAAAAAGATGCAAGGTCTGTGCTAACAGTATATGGTTTGTACTTCAAACTGCTAAGTTACCTTAGTAGGACTTGATCCTAAATACATCAGAGCTTTCAGTCTGATGTGGTAAATGAGACAAACGAATGCTGGCTTTGCAGTATTTTCAAGTGAAGGTGCAAGAGAATGGGATTTTATTCAAAGGAAATCAATTTTATCTGTAGCTTTTGTTACAAATCCCAGTCTAGCTCTGAACGAAACCTGGAGTGAGAAGGGAATCAGTTCCACTTTAGCTCACACATCATCTTTTATTTTCTCAAACCCTTTGCTGTATACTTCTTCCCTTGCTGGCATGTGCTTAAGTTTTGTACTCCTTTTTGCCAGCTGTTTGATTACTTTTTGTCTTGTCTTGTTTTTCTAATTCATTTTGTGCAGTAACAGATTTTTAAAGGAAACTTTTTTCCTTGGTGTTCTTACTGACTGAAAATCTCTGGTAAGTATTCATTCATTCAAGAAAGTGTTATGCTAGTACTTTTCTCAATAAATATTTATCAGAGACTTAACATTACAAACACCAGTAGAATTGTGATAAATACTGCCTTCAGCTGAGAGAGAAACAGTGCCTGAAGAGCACTGCCTGCTGCAAGCATGTTCAGATGCAGCCAATCAGTGATAAATATCTGGTGATTTTTAGGTAGGAGAGCTGAGATTTCCTTACCTACCAGGTCTGTCACACACATGATAGCACAGGATTAGCTTCTGAGCTGGGGGCTCAGAATTAAGAAGCAAATTTTATAAAATGGCAGCAGCAAACCAGAGGAGCTGGGAGCTGACATTGGTTTTAAAGCACTTTTGAAAATATTCTGCATCTTCTCCCAGAAACAGGCTTTTGGATTTGATAGATATGTGAGAAGCCAGAAGTGCTTCTTGTGATACAGCTAGGCAAGCACGTTGGCGTCCACTTCATTGGCATCTGTGTGTATGACTGTGAAAAATAATTTAAAGAAGGATCCTGGAAGTGTTAAAGCAAATGAAAGGTCATCCACAAGTTAATTACTTGTAGTGCCTTACCTGTGTATTTGCACTGACACATGCTGCTCTGCTGCTCTCTGAACTAAGGGCTAGAAAAATAAACGGTTATGAGCGGGTAGATGTGATAGAGGCATGGGGGGTCCCTGGCGATAAATAATCCCAGCCCCTGTGTTCAGATGCTGCAAGCAGCTTTGGCTAACGTCACCACTTGCTTGCCAGATTCATTGTGTGATTCATCTCGGTTCAGCAGCTGAGGCAGCAGTTAATAAACATTCTTATTGTCCAGACTCAAAACAAAGCTGAGGTCACTTGGGGCTGGCACTGTTACCTAGGAGGAGATGCAGGCTATTCCCTCCAGGCTGCTCTTTTCTTGGCTGTTTTAGTGAAATCTTATCCTAACAGGTTCCAAGCCCCTTGGACTGAGAGCAACAAGATGGCTGTCAGAGCAATGGGGATGTATTATTTGCGTGTGCTTCTGCTCTTTGTGCCAGGAACCTGGAGCCATGTGCCAGGAGCTCAGAGCAATGTGCTATACCCATAGCTCTGCTGGGCTTTACTTACAGAATACTATTCCTTGTGAAATCACTCCTGAAGCAGTTAAGAGAAGGAAGAGAGAGGGAGGTGAAAACCGCAGCAATTTGTACCACTATGTAAACAATTTAGGTTTTCCTTTCCAACTGTGCAGCCCATGGGTGTGAGGAGAAATACAGCCACATCACTAAACCTTCTGGCTAGCTTGTCTGAGCCAGTGCTCAGCGTAAACAGGGCACAGGGCAATAAGTGATAAACACCTCTCCTTAACTGCCACTCATTTACACCTTATCAGAGTGGTATAAGTGGCCCTGTCTTGGCAGGGACGTAGGGATGTAAGCACTGGGCATCCTGCATGGTGGGTCTGGGCTTGATGGGTTTTCCTCAGAAGGTGTGCAATAGTTGCTGGCCAAGAGGACAGACCATGGCATGTCAGAGCTCTAACTGGGCAAGAGACACTCTCCCTAATCCTTTAAATTTAGTCATCCTGCAGCTGACTTAGGTCTTATTTCAGGAGTCCCTCCCTATTCAGCAAGGGATTAAACACAAGCTTCAGTGGCTTTGCTGAACAGGGATAGAGTTAAGCTCAGGACTTTCCTCATATTTATTAGCACGATAGTCAGAGGTCTGACTGTTGTGAGCAGTGTATGTCAGAACTGTGAATGCCCACTAAATGGCCAGCCTGCTGGCTGTCACTCCTGCATTTCATTGGGACCACCAGTGCAACAGTCATGCAGAGTCCCTCTGCTTGCCTTAAGCCCCTGACTGACCAGGTGTCCAGGGATGGCAGCATTTGCTTCCTCCCCACCTCTGCAAAAATCAGTTCTGGCAGTATCTTGTCTGCCTCCCAGTTCTTAGTGATCAGAGGGTCTGTTGGAAACTTTTGGATTCAGCATTTACTACCAAGGTCGCCTGTGGTTGAATTCAACTCCTGATCTGCTCATGAGCTCCCCAAAAATTCATCCTGGCTGAGGAAACATGCATCTAACATCTAGTTTTTCATTTCACCCCAATACCGACAGTTTTATCCTGCTAAATTCCCTAGTTCACATCCAAATGGAATCAACAGCTTCCATCTGGCTTAAGGACTTAAGGAAAAGCAGAAAGATTAATTCCCAGTGACCTGTGCTGGAGTGAGGTACTGGAGAGGCAGTTTCAGTGTTTGTCACACCTAAAAATGCAGTGACAGTGGACGGTTGTCTCTGCTCAGTTCCTTTCTTTTGCTGCAGCATTTGTTTCCACTTAGATCTAGAGAGACTTGGAAAGTGATATGATGAATTAGAAGACACTACTTAGAAGGAAATGAAAATAAATCTATGCAGCTCTCTGTTGCCTCCCCAAGCCTTTCTGTGACTAGTACTAAGCTGTTATTGTACAGCATTTTTGAGATGCCAGGGAAGGAAAAACAAAGGGATTTCTGTACAGCACGGAGTTTTCCACCCTGGGGTTTTGGATTCCTGTTTGTGGGGCTGACATGGAGCTATCCTGCTGCTGTCCACCAGCAGCCCGGAGCCCTTGCACATGGAGGGGGCTGGCTCTCACCTTGCAGGAGCTCCAGTCTGGCCTGTACCAAAATTCGTGTGCGCTCCCAGAAAAACAAAAGAGGAATCTTTCTTCTTTTTGAGATGGAAATGAAGAACAGGCATAAATCTCAGGCTTCTTACCTCCATTCTCTGCTTTGGAAATCAACTGTGGTTGGTGAGTCCTGCAGCCTGGGAGCACAGTGGGGCTAGTCTGAGCATGCCGTGCCATTGCTGAAGATCCAATAAAGCCTGCTACTATAGCTTTTTTATGTGTGTCCTTCCAAAAATCTCTCTCTCTTTCTCTGTCCCTGTCTCTTTTTTCTTCTCTTTTTTTTTTTTTTTCCAACTATACAGGAAATGTTTTGGAAGGGAGAGTCAAGAGCCTTAAGTCTGGAATTTTTATGTACACCAGAAACTTAAATGTGTGGTTCAAGCTGATAAACTCACCACACCTCTTTCTGTTTTCTTTATAGACTTATTACAAATATCTGGCTTGGAAGCTTGATTTATGGTGTGAACAAAAGGAATATAGATGGTAGAGACATGAAAAGATAAATCTCTGGAGGAGACATGAAAGAGTTTGTTCAACTCTTAGATTGTTTCTTAATGAAACAGAATAACAGAAAAGATCAGAACACTCATTTTTTAAATGTTTGTGTTCAAGGAAGCTGTTGAACATTAGTGATGCCACATATAAAATATCACCTCTATTGTTTTATGCTTCAGTTGAAATTGCCTATAGAGTGCAGCCCCAAGTTTCTCCTAGCATCCCAGTTTGTATTGCTCTCAATTGGAGGTTTTTACAGAAAAAGCACCAGCAAGCACAGAGAGCTCATGGGGTATTTTTAAACAAGATCTGGCCAAAATTTCCCAATGGTGCATTTAGGAGCACTTTTTTGATTCATTTCAGATTGAATGTTTTGTGAAAATGTGTATATTGCCATGATATTTAATCGAGAAAAGAAAAAATAGATAATTTCTGGTTTGGTTTTTTTAACTTTTTATGGTATTTTAAATAATTCTAATCAAAATGAGTCTTTGTGACTTCAGCTTTTACAGTGCCATAGACTCCAAAGCTCCTGTGGACATACAGGATACCTTCCTCCCCAGCAAAGACATGAAACTTCCATGAAAGTTTGACCTAGAACACCTTTTAGGAAAAAGAAAAAGACGTTTAGTCCTGACTTACAAATTTTCAGTGGTGGAGAATTCCCACAAGCTTTGGTAAGTTTTTCCAGTGATTAGTTATCCTTATAGCCAAAGAGCTTGCACTTTATTTCTAAACTGAATTTGTGTGGCTTCAGCTTCTCACTCTATGGACTTATTATACCTTGGTCTCCTGCAGATTAAAATCTCCAGCTTGTAGGCTCAGCACAAGTGCATGCACCTATGATCAAATCATCTCTGTTCTGTTTTGATAATTTAAATATGAACTAACACTGGTATCTTACCTCTCCATGAAAGACATATGTCCTTTATGGCTGTTCTTTGAATCTCTTTCAATTGAGCAGGGTCGCTCATTGATTGCAAGCACCAGAATGAATCCCACTGTTCTGGCAGGAATCTAACCCATGATGCATAAAGGAGAAATCTAACCCTCCTCCTCAGTATGACCTATATGACCAAGAATTGCACAAGGCATCCTACTGCAACAGGAGTTCAACCAGTACTTCGTAAATAGCGGAATGCAGTTTCGTTTGAGTGACAGTGTGTTCGTGTGGTCCACCCAATTGTCTGTTTTGAAACCTCAAAGATTTTGTGTGTTGAGATCATATGGCACTGAAAATGCACGAGGATAATTTTGTGAAGTCAGCAGGTTTCTACTGTGTTCATGTATAATCATATTGTGTTCTAGGTCCACTTTGAGGGTTATTTTGCCTAGAGTGGAGCTCTTTACCTTTTGAAAAGAGGATTTTAGGAAGTAAAGATTCATATAATACACAGACTCAAGCTAACATTATGAAAAAATGGGTGCTCTAAATCTGTGTATTTCAGCATCTACTTGCCCATCTGGGCAAATTAGGATTTACTTTCCACTGGGAAGCTAGAAGATCTTGGATGAGGAACTTACTTGTAGGTTTAGTCTGTTCTCATGTCACTGGTTAAGTGAGGGTTACTGGCCTTTAATGGTTACTGGGTGTCCCATGTGAAAGGAACTATTGAGTCTTATAACCACAAGTACCCACACCACGGTACTGCCACCATGGCTGTTCTTAGCAGGCACTTTTCCCAAGGACTAAGTAAGTGTTCCAGGGCCAAAATGACCGTAGAGACAGACCTACCCATTCAGCCCCATCAGGATGTCTCTCAGAAAAAGAAATGAGGCACCTCATCAGGGACAGGTGGGGAATTTACACTGCTCCTACCCGAGCTGTCATTTCCCTGTGGCTAAATAAGACATTTGCTCCCAGCTCTTTCAAGAACACTAAATTAACTTTAAGAAAAAAAATCAGGTCTGTATCCAAATGTAAACAGATTATCTCTGGGCTCTAACAAATGAGATTGCAGCGAAGAATTATGTAATTCTCAAATTTGACCTCCAGTTGATGCAAACCGTCAAGAGCAGCCTCGTCTTTATGGGGATCTACTCCAAGCTTTAAAGCATCTATGGCTCTGGTTTTGTCATGAGCACATAGTAAATGTGTCTAAACATAGCTACTGCAAATGTCTGGACGTTACCAGCTAAGGCAGAAGCAGCTAATTGAATACAGCACCAGCAGGCGTAATGAATGTGCCTTGATTTTAATGTTATGTGGAAGATTTAATATTCAAGTGACTACTTTACTATTAATTGCATTGCTTATTCTAAAAATGAAAAAGATAAAAAGAATGACTAAAATTACTGTGTTAATTCGACGCAAATGAAGGGATTAAAAGTAGAGAGAAAAATGAAAACAAAGCATTACCAAATCCTTTTACTCACTTTATTTTGGTAAACAAGATCTTTCTGTTCAAATAAAAAGAAATATTGATAATTATAATGTATTGTGCACCAAGTGAGTATTTTCCACTGCAACAATTATTTTCACTTAGCACGTTAATGTTGACAGAAAAAGACCAAAGGCACCCTTGTGACTTTACCAGCATGTCATAACAAAATAAAGGCTTAACCTGTTTCTGAAGGATTGACTTTCAAGCAGGAAACTGGGCTATTTTGGAAACTTAGCTAATGACACTGTTATTTTTTCTTCTGAGTGATAAGGTTGATGGATGCATACCATTTGTATTTTGCTTAATCCTTTTTCTCCCATGCTCAGGACTATCACTTACACCATAGTGTTGATTAATCAATGTATATTAGTATCTAGCTGTACTGACAAATGCTCTTGTTCTGTTGTTTGCAGCTGTAAATTTATTTTGACAGAATTATCTGACACACAGTATCCTTTTTCTCCTTTGGAGAACTGTAAAGAATAAAATTTTCAGAGGGACCTAGTATAATTTGGTTTCCAACTCTTAGTGAAATCCTAGGGGTACCAAGTGCCCGTGTGCCCCAGTAGTCCTGGACAACACAGCCAAAGGCTTGTAGGATCTTCCTTATGCTCCAGAATAATGTCATAGTACAGCTAATGGGATAGATGAAGTTTCTATAAAAGTGGAGATGTAAAGAGCAATAAATATACAGATTTATGAGATTTAGAAAGGGTGCTAATAACAGTAGCTACCACAGGTGTTCAAACATTCAATTTTTTTTCCCTAAGGTGAATGTTTTCAAGCTAGCTCACCAAAATAAACGCTTTCAGCGAGCACACCGTAAAGGATATATTTGGATTACAGAGCTCTGCAGTATCAGTGCTTGGCTTCCTTATGGAATTTAAAATACATTTTAACTGATGGTGAAGAATTTCCAGTTGAAGAGAAGAGATGTTCAATAAAAACATGATTTTACCATCACCCGACACTTCTGCAAGGTCACGAGGGCAGATAAACAACTTCCTGCAGCTGTGGCTACATCTGGCACACGACTGAGGCAGAGAGCGTGCTTCACAAAGATAAACATATCAGGTTGTATCTCCATAGTCTCCTACACTTCTGGATAAAGCTTGGGGAACTGAACTTGGCCCTGCAGTGCCAGCGGTAATTAATATCTGAAACTGCTTTGCCACTAATTAAGCAAAAGAGCCCTGCAGTGGGTGTAACCCCCCCACTCCAATAATGTGTGGTGATTGTGGGTAGCTTGGGGCCATTGTGCTGCCTGAAACCCCAGTGGTTTTTCTCACCTGGACACTGTAGCTTCAGGGGCAGAGAGCTGAAAGAGAAGAAATGACCTGTGGATCTGTGCAGGGTCTGTGGGTGGGTGGTGTGTGAGAGTCAGGTAGCAGATCTGCCCCTAGAATTGTCACACAAGCAGTTTTTGGGCTGGGGAATGAGTTTCTCATGGCCTTAGGTTAGGGGATGCCTCTGTGTTCCTAAGACACATTTTATTAGCCGTTTTTATAAGATAGTATCTCTATAGATTGCTTAAATTCAACAGGCTTGGTTGATGAGTATTTCTGGCATATTGTGACACAGGTGGTTGGCTTTTTCCTTAAAGGCTGTCATGGTGCTTTCGGGTGTAGGGGGGGGTAGTTTTTGTTTGTTGTGTGAGCAAACTGAAATCAATAAATGATTTTCGACTGATCCCAGGTGGAAACTTCTGGGCATATTCAATGACACAAGCTGAGATAGCTTTAACCTGAATAGTAGTAGCAAAAAAAGGAATTAATTAAATTTTGCATGTTTTTTGTATTTGGATAGTGGAATAATATTGCACAGCTGGAGTGGATTTCCCTTGTAACTCCATAGGCAAATTCTATGTGGATGCCTCTGCATGTTTCTGGTGGGAAATCCAGTCCTGAAGAGGTGCCTTCCTGTCTTCCTGGACTATCCCAGGAAACCAGTTGTCCACAGAGGGCAATCCAGACCCTCCTCTGAGGTTGGAGAGGAGTAGACCATTGTCCTCTCTGCTGAGGTTGGGCATCTTGTGGAATAGGGAAGGGCATCTGAAAGGGAAGGGCAGGCAGTACCCAACATTTTTATTATCTTATATATTATATTACATTTTGGTTACTGGTTAAAAGGGGGTTACATTGATGTGGTCAGATGGTCACTTTGCCCATGACGGGGAGCTGCAACCCTGCGAGCATCTGAAAAGTGCCCCACGAGATCTGTACAAGAACTCCTCGGAGAGCCTGCATCCCAGGTAGTGCCTGGACAAGTCTGTCCATAACACACCACAGAGGTGGCCCTTGGTGGATGTAACACCAGGGAGGTGCTGGGCAGACACAGAGTTCTTGAGGCAGCCTCTTGCCACTCCCTGATCCAAGGACCACTCAGCTAGCAGCTGGCAATGGAAGGATCACATATATGTTCTACCAGCCAGATCCCTATCACAAAGGAGTTTTACCCTCAAAGAGGAAAAGCAGAATTCCTCCTCTGCCCTTAGCATGGCAGTTTGCACCAAGGAATAGTGGTTTGGTGGCATAGCTGCCTTCTTACTTATGTGTTGGGAGACACTGCTTCATTGCTTGCTTATGTGTTAGGAGATTGCTGGCTTTGTTGCCTGTAGATGTTTATGATATATTCCATGAGGAAACTAAAGTTGCTAGGACTTTGGCCCCAAGTTTATCCTGTCTGGAACAGCAGAGTTTTCTGTTTGGATTTCATTCAGTTTAGCAAATAAAGAAACAAAATGAATGAGTTATAAAGCATCTGTTTTCTTCACAAGAGCCCAAGTTCTGTAACAAGCCAGGTCAGGTAAGTATTTGTCCACAATTCAGCACATCACAGGGTGAACTGCAGGAGCTGACAGTATACAAACCATTTGATGTTGTGTTTCTACCCTGCTTCCTGGCAGACACCTCTCAGAGATGACAAGGGAGTATCATTTTTACATGACGGTGTTTCTACCAAACTGCTGATAGAGCCCTTCACAAGATCACAGAAGGGTCCGTATCATCTGATTAGCATTTAGAGAAGCTGGTCATCTGGGAGGGAACCGCAGGAGACCACAGACTGCACCCTCAAGGGCTGAGAGAGGAAAGTCTCAATCAGTGGTTGATAAGGCTTAGCAATGATAAATCACAAACAAAACTCCAGGCTTAGGAATTCGCAGCACAATCTGTCATGAATTTCCTTCCCTTCCCTCCCTCCCTCCTCAATATCTGATGAGAATTTGACTTTTAAAATGATCCCTGGCAGTACAAGAAACCAAATCAGTGAGAATTGCTGAGATATTCCTGGCTTTGGTTAGTTTTCTTAGTGTTCTATTTTATTTCACTTTTTTTATATATCTGTTTCTTTGTGTGTATGTATGTCTCTGGGTATATTTATGCAATATTGAAATGTTAAAATGCAAAAATCCCCTGTGAAAAACACTTGGTACCAGATTATAAACACTTTTAAAGAGGGGCATTTGAGATCTCTCTAGGAGTCCCAGTTCCCCACTGAAGCAGACTGCAAAACCCTTTAAGAATCACTTTGGAATTGACTTCAAACAAAAAAGACGTTTTCTACAGGAGGTACTTCTGCTGGGAAGAGCGCTCTCTGCATCAGGTTTTGCAGCAGTTCTGAGAGGCTGTCCCACCTAACCCTGCTAGCTGCACACAGATGCAGTGTGTGGGCATGGAGGTGTAGCCCAGTGCGTGGGCTGGAGATCATCCTGCCCCGCTGTGGCTGTGGAGGACGCGGAGCGCTGTGGAGTCCGGGTCATGGAACAACACATTTAACTGAGCTCTTGGCGTTCTGCTGTTTGGAATGGCAGCACGGCTGTAGGTCTGCCCAGGACACTTCTGCTTCACCTCCTCTTCCCCTTGTTAACCATTTCATTGATGAAAAGGAAAGATGCAAAGATCTTTAGGTCTCCCTTTGCCTAAGAATGGTATAAATAGGACTTGACAGAGTATTTATTCCTCCTGATTTTATAGCACTTACAGTCTCACAAGTACATTCTCTCTCTCACTTTCAGGGTACAGTGAGCAGGGTAGAAGCAGGCCCTTGTTTTGTCTCTGTCTCTGGGCACAGGAGCCTCCCTGCAGACTGAATCCTCTCCCCAGCACCTTTTCCATGCTGCACCTCACATAAAGGTTGGAGGCAGATGAGTAATATTAGGTGTCTTTCATATAAACCAGTTTCCTCCCTCTCTTCAGTGAGGTTCTGGATGAGCAAAGCCTGCATGAACAATGTCCCTCCCAGCTGAACATCTCTGACAGGAGCACATGTGGGTGCAAAGTGGGGTCAAATAATCCATGTCTATCCAGTTAAGAAGCTAAAAACAAGGAAGAAAAGTACTGTTAAAAAGGGACTGTGGAGGGAAAAAAAAGGACTTGAGGGGGAATGGTTGCAAAAAAAGCCAGAACTGCAAAAAAAGAAAAAAAAAGCAGCAGACAAGAAGAAAACAATTCTCTTGGAGAAAATTCCATTGTACTAATCATTTGAAGATTGCACATTCACTGCTGCCTAGTTTGAGGGATGGATGGTAAGAACTGCATTGAGCCTCTCACAGAGCGGCACTTTTAAAAAACATTGAAATGTTGGCAGTGGACTTGTGATGAAATTTGTGGGTTTTAAGCTAAACCTGCTATCCTGGGATATTTTGGGGCACTGCTGAACTGCTTTACTATGGTAGCTGATAGAATGAACTGAAAAAAGCAGAAATGTCCTTTCCAAACTGATATGAGAAAGAAAACTATTTCTAGAGGGGAGCACCAAGGATCTATTTTTATTTTTTACCCTATCAAAAATCATTGTGTGACTGCCATAGCCTGCTTTTTACTTCTGTAACAATTTCTGCTCCACAAGAGCAGTAGAATTCCTCCAAGGGATGCCCAAGTATGCAGAGATGCTGACACTAGCCTCATGCTGGTGCTAACAGTGTGCACTTAGTCTTATTAGACAATAACATGTACCCTGGGGTGTCTTCAGGCTTTTGATTAAGCTCCCTAGGATTCCAGCTTTGTAGATGGGCCATTGTAAATGCAGAGGCAGAAGAAAGATGCGATCACCTCTGCTCCAAGGGTGGTACAACCACCTCTCCCGGCAGGAAGTGTTCAGATGCCCTTGATGACAATGGGCAAACAGACAGTGTTTTTGTTTATTTTCTCATAAAGTGCTGATGAACAAATGAGGCAGAGGCATTAAGAAACTCATGCTGTGAGAAGAGATTTGAGTTTATCAGCTGTTTCTTGGCAGGCTAAACTTTACATAGAGTGAGAGTATAAAGCAATCCCTTCCTGAGGTGTGAGAATCTAGAGTTTTATATCATAAATAAGAGGGGAGGAGTGCTTTCCTGAGAGATTTGCTCTTTTCTGAAGTCAAGTTTGAATAACATTGTTAATTTTCTTTGATTTTCTTTGGTGTAACACAATCATGAGACACATAGCAACTAGCTAGTTTATAGTTGATGGGCAGGAGAGGATGAGAGGAAGCACCTATGGATAAAGCACAGCCTGGATACTGAGGAAGATCTCCAGCTAACAGGCTAAACTCTTCTATTAAACTTCTTTCATGTGGCAGTCTAAGCTTTCTGATGAAAGGTTCTGTTCAAAACTCAGGCTGGTATCTGCTCTCCCTGAAGGCATCAGAAATAGATCAAAATATAGAATCACAAAGTATTCTGAGTTGGAAGGGACCGCAAGGGTCATGGGGTCCAACTCATAAATGAATGGCCCATGGGGGGATCATACAGAGTCATGCCTAACAAAAGTAGGCAGTAGTGACCCTGAGCGATCACATAATTCATGTGCCGATCTCTGACCTGCCAAGTGGTGGGGGCTGAAGATATCAAACCTCATAGGTAGCACACACAGATCTCATTTTTCCTGGCACCCATACCCAGGACATCTTTATATATTTCAGCAGAGAACTCACAGTACATGGCAGATTTGGAAAACATTCTGGAAATTATTTTGTGAAGCAAAGTGGGATTTTCCTTGCAAAGCATCTATGGGCCAGTGGCAGTGCCCTCATGATCTCTTGTAAAAAGGTGATGCCATATGGCAGGAAGCCATTTATCTGGCTTCATTGCTGTAGGGAGTGAAAATTGACAGGACAATGCTATCTGCAGAGCTCATGGAGCTGGGTCAAATCCTGCTTACCTTACTTATGTAAATAGTTCCCTGCATCTCAATAGCTCCATGTTGTTACAAACTGTCCTGATTTGCACTTTGCAAACTGAGAGCAGAAATTGCTTCCAAACCTTCCAAATGGAGCTTTTCCCTCAAACAAAAAAAAAAAGCTTTGTCCTGCCCAACCAAGTTGTCCACATGATTGCAGAAACCCAGTAGTGTTTAACAGAGAGTTTTCTTTTGAAGTTTGGTTGTGTAAGACAGGAGGAAAACCTTCCCTCCCAAGCATAATCCTGTAGTGTAAAATCAGCTTTATATTTATTTATTTTGACATCCAAACCACTCTTTTTAATCCATATGTATAAGCTCTTACGGATTTAGGTCTTCATCTCTTGGTGATTTGCCTAGTATTTGTCACAGTCCCCTACAACAAGGGAAGTATTTTTAAGAAATTCCGCAGTTTAGGCTTTGCTATTCCTTTATAATGGTTGGAAAGAGAAGGCTGGCGTGGGCAACAGATGTTTAAACAAAATGTTCAGGGGTGGTTTTATAGACTACACAACCCAGAACTCAAACCTCTTGAATTGTTGCCAAGTCTTCCTCTCAGATTCACTTTAAATATTTTTGATCTGCTGCAGGTCAGGTCTGAAATTCATCAAGAGTTGTCCTTTGTTACCCCTAGGGAGACCCTACCATGCTGCACCTGCCTTTGCAAATAGAAGATCTGCATGCTGAAGAAGCACTAAGAACAATAAAGAAGGGTACAATAGTTAGGAAATTATCCTTGCGCACAGGTTCTGCATGTGCAGTAGCCTTCCCTGCTGCAGTCCTCCTGTGCAGCAGTGGCCAAGCCCTGGGACTGCAGTTTGTAAATGACAGGGCAAGCTGTGACTTGATGGGATCACCAGTCCCAGCACTCAGGAGTGTGGTGCTCAGCACCCCAGCTTTCACCACTGCACTTCTACCAGTTCCCACAGCTGGAAACTGACTTCCACAGCTGGAAGTGTCTGGAGGGATCCCAGTCCTGGCAGCATCCTGATACCTGCATCTCACCCACGAGGGGTCTGCAACCTCTTTCTTTCATTGCCTGACACTGCTGGAGCCCAACTCCTTAGTTCTCCTTGCACCAGACAACCCTGACCGGGAAGAGTGAGAGGACTCTGTAGTCTTGGAGTCAGGAACAGAGATGTGAGCTAAAAGTTGGTTTTTGAAATGTTTTGCTTAGCTGTTTAAGTATGCAAACATTTCTTCTGAGTAAAATGCAAAATATTATCATAAGATGAAGAAATTCAGATGTGCTCATCTGGAATTAAAGGCAATCTTGATTTGTTAATTTTGGCATTTGTAAGCCTGTGTGAAGCTGGAAGAAGAGCGATTCCTGCAGATCTGTGTATTGGCCTGGCAGAAGACTAAAGAAATCAAAATAGCATAAAACCTGGGATGGGAATTAGTCTGCCTAAACCCCATACTGATCCTACTTTCTTGGACTGGCTAATCTCTCTACTGATGCCAGAAATTATAAGCATAGTATTAGCAACCCACACCCGCACTTTTAGGCAATAATCAAATTGCTAGAGATCTCCCTCAAAACAGAGTCCATGTCTGCCCCAGTCTGAAGGAGCCCCTCTACAGCACTCAGCTGGGATAAGCATCCATCCACCCACTTGCTGAGCAGCCATAGCGAATGTAGCCTGCAGCAGCCCTTCAAGGCTGCGTGTCCTTCCTCCAGGCAGGGGTATCCCTGAGTCATTCTTCCCCTCTTAGGGGCAGCCAGGAGAGGTATGAAAACCAAACCTGGCTTGAGCAGACCACCCTTTGGGCAGGCATGCTCTCCCCGTGTGGGTGAGAAGTCCAATTCACGGGATGGGATCTGCTTCTGCGGGTTTTCAGAGACACCCTCCTCCTGCCAGGGCCTTTGTAGTGAATTTAAGAGCTTACTTTCAGAGGACTAACTCATCCCTTTCTTCTTCTTATGTACAATTGAAGTAACTGTCCACATTTGGAGAACTTTACCAGCATGTAGGTAAGTTAGGCACCTAAACTGGGCAATCAATAAGCTAAAACATGAAATGACTCTGTCTTTTCCACCAGGTGAAGATATTCCACAGAGAGTCCCTTGATCTCTGTGGGTGTCCCCTTTCCCCTGGACTTCCATTCTCATCCCTGACAGACAGCATGGCTTTGAGGGAGCACTAGAAACAGGCCCAAGCAACTACACCTCTCCATCTCCTACGTACCTATATGAAGAAAGGCAGCACAAGTTCGTTCAACACATTGATTTGCGTGAACGAGGCTCAGGATTTCTATTTTTGGAGGTCAATTTGTTATTAACATACATTTCCGTGTATCCATAAATCCAAATCTGTCTAAATGCAATAGATATGCACAGCTGAGTCAAGCCTGCAACATATTAAGCTGTGTCCCCTCTTCTGTGGTTTTAATTGGTTGCTGTAAATATTTGGAAAGGTTTGGCTCCTGAGTTCCCCAGCTCTCTAACTGCTTGTTTTATAAAAAGCAATCTAAAACAGAAATACAGAATGGTAATAATTGGGGGAGCCCACTACTACAGCTAGTATTCTAGCTTAATTAAGCTACTCTGTGGAAAGATTTATCATGGTTTGTTTTTCTAGAAAAAACTGCTCTGAATAATGAAGGAAAAATGTATTCAAAGGGACGAAATTTCTAAATTATAATTTATGTCATTTTCATTGCGCTTTGTAACTCTTTGAAAAAAGTTCCATTGTTTGGTGTTATCAGGAATTTCTGTGGGAACTCCCTAGAGAAAGGTGCAGTTGGCTCACTAAAAGGCTTTTCATTTAAAACATTACTGTAGATGGGCCTGTACATGAGATAAGAAGGAGGGGGTGGTAAAGAGGAAACAATAAAATATGCCAAAATGTTCTGAAATTATGGTGCTGAGTTGATATTATTTTTTTCATTTCCCTTTTTTTTCCCTCCTGCATTGTCATATGAAGAACATGACTTCATATTTTTATCAAATGGACAATACAAATTCAAAGCTCTGGGAGGAAGGGGAAGTCTTTCTTCCAAACTTTTCAAAACCTGCGATCTGTCAGTAAAAGCAAATATGTTTATAATAGAGTAATTAATTGAAATTTTATTTACTGCAGAGACATGCATTTTGGTAATTCTTTCTTTCAGGTCCATATCCTGAAGAGCAACAAGAGCTTTCAGATTGGTAGAGGAGGTTCATAGTTTCAGGGAAAAACATGATATATGATTGATGATCCCTCTCCCAACTCTATGTTATGTTTTCAATCAGTCCCTCCTTTCTATCACTTTTTAAAAATGACCATTTAAACATAAGGAGTTCATCACTTCTGCCCCCCCCCCAAAAAAAAAAAAACAGAATAAAAACATTTCTGCATTTTCTGCTCCTTTTTCATCTCTTGGTCTGAGGCTGTAACCATACAGCTCAAGCCCAGTCCTTACAGGTAACTCCTATTTTAAGAGCTGATTTCTAATTTTAACCCATCCTGTTTCTTCAAGATCCTAAATGTTTTTTACATTTACTCTGCACAAATGAGAGGGCATCTCATGCCACCCATCTTCGGTTTTATTTCGCTCAAGTCTCAGTGTATCTCTGTGTTGTGTTATAAATTCCCTATTTAATGTATTCTTCATTGTATTCATATTTTGCACTGAATTTTTGAATTCTTGCTTTCTGTTCAAGACACTCCCACTCTTCCCTCTTGCTGCCTGAAAGATTGAAGCTTATGTGAATTGATATTGAGGTCAATGGCACTTATGTTGATAACTCAAAGAAAAAATCCTGTGGATTTTTCAAATTAATGACAGGCTTTGCATAGTTTTGCAGAATAAAAAGATGCAAGAAAACTACTAGGTTTTGTATTTCTATGGTAAGAGAAGCATTTCAGGATTCTCCACCATACTTTCTCCCAGACTTCTAAAAGTAAAAACAACACAGTTTTATTTGCTTGGTAGTATTGGCTATTATTAAAGTTACATGTTATTACTTGCTGCAGATGTTAGCCCTTTGAATTGATATTGCCCATGCTGGTGGTCTGCTTCAATAATAGTAATAATAATAATAATAATAATAATAATAATAATAATCTCATCATCATCATCATCATCATCATCATCATCATCATCATCATCTGCTTTCCAGTCTTAAAATGGTGAGCTTTGTTTGGAAAACTATCCCTTTTAATATAAAGAATTAAATTTGAGATGTGTATTGGTTCTGAAAAAAAATCTGCTTTTTTTTTTCCAAATTACGAATCTCTTGAAAAATAGCCATAATCTGAAAATTTGATCTAGGTGTTATTGCCAAGATCTCAGAAGAGTCTTATCTTGCTGAACTACCTCTGCTTCAGCTCTTGCTATAGACCACCTCCACTCAGCACATGTTCCCTGACAGCAGCCAGCCAGGACAGATTGCACCCAGTATATTGACTGTCAGTCCCCAAGTTTTAGGGGGTAAGACCAGAAGTGGAAAACCTCTTTAAGGCCAAAATAATTTCCCCTTGTCCATGGACTCCATCTTTCAGAATAAGAAAAGGAATTTAACACTGACTTGATATCTCACTGTCTCACTCACATGGATTGAGTAATGCTTAGGGTGTCACCAGATCAGACAGCAGGAATTAACATTTGTTCTTCCTGAGATCCTCTGGTAGAAAAGAGAATTTCAATCCTCGGCTTTGCATTAAAATCAGTGTACAGGTTATGCCATTTCTGATAAAGCAAGTCTTCCCTCCCCAGAAGCTACTGTTCTTGGGGCTTTACTTTTTCTTATTGGTAGCACTGCTTCCTTCTTAAACTGAAGAAGATAAATGTAAATGGGAAGGTAAGAGATCATTGGAACACAAAAATTTAAAAAGCATGCTTTTCTTTCTGAAATTGCCACTTTTGATCCATTTCTGAGGGTTTATTTTTCCCGGCTATATTTTGAAACAGCCTTCTGGATCATCAACAGCTTCCTTGGTGTTGCTCCCAAGAAAAGTCTAGGTACTTCTTTTGCAATTTCTCTGAGTTAAAGTCAGTGAGAGAGAGAGAAAATGTCAAATGGGAGGAAGAAAACTGGCATTCAACCAGCACACAAGCCTCACTCTAATAATGGTCAAATAGTAGGGATAAGTCAGAAAAACAGGAAGAGAAACAAATTCACTTTCATTAGGAGAACTGCAGGATTTCACCTGTAATACTATCTTCTTTCCTTGTGTTTGTGTAACTAACAGGCTCCATGTGAGCAAACAGCCTGGCCAATACCTCTTGTCGGGTGTTCGCAACAAGGCTCATTCCCCTAAGCACACATCTTACATGGTAATTGATTCCACCTTCCCAGAGCGGCAGGATTTCACGACGCGAGCCCTCGGCGCGTGTCCACGGCATGCTGTGGGGACCCGCAAATAGCAGGGAGGAATTTTTAGAGTGCAGCTAATGGCCTTTGCTTGCCATTAAGCTGATAAGTGTAAAAATCACTCTCCAGACAACTTGTGACACTTAATGGTTCTCACACGGTACTTTTGTAGCTTAATCATCCCCACATCACCTCCCTGCAGACACAACCTGTGTGTCTGAGCTACAAAGCAGAGCCTCTGCTCGATGGACCTCAGTTGCTCTACGTTAGCTGAAGGAGTTTGTGGTGCTAGAGGATAATGCTCTGCCCATATTTGTGTGTCTGCATACCAGGAAATATTTTGTAAAATGTTAAATAATGAGATGAATTGTATGGATTGAGTGAATGTGATGTAGGACTACAGGAATGAGAAAATCTGCTGTTTGGGATAAAGATGCACCTCAAATGCCTTGATTTCATGGTGCTTTACTTACATTTTTTACCAGGATTAAGAGAGAGATCCTTCACGTCCTTTTTCTGATTGAACTTAAGTGTCAATACCCCAGCTCACCTTTACTGGAATCTGCTTTATGGCTTAATTGCAGTAATGCTAAGACAAACTATCTCTGTCTCCCTCTGGCAGCAAATACCATACTGAATATGGAGCACAGAGCTGAGTGTTCAATGGCCAGGACAGCTCTCTGTGGTGAGACTGCTGGGGATCCAAGGAACACAAGTTGCATGGGTCCAAAGGAAAAGCTACTTTAGGGGTTGGCAGTACTGACTTTGGGATCTGCCTAGTTGCCTCTTTAAAATTTGGAAGAGAAGAGTAGATGGAGCACAAGGTCTGGACAAGGGTAACAGGATGACAGGAAAACAAAGAAAATGTATTGCTGTTTACTTAAAGTTTAATTCTCTAGCTTTATTCTAGCCCCTCTGCCGCTTTTCACTCAAGACATGGCATCACCTATGACACAGGTGGAGCAGTACTGGCCATAGTTGCAGTGACTTTTCTCTGGAGGATGCCCCAGCAGCTCCAGTTCAGGCAAAGGGACTTGCCAGCATGGGGCCATGTCCTGAGGAGAAGGGGGAGACCTGAGGTGCCTGGGGAGTCAGCAGGGTGAGGAGCGAGTAGGGGTGAGCAAGGAGCAAGCCCCCTGCCATGCTGGGCAGGCTGGGTGCTACTGGACTCCTTCGTTCTTTCCTCTCCCTCTGCACAGGGAGGTGTCTCCTGAGAAAGACTTGGTTTTTTCCTTCTCTTGTCACACCTTTCTGCAGTAATATCTAAGGGTTTAACAGAAGAAAAAAATAATTATACTGTCTTTGTTCTGAAAGAAACACCCTGTCTTCAGTCTTTTCTTGGATTACTTAAATGCCACCCTATGTGCCACTCCATGATATTTTTTTTTGCATTACTTGTTCTCCCTGGACTATCAGTTGGTCCTACCATAACCTATATGATTTTTTTGTCCTTTTTAAGTGATGGCTGTATTCTAAATTGCAAGCTGTTCCTTTACATTTTGCTTGCCAGTACTTCTCTCTTAAGTGCCAGCTTCCAGATTTCTCACAGAATCCATCTAATACCAAATACTGCTTCACTGCTTATTAACTCAGAAAATGTGGCCAAGTCTCAGCTGTAAGTGATACTGCTATTGGCAATGCACTGCTCAAGGTGGTGAACTCGGAGGGAGATTCTCTTCCTGCTATTTGTTTGTACAGTGCCTAGCTGAAGGAGGATTTAATCCCTGCTCGGACCCTTTATGCACTATCACATACTAGAAGCAGTGGTTCAATTGCTTACTCAGCCTGAATTTGTCCTTATCTGTGCAAATTGTCAGACCTTGTTGAGTGTTACTAACTACACCCATTAAGTGTGTATTTCATTAGCATGTGGACTTTCTGGCAAAACTGTGGCAACGCCAAGCTCAACTACTTTTCCATCCAGCAGTGTGTACCTCGCTGGGCACAAAGCATGGGGCTGGGTGTTCACCTGCCAGCTGTAGGCACATCACCTGGGGTTGCCGGTGTCCCCTGCACCATGGACAGCTGTGTGCCCACCAGGTTGTTTGCTTCTGAAACCTTGAGCTTTAGAAACAAATCAAAACTGCCTTTATGTGAACAGTGCTACTGGTCCATCAACAGTCTTCAACGTGTCTCTACTACGTGAGGATTTTTCTTTCCTCAGCAATTAATGATCAACTGGTTTTCATGACACTTTTCCTTCATAAAGCATTGTTTTTATATTTGTGAACTCGTAGGCTAGGGATCTGCTCTGCTTACAGAAGAGCTTATTTTCTTTGCAGCTATTAATGACTGTTTATTTTGTCATAACAATGGAGATAAGATTCTGTGATCCTGTTCAGCTGTACCATGATCCACATCTTCTTGGAAAGGAAACAGATAGTTCTTTTCTACAAATCTCCAAGAATTGTAAGCAGCCTGAGGGTCAAACTTGTGTTGTAATATATGAAAACCAGAGTATTATGCTAGTGCAAATAAAAATAACTCCAAAATAGTGATAGAGCACTGGTTCAATTATAAAATTGTGTTAAAGATGATGTTTAACTTCTCAGTGAGGTCACTTTGAAGTGGATGTGACCTTATCTTTTACATCACCTCCACTGTAAGATTGTTTGAGTTTCTAAATGAGCCTACTTATGACCCATCTAAATACAGTGTGTGATTATGTTTTTGCCTCCAAATTTCACATTTGACCATCCTTCTTGATGCTTGACAGATTTTGAAGGGTTTTGAAAGTCTGAAATAAGTATGTCTAAATATTACATTCATTCTGCTGTGTCTTTTGTTGCACAAGCAAATACAGTTTTTATTATTCAACACAGCACTGATAAATATTGTACAACAAATACAAGAGAAATCCATCTAAAAACTATAACCACAGAAACTAGAATGAAAATCAGAAATTAAAGCCAAACTAATTTCAGTTTAGCAAAAAACTGGTTTTGGTTTGGGTTTTTCTCTGGAATATCACATCCTAAAGCTCTCTTCTGTTTAAGAGAGAAAAATGTTATGGAAGTTAATGTGTGTGCTTTTGGCCATTAAATTATTACTAAAATATTACTGAAATTAATAAAATGTTACTACTGGAAACTGTAATTCTCTAGAAGTATTTGACTGGATCAAAAGAAAGAGCAGTAAATAGGAAGAGAAACGTGAGTATGTGCTGAATTAACTTTTTTTAAAAATTATATAAGTTATGGCTCTATGCTGCTGACAATGCTAAATTTCCCATTTGAGGCCTTTGGAATTCATACATTCTTGAGGCGTTAAAGCCTCTTAGTATTCACACAGCACCAAATGGTTTATTTATATTTAAACCGGTCCTTCTTTGCTAGACTATGTTCAAGCAATTTTTCAGTTTTTCGCTGTGTGGATAACCAGGTACCTGAATAAGTTGTCCAGAAAGGCCATGTAATTTCTGTCCTCAAAGATATTAAATACTGGACTAGACAAGGCCCTGAGAACCTGGTCTAATTTTTATGTTAGGTCTAATCCAGGAGCTGCTTTGAGCACGGAACTAGATGATCTCCAGAGATCCTTTCTAACTTAAATTATTCAAAGCTTTTGTGCTTCTATGGGTGAGTTTTAACTCTTATGACAGAATACTGAAAGTAATTCAACAACTGTGCTGTCAAGCAAGGTAAATTTTCTTCTGAGGAAAGAAGGGACTTCTTCCTAAGTTTTGTGATCATTGCAGATAATTATTCTTTTCTTGTCTTCTTTCTGCCTTTGGAATGGCTTTCAAGGGTAGGATATATTTTGTAGTTGTCCACTACATGACGGACATTCAAGGGATCTGGAAATACACTCAGCTGTACACAAAAGGAAAATAATCTAAATATAGAGTCTTCCATAGTTAAGCTCTTCCTGCTGGACTTAAATTAATTTTATTTTAAAAAGAGAAAGATCCTGTACACTTCCCATTGTCAGATCCAAGCATAAGTGCAGTTTACATAAAATGCAAAAGAGCAGAAATCCCAAAGGAGATTGGAGCAGTTTCTTGAGAAAACATTGCCAGTTTCTAATCCAAGTTGAGTATCACACAGATTAAACTGTATTGTTAAGCAGCCAACACCACTTAAGAGCAGCCTTCCTGGCTGCCAATGTAAGCACCTGCGTAGAAGAAAATAGGCATTTCTGAATGTGGATTTGACATCAAACTACATATTGCAAGCTGCAAAATGCTGGCAGGCAAACACCTCTTCATAGAGCCTCATGAGGTAGTAGCCAGTGTGGAGATTAGGGAGGAAGATGATGGGTTGCAGTTGCAGGTACCAGGGGAAACAAAATCTCTCCTTACTTTTTAACTTTCCTCTTTTTTTGGGAGGGGGTTGGGGTTTTTTGTTTGGTTTTGTTTGTTTGTTTGTTTTGTTATTCATCATACAGCACTATCTGAAACTCAATGCTTCTAGTCCCTGTGCTGAGGTGTGGAGTCTGGCACAGCCTCAGCTACTGCAGTGGGCTCAGTGGCCCTCACGGGATACTCCCCCATCACTGGGCTCTGGCACCAAGTGATCACAAAACAAAAAATATGGTGTTCTTTTGATCTCTACAGTAAGTATTGAACTGGTTAGTTATGTCTGTAAATTGTTCCCCACAGAAAAATGGCATAAAGCCTTCATTTCAGAATGTAACTGGCGAGACTTCAAGCACATGAGTATTTCCCCAAAGCAAGGCATGAGATAAGGTATATTTAAAGGTAATTTCCCTGTTCAGTGGGAAAAATTGTCCCTATAGAAAACGCTTAGGGAGCATGAGGAAGTTACACAAAAAAAAAAAAAAAATCCATGAGTAGAGTTCATTCCCTGTTGTGTTGTGGCACTTGAGTTTTGGGACTGACTGCTGACAGGGGTTGAAGACAGTACAAAGCCATGCAAGAAAAGCCTGTTTCCTTTGTGCTTTCCAAGATAAAAGTCTGTATCTGTGCTGGGTAAACACAACGTTTGGATCATAGCTTTCTGCACAATTACTTGGTAAAAAAAGAGTCACTCTACTCAGACGCAAGTGACGAGCTTAAATTTCCAGTGTTGGAAACTGATGCTCACTATCCACTACAGCTTATCACAGTGAGTGCTGACCTTTTTCATGTGCCAGAAATAAACTCACTTATATCCTATGGACTCTTCATTTTACCAGATCCATGATGAATGAATCTAACTGAGCAAAGCTTCCTACTACTACTGTCTTCTCCCACTCAATGCTATGCTATGACTTAAATGCTTAAATCTGAGGTACAGCTAAGACACGCAGAGGCTTTGTGAATTGAAAGAGAACTCTTTCTAGCTTTGCTGCCATCTTATTTCATTTTAGGAGGAGCTAGGTAAAGAAAAGTCTTATCATCAGTTGTGTCTTTGCAGTCCCAGATACTTTGCAAATAAAGGCATTTTTTCAAGTATAACTTGAAATAAATCAGTCTCTTCTACCCACTAGGTTGGAGAGGGATCTGGTTCTGTATTATAAGGCTGAAAAAATTATGCATTTAGCATACACATGTGTATTTTCTATGAAGAAGGGGGGTGATTCAGGTATGCATCCCAAAGAACCGTAAATCCCTGATCCTTTAATGGCCATGTGCAGAAAAAGGAGGCAATAAGGAACTTTATTATTGGGCAGGAACCAGTTGAATAGGGGGTTACTAAAAATGGTTTCTTAGGAGCACATTCTGATGGCTTCAGACAAGCTTTTTTCCAAATGCTTTTTTCTAGTCCTTTACCTTAGCAAGTGCTGAGTTGGTGGGTGATAAAGGTTTTCTTCATTTTCTGAAAGTTTCCATTGCACTGTCAGTCAAATCACCAATAATTTCTTTAGTCCACTGGGAAAAAAGGAACAACAGATGCAGTTTAACTTAAGTTCATATATTGAGTTTGCAAATGAAGTTATGTTTTAAAACTGATGTGTCTAATTTTTAACTTATTTTCTGTTCTGTTTCATATGTGAGAGAGGATAAAAAAGTAGTGTTTTTCCCTTTTCTATTCATTGGGACTCATGAGTCTTTTGTTGGGCCAGATTTTGTCTTCACCTTGATCCTCACACACATTCCCTTCCCTACAGTTCCTTCTTTCCCCTTTGCCCTGATAAAATTGCGTTTTTATCCTCTTCTGAGCTGACACCTTCTACATATTCTTTGGAGTGCTTTTTGTACTGCCACCAACCTTTCCTGTGCCAAGTGTATCATCCAGCTCTCATTCCAGCTGTGTTGAAGGGATCTTGGTGATTTCGCTCATCAGCCTCAGGAGTTATTTTTTTAAAAAATCTCAGCTCATATCAAAGTAAGAAATGTTAAAATTATTAATTACTTCATAGCACTTCTGCTGCCATTCAGGTGTGTAGATCTGAAGGTCCTTTTTCATACATCTGGGTGTGGCCCATGGCTCCTGTTTTGTGGCCAGGGAATGTGAGGCAGTGATTGTGTGTCCAAGCATGGATGGAGGTGAGATCCCTGGGCTGCAGTCCTGTGCCCTGACTGCTCATGGTGCCCCATCCTGCTCTAAGCTAGCTTGCCCTGCTTCTGGGGAAATGAAAAGGAAAAAAATTGGACATACTGTTCTTCTAGCTGCTCTCTCTGATTTAAGATGAGTGAGGGCCAACCACAGGCAGGTTATCTCAATGACAGCAGCAGGCTGGCTGCTCTGCAGGAGCTGCTGATGCCCATGCTATGCCTCTGCTGTGGACAGGTTAACATTTGGGGTTGACACAGGGAGAGAACACAATCCTCTGGTGAGGGAGGTCAATACCCTGCCTTGGCAGACTTTTAAACTTAAATTTGCTTTCTCTATATCATGCCTTGCTTGGGAGTGTGCAAATCCCCTCAGTATGGTTCTGACAATAGTCTAACGTCTAGAGAACTTTCTGGATCTGAAAAACCTACTGATGAAGATAATATGCTTAAAAGAGTACTGGACTTGTTCTTTGTGAAAAATATTAATGGCAATTTAAGACTGGTGCCAAGTGACTGAACATGAAGGGAATGCCCAGTCCAGCTGCCTGCCAGAGCTGCAATATCTGCAACAGTTCTTCCTTGCGAAAACACCTTGAATAGTTGATCTAGGATACCTTCTCTCCCTCACAACATCTGATTGTATGGTCTGTAATTCCTTTCTGGATGTGTGAAAGGTTTGCATGCCTGACTAGCTCATGTTCAATGGATGTTAAAGCTCATTGAGAGGGTGAGGGAGAAAGTTTGTGCAATTTTATCTTTCTCATTATCTTTCTGCTCTTTTTTCATTTATCTCTGTTTTGTGAGGCAGCACCTCTCAGCAGCTCCCAGGGAGCTGAGAGATCAGGGTCTGCACCCAAGCCATCTCATCTATAATCCTGGTAGCCCACTGGATTTAGCTGGATAATGGGAGTTACGTTAACTCACCTTCATCTGAGAAACCACAGCAGTTAATTTTTGTGACAATCTCAGCAAGGATGATATAGAAATATTTGAAGTAAATCAGATTTGCACAACGCACAGAGTTAATGCACATGGTATCATCACGGTGGTTTTCCAAGGTTATTCCATTTACCTGGAATATATATTTTCATCTAAACAAAGTGTATAATGCTGCTAACAATAAATAAATAAAAGGCAGCAGGGTTCTGGGTTCTTTAACTTCTATTACAAAGCCTCATTTGAAGTGTATCTCCAAATCAAGATCAATGCACCTAACAAAATCACATCCGGGATCTAAAAGCTGATTATCTTTCTGGTTTCAGTGAAGAAAAACTCCTGCTAAACCCGCACAGCAGCTGCCTCCACAGAACCAGAGCTGATTTGAGTGAGCTGTGCATTGGCTCATAACAAGTGATGTGCTGCAAGCTCCCAGTTAGCCTTCAAGTCACCTCTTTCCATTGCTGAAACATCTTCAGAAAGCTTTTTTAGGAATAATGCCACTTTCTTGCTTATCATTTGTGCCAGTTTTTCTGTTACAGTGCTTACAGACTCCATACAGTCATAGACTCTGACAGCAAATATTACTTTCAAGTCTTTCAAAGATTCTTAGTCACTAAACCCAAAAGACCCTGATGACTTTCAAGCTTTGTCCTGCTTTGCACAATGCAATAAAGCATTAGCAGTTTGGAGGTGTAAGAAATTTACTGTCATATCACTACTCTGACATACAAATTAGACACTTAACAAGTGGTTGGTTCTTCCTGTTGTCACAAATATATTTATCTGCTTGTATCTATACAATTAGCCATTTTTAACAGACATGTCTAACTGAATAATAACAAGATTATGAAAGGAAATCCTTTACAAATTCAACATGGCATAATTACTTCCCAAGAATATAAAATATTAAGAGCTAATAGTTTTTTAGTATAGCAGAAGCTCTTTTCCACTGCACTGACTCTGGCTCTTTTCAAGTCTGAAGGCCATGGCTCTATGGAACTCCAGCACTGTCCTACAAACTTGTCTGCCATTCCAACCTGCTCCAGGGGTGCCTTTTTCCAAAGCCAGTTGGTTCACTCCTTCCTGATTTAGCATTGTTCTGAGTTCAAAGTCAGCTGTGACTCCTGGGGTTGATGTAGGCTATTCTGTGCTAGCATGCACATTTGTATGTGCATGTCGTACAATATCTGTGAATTATCAGTTAAATATGTATTGACATACAGCATAGGCAATAAAAACTAAGGCTGGCAGTTAAATCTCATCCCTAAATTTCTCTTTCCCCTCCTGTGTTCTGGTCACTGCAGGCAGTTTACTGCAGGAAGCTATACACTAATCAGCCTGTAAAATGCTGCTCTGGGCCAGACAGGCTTGGGTAGATAATAGATTTGCCTCACTTGACAAAAAGATAAAAGAGTGCATTTTGTTCCTCATTATTTCACTAGTTTGGGGAGGTGAGTTCTTTCCCCCTCTTGTTTAAACCACATAAACTATGGCAAGTGTCATGACAGGAGTGGGAGCCTGTCGATGTAGCCCTATAATTACAAAATCCATGCGTGAGGCAAAAGGGATGTTTTCAGGCCACTTCCTGACTCGCTCATCCATAGATCAAAAACCCAAGTAAGATGCAGATAAGAAGATGCCCAGGAAATGTAACATGCTCCATACTGCTAATTCAGACAGTCTTATTGTTTTTGTTGTGGTCAGGGGCTGCCTCATGGCACTTCTGCCTTGCCACCTCATTGTAACATCAGTATTATAAAGGTTAGCAGACAAAAGTCTGCTGTCCTGTTGGGGCCAAGCATTTTGTCTTCCTTCCTTTGGTCTTCTTTCTTAACGAGAATGTGACTCTATGGATGCACCATCCCCTCCAGATTATTCTGCCCAAACTAATAGCAGAAGAAAAATCTGCCGTTCAACCCAATGAAATATTACTCCAATTTAACTTTTCTACTCAACTGCTTGCTTGCTGGTATAATCCCACCACAGAAGCACCTTGCTTTTTGTGAATGCCTCAGCTGTACTCTCTAATTTGTTTCTGTACAAACACAGAATAGCAGCTAGGAATATCAGTTTCTCAGTATTTCATTTTTTCATTAACACTTTTCAGTATTAAAGTCAATTAATGCCAAACTGTTTCAAAGTCTTGCTGCTTGGGGCTGGGGTACGGCAGACTGGTTCAGCACAGATGTTTACAGATACCCAGGGAGGATAGGGCAGGAGGGCTTTACTGGCATCAGCATCTGATCGGATCAGGCTGATGATCCTGATATCTTAATCCTCATGAAAAGCACCGTGGGCTTTTCAGCAAGAATGTGAGGCCAAGACCTTGGCCCTGCAGCTCCGCCGAGCGTGTGTACAAACTTCTCACAAGCGAGAGAGTTAAGATCGTCTGTCGACAGTTCTGTCCCATAATGTGCTGAGAAGTCTGGCTCTGCTCCAGGGGTAATTTTAAGCATATGAGTAGCTTCTTTCAAGTCAGTGAGAGCAGCAGAGTGAGCTGCTGGCTCCATGAGAATGACACTTAGGCACTGGTGCAGCTGGGCCCCGAGGAGGCAGAGTCAGTACCACCCCGAATTTTGAGCTCACAGGTTTGCAACGCAGTTTCAGCCACCCCCTTCCCTACACACAAGCTCCCAAGGCGTGTTTAGTGCCAGGGCTGCTATGCACTGCTCATATTGCATAGGATTTCCTGTACTGCCTGGCCAGTTCCCATGCACCATATGACAAGGATACGGGATGTGTCTTTTCCTGTATTTTTGCAGCACCGCTGTTCCAGATGCTTGGGAGTGCAGGCTGGCAGCTGCCAGGAAAAATGGTTATTGCACACCTACAGATAAATCACACCATATGTACCAGCTTTACTGTGCCCATGCTGCGCTATTCATCTGGGTGTGCACATGGCTGTACAGATGCAATTGTGTCTGTCTGAGAGGAAAACACAGTCAGAACCATGACCTGAGTCTATAAAAGCCTTAACTCCTAGCCTTTACTAATGCAAGCACCCACAGCAATGTCAAAATGTTTTACAATATTACTGCTTTTTTTTCTGCTTGGCGTGAGTGACACGAGTCTGTAATTTTATGTAGATGTCATGCAGATCACATTTTTAGCAGCCAAAGAGTTGAACCGTTTTCAGCTGCTGTTGTTGCATTTATCTACTGAAATGTTCCTGGACATGTGCAATTATTAGAACCCTATTTTAGGTTCAGCTTTCAGAATGTCCTAGTGAAAATTATGTCTTCAAAGTTGATACAGTATGCCCATCTTTTACCTAAATCACTCATTATCTCAGCAAAGGCCATGTCTATTACAGAGCAGCACTCACATGAAACTCTTAGTATCTAAGCCCATTTAACTAAGTAAATTCCATATCTCCCTCCAATGTCAGCTAGATAAAGAAGGCTACTGCATATTCAGGACACAGCCTACAGAAAAAGCAATGTACCCATATGTGTTTCTACTTTATTAAAAATGTCTCATTCTTACCCAATTTTTTCAGATTCCCATCTATCCTAGTGAGTTTTTTTAGATACACTGATGCCTCCCAAGCTCTCTGTCTTGTATGCTTTGTTTCTCTTTTTCCTAATTTCCAGTAGATGTAATTTCTTGTCCTTCCTAGGTGAACAACAGTACTAACATTATAAACCAGTCAAATGTACCAGATGGTACTGGCAAATGATGGAATTATTTGTGCCCCTTGTTATGTTAAACCAGGCAGCTATTATGCTTATCAACTCAATTAATTAAAATTATTCCTTTTTACCCATGTTCCTTTCCTGTGATCTAACCTGATAAATACATTGGCTACATTGAAAATACCCCTTGAGAAGCACCTTGCCTTCCTCTTCCAGACACCAGTGCACGGCTGAGCAGCTTTCAAAACTCAAGGATCCTCCAGGCAGTCCCATAGGTTTGCTGGTTGCTATTGTTTGTGAGCTGCACCTATAATCTTGCCCAAAGAAGTTTGCTTCAATCCCCCTTGCTGCTTCAGACGTTATGAATTAAAAAATGAAACCAATTCATGCAGATTACAGTCAGAAAACGTTGACAGTTACGAATCAGAACCAAAGGCTTTCTTCAGAGGTGTTTTCTTTAACTTACAAGTAGAAATTCAGGAACTCGTGCTATTGACGAGGAAGCCCAGGAACAATGGCTCTTTCCTGTAAGTATCAGCAAAGTGATGACTAAACAGGTACTCAATAGGCAGACAGTAAGCAAGGCTATCTCCAGTGGGCATGCACTGGAGTTAGGATGGCTGCTGAGGAAGATGGTGAAATTAGACCCTCTTCATTAACATTTCTTGCCATATTCCAAGAAGGGAAAAGTGACTAATAAGCCAACAACAGACAGTAAGTGCTGGTAAATTGTGTCAAGGTTACTTGGTAATAAAATATACCTCCATATGGTCCAAGGCTCTCGTGCAGCTGTATCACACCTGCATTTCAAATTATGTTCAGGAAACACAACTGTTGCCTTCTGCAGGAGTCGTGGGGACTGCTGGAGAAAAGGCTTTTCTGGCTCGCTCAGACCCTTCCTTGGCCATCAGTTCACCTCCTCATGTCATCCTCTCAGCCATAACCTCATCCCAGGCTTCAGGGACCCAGTGATGGTCCCCCTACCAGAGATGACCTGCACCATGAGTGTGAAAGCACCAGTTGCTTTCACCAGTAAAATGAGTACAAGTTTCTTTGGGACTACAAGCAGAGAATATAATCCTGTTAAATGCCTAATGGGCCCCAGCTGACTCTTGAGGGCCTCTCCAGGCAGGAGCAGATATGGGCTGTTACCGTGGGACAGACAGCAGCATCCTGTCTGTAGTGCATAAAGCAAGTCTGAAGGCCACAGGAGCTTCTCAGTGTGGATCCAGCTGGCACAAGAAGGAAAGGACCTATGGACTATGGTGTCA